>NC_047109.1:14769666-15969666 GCF_902500255.1 Thalassophryne amazonica
AGTGGACCTCGATGTGCAGGCGGAGCCTTCAGGTCTCTCTCTTTATCCTCGTCTGCCTCCGTGTCACTGTTATTTGTGGCCCCCCCTGCTGGTCGTGGTGTGCGACCACTTACTTTCGGACTTGGAGACCTTGTATGATCCATTTGACAGACTGAGGACCTGTCTCCTTGTGGCTCTCGAGCTTTTAGTGTCAGTGTGAATTTGCCCTCCATATCCATGCCTTGGTCCTCTTCACGAGTTCCTAATACAAATTGTCCAGCTGTCTTCCCCATATCATGACGTTTATAAGGGGGTGGCTCTGCTTCCCAGCTCGGTGCACTGGCTTTAGTCTCTTTGGATCTTTCCTCTGTCATTTTTTCTCTTTTCTGCTGTAGCCTCTGTGCTTCCTGCTTGAACAAGGCCAAAACTTCTTTTTCTTCAGTGCGTTTTTTGTTGTTTTTTACGTTCTTCTGCTGATCTTTAATTTCTTTTTTCTGTATTTCTACCGCAACTGCTTCACACATCACCGGATCAAATGATCCCACCAAAGGCCATTGCCTGCCCCCATGTGACCTTTTGTGCCACTTTCTCATACATTGGTTGGCCTTAGTGCGTTTTCCTGGATATTTTCTTAGTACTAAGTCTAGCGGGGTACTTTCCCGACCTTGACCTTGAGAGTTACCCATGTAACCCTGACAAACGCTATGTGAGGTGTTTCTATGGTGTTCTGGTAGTCCCTCAGGGGCTGTCCTGATCCAGACCAATAACTTGCTGGCTGTAACACCTGTTTTGTATTTTAAACCCTTAAAAGGATTAAATTTCCAACTGCTATGCCCGTCTTCTTTTTCTTTAACTAAATATGAAAATTTACCTGTTTCCCACCGAACCTTCCTTGGGACCACAGTCAGAGTCAACCTAGGAAACAGTTCTTCACCTGGATCGGTTGGTAGTGTTACTAAATGATTTAATGGTATGCTAAGTTCTTTATTAGGGTCAGCACAAAGCAGCTCCAGCCACGGGGTTAAACCCTGATGCCACAGACGTCTTATCAGCAGCTCCCAATTAATTAGAGGGAATTGTTCTTTCTTTTGCTTCAGATTGATTACCTTAGTAATCTGCCATAATTTCTGATTGATCTCTTGTTCGTCCTGCCAATGTTCTGCTCCTACCCTGTCAAAATAGGTCCTTTCCAGCCAAAAATGTGTCCTGATTCCCTGGGTTTCGATGTCTCCGTCAGTCAAGTAATGTTCTGGGAGTATTATTTCATCATCACTTAAGTCTCCCATCAAAGACTGTCCCAAGCATTGATCAGTCTGTCAGCTTTTTCACTATAATCTAAGCTTTAACTCTTTTGATTTATAACCAACTTTATTTATTTAATCCTCTTACAACCCTAACACCTCCTAATGTCTTTGCTCCCGACTTTCTATTTCCCTTCTAATTTATTTTTATTTATTTTTTTTTTAACTTTCTGCTTCTCGTCTTTTTCTGCTATGTTTGTTTATTAGTTTTCTCTCTTTGAAATAATATCTACCTTCTCTGTATTTACATAGCACTCTTCTCCTGTCTTTTCTTCACTGTCTGTTTCACACTTTCCTCTCTGCCTGTCATGCACCTCCCAAGTCCTCCTGTTGGGTCTAAATACCTCCCCCTCGTACTCTTTCACATTAATCTTGTATGTCAGCCAGCCTGCAAGTTCTCACAGCTTTACACAGATTACTCTCCACTCTCCCACACACCAATCTTCAAAAGCTTTATACACAAAAATTATTAAAAACAACTTTCTATATATCTCTATCTAGACTTCTGCCACTTTTCACTCCGCGGCTTTAAACAACCTTTTTATTCACTTAACACCAATGTGTTCTGTTTAAGCATGTATCTCTTCTTCACGTTAGACAGCTTCTCCGGCGCTGTCAGCAACTTCATATATTACTTTTTTCAAGCCCTCTTTGAGCGTACAATATTTCATTTACTTCTACGCCTTACCGCGCCTCGCGTGCGTATCCTGTGCTTAATATATTATTTCCACCAGCTCCTTTCTGAGCATACAATATTTCATTTACTTCTACGCCTTACCGCGCCTCGCGTGCGTATCCTGTGCTTAATATATTATTTTCACAAGCTCCTTTCTGAGCATACAATATTTCATTTATTTCTACGCCTTACCGCGCCTCGCGTGCGTATCCTGTGCCTTTCTGCACTTTCTTCTGCCTTTTTTTTTTTCACTTACTGAGCTCCTCGTGAGCTTAATGTGCCTTTGCACTGAAAATATTCTCTTTTTCTTTTCTTATAAAAAAACTCATATTACTGTGTACTTAATTACTTATTCTTCTCCCACGCCCCACAAGCGTGTATTTGGTGCCTTACTGCACTATTTTCTGCTTCATTAATTCTCATGTATTCTGCACTAACTCTCTATTTATTTTATTATTTTTTTATAGTTTTTCTCTTTTCTTAAAAAATGACGTCCTTTATTGAGCTCTTTTACTTACTGTCAGCTGTGCTTCTTTGCACTTTTCTCTTTAAATCTCTTTATCACGTACGGTATTTCTACTGCGCCCCCTCAGGCGCTTATCTTGTGCTTTCTCTGCACGTATTCTCTTGTTAAACTCTTTTTCTCACTTATTTCACTTCAGTCTCTGTTAAACTCTTTAAATAACCTTGTATTACCTTGTATCTATTTGTCAGTATACTCCCCTAAATTAACCCCTACAGCGCATGCTATCAGCCGGCACGTTAGTAACGAATTTCAACACCAATTATTCCCCAAGCATCCAGGTTAGTTCTCCACGCACTCTTTCCGCACCAGAGTTCATGAACATTCCTGACCTTTCACTCACATAGACATTCTTTTTCCCCGGGAACACACACACCTTCTGAGCATTTTATCTACAAGGCCTGATAATTTTCAATCTTATCTTTTTTAGTCTCTTATCAATTTTCTTAGTCCAGGTTCTTTTGGGTAAGAGGCAATTAAAAAATATCACCTGTCAACTTGGGCGGAAATCCCGACTCACTCCTCCAGATCGTGCAGAAATTATAAAAGGTTTCTGCTTACCTTTTAGTCGTGATCACTGTTATTTACGGTCTGGAGGGATGAGCTGGACTGCCCCAGGCTGCCGGAATGCCCCTGGACCCTCCTGAAGCTGGCTCGCCAAGTTCTGTCGCGGCTCGTCTTTTTGGTCTTCTCAGGATGTCGTCTTTTAGATAACACAAACTAATTGCAAGTGATATGCTAGAAAGAGGACACAACACTTTAGAATAATTCAGCCTTAAGCAAGATAAAATGCACAGAGTTTTAAGTTTATTTAAGCCTTCGACACAAAGCTTAGACAAACTGAGTCCTCTAGAGAGACTGAATATGACAACCGCGCTCGTCTATTTATTGGAGACCCGCGGGCATCGCTCCTCCTTCGACTTTTTTATTTATTTCATTCCCAAGACATGGTTTTCTATTGGAAGCATCCTCTAGTGAACCCTAAGCAGGTGTTAGGCCATTATTTCAATGTGACAAACGCTCCCATTAAAACATGAAGGATTTACAACTGATTTTTTTAAAAGACCTTCAGCCACAGGTGCAGCTGGCCTGAGGCCCCCTCCGCACGTGGCCTCAGCCACACGTGCAGCTGGCCTGAGGCCCCTGCACGCGGCCTGCGGGAAAGCACCTAAAAGGCCTTGGAAAGCCCCTGACAGACTAAATGACTAATAGAGCCCTTTTTTTGGGTTGAACACCTGCTAGTTCAACCAGAGGACATACAGTTCGGATCAGGACACTTGATAGTTCATCACAGTTCAAATATGGACCTAAAAATTCTTCTACATGACTAAACAAAATTCCTTCCCTTCATGTTTACTCAGCTGTATATAATCCATATGAATCACTTGAAAGGGATATTGTGGTGTTGGAAATTTACCTCTTTGGGGTCTCAAATTGCCTTGTGAGTTGTGTTTTGCACATATTATGCATGCTCTACAATGCTGTTTTGCATATGCATCGAACCCATAAAGACAAAAAATAGATTGCAATTGCGATATCATACCCCCTGATGAGACATGCGTCACGCCATGGCTCATAATAGCTGCCCATTTAAACATGTTTTTTGGCAATATGGGTTTCTTTTGTGGTCATACGTACAAGTCATTTGCATACGTAGCTCCTTTAGCTATCCACATTTGTTTTTCTCTGTCAGTTGCCTGCTGTTGCATGTCAGCAAGCAGTGCATGACCTAAATGCAAATCTGGAGTAGTTTCCTGTACAACAAAAATAGAAGAAGCTGCTGCTGCCTCTTTTGCTGCTCTGTCAGCAAAATCATTTCCTTTTGAAACACTGTCAGAGCCATTGGTGTGAGCCGCACATTTGCATATAGCAATTTGTTGAGGCAACTTCACAGCTTGCAGTAGGGCAGTTAGGAGAGTGGCATGAGTCACTGGCTTTCCAGATGATGTCACCATTCCACGCTCCTCCCACAGTTTTGCAAACACATGCACTGTGCTGAAAGCGTACTGGCTGTCTGTATAAATTGATACGGCCGTACCTTGAAACAGATAGCAAGCTGCAGTTAAAGCAACTAATTCAGCTGCTTGTGCTGAAAATGACGATGGCAATGAAGCAGAATCTAATACTTCTGAATTTGTGACGACAGCATATCCAGATTGCGTTTGTCCATAAGCATTTTTAGTGGAAGAACCATCCACATACACGATTGTACTGTTTGGGATGGGTGTGTCCTGGAGGTCTGGGCGTGCTTTCGTACAGACTGTTGCTACATCAAGACAATTGTGCGGCTCACCATCCTCAGGTAAAGGTATCAATGTGGATGGATTCAATGTTGTACAGCGCTCTACCGTAAGGTGTGGCTGTGATAATAGCAAGGACATGCACGAAAGATGTCTTGCTGGGGACAAAAGGCTCATGTTTGTCTGCAACAGAAGTGCAGAGACTGCATGTGGAACTTTCAATGTCAGCTGATGGAATAGAACAACATTACTGCTACTTTGAACAGCCATAGAGGCTGCAACAACAGCCTGTACGCATGGTGGTAGAGCACTTGCTACTGCATCCAATTTAGATGAGTAGTAGGCAACTGGCCTCAATTTTGAGCCATACACTTGAACCAAAACACTAGTCATGAACTTATTCTTACAATCAACTGTTTGAATGAATGGTTTACTATAATCTGGTAGTGCCAAAACTGTGGATGACACTAATGTTTGTTTTACTTTTACAAAGGCTTCCTCAGCATCTTTGTTCCATTCCAACACGGTTGACATTGAAATATCATCTTTGTACATCAAATCAGAAAGTGGACTAGTCAACTCTGCATAGCAAGGAATCCATGCCCTGCAGTAATTTGTCAATCCAAGAAATGACATCATCTGCTTTTTGGTTTGTGGTTTTGGAGCATGTAAAATTGCTTCCTTCCTGTCAGACAGGATCGTGCGCCCTGTGGCTGATAACTCATGTCCTAAATATTTTACTTTATCCCTACACAACTGAACTTTGTTTCTACTCACTCTGTGGCCATTGTCAAATAAGAAACATAATAATGCTACTGTGTCAGTTATGCAGTTTTCTCGTGTGTCAGAGGCAATCAAAATGTCATCAACATACACTAATAGTTGGCTATCTGCCGGTGGAACGAAATTGGCTAAACATGCTGACATGACTTGAGAATAAATAGTTGGGCTCTCTGCGTAACCCTGCGGTAATCTGGTGAATGTATATCGTTGTCCTCTTAAAGGTAAAAGCAAACCAGAATTGACTATCTGGGTGTACTGGCACAGAGAAAAATGCATTACTTATGTCAATTACTGAGAAACTATTAGAATTTGGTCTCAGCGAATTTAACAAGGTGTGTGGATCTGGAACACATGGTGCTCTTTTAATCACAGCAGCATTTACTGCCTGCAGATCTTGAATCATTCTCCACCCCACTGAGGGTGGAGCCTTTTTTACAGGAAATATGGGTGTGTTACATGGTGAATCTGGACATGGCACTATTACTCCTGCTGTTAATAAATCCTCTATTACTGGCCTGATTCCGTCAATTGCATCAGGTTTCAATGGATACTGTCTTACACATGGTCTGTATTCTGTTTTTGGCCTTATAACTACAGGTTGTGCATTTTTAATCAGTCCTACGTCTGAAGGACCTGTTGTCCACAATCCTGACGGTACTGAAGAGAGAAGAGCATCTTCTTCAGGACTCAACTGAAACACTCAGGATTTTGAAGTGGACACATCAATGTGTGTTCCAGCTGTCAGCACCAATGAGACATTAACTGGCACTTTATACAACTTGGTTGATGGACTGAACTCCGTTCGTGGTCCAACTCTGCTCCAATCAGAGGCTGACAAAGCTGTTATGACTGTCAGTCCCAATTCTTGCCATTCTGTCAAATATGGCTTACAAAGTGACATATGTAATGGCATACCTGTGAATCTCAATTTTGATACATCTTCAGTGGCGCCTGTTACTGTTATGACAGCTGTTGAGTTGCCATCATGAATCAAATCGGTCATTGTCAGCTTCACAGGTGAAACATTTTCAATTTAGTTTCATAGTCACCATCCGGACCTGGAGGATCTTTATGCCACATTGTGACATGCAGGTCAGGTGGTGACATCTGTTGTTCAGGATTTTTTAGTAGGGCTGTCGCTTGCAAGACGACATCTTTACCCCATCCTGCAGCATCTTCTTCTGAAATGTCAAATGTATAGTAATAGTGGAATGTGGGGTCATCGCTTTCTTCTCTTACCATGTTAACGCCTCCTGTGCGTTCAACAACTAATTTCCCTTGTTCCACAATTATGGACAAGCCCAATGCAGTCAATCCGTCTCGTCCTAGGAGGTTAACTGGACATTGTGGCATGCTCAACACTGACATAGTACACGTCAGGCCAAATGGATCTGTCAACGTTATGGGTTTGGTGATAGGGACGTCTGATGTTTGTCCATTTGCAGAGCGAACCCTAAAGATTTCGTTGCTTAATTGATGGACAGGTATGTTGTCATTACATGTGGTTCTACATGCTCCTGTATCACAAAGGAATGTCACTGGTCGTCCATTTACCAACAAAGTCACTTCTGGTTTTGGTACCGGATTTCCCAGCAAGGCACACAGATCCATATCACAATCAGACTGCCTATCTGATGTGGAATCATGGATTATGGATTCTAGTCATTGTGGATACTGTGGCTGCGGAGGATTATTCTGTTGTGGAATTCTCCCTGCTGCTCCCTCAGTAGGTGGATTCGGACAATTTCTATACATATGTCCCTCTCTTCCACAGTTCCAACAAATCAGGGGACCACGTGGTGGCCCTCCCTGTCTGTGCTGCTGTTGTGGTTGCCAGGGTCCTTGATGTTGTGGCTGTCCACCTTGTCTATTTTGCCATGGCTTTTTGGGGCGTTTGCACTGCTTCTGCTGTCTTAAGTTACCCTGCTGGTAATATATTTCATCATCTCCATGTGCTACATACACTCCTTTGTCGCTGTTTCTTGTCTTTTTCTGCTTTAAGACTTCTTCTGCATGACAGCAGTGTGTATGTGTTTCTTCCAATGTGCCTGTAGGCAATCCAATCCAATGTTTCTGTATCCAAGCTTTTATATCCTTATTGGAATGTTGGATCAGAGCGTTTTTCAATTGTTGTTCATACACAGGTGTTCCTGGCAATATGCCACTATGGACCCTAAATACATTCTCAAATCTGCATCTAAACTCTGTCCATGGCTCTCCTTCTTTCTGAGTTGTCCTGGTAATTTCAGTATAATTTATCTTTGGTCCTAACACTCCTTTTGCACGTGTAATCATAGCTTCCACTCTTGTTTCTAAGACTAGATCATCATGTGTCAGTGGTACGCCTTGTTGATCTGCAGGATTCCAGTCTCCGCGTACCTGACTCCATTTAGGGCCACATGCTTTCATCCACACCTGTTGGACTTCAGGTCCATTAAGGTGGTAAGATGTTCTAATGTTTTCTATATCCTGCATAAAGCCCTCGATATCGACATGTGGCGATGGTATCATGTCGACTGCTGCTTTGATATCATCAGCATTCCATGTTCGATATACGAGCATGGTTGATAGCTGTCCTGCTGTTCCTGCACGAGGATTTGGTACTTCTATCATAGGATAGGCACCTCCCTGATCACTATGTTCCACCATGGGAGGGGCTGTAGGCACTTTCGCTTGACTGCGTGTTTGTGGTTTTTCTGGTTTTTCTGGTTTTTCACTTTTTACCTTAGGTTTTACTGCCAAATCATACTGTGGTGGCGGTACATCGTCATCCTCTGGTAGAGGAGATAAAGGTCTCTTTGTCACCGACGATCCAGCCGGCGGTGATTGTTGAGGCTGCTCTGGCTCTCTGTGCTGAATTATCACATCTTCTTCTGCCTTACCTACAGCTTTCTTTTTCCTTGCTTTCTCTAATCGTCGCTTCTCTGCTCCTTTCTGTCTGTTCTCTGCTTCTTCCTCCCAAAATGCCACTAAATCTGCCCCTACTTTCTGCATCTTTTTCTCATCACCTTTATGTTCCCGTTCTAACTCCTTCTTCAGCTTTTGTATGCTGATCAGGTTCAGTCGTCCGTCAAAGTCATGTTTATTTATCCAGGTCTCCAATTTCTTTGTTGCTTTTGGATTTTTTGCTTCCATAAATTTCCAGTCGTCAGTTGATAAATTTTCCTTATTTTTAGACGTCTTACCCCCCATTTTTATTATATTTTTTATCCCTTGTTATAATTTGGACTTCAGACGGGGGCACACCTAGGGTGTTCTAAATCTGAAGTTTTCACACTTTCTTTGGACGTGACAATTAATTTGCCGTCGTGTGGTTGATTCCTTTCACCTCCCCGTAGGAAGCGGAATCACTTGCCTCTGCTTCCACACGCACGGTTGTCACTAACGTTGTCCAAAGTATTACACTTTCACACAGTCATTTACACTTACACAAAACACTATGTACACATAGAAACACTTTTAATAATCGTACGCGTATTCTTATGCCAGGGGAGCTCGCCCTCCCGTGAAATTTAACTAATGTCCTGCATTAGGGGACTCCGCCGTCCCTGCCAAATTTAACTGCTTTTTTACAGTGCACGTATTTCTACCCGGGATTTCCTTTATGTATTAAAACAGAGGAGTCCGTATCCTCCTTCCGGAATTTAACTACGTGCGTCCCTCGCAACCGTAGAGGAGTCCGCCCTCCTTACAGAGTTTAACTGTGTTTCATTAACAGACGATTCTGTATCATCGCTTGCGGAATTTAACTGTTTTATGCGATCTGATCACCACTCACTCAGTACTGTTTACAAAGAAATTTTACTCACTGACTCGACTTCCTGTCTGTCTTCTTCGGGAAAATCTCGTCAACCAGACGATGCCAACGGTGGTCGACAATTGCAGACACGATCAATCGATCGATCGGACCTTGGCCAAGGATTTACGTCTGGACTTGACGACCTCCGCCGGACACCTCCGGTGTTGTTGAGCTCCCGGACGAGCCCCCAGTCAATGTTGGGTATTTTCTCCTCCAAACATTTTTAAAACCTTTAACAAGACAAACAGAGTCAAGAAACACCAGTGAGACAGAAAGTCAAATTTTACGCGCGGAGTGCAGTCAGGCTGTACACCAAGGCTACACTAAAGTCTGGCCTGCTTTTCCGCTCTTTTTATTAAGAGACGCCCTCATCACATAAACAAAAAACTTGTCCTAAGGGTGGGGGTGATGACGCAAGACAAGTTTCTTCCTGTAACATAAACGCATACGTCAATAAGTGCAGCTGTAAGGAAGAACACTTTCTTTTACACAGGTCAGCACATCTCGTTCGTCTGTTGCAGTTATCAGCTGTTCTGCATCTGCCTGAAGTGTCCTGTCCTTCACACTCCTTCACACTAAGCACCACATCACAACAGTCAAAACGTTCTCTTACTCCCAGTCGTTAGAGGCTGCGAAAACAAAGTTATATTATAATAATAAGTACATCCAGCCCTTCATTCCCAGCTCAGATTGACCCCAGAGTGCTAAAACAAAATTGAATTCTCAGGATTGCGTTAAGACAGGTGCAAAACAGCACAACACCGTTCTCATGAGAAAGAAGACAAAGCTAAAACAAGGTTGAATAACACGTACATTCTCAGGGTGAAGTGCAAAACAGCACAACACCGTTCTCATGAGAAAGAAGACAAATGTACAAATGTTTAACAGTGATAACATATATACAAAATCTTTAACAATAATGCATCTTGCCATGGAGCAAAAACTTTGAAAACATTCCTTGCAAAAAGACACATAGGGTCAATGTCATGGCCTGCAAATAGTCCGGATCTTAATCTAATTGAAAATCTTTGGTGGAAGTTGAAGAAAATGGTCCATGACAAGGCTCCAACCTGCAAAGCTGATCTGGCAACTGCAATCAGAGAAAGTTGGAGCCAGATTGATGAAGAGTACTGTTTGTCACTCATTAAGTCCATGCCTCAGAGACTGCAAGCTGTTATAAAAGCCAGAGGTGGTGCAACAAAATACTAGTGATGTGTTGGAGCGTTCTTTTGTTTTTCATGATTCCATAATTTTTTCCTCAGAACTGAGTGATTCCGTATTTTTTTTTCCCTCTGCTTGGTCTAAAAAAGTAACCGTTACTGACTGCCACAATTTTTTTTCCTGATTTCTTATAGTGTTTCTTAAAGCCAGAAAGTTGTCATTTGAAATCACTTTAGTTTTGTGTCATGTCTGTGATCTGCTTTTTTTCTACAAAATTAAACAACTGAATGAACATCCTCAGAGGCCAGTGATTCCATAATTTTTGCCAGGGGTTGTATGGCAAATGATGGAAAGAGGAAGTGAAGCAATAATTCAACAAATTGTTGCAGCAGGATGATTATTATGACAGTTGTCAAAGGGACTCAAGAGAGAGTCCAAATAATGGACATTAAAGGAGTTGTCCCTTTGACAACCTAAAATCAGAAGAGGTTGGGACAGTATGGAAAATGCAAATAAATAGAGAGAGAGAGAGAGAGAGAGAGAGAGAGAGAGAGAGAGAGAGAGAGAGAGAGAGAGACAGACAGACAGACAGACAGAGGAAATGCAGCGATTCTTACTTTCAATTCTGTTTCATTGCTGACAGTATGAACCAAAGATATTTCCTGTTTTTTATCTGGTCAACTTCATTTCACTTGTTCATGTCCTGCAAAATAATGTGTATCCAAAAAGTATTCACAGCGTGCCACTTATAGCCTTATTCCAAAATGGATTTTTTTCCTCAAATTTCTACACACAATACCCCATAATGACAATGTGAAAAAGTACACGTGTACATAAATATTCACAGCCTTTGCCATGAAGCTCAAAATTGAGCTCAGGTGCATCCTGTTTCCACTGATCATCCTTGAAATGTTTCTACAGCTTAATTGGAGTCCACCTGGGATAAACTTAGTTGATTGGACATGATTTGGAAAAACACAGACCTGTCTACATACAACCCCAATTCCAATGAAGTTGGGACATTGCGTAAAATGGAAATAAAAACAATACAATGCAAATCCTCTTCAACCTATATTCAATTGAATACACCACAAAGACAAGATATTTAATGTTCAAACTGATAAACGTTACTGTTTCTGTGCAAATATTTGCTCATTTTGAAATGGATGCCTGCAACACGTTTCAAAAAAGTTGGGACAGTGGTATGTTTACCACTTTGTTACATCATCTTTCCTTCTAACAACACTCAATAAGCATTTGGGAACTGAGGACACAAACTGTTGAAGCATTGTAGGTGGAATTCTTTCCCATTCTTGCTTGATGGTTCTGCTGGAGGTTTCTTCCTGTTAAAAGGGAGTTTTTCCTTCCCACTGTAGCCAAGTGCTTGCTCACAGGGGGTCGTTTTGACCGTTGGGGTTTTACATAATTATTGTATGGCCTTGCCTTACAATATAAAGCGCCTTGGGGCAACTGTTTGTTGTGATTTGGTGCTATATAAAAAAATTGATTGAATTGATTGATTGATTGATGTACGACTTCAGTTGTTCAACACTCCGGGGTCTCCGTTGTCATATTTTGTTCTTCATAATGCCCCACACATTTTGAATGGGCGACAGGTCTGGACTGCAGGCAGGCCAGTCTAGTACCCACACTCTTTTACTACGAAGCCACACTGTTGTAACACATGCAGAATATGTCTTCTCATTGTCTTGCTGAAATAATCAGGGACGTCCCTGAAAAAGACGTTGTTTGGATGGCAGCATGTGTTGCTCCAAAACCTGGATATACCTTTCATCACACGTGTAAGTTGCCCATGCCATGGGCACTAACACACCCCCATACCACCACAGATGCTGGCTTTTGAACTTTGCACTGGTAACAATCTGGATGGTCTTTTTCCTTTTTTGTCTGGAGGACACGACGTCCATGATTTCCAAAAACAATTTGAAATCTGGACTCATCAGACCACAGCACACTTTTCCACTTTGCGTCTGTCCATTTCTTTTTTTTTTTTCTTCAATTTTCTTTATTAGAAGACAAAGACAACATGACAACATAAAACAAAACAGGCATTAACGAGCACTGGCAACAACGGTAATACAAAGAAATAAATGCATGAGGATAATAACCATATAACATAAAACAATACAGACATGATACACAAGGAGGTATATATACATATGCATACATACATACATACACACACACACACACACACACACACACACACACACACATATATATATACATATACGAGGGCTGTCAATAAAGTATAGGTCCTTTTTATTTTTTTCAAAACTATATGGATTTCATTCATATGTTTTTACGTCAGACATGCTTGAACCCTCGTGCGCATGTGTGAGTTTTTCCACGCCTGTCGGTGACATCATTCGCCTGTGAGCACTCCTTGTGGGAGGAGTCGTCCAGCCCCTCGTAGGAATTCCTTTGTCTGAGAAGTTGCTGAGAGACTGGCGCTTTGTTTGATCAAAATTTTTTCTAAACCTGTGAGGCACATCGAAGTGGACACGGTTCGAAAAATTAAGCTGGTTTTCAGTGAAAATTTTAACGGCTGATGAGAGATTTTGAGGTGATACTGTCGCTTTAAGGACTTCCCACGGTGCGAGACGTCGTGCAGCGCTCTCAGGCGCCGTCGTCAGCCTGTTTCAAGCTGAAAACCTCCACATTTCAGGCTCTATTGATCCAGGACATCGTGAGAGAACAGAGAAGTTTCAGAAGAAGTCAGTTTCAGCATTTTATCCGGATATTCCACTGTTAAAGGAGATTTTTTTAATGAAAGACGTGCGGACGGGTCCGCGCGTCAGGACGCAGCCGGTGCGGTGCAGCAGCACAGGAAAAACACCTCCGTGTTGATAACCATTTGTAAAATCCAGGCGGCTTTTGATGGCTTTCAGTGGAGTGAGTATATGAGAAATTGTTTAACAGCTGGAGATGTTCCAACTTGTCCTTAAGGCTTCCAACGGAGGTGTTTTTCCTGTGGTGGAGCGTCGCAGCGGCTGCGAGCCGACGCTACAATCCGCCCGCACATCTTTCATTAAAAAAATCTCCTTTAACAGTGGAATATCCGGATAAAATGCTGAAACCGACTTCTTCTGAAACTTCTCTGTTCTCTCACGACGTCCTGGATCAATAGAGCCTGAAATGTGGAGGTTTTCAGCTTGAAACAGGCTGACGACGGCACCTGGGACCGCTGCGTGACGTCCCGCTCTGTGGGAAGTCCTTAAAGCGACAGTATCACCTCAAAATCTCTCATCAGCTGTTAAAATTTTAACTGAAAACTAGCTTAGTTTTTCGAACTGTGTCCACTTCGATGTGTCTCACAGGTTTAGAAAAAATTTTGATCAAACAAAGCGCCAGTCTCTCAGCAACTTCTCAGACAAAGGAATTCCGACGAGGGGCTGGACGACTCCTCCCACAAGGAGTGCTCACAGGCAAATGACGTCACCGACAGGCGTGGAAAAACTCATGCATGCGCACGAGGGTTCAAGCATGTCTGACGTAAAAACATATGAATGAAATCCATATAGTTTTTGAAAAAAATAAAAAGGACCTATACTTTATTGACAGACCTCGTATATATTATATACACACATATGTACATGTATACATATACACATACATACATACTTACATGCACACACGTCTACAAAACACATATCTGTGTATATTAATAGCAATAATCATAACAACATCAATCCATACCACAGCAACAACAACAATGATTAAACAATCTTTCAAAATAGTGTGACATTGATTATTGCATTGTATCTGACCTATTCTTTTTTTTTTTTTTTTTTTTTTGTCTGTGTGTCTGTCCATTTCAAATGAGCTCAGGCCCAGAGAAGGCAGTGGCGTTTCTGGATGTTGTTGTATGGCTTTCGCTTTGCATGGTAGAGTTTTAACTTGCACTTGTAGATGTTGCGATGAAATGTGTTAACTGACAATGGTTTTCTGAAGTGTTCCTGAGCCCACACGATAAGATCCTTTACACAATGATATCGGTTTTGAATGCAGTTCTGCCTGAGGGATCGAAGGTCACGGGCATTCAGTGTTGGTTTTCGGACTTGCCGCTTACATGTACAAAATTCTCCAGATTCTCTGACTCTTCTGATTATATTATGGACTGCAGATGATGGAATCCCTAAATCCCTTGCAATTGAACATTGAGAAACATTGTTCTTAAACTGTTGTACTATTTTTTCATGCAATTGTTCACAAAGTGGTGGTCCTCACCCCATCTTTGCTTGTGAATGGCTGAGCCTTTTGGGGATGCTCCTTTTATACACAATCATGACACTCACCTGTTATTTACATTTTACACAATGTCCCAACTTCACTGGAATTGGATTTGTCTAAGGTCCCACAGTTGACAATGCATTCCAGAGCACTAACCAAGCATGAAGTCTGTAGACCTCCGAGACAGGATTGTCTCAAAGCATAAATCTGGGGAAGGGTACATAAACATTTCTGCTGCTTTGAAGGTCCCAATGAGCACAGTGGTCTCCATCATCCGTAAATGGAAGAAGTTCAGATCTACCAGGACTCTTCCTAGAGCTAGCCACCCGTCTAAACTGAGCAACTGGGGGAGAAGGCCTTAGTCAGGGAGGTGACCAAGAACCCGATGGTCACTCTGTCAGAGCTCCAGCATTCCTGTGTGGAGAGAGGTGAACCTTCCACAAGGACAACCATTTCTGCAGCAATCCACCAATCAGGCCTGTATGGTAGAGTGGCCAGAAGGAAGCCACTCCTTAGTAAAAGGCACATGGCAGTCCACGTGGAGTTTGACAAAAGGCACCTGAAGGACTCTCAGATCATGAGAAACAAAATTCTCTGGTCTGATGAGTCAAAGATTGGAGTCATCGGCATGAATCCCAGGCATCATGTTTGTAGGAACCAGGCACCTTCCCTACAGTGAAGTATGGTGGTGGCAGCATCATGCTGTGGGGATGTTGTTCAGCGGCAGGAACTGAGAGACTAGTCAGGGTTGAGGGAAAGATGAATGCAGCAATGTGCAGCGACATCCTGGATGAAAACCTGCTCCAGAGCGCTCTTGACCTCAGACTGGGGTGACGGTTCATCTTTCAGCAGGACAATGACAATAAAGGCCCAGTCATATGGCACTTAACGAAGGGTAACAAAGCCCAATCGAAACAAGAAATCTGGACTTTCGTTGACGTTTGCTGGCATCGTTTAACCTTCGCGCAGCTTTGTTCCTGCAGCTGGCGCTTTGTCAGGATTTTTAAACTGTTGAAAAATTTGAACGAATGCCACCGAAAACCTCAATTTTTTTGTATTTCATTTTGCTGTAGTTCTGGGGGTTGTGTTATCATTTGCTTTGTTTTTGTAACATTAGCGTTTAGTTTGACTTTGTTTGACCAGCTGAATGTTTTCATACAGTGCAGAAGCTGGTTTGTGAGCGCTGCTACTGCTGCTGCATTCATGTACTGTCGGAAACTACAGGGCAAACTCAGCCTGTTTGCTTGGATTTTTTTATCTGGGTGGGGAGTCAGCTTCACTGGGCTCAGGCACCTTATATAGGCCAGAATTAATCTTTTGTGTGGATACAATGAATTATTTTACCAAAAATAAAATGAAAACCACGCCGCTTCCACAAGCAACTGCTGAATTTGAAACAACAAAAAAGTTCTGTAATTTCCAACGGTACTTGAACACAGTAGCAGCAGCAGTGGCATCGCCTCTTGTGTGTGCTTATTATTTTTTTTATTAAATAACAATATGAGTGAAGGACTGACAATCCAGCCCTTCTGTACATGTGGCAGCAGGTAGATGATTCAGATGATTATATAAGAGCTGTTCTGGAAGGCAAAATTCACGTTGTGGATCAGCTGCAGCTGCTTGAAATAACCGCACATGGGGAGTCAATGCACGGCGTTCACATGGACTGATCAATTTATTGCTCTGATGATATATTCAATCATCTTTACACTTATATTTATTCCCCCTTTTGACAGCTTTCTTGTTTTGTTTTTTTTAAATTGGAGCAAGACGGATCACGCAGCGTGTTGTCAGTCTGAACCAGACAGTGATGATGAAGGAGATGATTCCTTTTTTGCTCTGGGCGAGGAACCAGAGCAGGTGGATCCACCAACATGCGCATAGATCTCCACAGTGGGTCGGATCGAGCGCTTCTGTGCATGCGGATGCAGACACACACTGCTCCAACAGTGGCTCCATGCGCATTTTGTTTAAAGCGTGGAGATCAACGTTAGCTTCGGTGTCATTATGTTCCTCTTTCATTCCTTTTGTGCTCTTGATTTGCAGGCTATTCGATGATGGGAAAAGTCAAAAGCTCATTCGTCCACCTTTTCATGATGATTTGTGACTTTTTTACTTTTTTGCCTTCATTCAGGAATCGTGTGACCGGGCTATAAGCACACAGCCAAGATATCAAAGGAGTGGCTTCAGGACAACTCTGTGAAAGTCCTCGATGGCCCAACCAGAGCCTTGTTAAACCCCAAAATGTGAATCTGCTGTAAACTGTCAATTATTCACAAACTGTGATTTACAAAATGTGAATAATGAAAATATATCTCGCAAAATGTGAATTTCTTCAGGAGTATAGAGATTTTGTTTCACTATAAATTAATTTTTAAACATTAATGAAGCAAACCACAAGAACAATGTAGAAAATGTGTACATTTTCTAAAATATTTTCAACTAATCAACAACTCATGCACTTCTTTGTTGATTTTACTATTTTTTTCTGCCATGTTAAAGCCAAATCTGAGTAAGAAATATACTCACATTAGGCACATATGCCTTTTTGCAATGTGTGGAATGCGTAGAATCATAACTGAAGATAAAGCAGGAGAAATATTTACATATTATAATTTGATAGATTTTATCAGAAATGTATCAAATTCCCAGTTGTAAAGATCTAGTGAATATATATTTAAAAGCAATGATTTCTCTGAAAAAAATCAGGAGTGAGCTGTTTGTCCGTAAAATGAAGAAATAATATTTACAAAGTAATAGTACAGAAAAACTGGAACTATGAAACGTTATGATATGATGCGGTGTCCTTTCAGTAGACAATTCAGTTCATCCAATCATCTTATTCAGATTTACACAAAATGACAGTAAATAACAGAATATGATTAAAACTGGATGATGATACTGAAAGGAACAGTCTGAAGCAGATGCACTGCACAATACTTAAGTAAATGATAATGATGATGATAATAATAATAACATCAATCAATCAATCAATCAATTTTTTTATATAGCGCCAAATCACAACAAACAGTTGCCCCAAGGCGCTTTATATTGTAAGGCAAGGCCATACAATAATTATGTAAAACCCCAACGGTCAAAACGACCCCCTGTGAGCAAGCACTTGGCGACAGTGGGAAGGAAAAACTCCCTTTTAACAGGAAGAAACCTCCAGCAGAACCAGGCTCAGGGAGGGGCAGTCCTCTGCTGGGACTGGTTGGGGCTGAGGGAGAGAACCAGGAAAAAGACATGCTGTGGAGGGGAGCAGAGATCGATCACTAATGATTAAATGCAGAGTGGTGCATACAGAGCAAAAAGAGAAAGAAACAGTGCATCATGGGAACCCCCCAGCAGTCTACGTCTATAGCAGCATAACTAAGGGATGGTTCAGGGTCACCTGATCCAGCCCTAACTATAAGCTTTAGCAAAAAGGAAAGTTTTAAGCCTAATCTTAAAAGTAGAGAGGGTGTCTGTCTCCCTGATCTGAATTGGGAGCTGGTTCCACAGGAGAGGAGCCTGAAAGCTGAAGGCTCTGCCTCCCATTCTACTCTTACAAACCCTAGGAACTACAAGTAAGCCTGCAGTCTGAGAGCGAAGCGCTCTATTGGGGTGATATGGTACTACGAGGTCCCTAAGATAAGATGGGACCTGATTATTCAAAACCTTATAAGTAAGAAGAAGAATTTTAAATTCTATTCTAGAATTAACAGGAAGCCAATGAAGAGAGGCCAATATGGGTGAGATATGCTCTCTCCTTCTAGTCCCCGTCAGTACTCTAGCTGCAGCATTTTGAATTAACTGAAGGCTTTTTAGGGAACTTTTAGGACAACCTGATAATAATGAATTACAATAGTCCAGCCTAGAGGAAATAAATGCATGAATTAGTTTTTCAGCATCACTCTGAGACAAGACCTTTCTGATTTTAGAGATATTGCGTAAATGCAAAAAGGCAGTCCTACATATTTGTTTAATATGCGCTTTGAATGACATATCCTGATCAAAAATGACTCCAAGATTTCTCACAGTATTACTAGAGGTCAGGGTAATGCCATCCAGAGTAAGGATCTGGTTAGACACCATGTTTCTAAGATTTGTGGGGCCAAGTACAATAACTTCAGTTTTATCTGAGTTTAAAAGCAGGAAATTAGAGGTCATCCATGTCTTTATGTCTGTAAGACAATCCTGCAGTTTAGCTAATTGGTGTGTGTCCTCTGGCTTCATGGATAGATAAAGCTGGGTATCATCTGCGTAACAATGAAAATTTAAGCAATACCGTCTAATAATACTGCCTAAGGGAAGCATGTATAAAGTGAATAAAATTGGTCCTAGCACAGAACCTTGTGGAACTCCATAATTAACTTTAGTCTGTGAAGAAGATTCCCCATTTACATGAACAAATTGTAATCTATTAGACAAATATGATTCAAACCACCGCAGCGCAGTGCCTTTAATACCTATGGCATGCTCTAATCTCTGTAATAAAATTTTATGGTCAACAGTATCAAAAGCAGCACTGAGGTCTAACAGAACAAGCACAGAGATGAGTCCACTGTCCGAGGCCATAAGAAGATCATTTGTAACCTTCACTAATGCTGTTTCTGTACTATGATGAATTCTAAAACCTGACTGAAACTCTTCAAATAGACCATTCCTCTGCAGATGATCAGTTAGCTGTTTTACAACTACCCTTTCAAGAATTTTTGAGAGAAAAGGAAGGTTGGAGATTGGCCTATAATTAGCTAAGATAGCTGGGTCAAGTGATGGCTTTTTAAGTAATGGTTTAATTACTGCCACCTTAAAAGCCTGTGGTACATAGCCAACTAACAAAGATAGATTGATCATATTTAAGATCGAAGCATTAAATAATGGTAGGGCTTCCTTGAGCAGCCTGGTAGGAATGGGGTCTAATAAACATGTTGATGGTTTGGATGAAGTAACTAATGAGAATAACTCAGACAGAACAATCGGAGAGAAAGAGTCTAACCAAATACCGGCATCACTGAAAGCAGCCAAAGATAACGATACGTCTTTGGGATGGTTATGAGTAATTTTATCTCTAATAGTTAAAATTTTGTTAGCAAAGAAAGTCATGAAGTCATTACTAGTTAAAGTTAATGGAATACTCAGCTCAATAGAGCTCTGACTCTTTGTCAGCCTGGCTACAGTGCTGAAAAGAAACCTGGGGTTGTTCTTATTTTCTTCAATTAGTGATGAGTAGAAAGATGTCCTAGCTTTACGGAGGGCTTTTTTATAGAGCAACAGACTCTTTTTCCAGGCTAAGTGAAGATCTTCTAAATTAGTGAGACGCCATTTCCTCTCCAACTTACGGGTTATCTGCTTTAAGCTACGAGTTTGTGAGTTATACCACGGAGTCAGACACTTCTGATTTAAAGCTCTCTTTTTCAGAGGAGCTACAGCATCCAAAGTTGTCTTCAATGAGGATGTAAAACTATTGACGAGATACTCTATCTCCCTTACAGAGTTTAGGTAGCTACTCTGCACTGTGTTGGTATATGGCATTAGAGAACATAAAGAAGGAATCATATCCTTAAACCTAGTTACAGCGCTTTCTGAAAGACTTCTAGTGTAATGAAACTTATTCCCCACTGCTGTGTAGTCCATCAGAGTAAATGTAAATGTTATTAAGAAATGATCAGACAGAAGGGAGTTTTCAGGGAATACTGTTAAGTCTTCTATTTCCATACCATAAGTCAGAACAAGATCTAAGATATGATTAAAGTGGTGGGTGGACTCATTTACTTTTTGAGCAAAGCCAATAGAGTCTAATAATAGATTAAATGCAGTGTTGAGGCTGTCATTCTCAGCATCTGTGTGGATGTTAAAATCGCCCACTATAATTATCTTATCTGAGCTAAGCACTAAGTCAGACAAAAGGTCTGAAAATTCACAGAGAAACTCACAGTAACGACCAGGTGGACGATAGATAATAACAAATAAAACTGTTTTTTGGGACTTTCAATTTGGATGGACAAGACTAAGAGACAAGCTTTCAAATGAATTAAAGCTCTGTCTGGGTTTTGGATTAATTAATAAGCTGGAATGGAAGATTGCTGCTAATCCTCCACCCCGGCCCGTGCTACGAGCATTCTGACAGTTAGTGTGACTCGGGGGTGTTGACTCATTTAAACTAACATATTCATCCTGCTGTAACCAGGTTTCTGTTAGGCAGAATAAATCAATATGTTGATCAATTATTATATCATTTACCAACAGGGACTTAGAAGAGAGAGACCTAATGTTTAATAGACCACATTTAACTGTTTTAGTCTGTGGTGCAGTTGAAGGTGCTATATTATTTTTTCTTTTTGAATTTTTATGCTTAAATAGATTTTTGCTGGTTATTGGTAGTCTGGGAGCAGGCACCGTCTCTACGGGGATGGGGTAATGAGGGGATGGCAGGGGGAGAGAAGCTGCAGAGAGGTGTGTAAGACTACAACTCTGCTTCCTGGTCCCAACCCTGGATAGTCACGGTTTGGAGGATTTAAGAAAATTGGTGTTGTGAAAGTGTAGGAACACGGACCCACAACAGGGGGCGCAAATGAACGGACAATGGAGAAGGTAAATAACAAGTTTTACTGTTGTGAAACGAGCACAACCAATACAACAATCAACAATTTGGGATTAAGCCGAATTCTGCTGGTGTCGTGTGGGCAGGCTCGAAGGTAGGAGACGTCCGTCCGAGTCGAACCGGAACCACCCAGATCTCCTCTGCCACCGAACCCTGGAAATACTGGAACCCCCAAGTCCCGAAGTCCCAGGTGGCCACTGCCTCCGCTCGTCGGATCCGGTACTGCTGGCAAGAGAGAGCAACAAACACACAGGTGTGGATGCGGCTGCACCCAGTAACACGGAGAGGGAAGAAGCCGCCTCCACCTCTCGTCACGTTAAAACAGGAAGGTGAGTACTTATCCAAGCAATTGGCTTTCGGTAGTCAGCTGTCCTGAAAGGTGTAACACGTATTATCAATCAATCAATCAATCAACTTTTTTCTTGTATAGCGCCAAATCACAACAAACAGTTGCCCCAAGGCGCTCCACATTGCAAGGCAAGGCCATACAATAATTATGAAACACAGTCTACGTCTAAAGCAACATAACCAAGGGATGGTCCAGGGTCACCCGATCCAGCCCTAACTATAAGCCTTAGCGAAAAGGAAAGTTTTAAGCCTAATCTTAAAAGTAGAGAGGGTATCTGTCTCCCTGATCTGAATTGGGAGCTGGTTCCACAGGAGAGGAGCCTGAAAGCTGAAGGCTCTGCCTCCCATTCTACTCTTACAAACCCTAGGAACTACAAGTAAGCCCACAGTCTGAGAGCGAAGCGCTCTAATGGGGTAATATGGTACTACGAGGTCCCTAAGATAAGATGGGACCTGATTATTCAAAACCTTATAAGTAAGAAGAAGAATTTTAAATTCTATTCTAGCATTAACAGGAAGCCAATGAAGGGAGGCCAACACGGGTGAGATATGCTCTCTCCTGCTAGTCCCCGTCAGTACTCTAGCTGCAGCATTCTGAACCAACTGAAGGCTTTTTAGGGAACTTTTAGGACAACCTGATAATAATGAATTACAATAGTCCAGCCTAGAGGAAATAAATGCATGAATTAGTTTTTCAGCATCACTCTGAGACAAGACCTTTCTGATTTTAGAGATATTGCGTAAATGCAAAAAGGCAGTCCTACATATTTGTTTAATATGCGCTTTGAATGACATATCCTGATCAAAAATAACTCCAAGATTTCTCACAGTATTACTAGAGATCAGGGAAATGCCATCCAGAGTAACGATCTGGTTAGACACCATGCTTCTAAGATTTGTGGGGCCAAGTACAATAACTTCAGTTTTATCTGAGTTTAAAAGCAGGAAATTAGAGGTCATCCATGTCTTTATGTCTGTAAGACAATCCTGCAGTTTAGCTAATTGGTGCGTATCCTCTGGCTTCATGGATAGATAAAGCTGGGTATCATCTGCGTAACAATGAAAATTTAAGCAATACCGTCTAATAATACTGCCCAAGGGAAGCATGTATAAAGTGAATAAAATTGGTCCTAGCACAGAACCTTGTGGAACTCCATAATTAACTTTAGTCTGTGAAGAAGATTCCCCATTTACATGAACAAACTGTAATCTATTAGACAAATATGATTCAAACCACCGCAGCGCAATGCCTTTAATACCTATGACATGCTCTAATCTCTGTAATAAAATTTTATGGTCAACAGTATCAAAAGCAGCACTGAGGTCCAACAGAACAAGCACAGAGATAAGTCCACTGTCCGAAGCCATAAGAAGATCATTTGTAACCTTCACTAATGCTGTTTCTGTACTATGATGAATTCTAAAACCTGACTGAAACTCTTCAAATAGACCATTCCTCTGCAGGTGATCAGTTAGCTGTTTTACAACTACCCTCTCAAGAATCTTTGAGAGAAAAGGAAGGTTGGAGATTGGCCTATAATTAGCTAAGATAGCTGGGTCAAGTGATGGCTTTTTAAGTAATGGTTTAATTACTGCCACCTTAAAGGCCTGTGGTACATAACCAACTAACAAAGATAGATTGATCATATTTAAGATTGAAGCATTAAATAATGGTAGGACTTCCTTGAGCAGCCTGGCAGGAATGGGGTCTAATAAGCATGTTGATGGTTTGGATGAAGTAACTAATGAAAATAACTCAGACAGAACAATCGGAGAGAAAGAGTCTAACCAAATACCGGCATCACTGAAAGCAGCCAAAGATAACGATACATCTTTGGGATGGTTATGAGTAATTTTTTCTCTAATAGTCAAAATTTTGTTAGCAAAGAAAGTCATGAAGTCATTACTAGTTAAAGTTAATGGAATACTCAGCTCAATAGAGCTCTGACTCTTTGTCAGCCTGGCTACAGTGCTGAAAAGAAACCTGGGGTTGTTCTTATTTTCTTCAATTAGTGATGAGTAGAAAGATGTCCTAGCTTCACGAAGGGCTTTCTTATAGAGCAACAAACTCTTTTTCCAGGCTAAGTGAAGATCTTCTAAATTAGTGAGACGCCATTTCCTCTCCAACTTACGGGTTATCAGCTTTAAGCTACGAGTTTGTGAGTTATACCACGGAGTCAGACACTTCTGATTTAAAGCTCTCTTTTTCAGAGGAGCTACAGCATCCAAAGTTGTCTTCAATGAGGATGTAAAACTATTGACAAGATACTCTAACTCCCTTACAGAGTTTAGGTAGCTACTCTGCTCTGTGTTGGTATATGACATTAGAGAACATAAAGAAGGAATCATATCCTTAAACCTAGTTACAGCGCTTTCTGAAAGACTTCTAGTGTAATGAAACTTATTCCCCACTGCAGGGTAGTCCATCAGGGTAAATGTAAATGTTATTAAAAAATGATCAGACAAAAGGGAGTTTTCAGGGAATACTGTTAAGTCTTCTATTTCCATACCATAAGTCAGAACAAGATCTAAAATATGATTAAAGTGGTGGGTGGACTCATTTACTTTTTGAGCAAAGCCGATAGAGTCTAATAATAGATTAAATGCAGTGTTGAGGCTGTCATTCTCAGCATCTGTGTGGATGTTAAAATCGCCCACTATAATTATCTTATCTGAGCTAAGCACTAAGTCAGACAAAAGGTCTGAAAATTCACAGAGAAACTCACAGTAACGACCAGGTGGACGATAGATAATAACAAATAAAACTGGTTTTTGGGACTTCCAATTTGGATGGACAAGACTAAGAGACAAGCTTTCAAATGAATTAAAGCTCTGTCTAGGTTTTTGATTAATTAATAAGCTGGAATGGAAGATTGCTGCTAATCCTCCGCCCCGGCCCGTGCTACGAGCATTCTGACAGTTAGTGTGACTCGGGGGTGTAGACTCATTTAAACTAACATATTCATCCTGCTGTAACCAAGTTTCTGTTAGGCAGAATAAATCAATACGTTGATCAATTATTATATCATTTACCAACAGGGACTTAGAAGAAAGAGACCTAATGTTTAATAGACCACATTTAACTGTTTTAGTCTGTGGTGCAATTGAAGGTGCTATATTATTTTTTATTTTTGAATTTTTATGCTTAAATAGATTTTTGCTAGTTATTGGTGGTCTGGGAGCAGGCACCGTCTCTACGGGGATGGGGTAATAGGGGGATGGCAGGGGGAGAGAAGCTGCAGAGAGGTGTATAAGACCACAGCTCTGCCTCCTGGTCCCAACGCTAGACAGTCACAGTTTGGAGGATCCCAAAAAATTAGCCAGATTTCTAGAAATGAGAGCTGCTCCCTCTAAAGTGGGATGGATGCCGTCTCTCCTAACAAGACCAGGTTTTCCCCAGAAGCTTTGCCAATTATCAATGAAGCCCACCTCATTTTTTGGACACCACTCAGACAGCCAGCAATTCAAGGAGAACATGCGGCTAAACATGTCACTCCCGGTCTGATTGGGGAGGGGCCCAGAGAAAACAACAGAGTCCGACATTGTTTTTGCAAAGTTACACACCGATTCAATGTTAATTTTAGTGACCTCCGATTGGCGTAACCGAGTGTCATTACTGCCGACGTGAATTACAATCTTACCAAATTTACGCTTAGCCTTAGCCAGCAATTTCAAATGTCCTTCGATGTCGCCTGCTCTGGCCCCCAGAAGACAATTGACAATGGTTGCTGGTGTCGCTAACTTCACATTTCTCAAAACAGAGTCGCCAATAACCAGAGTTTGATCCTCGGCGAGTGTATCGTCGAGTGGGGAAAAACGGTTAGAGATGTGAACGGGTTGACGGTGTACACGGGGCTTCTGTTTAGGGCTACGCTTCCTCCTCACAGTCACCCAGTCAGCCTGCCTTCCCGACTGCACGGGGTCTGCCAGGGGGGAACTAACGGCGGCTAAGCTACCTTGGTCCGCACCGACTACAGAGGCCTGGCTAGCTGTAGAATTTTCCACGGTGCGGAGCCGAGCCTCCAATTCGCCCAGCCTGGCCTCCAAAGCTACGAATAAGCTGCACTTATTACAAGTACCGTTACTGCTAAAAGAGGCAGAGGAATAACTAAACATTTCACACCCAGAGCAGAAAAGTACGGGAGAGACAGGAGAAGCCGCCATGCTAAAACGGCTAAGAGCTAGTAGCTACGCTAAGCTAGCGGATTCCCAAACAGGGAATCCGACACTAGACAGGCTGTGGAGCAGCACAGGTAACGCACGACAACAGTGCTAAAATAAAATAAAAATCCACTAGACAGGCTGTGGAGCAGCACAGGTAACGCACAACAACAGTGCTAAAAAATAAAATAAAATAAAAATAAAAATCCACAGGACAGGCTGTGGAGCAGCACAGGCAACGCACGACAACAGTGCTAAAACAAAATAAAAATCCACTAGACAGGCTGTGGAGCAGCACAGGTAACGCACGACAACAGTGCTAAAAAATAAAATAAAAATAAAAATCCACTGGACAGGCTGTGGAGCAGCACAGGCAACGCACGACAACAGTGCTAAAACAAAATAAAAATCCACTGGACAGGCTGTGGAGCAGCACAGGTAACGCACGACAACAGTGCTAAATCAAAATCCACTGGACAGGCTGTGGAGCAGCACAGGTAGTAACGCACGACAACAGTGCTAAAACAAAATAAAAATCCACTAGACAGGCTGTGGAGCAGCACAGGTAACGCACGACAACAGTGCTAAAAAATAAAATAAAAATCCACTGGACAGGCTGTGGAGCAGCACAGGTAACGCACGACAACAGTGCTAAAAAAAAACAAACAGCTGTGTCTGGTGATGGGTGACAGCTGTCACCCAGGCTACTCCCATGATGCGGCAGCGCCCTCTAGTGCCTGGAGCCCGCACTCCAGGCAGGGCGCCCTCTGTTGGTGGTGGGCCAGCAGTACCTCCTCTTCAGCGGCCCACACAACAATTGGCCAGATTTCTAGAAATGAGAGCTGCTCCATCCAAAGTGGGATGGATGCCGTCTCTCCTAACAAGACCAGGTTTTCCCCAGAAGCTTTGCCAATTATCTATGAAGCCCACCTCATTTTTTGGACACCACTCAGACAGACAGCAATTCAAGGAGAACATGCGGCTAAACATGTCACTCCCGGTCCGATTGGGGAGGGGTCCAGAGAAAACTACAGAGTCCGACATTGTTTTTGCAAAGTTACACACCGATTTAATGTTAATTTTAGTGACCTCCGATTGGCGTAACCGGGTGTCATTACTGCCGACGTGAATTACAATCTTACCAAATTTACGCTTAGCCTTAGCCAGCAGTTTCAAATTTCCTTCAATGTCGCCTGCTCTGGCCCCCGGAAGACAATTGACTATGGTTGCTGGTGTCGCTAACTTCACATTTCTCAAAACAGAGTCTCCAATAACCAGAGTTTGATCCTCGGCGGGTGTGTCGTCGAGTGGGGAAAAACGGTTAGAGATGTGAACGGGTTGGCGGTGTACGGGAGAGACAGGAGAAGCCGCCATGCTAAAACGGCTAAGAGCTATTAGCTACGCTAAGCTAGCGGATTCCTAAAAACACGCAAAGTGAATAATGTGTAAATAATTTAGAGGTGATTCAGCAGAAGGAGTGCTTTAGTTAAGGCACGTAAAGATTACACTGGGAAACAAATCGTAATCTAGATAACTAGACCAATCTAACTGCGCAGATTAAACAGCTAACAGATACAGAAAAACACCGCTGTGCTCCGGAACAGTAAGTGATACAATACCGCAGTGAGAGCCAACCACCAGTAGAGGCAAGCAAGAGGTTAGATCAAGTTAACATCATTTAATAGCAATTATATAGGTGTACAGGTAATCTTGTGAGTGTGATCCCCCCCCAAAAAACCCATATATTAACTGTACTGTAATGGACAGTTCATTCATTCATTCATCTTCTACCACTTAGTCCAATTAATGGTCGCGGGGGGGCTGGAGCCTATCACAGCAGTCATAGGGCGTGAGGCGGGGTACACCCAGGACAGGACGCTAGTCTGTCGCAGGGCCACAAATAGACAAACAAACACAGACACACCCACACGCACACCTAAGGACAATTTAAAGATCCCAATCCACCTAACCCGCATGTCTTTGGACGTGGGAGGAAATCGGAGCACCCGGAGGAAACCCACGCAAACACGGGAAGAACATGCAAACTCCACACAGAAAGACCACGGGAATTGAACCCACGACCTTCTCGCTGTGAGGCAACAGTGCTAACCACTAAGCCACCGTGCTGCCCATAATGGACAGTTATATTATTTAAATACACAGTCGTATCAATGGATGGAGGCATTATATTTCTTAATTATATTGAGTGTGCCACCCAATAAATTGTATTATTTATGAGTGAAATGTTTTCTATAAAATGTATATTAGCTGTAATAATTGATATTTGCTGATAATGTTCAGTCAGTTATCAGATAGACTAGAATTTTCTTTCCAATTTGACTGTAAAACAAAGATGAATACTAGCCTATTACCAAAGAATATATAATTAATACGCGATAATGCATTTCTGCTAAAATGTATTTATGGTCAATTACTTCAAAGCCCAAGGTGAATTTTTACAGTGTTAGGGCCCTGTCCCACTGGTGTTTAGGAGCATTTGCGCATGAAATGAGGAGACAAAAGCTGAGCGTCCGCAACAAAGGTGGGCGGAAATGACAAATGTCCCGGGGTGGATCAGCGAATACATGAGGAAGAAAAGCGGATATAACAGGGAACAGAAGCAAAGGCGACCGCGGAGGCGCCCCCATGAGGGGCACAGCGGCAGTGATGCACTCGCTTCATCCATGCCCACTCTGTCTACATGCGCGACATACCATTTGCGACCATGATGTGGCCGTGCTGGACACGCGTCATATCTGTTTTGCACGCTGTCCCAGTCCGCCGCCAAGTCGGTTGCGGATATCAGCGGATGATAGGGGATATGCGGCGCATTGGTTGTGTATGTCCTGCGTATGTCTTCAGTATGTGTTCAGGCAGTGATGCGGATCTCATCCGCAGCAGGATTTTTGAGCCGCTCAAAAATCCTGGCTGCGGACATGCGTGCCTCTGCAGATGATCACGGACGTGTTCGGATGGCGGCCGACTCATACAGGAATGTTACACGGTTATTGCGGTTGTTTGGCGGATGTGGGCCACTTTTGTGTGCATTCCATCCGCAAATCCTCCTAAACGCTAGTGGGACAGGGCCCTTAGATTCAGTGGTGGGCACAGTTCCGATAATCCCATAATTATGGAAGATAATGTTTTCTTTATCGGATTATCTTTTCAGATAACTTTGAAAACCACTATCTGACTAATCTTCTGATAAATTTTCAAAGCTGAACAGCTACAAACACTTATAAAATTTAAAATCAGTTGAGCACCTACCTGTTAAATGTTTTCAATCAATCAATTCAATCAATTTTATTTATATAGCGCCAAATCAAAACAAACAGTTGCCCCAAGGCGCTTTATATTGTAAGGCAAGGCCATACAATAATTACGTAAAAACCCCAACGGTCAAAACGACCCCCTGTGAGCAAGCACTTGGCGACAGTGGGAAGGAAAAACTCCCTTTTAACAGGAAGAAACCTCCAGCAGAACCAGGCTCAGGGAGGGGCAGTCTTCTGCTGGGACTGGTTGGGGCTGAGGGAGAGAACCAGGAAAAAGAGATGCTGTGGAGGGGAGCAGAGATTAATCACTAATGATTAAATGCAGAGTGGTGCATACAGAGCAAAAAGAGAAAGAAACACTCAGTGCATCATGGGAACCCCCCAGCAGTCTACGTCTATAGCAGCATGACTAAGGGATGGTTCAGGGTCACCTGATCCAGCCCTAACTATAAGCTTTAGCAAAAAGGAACGTTTTAAGCCTAATCTTAAAAGTAGAGAGGGTGTCTGTCTCCCTGATCCGAATTGGGAGCTGGTTCCACAGGAGAGGAGCCTGAAAGCTGAAGGCTCTGCCTCCCATTCTACTCTTACAAACCCTAGGAACTACAAGTAAGCCTGCAGTCTGAGAGCGAAGCGCTCTATTGGGGTGATATGGTACTAAGAGGTCCCTAAGATAAGATGGGACCTGATTATTCAAAACCTTATAAGTAAGAAGAAGAATTTTAAATTCTATTCTAGAATTAACAGGAAGCCAATGAAGAGAGGCCAGTATGGGTGAGATATGCTCTCTCCTTCTATTCCCCGTTAGTACTCTAGCTGCAGCATTTTGAATTAACTGAAGGCTTTTCAGGGAACTTTTAGGACAACCTGATAATAATGAATTACAATAGTCCAGCCTAGAGGAAATAAATGCATGAATTAGTTTTTCAGCATCACTCTGAGACAAGACCTTTCTAATTTTAGAGATATTGCGTAAATGCAAAAAAGCAGTCCTACATATTTGTTTAATATGTATATTTGTCTTGCTTGCCTCTACTGGTGGTTGGCTCTCACTGCGGTATTGTATCACTTCCTGTTCCGGAGCACAGCGGTGTTTTGCTGTATCTGTTAGCTGTTTAATCTGCGCAGTTAGATTGATCTAGTTATCTAGATTACGATTTGTTTCCCAGTGTAATCTTTACGTGCCTTAACTAAAGCACTCCTTCTGCTGAATCACCTCTAAATTATTTACACATTATTCACTTTGCGTGTTTTTAGGAATCCGCTAGCTTAGCGTAGCTACTAGCTCTTAGCCGATTTAGCATGGCGGCTTCTCCTGTCTCTCCCGCACTTTTCTGCTCTGGGTGTGAAATGTTTAGTTATTCCTCGGCCTCCTTTAGCAGTAACGGTACTTGTAATAAGTGTAGCTTATTCGTAGCTTTGGAGGCCAGGCTGGGCGAATTGGAGACTCGGCTCCGCACCGTGGAAAATTCTACAGCTAGCCAGGCCCCTGTAGTCGGTGCGGACCAAGGTAGCTTAGCCGCCGTTAGTTACCCCCTGGCAGATCCCGAGCAGCCGGGAAAGCAGGCTGACTGGGTGACTGTGAGGAGGAAGCGTAGCCCTAAACAGAAGCCCCGTGTACACCGCCAACCCGTTCACATCTCTAACCGTTTTTCCCCACTCGACGACACACCCGCCGAGGATCAAACTCTGGTTATTGGCGACTCTGTTTTGCGAAATGTGAAGTTAGCGACACCAGCAACCATAGTCAATTGTCTTCCGGGGGCCAGAGCAGGCGACATTGAAGGAAATTTGAAACTGCTGGCTAAATTTGGTAAGATTGTAATTCACGTCGGCAGTAATGACACCCGGTTACGCCAATCGGAGGTCACTAAAATTAACATTAAATCGGTGTGTAACTTTGCAAAAACAATGTCGGACTCTGTAATTTTCTGTGGGCCCCTCCCCAATCAGACCGGGAGTGACATGTTTAGCCGCATGTTCTCCTTGAATTGCTGGCTGTCTGAGTGGTGTCCAAAAAATGAGGTGGGCTTCATAGATAATTGGCAAAGCTTCTGGGGAAAACCTGGTCTTGTTAGGAGAGACGGCATCCATCCCACTTTGGATGGAGCAGCTCTCATTTCTAGAAATCTGGCCAATTTTCTTAAATCCTCCAAACCGTGACTATCCAGGGTTGGGACCAGGAAGCAGAGTTGTAGTCTTACACACCTCTCTGCAGCTTCTCTCCCCCTGCCATCCCCTCATTACCCCATCCCCGTAGAGACGGTGCCTGTTCCCAGACTACCAATAACCAGCAAAAATCTATTTAAGCATAAAAATTCAAAAAGAAAAAATAATATAGCACCTTCAACTGCACCACAGACTAAAACAGTTAAATGTGGTCTATTAAACATTAGGTCTCTCTCTTCTAAGTCCCTGTTGGTAAATGATATAATAATTGATCAACATATTGATTTATTCTGCCTTACAGAAACCTGGTTACAGCAGGATGAATATGTTAGTTTAAATGAGTCAACACCCCCGAGTCACACTAACTGTCAGAATGCTCATAGCACGGGCCGGGGCGGAGGATTAGCAGCAATCTTCCATTCCAGCTTATTAATTAATCAAAAACCCAGACAGAGCTTTAATTCATTTGAAAGCTTGACTCTTAGTCTTGTCCATCCAAATTGGAAGTCCCAAAAACCAGTTTTATTTGTTATTATCTATCGTCCACCTGGTCGTTACTGTGAGTTTCTCTGTGAATTTTCAGACCTTTTGTCTGACTTAGTGCTTAGCTCAGATAAGATAATTATAGTGGGCGATTTTAACATCCACACAGATGCTGAGAATGACAGCCTCAACACTGCATTTAATCTATTATTAGACTCTATTGGCTTTGCTCAAAAAGTAAATGAGTCCACCCACCACTTTAATCATATTTTAGATCTTGTTCTGACTTATGGTATGGAAATAGAAGACTTAACAGTATTCCCTGAAAACTCCCTTCTGTCTGATCATTTCTTAATAACATTTACATTTACTCTGATGGACTACCCAGCAGTGGGGAATAAGTTTCATTACACTAGAAGTCTTTCAGAAAGCGCTGTAACTAGGTTTAAGGATATGATTCCTTCTTTATGTTCTCTATTGCCATATACCAACACAGTGCAGAGTAGCTACCTAAACTCTGTAAGTGAGATAGAGTATCTCGTCAATAGTTTTACATCCTCATTGAAGACAACTTTGGATGCTGTAGCTCCTCTAAAAAAGAGAGCTTTAAATCAGAAGTGCCTGACTCCGTGGTATAACTCACAAACTCGTAGATTAAGGCAGATAACCCGTAAGTTGGAGAGGAAATGGCGTCTCACTAATTTAGAAGATCTTCACTTAGCCTGGAAAAAGAGTCTGTTGCTCTATAAAAAAGCCCTCCGTAAAGCTAGGACATCTTTCTACTCATCACTAATTGAAGAAAATAAGAACAACCCCAGGTTTCTTTGCTAACAAAATTTTAACTATTAGAGAAAAAATTACTCATAACCATCCCAAAGACGTATCGTTATCTTTGGCTGCTTTCAGTGATGCCGGTATTTGGTTAGACTCTTTCTCTCCGATTGTTCTGTCTGAGTTATTTTCATTAGTTACTTCATCCAAACCATCAACATGTTTATTAGACCCCATTCCTACCAGGCTGCTCAAGGAAGCCCTACCATTATTTAATGCTTCGATCTTAAATATGATCAATCTATCTTTGTTAGTTGGCTATGTACCACAGGCTTTTAAGGTGGCAGTAATTAAACCATTACTTAAAAAGCCATCACTTGACCCAGCTATCTTAGCTAATTATAGGCCAATCTCCAACCTTCCTTTTCTCTCAAAAATTCTTGAAAGGGTAGTTGTAAAACAGCTAACTGATCATCTGCAGAGGAATGGTCTATTTGAAGAGTTTCAGTCAGGTTTTAGAATTCATCATAGTACAGAAACAGCATTAGTGAAGGTTACAAATGATCTTCTTATGGCCTCGGACAGTGGACTCATCTCTGTGCTTGTTCTGTTAGACCTCAGTGCTGCTTTTGATACTGTTGACCATAAAATTTTATTACAGAGATTAGAGCATGCCATAGGTATTAAAGGCACTGCGCTGCGGTGGTTTGAATCATATTTGTCTAATAGATTACAATTTGTTCATGTAAATGGGAAATCTTCTTCACAGACTAAAGTTAATTATGGAGTTCCACAAGGTTCTGTACTATGATGAATTCTAAAACCTGACTGAAACTCTTCAAATAGACCATTCCTCTGCAGATGATCAGTTAGCTGTTTTACAACTACCCTCTGCTACAAATGTTTTGTAGCAGATGTGTAGTTCTACCCTCTGCAAATAGAGGAGAGCTACTTCTAGAAGAAACTGCTCTATCCTCTGCAGGCAAAGGAGAACTGGTCATCAAAAAATAAATAAATAAATAAAACCTCATTTCTTTTAACCTCATACTGATACACGGCCAATATCACCCAAGTCATCCAGAGGCATACATTTTTAACTTATGGTTCAAATTTTAACCAAACTAATTTTGGACAAGTTATTTAAATTAACATCACATCTGACATTTTATAAAGTGAAAATATCAGATATATGTTTTAGTTTTAAAGTAATGCGCTAATTTGCAAGGTTTTAGTGTGGACATGCTGTGTCCAGGTGCATTATGGGTATAAGGTAATCTCAGTACGTTCACGACATGAGAAATGCATTTGAGACACTCTGATCAGGCTCCACGGACAACAGCATTAAACTCTAGTACCTAAAACTCTTGTGAATATATTCTCTGGGTTCATAGACATTGTTATTGTGTTTGCGTTTATTAAATTCCACGCATCTTAAACATATCAGACACAGATTATCTGGAATTTTGTTTTGGCAAGTTTTCAAGGTCTCTACTACCATCTACTGGCCAGTAGTGTTCATGGCAGTATTTGCCTTGAAGCTGGGCTGATATTTTCAATCACTGTACTCGGTCCCAGCTCAAACTGTACGACAGAACCGCACGGTGTAAAAGTTCAGAGCGCACGATTTATGTTCTCACACACATTGTATGTTCAAAAACCAAATGTCAGACTCGTGTTTCCAGAAGCAAAATGTAAACAGAAGCTTTTTTTTCAAACTTAATTTACAAAAACTCTCAATGAGAGACATCAAAGTTTAAAAAAAGAAACAAACAAAAAAAGACCGGCCCGCCTTATAAGGATGCAGAACACAATGCGCTGTTTATCTCTGCATCTGTGGTGTCCTGGGGTGCTGCGTGCGCCGCATACAAGTAGTTGCTGTACTCAAAAGGCCAAGATTCCTTGTGAATAGGATATGCGCAGAACACAAAATAATGTTCCTTTCTTTGGGGATATCCCGATGCGTGTTTGTATGACCTGATATTCGGGTTAGAAAAGGAGTAACCCAGGGCTCTTATTCTGGTTTTTAAAAACCGCAATATGAGCATATTCGGGTTTTTGCGGGTGTTTACATGGCTGTGCGCAACCGGGTTATTGCTAATATTCCGGTTATGAAAGGGTTATTGGCTGCATGTAAATGTAGTCATTGAGTAGAGAGTTGAGCTTTGTGGCTTCTCACAGCTGTGTTTGTGCTGGAAGCCATGTAGTAAACTGGAGCTTCCAGCAGGGGGAAGGATGCTCAAAGACAGAAGTGCTGACTCATTGTTTGGGTCTGTCGTTGTCTTTAATGCTTCCAGAAGCGATCATGGTGTTAAAACTCAAAATGAGCTTGTTAGTAGTTGCAAGTGTACTGGAGACAATACTGGAATTCATCGGTTATCTGTAACTTCCGATACATTTTTTGGCAGTTTATCGTTTTAGCTTTATCAAAAATAACTTTTCAGCTATCTGATTATTTGTTATCGAAGTTAATTTTTTGGTTATCTGTTCCCACCACTGGTTAGATTTAACTATTGATAAATATTCATTGTATGAACATTTTAGTTGCTTCAAACATTGCTGATTAGTTTTTAAAGAATATGAGGTCTATTAGAAAAGTATCCGACCTTATTATTTTTTTCCATAAACCATATGGATTTGAATCACGTGTGATTGCGTCAGACAAGCTTGAACCCTCGTGCGCATGCCCAAATCATTCCGCCATTTCCTGACAATGAAAATACGTCGAGGGGGCTGGACCACTCCTCACTCAAAGCCTGCTCACAGGCGAATGACGCAACCAACAGGCGTGGAAAAACTCACGCATGCGCACGAGGGTTCAAGCTTGTCTGACGCAATCACACGTGATTCAAATCCATATGGTTTATGGAAAAAAATAATAAGGTCAGATACTTTTCTAATAGACCTCGTATGTAATTCACATGAAACAAATATAATGCACATTTGAACCTAAAAAAGTCATATTTTATATAAAATGTAATTATATTTTGTGCAGTTAATGCTTGGAATGATATATCACATAGTGAATTTAAGCCCACCAGTACGTTGCAAAATATGGACACGACCATCAGATAAATCGTATGACTGGACAGTAGCACACAGGGTTAAAGCACACAGAATATCAAAAGTAGAAGTAAGAAACAATTTGCAAAAAGTAAATACAAATATAAATACCAGAGCTACTGGTTTACTGGCTACTACTGTTCCTCTCCTTCCCATCCTCTGTTTTCCTGTTGCTCCTCCTCCCCCTGAGTGAGGAGTTGTACAGTCTGATTGCCTGAGGGACAAAGGAATTTTTCAGTCTGTTGGTCCTGCACTTGGGAAGGAGCAGTCTGTGTGTGAAGAGGCTCCTCTGGTTGTTGATGACGGTGTGCAGAGGGTGACTGGCATTGTCCATAATGTCCAGCAGTTTGTCCAGTATTCTCTTCTCTGCCACATTACCAGAGAGTCCAGTCTCATGCCAACCACAAAGCCAGCCTGCCTGATCACTTTGTCCAGCCTGGATGTGTCCATCTTGGATAATATGGTAATATGAATGTGCAGCCAATGCTCTGTGATATGTGCACTTAATAGAACATAGGCTAAGCAGTAAATGTGCATATATAGCTCATGAAAATTAAGATTATGTGGGCACAGATCTTTTAGGAGTGACCCACTTTCCCTCCCCCCAAAAATATTTTTGTGGAGACAGGGTTTGCAATCAGGATTGCCTGAAGTAATTGTGTTATGGTCTGAACCCAAACAGAGTGAATGCTGGACCCAAAATGCAGGAGACAGAAATGAACGAACAGGATTTATTATACAACTGAGGAATACTGCAAATGTGCCAATAGAATTTGAAAAATGGTTCTCAGACCGAATGAATGGAGACCCAGCCTGTGCTGCGGTGGAAACAGGGAGCCGCAGTCCACCGGGACCAGAATCAGGGATGAAGGGAGGTGAGTCCAGAGGTGTAAGTTCCAGATCTGTGGCACTGAATGAAGAAGTGATGACCGGTGCCAGGTGGCTGTCCACGGAGCTGATGAGGTGAAGTCTGCTGCAGAGAATGACAGAGAGTGGTGAGAGTCGGCGTATTCATGCCTAGGGAGGGGATCACAAAAAGGATGAGCTCAAGATGACAATGAAGCCCAAGCACTGAGCTCCAAAAAGGCAGCGTAGGAATGCTTAAGCCTTCAGGCAGAACATGTCACATAGGAACGCATAAAAACTTTGAAATACGTATATACAGAGAGGCAAGGTACCGTGCAGTGAAAACTGAATTTCTAGTGAGGGTGGAGGAGTTGAACCGATGGTTATACTGCTGAGTTGATGAGCTGCTGTTGAGCGGCAGGTGTGGGAATCAGCTCTGTCATGCCACCAGGAAAAAGAGAGAGAGCGGGGGGCAGCACACAACAAATTGACCTGTACTTAAAACGAAAGAAAAATATATCATCAATGATGTTCATGTTTTGTGGGATATTTTAATCATGGTTTGCAGCAAAATTATTAATGGTTTGTGAATATTCAGGGTTTGTGTAAATTTGCGTTAACAGTTTACAGATAATTCACAATTTACAGCAGATTCAGGTTCTGGGGATCAACAGCCCAGACCTGAATCTGATTGAACATCTCTGGAGAGATCTGAAAATGGCTGTGCACCGACGCTCCCCATCCAACCTGATGGAGCTTGAGAGGTGCTGCAAAGTGGAATGGACAAAACTGCCCAAAGATAGGTGCACTAAGCTTGTGGCATCATATTCATGAAGACTTGAGGCTGTAATTACTGCCAAAGGTGCATCAACAAAGTATCAAGCAAAGGGTGTGAATACTTAAGTACATGTGAGCTCTTGACAACATCACATTAACTACCATTACACACCATACTATCCCACTTCACCTCATGACCTCTGGAAGTCACCATGAGGCGATACATTCATGCATATTTTCCTCCTTCACTCCAATAGTTCTAGGACACCACTGATGTCTTAAACACAACCCAGATATTGACTGGCCAACCGGGACATTCGCCCAGTGACGTGAGAGGTGTCTCTCTCACTGTTCGCTATCTGCTATGCCCACTAGCAATTCCGAAGTTCCCCCCTCAGATTACACTCCAGTTGGTTTGTCTTTGGTTCCATCAGTTTATCATGATCTTGCCCCAGTTTTCAGTAAGGACAGGACCCTGTCCTTACCACCAGATCGTCCCTACAACTGTTCCATCAATTTACTTCTGGAGCTATCTTATCATCTACCAGGTTGTTCAACCTGAATCGCCAGGAATGTGAATCAGTGGAGCGATACATTCAGGAGTCCCTGCCCTCTGCTATCATCTAACTGTCTTCTTCACCGGTTGGTGCCAGCTTCTTCTTTGTGGGAAAGAAGGATGGTACCCCCGCCCCTGTATTGATTACAGGGGTCTGAGTAGTATCACCATCAAGAACAAGCATCCAATTCCACTTCTCAGTTCCATGTTCAAACCCTTGCGTGGTGCTTCCATCTCCATCCAACTAGATCTCCAAAATGGGTATTGTTTGGACCGATGAATGGAAAATTGCGTTCAAGACCCCCCGGGTCATTTTGAGTACTGGGTAATGCTCTTCGGTCTCACCAATGCTCCTGCTAGCTTCCAGGTACTAGTTAATGATGTACTGCATGATTTTCCTGATCAGTTCATAAACGTTTATTTAGACAACATATCAGAAGAAATGCTAGACACATGTTCATCAGGTCCTCCAGCAGCTGTTGGAGAACTGGCTGTTCATCCTGGCCGAGAAATGTGCATTCCACTTACCCTCTGTTTTCTTGCCAGGTGTCATCGTTGAGCAAATAAAACCTTATCTCAAAAAAATCTGTGCAGTACATGAATGGTCCACTTCCACCACACTAAAACAGCTTCAATGGTTCCTCAGGTTTGCCCATTCCCATCGCAAATTCATCCGTAATTACAGCCAGGTCACTTTGCCACTCACCGCTCTGACCTCAGCCATCGACATCGTTCAGCTGAACACATGAGACAGACAGAAAAAGCATGTATTAAATCATAAAAAATGTGTAACCAACTGCTCAAATAACCTTCTGATTGCAAAGCTTTTAGAAAATGTTTATTCATTGTATTTTACACAATATTTGCACAAATGGAGCCGTTATGAGAGCTGAAGTGGACGAGGAAAGGGAACAAGGTCATTTTGGCCTTGAAAGGCTGCAAGGTTGTGACGTGTTTTTCCTCTTTGTTTATTTGTTTGTACATGAACAGAGTCTCTCTGCATTCATACGGTCCCATGTTTTTCTGGGTGATCTCACACTTTATCTTGTTCTTGAAATCCCACTTGTCCAAATATGGCAAATGATGGAAAGAGGAAGTGAAGCAATAATTCAACAAACTGTTGCAGCAGGATGAGTAATTATGACAGTTATCAAAGGGACTCAAGACAGAGTCCAAATAATGGACATTAAAGGAGTCGTCCCTTTGACAACCTAAAATCAGAAGACGGGACAGTATGGAAAATACAAATAAATAATAAATAGAAAAAGAGAGAGAGAGAGAGAGACAGAGAGAGAGAAAATGCAGCGATTCTCACTTTGTCTTCTGTTTCATTGCTGACAGTATGAGCCAAAGATATTTCACATTTTGTCGGGTGGACTTCATTTCATTTGTTCATATACATCTAAACCTGCATTTCAGGCCTGCAGAACATTCAAAAACCAAAATAATAATAATAATAATAATAATAATAATAATAATAATAATAATGGGACAGGGCAATTTAGGTGTAATTAGGGTCCCTTTATTCAAAAAGTAGCGTCAACTCAGAGCATGGCGCCATTTTGAGTCCAACTGTGCTGAACTACTGAATGAACCTTTTATGTTTTGCAACATTTTTTTTTTTTTTTTTTTTAGCATTTAACCACATACAGCAACACATTCAGGTACATGTGCTATCAAAATAAATATAGTGAATAAAAATAGTTAAGCTATCAAATTGACATAAATTTGCAATTTATGATGATTTATTTAATTAACTTAAAGCCTGATTTATGCTTCTGCAGCTCTGTAACTCGGTGTCATGCGTGACAGTTTTAAAGTTCTCCATCTTGGATTATATTTTATTCTGGATTAATTTGACCCTCAACAAGCTTTTCTTTCTACAATCGTCACCTCCAAATAAAAGGTAAGATGTACAATTTCCGCTTTTTCCAACTTCCGTTGTAAAGTTGCGGACTTTTGTGATCCATTTGTAATCAGTGTGTGCACTGCAAAAACTATTAAAATATGATGGTAGATGAAGGAGTGAAAACAGAAAAGTGTCCAATCACAGCCTTTTGTGTCTGATTTAACAGGTGCACGTCAGACTGCGGGTCTGAGTCTAGGCATGGTTTGAAAAAATAAGCGGTTGGTTTTTGAACAGAAATGACTCCGGTCCCACATGCTCTGCGTTTTTAATGGAAATATATTGTAATCAGACGGGACATTTTATCCAATGTTGTTGGTCATTCGGCTGCTCCCGGTTATTTTGTCCGGGGTCGCCACAGCGGTTACAGCTAGATCCGCATTGGTGATTGGCAAGTGGAAGTTTTACGCCAGATTTCCTTCCTGACGTAACTCCAGTTTTACGTGGAGAAACATACACACAGCCGCTGGTGTTCCAAAGAGGTCTCCCATCCAAGTATTAACCAGATCCTGCTCTGCTTAGCTTCTGAGATCTGACGGGATCAGACTGACACAGAGCAGACCAGCTGCAGGACATTTTATCCAATGTGAGCGAAAAATCCGTTGTACAAATCCGTTATATACGTTGTTTATTACATGTAAAACAATTCAAAACCTTTGGGACTTTTTTTTTGTCCGGTGACTGCGAGTATCTGGTTCATACGACGATGGTTTAGGTGAGTTTTACTGTACATGGGACTGAACGATAAATTTACCTCTCAAAGGTTTGATGATGATGTCGGCTTCCATCCCACACGGTTGACTGAAGACACGGATCTGAAGGGAATCTGTACATCTTGAAGCCCTTGTTGTGTTTATTTGTGCATCCATTTGCACAACAACCCGGCATTTTCAGCGAATAAATAAATAAAATAGCTGGATTTACATGCAGACACATTAACAGCGAATGTTATTTTGGCCCCAAGATGGCACCATGAGTCACATGACTGTTTTTTTTTAACTCGTCATGTCATTACTCTCTGAGTTAAGGCACTCTAGGGGTAATAAAAGGTTTTTAAATTAAATAATGTTGTTATTTCAACCAGGTGATGTAATCATGATCTGGTACAAAAGCAGTATCCACAAAAGAATGGATCCACAAAGACTCTCAGAGGATTTTCAGGTTTTCAACAATTGTGTGGGAAAATGATTGAAATGTTTAAAAACATTGTTTCCCAAAGAAAGACTGAAAGGGAATTACATTTTTTTCCGATACAGGGTATAATATCATCAAACAATTCAAGGAGTCTGCAAGAATGTCAGAGTCCAGAGCAAGGGTGCAGGCCAAAGATGAACACCTATTATCATGAAGAACTGTCATTCATCAATAGCTGATATAAACATGGACAAGGGATTACTTTTGGAAACCTTTGTCAAGCACTACAATGTACAGTTTCATTCACAAATGCCACTTACAACTTTACTGTGTGTGTAAAAAAAAAAAGTTTTATCCTTGTCCAGGAGAGATGTTGACTTGCTGTGACACAACCTGTTTGGACCATCACACAGTGGAAACATGTATTGTGGTCAGATGAATCAGTATTCAAAAACTTTTTTTTTAGAAGCAAACGGACACCGTGTGCTCCTCACCCAAGACTAAAAGCATGGTATATCTGGAAAGTATTCACAGAGCTTCACTTTTTCCACATTTTGTTGTGTTACAGCCTTGCAGGGGTGGTGGCCAAGTGGTTAATGCGCTTGATTTCAGTGCAGAAGGTTCAGGGTTCAAATCCCACCCCTGCCACATTTCTCCATGTAATGTGGAGTTGTGTCAGGAAGGGCATCCGGTGTAAATCCTGTGCCAATTCAACATGCAGATCCTCCATGGATTTGCTGTGGCGACCCCGAGTGCAAACAAGGGAGCAGCCGAAGGGACTTACTTCTGTTGTGTTACAGCCTTATTTCAAAATGGATTCAATTAATTTTTTCACTCAAAATTCTACACACAATACCCCACAATGAGAGTGTGAATTGTTTAAACAAAACAACAACCCCCCAACCCCCCACAGCAACAACAACAAAAAAATAACAAACAAACTTAAAAATCACATGTACATAAGTATTCACAGCCTTTGCCGTGAAGCTTAAAATTGAGCTCAGGTGCCTCCTGTTTCCGCTTTTCATCCTTGAGATGTTTCTTCAGCTAATTTGGAGTCCATCTGGGGTAAATACAGTTGATTGAACATGATTTGGAAAGGCACACACCTGTGTATGTATATGGTCCCACAGTTGACAGTGCATATCAGAGCACAAACCAAGCATGAAGTCAAAGGAATTGTCTGTCGACCTCTGAGACAGGAATGTCTTGGGACACAAATCTGGGGAAGGGTACAAAAACATTTAGATTAGATTATATTAGATAGAACTTTATTCATCCCTTTGGAACACTCTCTCAGGGAAATTGAAGTTCCAGCAGCATTGTATAGCAACACACAGGGTAAGAAGCACACAGAGCATCAAAAGTGAAAGTAAAACAACAATTTGCACATATAAATATAAATACGAGACATACTGATTGCTACGGGTTTACTGGCTACTACTGCCTATCTGCTCATCCTGTCTGTTAATCTGAGAAATCAGATGGTGGAGTTGATGGTTACAAAGAAACCTGTACCCTCATTACCCTGTCTGGACTCAGGATGACACCTATGAGATCCATGTAAACTGAGCAATCAGGGTAGAAGGGCCTTAATCAGGGAGGTGACCAAGAACCCGATGGTCACTCTCTCAGAGCTCCATCATTGCTCTCTGGAGAGAGGAGAACCTTCCAGAAGCACAACCATCTCTGCAGCAATCCACCAATCAGGCCTGTATGGTAGAGTGGCCAGACAGAAGCCACTTCTTAGTAAAAGGCACATGACATCCCGCCTGGAGTTTTTCTTTGATCTGATGAGACAAAGATTGAACTCTTTAGTGTGAATGCCAGGCATCATGTTTGGAGAAAACCGGGCACCATCCCTACAATGAAGCATAGCTGGTGGCAGCATCATGCTGTGGGGATGTTTTTCAGCAGCAGGAACTGGGAGACTAGTCTGGATTGAGGGAAAGATGAATGCAGCAATGTACAGAGACATCCTGGATGAAAACCTGCTCCAGAGCACTCTTGACCTCAGACTGGGGTGACGGTTTGTCTTTCGGCAGGACAATTACCCTAAATACACAGCCAAGATATCAAAGGAGTGGCTTCAGGACAACTCTGTGAATGTCCTTGAGTGGCCCAGCCAGAGCCCAGACCTGAACCTGATTGGACATCTCTGGAGAGATCTGAAAATGTCTGTGCACTGACGCTCCCCATCCAACCTGATGGAGCTTGAGAGGTGCTGCAAAGAGGAATGGACAAAACTGTCCAAAGATAGGTGCACCAAGCTTGTGGCATTATATTCGAGAAGATTTGAGGTTGTAATTGCTGCCAAAGGTGCATCAACAAAGTATTCAGCAAAGGCTATGAATACTTACGTACATGTGATTTCTTTTTTATTTTAAAAAAATTTGCAATAATAATAATAATAACATTTTTCTGTTATATGGCTGGGGGGGGGCCTGGCTGCCGGTTGTTTGTCTGTTTGTTTTCCTCCCAGGTGGCGTGCATTTGGGACTGAGTGGCTGTGTTGCTGAGGCTGTCAGGACCTCACCCTGATCACCTGCGACTCGTCAGGACTCACAGCTGAGGTGCATCTGGATGGATTGGAGCATGTTGGCATTTAAGACTGGAGTGCACAGTGTGTATTTGCCAGAGACTCGACCTTGTGACCAGACGGGTGAGATCGTCGTCTTGGGAGCCATCTCATCAGCAGCGGATGCTGAGAAACGTCCAGGTTTGATGCACGGTCTGTGAAAGAGGAGGGGGTGAGGTCTCACGCTCGTCAGCACACTTCCTGAGGTACGTTAGATTTTGTGACTAACAGTTATACAGTCAGTAAATGTGGTGTCCCTCACACCTTATTGTATTGAGCTGTTTGTTAGTCATGTATCAGCTTCCACTGCGGTGGAGTTTTGTGAACTGGATGTTCCATGCCCGCAGGTTGGAAGCTGATCAGCAATCAAGCCAGGAAGTGTTTGCTGTTTGTACACCTTTAAGTGTTCTGTGTGTAGAGTGTGGACTCACATAATGGTTCCTTCTTTCACAGACTCGGTTGTTGCGGCCACCTGGGGGGTGTCGGCGGGGTCCTTGGGTCCGAAACAGCTTCTGGCTCCGGACCGTTAGCGCTGCTGGGAGCGCACCACGCCAGACCGCACCTTTTTGTATTATCACTGTTATGTATTAAATTCAGTTAGCCTTTGTACCGTGCTCTGCTTATTTCATACTGGGTCCTTCAAACGCTGGTCGGTTCTCCGAGCTGCGTCCGACACATAACATTTTCTTGTTGTCATTATGGGGTGTTATGAGTAGAATTTTGAGGGGAAAATGAATTTACTCCATTTTGGGATCAGGCTGTAACATAAAATGCGGAAAAAGTCCAGTAAAGGTATTCATTGATCCTGCTACTGGTAACATTGTAACCCAGGACAGTCTGCTGTATGGATGGGTAGTGTGTCCAAACCGGCTCCCCCACTAGCGCTTGTGCTGGTGAGGAGGCTGTTATGACACCCAGAAAAATGGAAAAGAAGACCTGTTAAAGGATGGATGAACTCAGTCAAGACTTATCATGCGTTTATGTTGGATGTTTTATTTTATTTTATATATATATATATATATATTGGAGTGACATAACTGTTATTTTTACCCAGTTCTTTCATATACTTAACTACCCTTTCCAAGAACCAAACCATTGTATTCCTCATTTTAGTTTATTAAAGGTCATGACAAAAACCAGGCCTGTGTCCATCTTGTGAAGGCACACGAAGTAGCTTGTACAACACTTTTATACAATGTGGGTGTTAACAATGGGTGTGGTTTAGTCTCACATTTCTAATGTTACTGGCTCTCACCAACAGATGTCCCTGTGTCTGAAACTTGGACATATGATGGAAGTGAAATTTAACTTACATTTCTCAGAACTTCAAAACAAATAACACAGACAAATACTTGATAGCTAACATAACCCTAACTGTAACCCCTTTTTGTTTTGTTTTTAATTATAACCTTTTTAATTTTATATATATATATATATATATATATATATATATATATGATTGTGTATGTAATATTATCTATTTATCTATGTATCATGGTTTGGGTTTGTAGGGAATATCGTTCGTACTTTGTACGGCATTCATACTGCAGGTCAGCTTGCACGAATTATGGGCTAATACTGTGCTAATAAAAAGTGCTAATACTGTTAGCACACAACATTAAATCCAGTGAGAGTTTCATTCAGTGCAAATTTTGCAGCAGGGACATCTTAGATGATCCATTAGGACATTTCACTGCACTAAAGGCCATATTATTTCAAGTGTTTGTAATAAGATACTCCAAAATGACAGGCACAGCCTCCGCAGCCAGTTTGCACCTCATTTATAGGACCAGGAAATGTATTTTCTGCAGCAGCTAAGTTAGTTCAATCTGCCAAAAACAATGATGGTGAACTTCTACGCTGCCATCATTGAGTTCATCATCTCCTCCTCCTTCACCGTCTGGTTCACTGCTGCCACTCCTAAGGACAGGAGCCGACTGCAGCGTATCATCCATGCAGCAGATAAGGTGATCGACTGCAATCTGCCATCCCTGCAGGACCAGTACACCTCCAGGGCCCTGAGGTGAGCAAGGAAGATAGTGAGCGATCCCTCTCACCCAGGACACAAACTTTTTGTCACCCTCCCCCTCTGGCAGACGGTTGAGGTCCATCAGGACTTAAACCTCAAGACACAAAACAGCTTCTTTTCGTCTGCAGCTAGAGTTATAAATAATGCCAGAGACTCCCACTTTGACAAAGTACAGACTGAAAGGTACTGTACATCTGCATGCCTGCACAGCCACATTCCACTATACGTATCTATTTGACAGTAAACATAGTTGTGTCTATTTGACTCCTTTACTTCTTACAGAAGTGATTTTTCCTTTTCTTTTATTCTTGTTTGTGCACCATTGACACCAGATAAAATTCCTTGTATGTGAGAATTTACTTGCCAATAAATTTGATTCAGATTTTAGAAATGAGAGTGACTGAGGCACTTTTGATTGAGATATAATGCAAAATGTACACCAAATGAGCTTTTAAACATTAAATTAAAAGATCCACAAAATCCACAATCTGGATCAGATCCAGATCAGACTTTGTCAGGTGATAGTGAGTGCCAGTCCGCACCTCACTTTCAAATATGAGAGTAAAATATACATTAAATGTATATTTTGTTATGTTAAATATAAATGGCTTCAATGTTAAATGTAAATGGCCACACAATCTGTAATTGAGATTAGATCTAGATCAAACTTTGTCAGTCAATAAAGGATGTCATCATAACATAACATTCTCAAATATGAAAGAAATTATTTCTTTTTTTTTACAGAATTATGACTTTTTGATCATTCATTCAGTGTTAAAGATAGGGATTTTTCTCATTTTCCATGATTTTTCCTGACTTTGAACTTTGACCTATGACATTGAAAATTTAATCAGTTCTTGCCTATCAGGATATGAATCCTCTGTAAAAAAAAAAATTCATAATGATATATGAAAAACTGCGTGTTACAGGCTGTTCAGAAACAGAAAAACAAACAAATAGGGGTGAAAACATAACCGTTGTTGGCAGAGGTAATAACATACAGTACATTTAATGAACTTGTTCATATAATTTTGTGAAATATATCTTGGCATGAGTCTCCTGTTGGAGCTTGGCTTCAGTTTTAGGAAGCTGGCGCTGTTCCACCCATTTGGCCATGTAGATCTGGTATTAGTCCAAGACCATTCTGCCTCCATCAAGACTCCTGTCAGAATGGTTGGGAGTTCTTTTGCTCACAGTGTCCATTTCGTCCTCGCACAAAGTGTTGGAAGCAAATATTAAGACCCTCGTCCAATTACCATTGGAGCCATTGGATAAACACCCATAATTGTCATTTGGTTGCCAATGTGCTTCTGGAATTGCCTCCTCAGGATGGGTACGATGCAACATGCCAACAGAAAAGCTACAATTAGAACGATTGCTGCACGATTCCTGTCCTAGCAAATACCGCTCCCTGTTTGCCTAAAATTTTTTCTACCCAATCCCATGTCTATTTTCCCCACCAGCATTCCTTTTAATCTCATGCTGTAGCTCCTGAATCTTAATCACCGCCACAGAAAATGTCCCGTCAGGTGCAGCATTACTAGAGATAAATGTACAAGAATGTTCTCCAAACATTTGACATACTCCTCCCTTTTCCACCATGATCCAATCTAATGCTTGTCTATTTTACCATTCTGCTTGTTTCATGTAATTGTTCACCAAACGCCTTACAGGCTTCATTAGTGTAGTTAATGAATCTCTGTTGGTTGAAGGAAATGCAATTCATCCAATCAACATGTTTATTATTTGTGATCCACTGGATGACGCCTGCCAGAATCTCATTTCCTGCTTTGAATTCCTCTGGAACTCCTCTCAGCTGTCCTATAGCATCTAAGTAAACATACTGATCAAATGATGCATATCTTTTAACTTCATGACCTCTATTTCAGATTTCTTGAATTTCTATTATGGTACTATTCTTTTGTAGAACACCAGTGCAGGCAATCTCAACTGTACTCAGTGGTGGGCACAGATAACCAAAAAATTAACTTCGATAACAGATAATCAGATAACTGAAAGTTATCTTTGATAACGTTAAAATGATAAACCACCCAAAAATGTATCGGAAGTTACAGATAACTGATAACTGATAAATTCCAGTATTGTCTCTGGTACACTTGCAACTACTAACAAGCTGATTTTGAGTTTAACACCACGATCGTTTCTGAAAGCATCAAAGGCGACGTCAGACCCAAACAATGAGTCAGCACTTCTGTCTTTGAGTGTCCGGCCCCCTGCTGGAAGCTCCAGTTTACTACATGGCTTCCAGCACAAACGCAGCTGAGAGGAGCCACAAAGCTCAATTCTCTACTCAATCACAATGCTGCCGTCAGGCGGAGGACTTGGAAAATAAAGCAATGCTGACTGGAGGGACTACGTCTCTCGGCTGGCTTGGGAACGCCTCGGGGTTCCCCTGGATGAGTTGGGGGAGGTGTGTGTGAATTGGGAGGTCTGAGCGGCTTTGCTTGAACTGCTGCCCCCGCAACCTGACTCCGGATAAAGCGAAAGAAGATAGATGGATGGATGGATGGATGTATGGATGGCAAATAAAATGAATACTGATAGAATAACTCCATTAATGTCAATTCTGTCATTTGTGCAAAGTTAAGATATAACATATGTCTTTTAATGTTGAATAATGCACTAATTCTGAAGTTTTGTAACAAACACAGACAGATGGCATTCTGGGTAAAATGTGCCTCTGGGGTGAATACTGCCATGAATACTACTGGCCAGTAGATGGCAGTAGAGACCTTGAAAACTTGCCAAAACAAAATTCCACATAATCTGTGTCTGCTACTCTGCTACGTTTAAGATGCATGGAATTTAATAAACTCAAACACAATAACAATGTCTATAAACCCAGAGAATATATTCACGAGAGTTTTAGGCACTAGAGTTTAATGCTGTTGTCCGTGGAGGCTGATCAGAGTGTCTCAAATGTAATTCTAATGTCATGAATGTACTGAGATTACGCTATACCCATAATGCACCTGGACACAGCATGTCTACATTAAAACCTTACAAATTAGCGCATTACTTTAAAACTAAAACATATATCTGATATTTTCACTTTATAAAACTTCAGACGTGATGTTAATTTAAATAACTTGTCCGAAATTATTTTGGTTAAAATTTGAACCATAAGTTAAAAATGTATGCCTCTGGATGACTTGGGTGATAAGAAGAAATGAGGTTTTATTTATTTATTTATTTATTTTTTGGTGACCAGTTCTCCTTTGCCTGCAGAGGATAGAGCGGTTTCTTCTAGAAGCAGCTCTCTTCTGTTTGCAGAGGGTAGAACTACACATCTGCTAGAAAACATTTAACAGGTAGGTGCTCAACTGATTTTAAATTTTATGAGAGTTTGTAGCTGTTCATCTTTGTTTACCATGTTAATGGTCTAAAAATTATCGACAAAATTTATTGGAAGATAATTAGCCCGATAATGGTTTTCAAAGTTATCTGAAAAGATAATCCGATAATGAAAACATTATCTTTGATAATTATCGGTTATCAGATTATCGGAACTGTGCCCATCACTGACTGTACTAATGTGCAAAGTCCAGTCCATCGGGATGGTAAAATATTCAGTAACACATTATCTCCACACATTCAGTAACTGTTCGCTTAGCAAATAACCTTGTGTGTATTTGTTAGTTTTCCCCCAGATGGACACCCTTGTGTGTAGTTTGTTAGTTTTCCCCCAGATGGCGCACTCTGAGCTAAGGAACACCTGCTGCGCATCATCAACACAACACACATCTGACGTCCATGAGCGGCTCATCAGCAGCGGGTTACTTAAACCCAGGCTTTCAGCTCATTCACTGCCAGATTCTTGCACTGCATCCTGATCGTGAAGCTTCCATGATCTTGACCTTGGCTTTTCTGCCGCTTCCATGCGCTCTGATGTCTGAGCTCTCCGCAGCTCATTCCAAGGTAACCTGGCCAACTGTAATTTCTGTATTGGAGCTTGTTGATGTTTTTGGTGTTTCCAGACACTGTCCTGCACGCCTTCCTTGTCGCACATGTTCCTGGCTCCCACGCCACATTCTGCACAAGTTCACTTTCAAACTCTCCGGCTGTCAGGTACAGAGCATGTAGCTCTGCCACGCTTCAGTTAAGTTCCTTCATGTTCTGTGAGATCCCGTTCTCACCCTGCCCCTGTTTGTGACTGTGCATGACTAAGAACTGTTTCCAAGAACTGGCTCCTTGAACTGCTAAAGATAAACTCGGGATCATGTTTGGGCAGAGATAGCTCATGGACCGCTTCAGGGACAGCCTTTTGGCTCGTGTGCATGCCCCAGGGGAGAGCCTGGAGGTGTATGCAGCTGACATGAGCCAGCTGGTGTTGGAGGCGTTCCTGGACTATGGCGGCAATGCACAGTGAGAGGAGAAGTTTTGATGTTTCCTGGCCTGCCTAGACCCAGCATTGCCTGGAACAGTGCCTAAGTGCCTGGAACAGGGCACGGCAGATGTTGAGGAGGCCCTGGCTGTGGCTGAGTGCTGTGAGAACACCAGAGAGGCCCTACAGAGAGACAGTGCGGGTTCATTCATGGGTGTTTACCTGGGTCAGAGTGCAGCTGTCCAGTCTGTGTCTGTTACAGATGACCTTCAGAGGGCCATGGAGAAATTAAATGAGGACATGTGTGCCATGAGAATGGAGATGAGGGAGTTGTACAGGGAGAATCAGAGGCTGAGAGCCAGAGATGCCGACAGGGGGGATTGTGGCCTTCGCTCTCCATCTGGGGGGCGCTGTAGCTGTGCCTACGGGGAGTCCGCATGTCAGTCCAGGATGTCTGATGACAGGCACTTGGGATGCTCTCCCAGCTGCCCACCTGATGGCTATCCACGTGACAGAGGCTTCTCTCCAGCAGCCAAGCAGTCCTGGGACAGGAGTCCCAGTCATGGTTGGAGGTCCCGCAGCGAGGAGGAGCCAAGGAGACGTGGCGTGCATTTCTTTCCACGTCAGTGATCTGTGGAAAGCAATCACCAGGGAAACAGACAGTAGCAGGGGGTTGAGGCCTGAACGCCAGCTGCTCAGACCGAGGGCCCTGTACAGCCTGACATGACTAAGGATGTGACTGAGAGTACTGCTACCGGGGACTTTCGTGACCATCCCACATCCTATGTCAGGGGTATAGTGGAAAGTTGCAAGATTCCTATATTAGTGGATTCGGGAGCTAATGTCTCATTGATCAGTGCGGATTTTTGAATGTTGGCCCCGGCTTTGAGGAACCGGCCTTTGAAAAAGAACTATATTAGCTCTTGTGCAGTTAATTAATAAATATTGGACACGCTTTTGCACTCCCCTTTAAAAGTTTACACCGATGTCTCCAATGAGGCAGTGGGTGCGGTGTTGGCACAGGATGAGGAGGGGCTCAATAGGGTAGTGGCGTATGCCAGCCAGGCTCTCACAAAAATACAGAAGGGGTGGTCCACTTTTGATAGAGAACTGTGGGTGGTCGGGTGGGCCGTGCATGAGTTCAAACACTATGTGGGACTGTCTACTTTCTCTATCATAACTGACCATCGTCCGCTGTGGGGCATCAGGAACATGGCTGTGGATAATGACCCTATGGGTCATAGGAGTAGGTGGATTTTGGAACTGGATCTGTTTGACTGGGTCATGATTCACAAGGCTGGGGCCCGGCACAATAATGTGAATGCACTGTCGCACCGACCGGCTTCTCCGCCCTCCCCGAGGGGACTCAGACAGGTCGGCTGGGGAGCTCATGGTCGCCTCGGTGGAGGAGCTGGGGTGCTCATCACCTCCCGGGGTGTCCCATTTGCGTCCGCAGGCTGCCTGCTCCCTTTCGGGGAGTGACTCTGAGCTGTGGGCCCGACAGCAGGATGCCCCAGATATTAACATAATGGTGGGGTTGTTGGAACGGAATGCAGCGAGACTGCCTCGAAGGCTGCTCAGGGGGTCCTCTGCCAAACTGAGGAAACTTGGGACAGAGTTCAGCCACCTATTGATGGTAGGTGGACTGTTGTGTCGGACTGTGTGGCCGACAGCATCTGGGGAGGATCAAATTCAGGTGGTGGTCCCTTGTTCATGGTGCCTGAGCTCCTGCAGCAGTTACATGGGGAGCCTACCACAGCACACTTCTCAGCGGAGCGAGTGTGGGAAACGGCCAGACTTACTATTGGCCCTTAATTGTATCTGTAATAAAGATTTTTTTTTTTTTTTTTTTTTTTTGCAATTTGTTGGTTTAGCATCATAAAAGATAACTTTTCAGTTATTGGATTAATGGTTATCGAAGCTAACTTATTGATTAGCTGGGGTCCATCTTAGGCCCCCTGCTTTTCTCCCTTTATATAGCACTCCTTGGGCACATATTGCGACATTTTGGGATTGCCTTTCACTGCTATGCTGATGATACTCAGTTATATATGCCATTAACTGGTGTTAATCTCATCCACATAAAATCCTTAGAATATTGCCTTTCATAAGTGAGAAGATGGATGTCTAGCAATTTCATACTTTTAAACTCTGATAAGACTGAAATGATGGTTCTTGGTCCAGTGAGACATCGGCATCAATTTGTCCAGCTAACGTTTAGCCTAGGCTCATGTGTCATACATCACACTGATGTATGGTTATCTTAAGGTTCCACTGCTTTTTACTATTTGCTAATCTACCAAATTCCTCCTCTGGGTGATCCAGAACAGTAGTTTTCACTTCTGGTTTGGAATTTAGTATGGTTTCATTGAATATTATTGCATCCAAAACAGGTTTGGTGTGTTTAACATCTACTGCTAGAACAGATGGTTTAGCTTTGGTCAGAACAGTTGTGATCACATCTGATTTAGTTGTCTGACCTTGTGCTGTTAACAGTTATTTTTGGTGTAAAAACATTTTTCCGGGATTGACTATGATTGCTGTGTTTTTAGTTCTTATTTTAGCATGCATCGGACTAGTAGAGGCAAAGTCATTCATGAACTTAACTCGTAATGCTGGCACAGGTTTCAGGCTAACATGGATCAGAATGTGTGTGGTTGCACTACACTCCTCTGATTTATGGCATCTGTCTCCTTTCCAAGATGGCTGGACATTGGTTTTCTGGCTTGTTGTCCATACTGGCTCCTCCAACCTCTGTCCTGTCACAGATTGTCTGGCAGCATCCGCATCAGAATACTCATTAATGTCAGTGCACTGTGTCTGTTTATCATTTTTCCTCTGACTAACTACCACCTTTGTTTATGTCGTTGACTTTTGTGCTCAGGTGGTACCATTTGATACTTGTTTCAACCTGGACTGCTGTTGGAGTTGCCCAGACGAACCACTTTGAAGGGACCTTCCCATCTTGGCTAGTGCACTTCCTTCAGAAGACTTTGATATACACTTGGTCCCCTGGCATCACTGGCCTCTCGACTTCCAAATCAGGGCCTGGATCCCTGCTCTTTCCTGCAGATAGATAGACCTATGGCTTGCAGTTGTTCAGTATAATTTTTCAACTCTATCTACAACTGCTCAGTTGGGGGTCCCTTATTTGAGCCCCTTAACTGAGGTGCGGGCACAGGCCTCCCCAAAGGAAGAGGAGATATCGGCCATATCTTCCTTCCATTGTGATTAGGGATGGGTATTGATAAGATTTTATCGATATCGATGCCATTATCGATTCCACTTATCGATCTGATTCCTTATCGATACCTGTTGTGAATTTTCTGTGTACTAAAAGTAGACTTTACAGGTTTTATATGTCAACAACATTTTAAATTGGTCACTGGATCCTTGATCTCTGGACATAAATAAAAATAAATAAAATCTGTAGTTTTTGTCAAACAAGACAGGAGTCCCAATTAGTGACTTTCATCCTCACAAAAGTGACTTACGATTGACATATTCAAGGATGAAAGTGGTGAAAAACAACAACAACAAAATGCTATAACCCAAAATTACCCCCAAACAGCACCCGCACAAAAATGTTTGAATACTAGAAGCTCTGAAATGCAATCTGGGACGATTCCAGACAATAAATTGCAGTGAGTGCAGCATCCATTTTGGTGAGAAAAAAAACAACTTTCCTTTTTCAAATTCATTCAAGTAGTATTCTGCTCTTACTAGGATGCAGCAGTTTTCTAGTTTGGCAGATAGTTCTGGAGGAAGTCACTGAGAAAATTAACACATTGAAAATATGGTTTGACTGAAACAAATTGTCATTAAACTTAAATAAAACAGGGATGAAGTGGAGGTGTAAGAGTCACTAGGTGTTCACAGGAAATAGCTACTTATATCTATATTTATTTATTTATTTATGTTCATTGTTAGTTGGTTTTATCTTTTCTGTTGTTTTTTGTTTCATCAGGTTTGCAGTATTATTAGTTATTATGAGTTATTATTACTATTATTGTTGTTGTTGATGTTGCTATTATTAATAATATATGAATAAAAATAATTACAATTTGACTCTTTTATGACAACGAACGCTGAGCCATTAATTATCATACAGAAAACAAATGCACCCAAACATGCTGAGATGCAAGCAACTTAATGCTAACTTTAACATTGAAAACGCCATAGACATGCTAACGCGTAGGTAAATATTACTCACAGACATATGCTCTTTAGGGTTTTAGCGGGGAAAAATGAAGATAAAGCGAAATAAAACAATGAACCAACGAAGCAGGAGATCGAAGCAGTGATTCACAGATCGAAGCAGGAGGCTCAGATCTTTCAATGTTTGCAGAAATATGTTGCAGATGTTTTATCACTCGGTGGTCTCCAGCATCATCTTCTACGCTTAGTGAGCTGGGGCGGCAGGCTGAAGGCAGCTGACACAAACAAACTCAACAAGCTCATCAGGAGAGCTGGCTCTGTCCTGGGGTTGAGCTGGCAAGTGTCAACTGTCGTGGAGGTGTCAGAGAGGAAGATGCTGAGGAAAGTGTTCAGCATCCCGGACAACACCTCCCGTGCCCTGCATGCCACACTGATGTCCTGTCAGAGCACCTTCAGCACCAGATTGAGGCCACTGAGGTGCACCACAGAATGCCACAGGAGGTCTTTTCTACCTGTGGCAATCAGACTGTATAATGTGCCATGAAGGGCCGAGACACTGCAGGTTTTCCTTGCTACCAATCACCTCAGCAGGTGATTTCATTATTGATCAGGTGTCTCAGCAGGTGATTTCATTGATGATCAGGTGTTTATGTCCAGGGGAGAAGCTCAAAGAAAAACAACAATCACAAAAGGCATCACCACCAAGGCTATGCAACTTTTCAATTTTGCAGCAATTCAACAGTCAACATCAGCTCAAATAAACATTTACATGAAGCTGATGCACAGTTTAGATTGAGAGAGAGAGAGAGAGCCCTAACAGACTAAACCAAATTATAAGAAAACACAGAAAACTGTGTGACTATGTGATTAGAAAAAAATCAACCAAAAACCAAAGTAAACTGGAATGCTATTTGGCCCTAAACAGACAGAATTCCGTGGCAGAATACCTGAGCACTGTGACCAACCTAAAGCTCAGGAAATCCTTGACCATGGACAGACTCAGTGAGCACAGCCTCACCGTGGAGAAAGGCCGCCACAAACAGACCTGGCTCCCCAGAGAAGACAGACTGTGCACCCACTACTCACAACATGAGGTGGAGATCGAACTGTACTTCCTAACCACCTGCCCCTGTACCAAGACATCAGAGACACGTACTTCCCACATATCACAAACACCCAAAAAGACTTTGAGAGCATGACCAACATCGACCAACTTCCGTATCTTTTGGGTGAAGTACAACAATGTGCAAACACAGCAGCAAGTCTTGTGAGTCGCTGCAACAAGAAAGGAAGGAACAACGGACATAAACCACCGTAACCCCAAAACAGGAGATTAACCCACTATGCCACTTTATTTGTGTATGATATAACACATTTTATAGGATAGTAAAGCACAATTGGCAGCACAGTGGCTTAGTGGTTAGCACTGTTGCCTCACAGCAAGAAGGTCATTGGTTTGATTTCCACCTGTGGCCTTTCTGTGTGGAGTTGGCCAAATTATCGTATCTCAATATTGTCATATAAACTGTCATGTAAATGTCACTTATATACATGCTGTCCATATTCTTGAGCCGCTTAGGTGGGTAGGGAGAGTTCCCATGGGATAAAAAAGCTTTTCAACCTACCATCCCTGGTTCTCAAGACCAGGCACTTAAGTGGCTCTATTCTTTCTCTCTCGCTCTCTTTCTTTTTAAGATTTTTTTGGTGTACCTTAGTAAACACTAGTAGAGTTCCACCTTAGATTTGGAATGTATACTAAAAGATATACCTTACTAAATTTTCATATCAATATGATAAATGATATGACTATGATTTGACACAAAGTGCAGCAACAGTGAAAATTAAACATTCTTAAACAAAACAGTAATAATAATACCACACTCATTTTGCACTCATCATAAAGTTAGGATACTGTGCCCTCCAAAAGTATTGGAACACTTGGAATTTCACACATTTTAATTTATTTATGCCATTTTAAATACAAGAAATATCAGGCGTGGCACAAACTGTAAGGACACAACTGCAAACTCACATGACTGATAGAGCTCAAAAAGGGGGTTTTATTGGCTCAACAGGCAGGTGGTCGGTACACGTGTGGTCCAGCCGCGTGGCAGAGGTAGCAGGCAGACAAGAAACAGAGGCGTAGTCAAAAAATAGGCACAGGTCAAAATACACAGCAATCAGAGACAAGACAAAACTCGAGGTCAAAATATTGATAAGCTGGACAAAACTAGGCATGAGACAGAGGCTGGAAAGTGACACAAAGTCGACGATCTGGCAGTGAGCTGTGAGACTGTTAGGGCTTAAATAACTGGTGGTGTGATTAGTGAAACGAGATGCAGATGTCGTGAAGGTTCTGGAAGGGAGCGTGACTAGTGAACAGAGATATGCATGGGACAAGAGAGTGAAGGCAGGAAAACAGAGTGGGGTGATGAAAAAGACAATGATGCGTGAGCAGGTGCAAGAGCGGGAGTGAGTGAAAATGCAAAGCAGACCAAATCAAAGTGTTTGTTACGGTTCGGGCGTGAGTGGAAGATGAACCCAGAAGCAGGAAGCAGAAGTGAGCATTTAACACGGATTTATTGCTCGCAATATGACAGAGTATGGAATATGACAGAGTACAGAATGTGCAAAATAAACTAGGCTGCCTAGCCGAGTGGAGACCGGCCCGCTGAACTATGGAACCAGAGAGTCTGCAGTCCAGATGACTTCAGTCCCAGTGGTTGGATCCGGAGCCAGGTGGCCACTTGCAAGCTGTTGACAAGGCTGAGGAAGATACACAGAAGGGTGAGGGCTGAGCCAGTCACTGAAGTGGTTTTCACAGTCAATCAGAGACAACTATCACAGCTGGTCCAGATATGCAGGCAATTAGACAGAATGGTTCAGTTCAGTTTCTTCTAGTGGTTCTTATCAGGAAAAGTTCACAGTTCAGTTCATATGATTATTCCAGGCAGTGTTCAGTGAGCAGCAGCTCATATGAGCAAAAAGGAGAGCAAACACTTAGCTTGGCTGATGTGGAGCCTGGGAGCTCCATAACAGGCTGCAGAGGAGTCTTGACAGCAATCAGGTTGCTTCAGTGATAAGCTGCAGCTCTTCAGGCTGGTGTATGGAAACACCGAGAGACAAAGACATGCAAGTATAAACAAAGGAGCCAGGCTTACCGTGGAAGGTTTGTAGAGTTTCTGGCGAGCATGGAGTGCAAAGCCTGGGTTCATATACAGATGCTGATGAAATGTGGAACAGGTGTGTCGATCAGCTTGAGGCGCGCCGCCTGTGCAGAGAAGAGGGAGAAACCAGCAGCAGCAGGAAAACAAAGCAGGCAGCCCACAACAGTACCTCCCCTCAATGGGAGCCCCCAGGCGAACTACCAGGACAACCAGGGCGATCAGGATGGTCCCGGTAGAAGTCCTGGATGAGGGAAGGGTCCAGGATGAGCCCCCGCTTGACCCAGGAGCATTCTTCAGGGCCGTAGCCCTCCCAGTCCACCAGATACTGGAAGCCCCGTTCCCGACGATGAACATCCAAGATCCTCTGGATGGTCCAGGCCAGATGGCCGTCCACCATCTGGGCAGGGGGTGGCGGAGAAGCAGGAGGACACAGAGGGCTCAACGAACTGGCTTCAGTCTGGAGACATGGAAGACCGGGTGGATCCGCAGGGAGTGAGGAAGACGGAGCCGGACGGCTACAGGATTAACCACCCAGTCAACCATGAAAGGCCCGATATAGAGGGGAGCCAGTTTCAGGGAGTCCATACAGAGAGGGATGTCCCAAGACAAGAGCCACACCTCCTGCCCGGGCTGATAGTCGGGGGCGGGAGTCCGATGTCGGTCAGCATGGCCCTGCGTCCAGGTCTTCAACAGGGCAGAGCGGGCGGCCTTCCACACCCGATGGCATCTCCTGAGGTGGTGTTCCACCGACAGTATGGAGACCTCTGTCTCTTGCGATGGAAAGAGGGGTGGCTGATAACCCAGTGAGGCCTCGAAAGGTGAAAGTCCGGTTGCAGAGGAGACCTGGGTGTTGTGGGCGTACTCCACCCAGGGCAGCTGTAGGCTCCAGTCCACTGGGTGGACGGCGGATACACATCGCAGGGTAGTCTCTAGCTCTTGGTTGACTTGCTCCACCTGCCCGTTGGTCTGAGGATGGAACCCGGATGACAGGCTGACTGAGGTCCCCAGCCCATTACACAAACTCCGCCACACTTGCGAGGTGAACTGAGGCCCTTGGTCAGAGATGATGTCCAGGGGTATGCCATGCAGCCAGACAATGTGGAGGACGAGGAGGTCAGCGGTCTCCTGGGTGGTTGGGATCTTCAGCAGGGGCACGAAGTGGGCTGCCTTGGAGAACTGATCCATGATCGTGAGGACCACTGTGTTCCCCTGGGATGGAGGAAGTCCCGTAACAAAGTCCATTCCGATGTGTGACCACGGACGGCCAGGAATCAGGAGCGGTCGTAGGATCCCACAGGAGGTCAATGAGAAGTCTTCCCTTGGGCGCAGATGGTACAAGCTTGGATGTACTCCTTCATGTCCGCTTGTGCGGAGGGCCACCAAAAGCGGCGACGGAAGAGCTCTAGCGTCCTGGTTGTCCCTGGATGGCAGGACAGTTTGGAGGCATGACAGAATTGAAGGACTTGTGATCGAACCTCAGGTGGGACGAAAAGCCGACCGAGCGGCCCACCCCCAGGGTCCAGATGGCGGGTGAGGGCTTCCTGGACAACCTGCTCAACATCCCAGGTCAGGGCCCCCACAACCATGGATTGGGGTAAGATGGTGTCCGGTGCTTCAGGTTGTCCTTTGGTCAGGGTGGCAAACTGTCAAGACAGAGCATCTGGTTTGATGTTCTTGCTACCCGGACGATAAGAGATGGTGAAGTTAAACCGACCAAAGAACAGTGACCACTTGGCTTGCTGGGAGTTCAATCGTTTGGTAAACTGGATATATTCAAGGTTGCGGTGGTCTGTCCAAACGACGAATGGGACTGCGGCTCCCTCCAGCCAGTGTCTCCACTCGGCTAGGGCTTCTTTAACAGTGAGGAGTTCCCGGTTACCCACGTCATAGTTTTGTTCAGCGGGGGTCAGGCGCCGCAAAAAATAGGCACAAGGGTGTACCTGGTTGTCCTTCTCTGACCACTGGGATAAGACTGCTCCTAACCCAGAATCCGAGGCATCAACCTCAACGATAAACTGACATTCTGGGTCCGGTTGTGTGAGTATTGGTGCGGTAGCGAATCATTCCTTTAGTAATGAAAACGCTGTGTCAGCTTGAGGGGTCCACTGAAAAGTATTCTTGGAGGATGTAAGTGCTGTGAGAGGTGCAGCAACCTGACTGAATCCACGAATGTAACGCCAGTAGAAGTTCACGAACCCAAGAAACTGCTGAAGTTGTTTAACAGATGACGGGACTGGCCAATCAACTACCGCTTTGACCTTGGCCGGGTCAGGCTTTACCTGGTTGTGAGAGATGATAAATCCCAGAAATGAAACGGTGTCTAGACTAAACTCACACTTCTCGGATTTGACAAACAAGCTGTTCTCTAAGGCCGCGATCACACCGGGCGCGACACGAGAGACTGCATCCACAGGTTGCCATGTAATTCCTATGTAATGACATGTTTTGGCGCCAAACCGCACAGCGCGACGTGATGGACGTGAGTGAAGCAACGCGAGTGAAGCGATTTTGAGCATTTTGCGCATTTGTGGCGTGATATTGCATCGCGTCACGTCGCCTTGCCCTCCTCCCCAAGTTGAAAAATCTGAACTTTTTCGTTTCGTCGCACCGCGATGACCAATCAGGGACTGGATATGTGGTGACGCAGGGGAGCTCTGCGCGGGCAGACTTTGTTCATGATGAAGGAGAAGCTCATTGTTGCTTTGAACGCGAGGCCTGAGTTGTACGACCCTTCAAACTGTGATTACAAAGACAAGTACAAAAAGGACACTGCGTGGAGACCGGACTGGAAGGTAACCTTTGAATTTTTTTCTTTTTTTTTTTTGTAGTTTGCTAATGGCTTTAGCGACTTTGTTCTTGGCAGATCCATGTAATAATAGCAATACTTTTCACAATAAATGATAGTTAACAATAGCCACATTATTGACTGATTCTGCAAGGCGGACCGACGGGGGAACAATGTTTCGTGCTGCGTGCGCGAACGAACGAACCGCCGGTAATGTGGAGATGTCTGGAGTTTATTCTTGATGTGGATATGTTCAGTCTCTGGCAATCTGCTGGACTTATGTCCCTTTTGTCCTTCATTTAACACAATTATGACAGAGGGGTTAGAAAGCGAGGGGCTGTAGCCTTTTTTTTAACACTTGCACGCACGAACGACTCATCCATGAAAATAAATTTATTAACTACACGGATGTATAAACAAGTGGTGACTGGTTTATGGGGGCATAATGGTGACATCACATTATATGCTGCCCTCCAAATCAGTCACTATTTATATATTGACCTCCAAAATGAGAGCCGCTGTTCCAAAAAGTCAAGTTATTTAATGGCTAATCCTCTACACTAATCAAAATGATATTATGTTAATTGATAGTTAGTGTTTACAAAAACAAATCTATCTTGATCTATTTTCAGTGGAAGTGTGCCGCAAGCGGTGGAAGGGCTTGCGGGACACATACCTCAGGGAGAGAAGGATGGAGATGGAGGCCAGGAAGAGTGGGGCAGCAGCACACCAGCGGAGGAGATGGAGGTTCTCTGGTGTCCTCTCGTTCCTGGATCCATTCGTGGCTCCCCGGCCCACTACCAGCAACATGAGCCAGGTCCAGGAGCCACAAGAGGACCAGAACCAGGGCCTCCCTCCCTCATCCACCTTGGACCAGGAGTCAGAAGGTACAGTGCAACCAAAACATGTATTTTAACATGTCTTTTAAAGACGTCATAACGTTATGTCCTGTCATTAAAGAGGATGATGAAGAGCCCAGGACCTCTTCACTGCCTGAGGTCCCGTCAGGCTCAAACGACCCTGGTCCTTCTGGTGCTGCTCCACAGGTGTGTGCTGGATATAATACAATCCACCAATCAATGTACTTTTTCTTTGTTTAGGGCTGTTACACACTGTAGAAATTGTGGGAAATCTAATTTAAATTTTTAAATTTTTCACAGGACAAAGAAAGAGGAGGAGAACCAGGCCACAGGAGGAGCCTTCTGCGGTGGAGGCTGCCATTTTGGCAGCTCTCCAAAACCGGCCGCCACCACCTCCCCCCCTCCTCCTCGAGAATTTAGTGCTATGTAGGATTTTCTCCTCAGTTTAGCGCCATCTCTTGAAAGACTGCCATTTTATGAACAAGAAATAGCAAAATTGGAAATTCAGAAGGTCATAATTGATCATTCCACATTTGTGCTTAATTTGGAACATTCGGCCCCTCAATAGATTTTTTTTTTTTTTTTTACAATATAAATTGGCAGTTTTTCAAGGGATGGACCTAAACATTATCTCCATCCTTCTCTCCCTACCAGCCTGTGTCTCCAGTTCGTTTTGTACTTGTCTTTGTAAATTTTGTTCCAGTCGTACAACTCAGGCCTAGTAAACAATATGTCAATAAATTTGTTCTTTTTTTCCTGACAACTATGGTATAATTTCATGCAGTCGATTTATACATAAGTATGACATTTTCATTTATCCACCAATGCATAATAATAATAATAATAATGTACTTTTGTGATGTGTAGAAATATAAGGTTTTTCACTTGGGCTTATCTCAATTTATTAAATCCATTATAGCACATAAACAAACAATACTTTACGACTTTTCAAGAAGAAAGAAAGCCACAACAGTGTTTTCATGGAAGTTTTAAGTGGTAAAGTCAGCAATTATGAAGAAAGTACAAAATAATTGCACTCAGCAAATATAAAAGACAGAACAAATAATGTAGAAAATGGGTGAAGTTAAGGTTTGCTCTTTGTATGTTTGTGGGTGGCTTTTAAAAAAGCCATTTTTAGTCCTGAGAAGGACTGTTAAATCACTCAGTGGGCTGCCATGGCAGTGCTCCCTCCGCTGTGAAGAAGTCTTTAAAGACATCCCTCACACGCCGTGCATCTGTCGAGGAGTTGTTGGCAGCTACTCGGCCCAGGCCTGGCAATGGCTCCTCTCCACCTACTGGACCCCACAATGTTGGTTTCTCGTCGTCCACTGAAGCCCGCAAGAAATTGTGTAGCACACATGTGGCCTTCACACACTGCTCCACAACTTCTGTGCGCACTTCAATGAGGCAACGATACCACCTCCACTGGGAGGCCAGAATGCCAAAGGCATCCTCCACCACCAGCCAGGCGCGGGACAAGCGGTAATTAAATGACCGCTCCTCTGATGACAGATGACCACGTCCTGGGAAGGGCCGCATCATGCACCTCATCAGCGGGAAGGCCTCATCCGCCACAAAGACATAGGGCTGAGGTCCTCGGTCTGCAGCTCCAGGCAGGAGTTGGTCAGGAGGCAGATGGAGTGTTCCATCCCGCAAAGCCTGGCCAAAGGCAGAGTTGGCCAGAATGCCACCATCACTTGTCCTACCATACCCGCCAACATCAATCACCCGGAACCGATACTGAGCATCCACAACAGCAAGGAGCACAATAGAAAAATGCTCCTTGTAGTTATGGAACAGGGATCCTGAGTTGGGAGGTGCTTGGATCTGGACGGGCTTTCCATCCACAGCTCCGCAGCACAGGGGAAACTGCCACCGCTGGTAGAACTCCTCCGCAATGGACCTCCAGTCTTCAGTGGTGGGCACAGCCATGAAGCTCTCCCTGAGGCAGTCCCAGATTGCAGTCACCACCTGAGGGACGATAACACTCACGGTAGACACTCCCACCCAGAAACTATCAGCGATAGTTCGGTAGGAGTCCCCTGTGGCCAGATACCTAATCAAACAGAAACAAACAAGAGTGTAAAATATACAATGTGTGACATGTATTACATTACTTGCCATATAAGTAAGAACACACACACACACACACACACACACACACACACACACACACACACACACACACACACACACAAAATCACTCTGACTAAAAAGGCAATCATTATTTATTAGGAAAATAAAAAATATAATTTTTGATATATATTAACCAATTTCTTATTTATTTTTGTTGCCATTGTATGTACAGACTTTTCAACACTGTCATGTTCCCTAGTAACTGTTCTCAAAGACTTGTTTTGAATTAAACTTTTGTACTATTTTTGGATCCACTATATCCCAGCACGACACACTTATTTCATTTTAGCATTGAAAACTACATTTAGTCAAAAGGAGGCAATAAATCATTCATGCTTATAATAAGAGAACATCAAAAAAGCAGTGAGCATTTTTTGGTTAATATACACTCAACAAAAATATAAACACAACACTTTTGGTTTTGCTCCCATTTTGTATGAGATGAACTCAAAGATCTAAAACTTTTTCCACATACACAATATCACCATTTCCCTCAAATATTGTTCACAAACCAGTCTAAATCTGTGATAGTGAGCACTTCTCCTTTGCTGAGATAATCCATCCCACCTCACAGGTGTACCATACCAAGATGCTGATTAGACACCATGATTAGTGCACAGGTGTGCCTTAGACTGCCCACAATAAAAGGCCACTCTGAAAGGTGCAGTTTTGTTTTATTGGGGGGGATACCAGTCAGTATCTGGTGTGACCACCATTTGCCTCATGCAGTGCAACACATCTCCTTCGCATAGGTTGTCAATTGTGGCCTGTGGAATGTTGGTCCACTCCTCTTCAATGGCTGTGTGAAGTTGCTGGATATTGGCAGGAACTGGTACACACTGTTGTATACGCCGGTCCAGAGCATCCCAAACATGCTCAATGGGTGACATGTCCGGTGAGTATGCCGGCCATGCAAGAACTGGGACATTTTCAGCTTCCAAGAATTGTGTACAGATCCTTGCAACATGGGGCCATGCATTATCCTGCTGCAACATGAGGTGATGTTCTTGGATGTATGGCACAACAGTGGGCCTCAGGATCTCGTCACGGTATCTCTGTGCATTCAAAATGCCATCAATAAAATGCACCTGTGTTCTTCGTCCATAACAGATGCCTGCCCATACCATAACCCCACCGCCACCATGGGCCACTCGATCCACAACATTGACATCAGAAAACCACTCACCCACACAACGCCACACACGCTGTCTGCCATCTGCCCTGAACAGTGTGAACCGGGATTCATCCGTGAAGAGAACACCTCTCCAACGTGCCAAACACCAGCGAATGTGAGCATTTGCCCACTCAAGTCAGTTACGATGACGAACTGGAGTCAGGTCGAGACCCTGATGAGGACGACGAGCATGCAGATGAGCTTCCCTGAGACGGTTTCTGACAGTTTGGTTATGCAAACCGATTGTTTCAGCAGCTGTCCAAGTGGCTGGTCTCAGACGATCTTGGAGGTGAACATGCTGGATGTGGAGTTCCTGGGCTGGTGTGGTTACACGTGGTCTGCGGTTGTGAGGCTGGTTGGATGTACTGCCAAATTCTCTGAAACGCCTTTGGAGACGGCTTATGGTAGAGAAATGAACATTCAATACACGAGCAACAGCTCTGGTTGACATTCCTGCTGTCAGCATGCCAATTGCACGCTCCCTCAAATCTTGCGACATCTGTGACATTGTGCTGTGATAAAACTGCACCTTTCAGAGTGGCCTTTTATTGTGGACAGTCTAAGGCACACCTGTGCACTAATCATGGTGTCTAATCAGCATCTTGGTATGGCACACCTGTGAGGTGGGATGGATTATCTCAGCAAAGAAGAAGTGCTCACTATCACAGATTTAGACTGGTTTGTGAAAAATATTTGAGGGAAATGGTGATATTGTATATGTGGAAAAAGTTTTAGATCTTTGAGTTCATCTCATATGAAATGGGAGCAAAACCAAAAGTGTTGCGTTTATATTTTTGTTGAGTGTATAAAGATATATAAAGTATCAAAAACAATATTTAGCAGTCATTAATTTTATAATATACGAGGTCTGTTAGAAAAGTATCCGACCTTTTTATATTTTTCAAAAACCATATATATTTGAATCACGTGTGATTGCATCAGCCAAGCTTGAACCTTCGTGCGCATGTGTGAGTTTTTCACGCCTGTCGGTTGCGTCATTCGCCTGTGAGCAGGCTTGGAGTGAGGTGTGGTCCGCCCCTCTCATCTATTTTTTATTGCGAATAAATGTCTGAACGATTTGGAGCTTTGCTGCATCGATTTTTTTCCAGAAACTGTGAGAGACCTCCAGCTGGACACCGTTCGGAAAATTAATATGGCTTTCAGGGACGATTTTATGGGGATTACACAGATTAAGGAGTGATCCAGACGGTTTAAAGACCGCCCACAACTGCTGAGAGCGCGGCGCGCTCCCAGCCCCCATCAACAGGCTGACACCCCGCTGGAACAACCAGATCATTTCCAACGTGAAGGCTTTGTTGATCCGGGACCTCGTCTGACTTTCACAAAAAGGCTGAAGATGTGGACATCAGCACTTTTTCGGTACATTCCACCGTTACAGGAGTTTTTTTCATGGAAAGAAAAGCGGAGGGATGCGCGGTGTCTGTCTCAATGTGCCGAAAAAATGCTGATGTCCACTTTTTTCACAATTCCTGTGCTAGTCAGACGACATACCGGATCAAGACAGCGTCCAGTTTAGAAATGAACAGCACATTCCACTGTTACAGGAGTTTTTGTCATGGAAAGAGGAGCTGCATGGCGCAACACAACGCCGTGATGAAGCCTTCCAGGACATGTTGGGGCAGGTCCAGCTCATGCACAATCACAATCGGATAATCACATGACTGAAAAGCAACCGACAGTCGTCTGAAATCCACCTTTAAGCCGTCCTGTGAGACCAACACCGAGGTGGTTTTGTCCCGCGTAATGAACGGCTCCGTGGTGCGTCCCTCCGCTTTTCTTTCCATGAAAAAAACTCCTGTAATGGTGGAATGTACCGAAAAAGTGCTGATGTCCACATCTTCAGCCTTTTTGTGAAAGTCAGACAGGTCCCGGATCAACAAAGCCTTCACGTTGGAAATGATCTGGTTGTTCCAGCGGGGTGTCAACCTGTTGATGGGGGCTGTGAGTGCGCCGCGCTCTCAGCAGTTGTGGGCGGTCTTTAAACCGTCTGGATCACTCCTTAATCTGTGTAATCCCCATAAATCGTCCCTGAAAGCCATATTAACCTGTTCGTAGTAACACGTTAACCACTGACCACTTTTTTTTAGTAACGAGTAATCTAACGCGTTAATCTTTCCAAATCAGTAATCAGATTAAAGTTACTTCTCCAAGTCACTGTGCGTTACAATGATTTTTACATTGTGGGTCGATAGCAGCATTAAACTTGGTCCGTGGGCAGGAGGTCAGAGTTCGACTGAACTGCCCACTTTAAGCGAGCTGTGAGCTTTTCATCCACGTTTTTTTGCAGCAGCTACGACTCGCTCTCACCTCTTAAAGTACGGTGACAACAGCACACCTGCACTGAGCTTTACAAAGACATTTTTATGCTTTTTTTTCTCCTTTATTTAGAATTCTGAGCTGAGCCGCTCCGTATCTGCTGCTAAAAACAGCTGATCCTCCGCAACGCGTCAACAACTAACACTATTTTCCACTCAAATGCATCTAAACTCTCTGAGGACCACATGATGTGGAAAACGCAATAAAACTTTCTTACCTGTAAATCTGGTAATGTTTTCTGCATAAATAAATGTTATCCATTCTTGTACTCAAACGCCAAAGCAGGGCGAATCCAGATGGAATGGGGGCGTGGGGCAGGGATGTGCCCCCCCCACAACACCCGTAGATTAAAGGTCCAGTTTTGAAGTCGTTTTTTTTTTTTACTACAACTACTAATACTACTTAAATAATATAATTTCGACAAGTAAAATGTTTAGAGAGAATTTAAATGTTAGAATGAATTTAATAGTTACATTTATAAACAACGTAGGTTAGAAATTGCAAGTTTTACTGTTACAGTGCTGTCAACAGTTAAATATGAGGTCAAGAAAGAGGTCTTTATTTTACTTTTTATAAAACAAGTATTTATTTTCATTGAAGTCAAGAAAGGGTGACTATAAAGTGAGTTTTGGCAAAACAGGTATCACTGTCATGTTGAGGTGGCAGAGGGTTGTTGTCGGCAGCTGGGGAAAGTAACTAAAAAAGTAACTAGTAATCTAACTTAGTTACTTTTCCAACTGAATAATCAGTAAAGTAACTAAGTTACTTTTTCAAGATGTAATCAGTAATCAGTAATTGGATTACTTTTTCAAAGTAACTGTGGCAACACTGTGCACGGGAGAGCAAAGCAGCTCTCCCTCACAAAATCCCCCCTTTTTTTGACAGTTGCATGCATACCTGTACAGATACATTGACTGACTCCCCTCCTGCCATGACTGGGGCTCTTTGAAGTGAGTCTGACACACCACTGCACTGTCAACCTGGTGAATCCACAGTAAAATGAGAGAAAAATCTCTCTTACCTTTTTGGGCACCAAACATGTTGTGGTGAAAGAATACTCGGGTAGCGCGGTGCTTAGTGGTTAGCACTGTTGCCTCACAGTGAGAAGGTCATGGGATCAATTCCCCACCTGTGGCCTGTCTGCATGTTCTCCCCGTGTTTACGTGGGTTGCCTCCTGGTGCTCCGGCTTCCCCTCACATCCAAAGATATGCAGGTTAGGTGGATTGGAAACTTTAAATTGTTCATATGTGTGTGTGTGTGGGTTTGAATGTTTGTCTATATGTGGCCGTGCGACAGATTGGCATCTTGTCCAGAGTGTACCCTGCCTTACGCCCAGTGACTGCTGGGATAGGTTCCAGCTCCCCACAACCCAATCTTGGATAAGCGATTGAAGATGAGTATGTGAAAGACGAATCAGGAGACAGAACAGTAGAACAGGGAAGCAGGTCCCATTAGTTTATTCAACCGAGAGTCACAAACAACCTGGTGAAACAAAGTGGAGACGTACACTGATTGCATATCCTGACTTTTATAACATGCTTTACGTGACTAGAAACATGTCTACACCAAACTACTTGTTGGAGTTATTCTGTAGATACACTGTTTTATGTTTATCATGCATGTTTTGTGTTCTCCTGCTCTGGTAGAATGTAGTTCTCTCTGCTCTGATAAAGTGTATTGTACTGATGTGATGGGTGAAGGTTACTTAAGATATGTGACATGACGTGTTTCTGCAAGTTGTGGTATCTCTGTGTGCACGCTAAGCTCTTTTTAGGACATGTGAAGATGGACTCATGCAGGACGCAGCCGAAGCTGAGCAGTAAGATAAGAATAGAGAATTGAATGTTCCAACCACAGTGTGATTGTGATACATCAGTCCTTTTGTCAGAAGAAGTGTGATTAATCGTTAGATGTCTTAAACACATCTTAACCGAGCCCAAGATTAAAAAGGTTCTGAACATCCTGATGTATTGTGCAATCAGCAGTTCTGCGGCAACAGCTCACGCGCTATCACTCTTCCCCCTCAGGAGCTGTACCGCCCATGTATGTAGGGAAGTCCTAAATAAAAAGAGCGGGAGCGCAGGCCAGACTTTAGTGTAGCTTTGGTGTACCGCCTGACTGCACTCCTCGCGAGCTTAAATTGAATTCTATCTCTCACTTGTTTTATTGCCTGGTTGTCTCTTCCTCTTATCAAAGGTACAGTATTCTAAACCCGACAAAAGGGACTGGGGGCTCGTCCGGGATTCAATAAATATGATCATGCTGTCTGTTGAGGATTATCGCAATGGTCAAACACTACTCCCTGCTTCCAAATCCGTTCTATGGAGAAGGAGTACCACGGAATAGACCGTGGAAGGACTGAAAAATTCTCCACTCCCTGGATGGGATTCAACCCAATCGGTTGCATTTATGCCCTCTTTGACCATAAACCCTAGGCTTTGCCAAGTCACGAGATATGGTTTGAAGAGGGACACATGGAAGGGAGTCCCAGTCCTATGTAATCTCTGAATTTCTGGAGGAACATGAGAGACCGCAATTGCAGCTCTATTTTTCCCATCATGGTAAATACAGTCTGCTACTGCAGATGTTGGGGTTACTTCCTCCAAGAGGCTCTCATAGTTACCGTCCGGTCCTGGAGTACCCTTGAACCACAATGTGACATGGAGATCTTCCGGTTCATGTGTTTGTTCAGGATGAGACAACGTTTTAGCAAACGACAGAACAGATGCACCAAAAGAGGTGGGGCTAGCATCTCGTAGTTTCAGAAAATAATAATAGTAGCAGTTTAGGGCGTAATTTGAGCCTAAAGTAAAGACCTGCAGCTGATGTTGTCGTTTTACTCGCAACAGTCCATTGTCCGACACTAGAGACAGTCCCAATGGCAGTTAGACCATCTCGTCCAAGAAGATTAACCGGACATTGGGGCATCATCAATACAGAGATGCAACATGACTTCCCTTCTGGGTCCTGAATCCCACGGGTTGGGACACAGGACAGCACATGTCTTCCCATTGGCTGCTCTTACCCAAAATGTTTCATCACTGGGCTGTAACCCTACCGGCCATGAGCAACATGTTGTTTTTACATGCGCCGAATCGCACAGGAAAACAACATGCTTTCATTCATCATTAAAGTCACTTCCGGTTTAGGTACATCACTCATCAGCAGATCTTGAAGGTTTAGATCTGCCTCAGGGACTAAGGTCCCGTTGATGTTGCTTGTCGGGCGGTTAGTCATTGCGGATTCTGTGTTCTTTGTGGGCAGTCCTTGGCGAAATGTCCTAATTTGCGACAAACCCAACACTCATTTTGACCTTCCAGCCCAGGGCTTTGGGGAGCTGACTGGCCTTGGCCCTGCCATTGCCTTGCCTGTCCTGCTTCCATTGCCTCTGTGGGTTTGATTGAAAACGTCCTCGGGGTGGGCCTCTAAAACGGCCCCGCCCACGAGGTGGTCCGAATTTTTTGCCTTGAAAAAAAGACTTGGCCTTCCTGCCATTCAGACTCATCAGAATAGAAGGTAGTCCACCTGTTTCCTTTTTGTGGCTGCCTTTTTTGTTTTCAGATTTCTTTCTGCGTGTATGGCGTGGGTCTACATACTCTTGTAACCCAGCTGTTGGGAGCGTTATCATGTGTTTGTCTACCCATGCTCGGATATCTGATCTGGAGTTGGCATGGAGTGCATTTTTCAATTGTTGTTCATACACGCTATCATTTTTCAGTGGTAGAAGACCACTGTGCACTTTAAAAACTTTTTCCATTCGATGTCGATAGTCTTCGAATGGTTCATCATCTTTCTGTTTTGTGCGATTTATTTCTGTGTAATTTGACTTCTGCTGGTATTTCTGCTTAATTCTCAGCAGTAGTGCGGCCAATCGATCTTCCAATTCCTGACTATCATGGGCTAATGGAGTGTGGTCTGCCTCTGCAGGATCCCAATCTCCTTTTACATCAGCCCAATCCTTTGTCACAGTTGCCATTATGACTTATTGAACTTCATCCCCTCTAAGATTGTAGGATTTAACCAAAGTGGTTATGTCAATAATGTACTGGGCTACATCTTCTCGTGGGGGAGTTACACCTTCCACAGCTGCCTTAATGTCTGCTTGTGTCCAAGTTTCGGTACACAAGAATAGTTCTTGGTCCTGATGTATGTGGATTTGCCACATGAATCATTGGATAGACTCCTGATCCACCTGGTTCCTGATCAGCCGGTGGGGCTGATGGTCCAGGTTGATTTCTTCATCTTTTAGTGTTTTGGATCGTGTTCTCCATGACGTGTTGTGTAGGGTCTACATATGATGGGGGTTGTCCCTGCGGTAAATCTGGATAGAGTTTATTCTCCTTTATTTCAGCTTCTGGCTGACTGTGTTTTTGTAGTATCCAATTTTACTACCATTTCTACTTTTGGAGGCGCAGGCCCTGTCTCATTATCTTCTTGTATGTGAAACATCACGTTCCCTGCTCCTTCTTATCATTACTGTTTCTTTCTGTCTTTCCTTTGCTCTCTAAGGCCCTTCTTTTCGTTTCTCAACTTCTCTTTCCCATGCTACAATTTCACCTTGACCTTCTTTTTCTTTCTTTTTCTCACTTGTTCCACACTCTCACTCAGTCACTTCGACTCCCCTCTATGAAAATCTCACAGGAAAGTAAGTAGTAAGTTTTGAGAAGAAGCAAAGGCAAGGCCTTCCCGTGCCCTCCGGGGTGGCGAAAGGGAACGCACTTCTCAGAATAGTTGATTACTACCCTGTGATTGTAACAACACCAGTGGATTAGGACCCTGTAGGGGCAAAACCATCACTGGTCTAAAACGTTCTGAAACACAAAATTGGGAAAATCTAACAGTAAAAATGAGAGACCTAAGGTCCCGGGACGATCTAAAAACAAAAGATTGGATATACATGAATAAATTGATCAAATTCACAAAACACTTAGATTAAATGGTGCAAGACCTACAAGCTGTAACAATGCTGTTGTTCAAAGAGCTCCTTGTGTCCCGGATCCGTACACGTTGTTAAATTCGTTGCGACCAGATGCTAAAGTATTTACTGTCGTTGATATAGTAATGCTTTCTTTTCTGTCCCGGTTGATCCAGACAGCCAGTCTGGTTCGCATTTCACATACGCAGGACAAAGGTATACATACACACGATGCCACAAGGATATGCTGAAAGCCCAACCATTTATTTGCAAGTAATGTCAGCTAGTATGGCCAAATTTGTACCACCAGGTGTAGCCAGATTTTCGTGTACGTAGACGACTTCTGATAGCCTCTCATGACAAAGATACCTGCATCACAGACACTTTGGCCACCTTACATCACCTAGCCAGGGAAGGACATAAGGTCAGCAAGAACAAATTACAGTTGTGGTCCCCGACAGTAAAGTATTTGGGACATGAATTGAGTGCACAAGGACGCACTATTGTTCAAGACAGGAAGACGGCTCTTCTCCAGGCACCCAAGCCATTGACAAAAAAGCAGATGATGTCCTTTTTAGGCATCACTGGCTACTGCCGTAGCTGGATTCCAGATTATGCGCAAATTACGTCTCCTCTCTTGAAATTAATGTATGACGAAGTATATCCATGTCAACAGCATTGAAGTGGACCCAGAGGCGGAAGCGGCATTTGTGCAAATCAAACAAAGTCTGGTGTCTAGCTCGGCTCTAGCCTACCAAATTATGACAAACCATTTGTTCAAACTGTCGATTGCAAAGGTCATTTTATGACTTCTGTATTGAGCAGCAATATGGAGAAAGGCTTCGCCCGGTTGCCTACTATTCTTCCAAATTAGACAGTGTTGCTTGTGCACTTCCTCCGTGCGTACGTGCAGTAATAGCAGCCTCTATGGCTATAGAGAGTTCTGCCGGAGTTGTGCTTTTCCATTCATTAATACTAAAAGTACCCCATGCAGTGTCAGCATTGCTGCTACAAACAAATATGACATTTCTGTCTCCAGCACGTCATCTTTCTTGTATGGCTACGCTCCTATCTCAACCCATTTGACTATTGAACGCTGCACAACATTAAATCCTGCCACACTCTTGCCCATCCCAGTGGATGGAGAACCACATGACTGTGTGGAGGAAGCCCAACGAGTATCTAAATGTAGACCCGATTTAAAAGATACATCTCTTTCAGAGGGCACAGTGGTATTTGTGGACGGCTCCTCAAAGAAAAATCATCTAGGAGAAACGATGACTGGGTACGCGGTAGTGACACGATAGTGTCCTACAAGCTGTCAAGCTACCTGCTAACATGTCGGCACAAGCGGCCGAACTGGTAGCTCTCACCGTAGCCTGCCAAATTTTCAGAGATCAATCTGTCACAATCTATACTGATAGCCAATACGCATTTCCACGGTGCATGTGTTCCGCTCAACAGTGGAAAAATCGTGGAATGGTCACTTCAACAGGGAAGCCTGTCACACATGCCACTCTGCTCACCAAATTATTAGAAGCAGTCAGCTACCCAGTCAATTGGCTATTGTACATGTGCAGCGCATACAAAGGGATTGATCTTATTTCCCAAGGTAATTGCGTTCTCTGATGAATCTGCAAAAGCTGCTGCTAAGGCCATCTTCATGTGGTTGCTGATCCTAACACACTTACAATTGATAAGCAACTGAAGTAACACCTGATCTCTTGGTAGAAATGCAAATCAAAGCCCGGACAGTGAGAGGAAATTATGAGAAAACATGGAGCCCGTCAAAAACAAGGACGGTCTCTACATGTGACCCCTTAACAAACCTGTGTTGCCCAAAATTTGTATAAATGGGCAGCTATTTCAAGCCATGGTGTTTCCCATGTCCTCGACAGGGGGGATGATTAAACAAATCGAAACAGTGTATACACATTTGGATTAATAATTTTTCAAACAATTTTGTAAAGCATGCATGATATGTGCAAAACACAACGTGCAAGGGAATTTGAGACCTCTACGAGGAAAGTTCCCTGAACCACAATATCCATTTCAGACCATACACATGGATTATATTCAATTGAACAAAAGTGAAGGGAAAGAATTTTGTTGGTCATTAAAAATGGGTCGAGATCTTCCCCACAAAACATGCAGATGCATTAACAGTGGCAAAAGCACTGTGCAAAGACATAGTACCTAGGTATGGTATACCAGAAAAAAATATATAGTGACCAATGGACCGCATTTTGTAAACCAAGTTGTGAGAAAAATTGGACAACTGTTTTGCATAAACCTAAAAACCACTGTGCATATCACCCGCAAAGCGCAGGACTAGTGGAAAGAAGAATAGGACAATTAAAAATAGCTAAAGAAGGCGATGGAAGAAACAAACAGACCATGGACACAGTGCGTGACTAGTAAAATGTATATAAACATCACAAGTACAGCAGGATTAACACCATATGAGACCCTTTTTGGCCGACCGTACAGATTACCTCAGTTCAGAAATCCATGGGAAATACCAAAAGAAGCAAACCTAGCTGATTATATGAGAAAGATGCTGGAAAAGCAAAAGGACAGGACCTCAAACATTGATGATCCCATCTCTCCACAGGATGACCCTAAAGTGGTACCTGGAGACTGGGTACTGATAAGAAGCATCAAGAGGAAACACTTGCACTCACCTAAGTGGGAAGGTCCATTCCAAGTACTGCTCACTACACCCACAGCCTTAAAAATAGGAGAAAGACAAACGTGGATACATTTAACACATTGTAAGAAAGTGATCTCTGTAAACCCAGTGTAAGTACGGAAAGTGAGCAAGTCTGATAATAGTGTGTGGCTCTGGTGTTAAGATCCAGGGCAGACACGAAAATCAGCAGAAGAAATTACAAGGCACTGACCAGAAACTTAGGACACTGACTTTAGGGAGATCCTGACTATGTCGCGCCATACACCATATGGATGAAAACAGCATTGTGCTGCTGGGCATTAGTGTTAGGAACCATAACAGTCACTATATGGGGAATGCACGTGTGGACATCATTAATGAAAAAGGGAATTGACTTTGGGGAAGTAGAGAACATCACAACCAGAACAGACGAAACTACAAGTGGAAATTCAATCCGCCGCGTTAAACGATATGTGGTTACCTCAAAGGGAGTAACCTGCTACAATCATGGGAGGCAGATACTATGCGGACTAAATCCCTGTGAAGACCAGGAAACATCCTACCAATGGTTTTATGCCTGTTACACCACGCCCAGGATCTATTATGTTGTACAGATACCCTTTTTGGCCCTCAGACAAGATAGCTGGATTGGTGATCCTGGACAATGGCTGGCTTATGATTTCTACATGACTACGAGTTTTCCCCGTGCCAGTCATTGGTGGGGAAATACCTTTCTGACGAATGGCTACCCGTCCGCCTGGCCACAAAATTCCTATGGGTGGACAGACGAAGCGTATAGTTGGAAAAATATCATATCAAACCTAACAGTCAGCGGCCGAACCAAAACAGTGACATTCACAATAAACTCGTTAAAATTCCCGATAAGCAGGCCAATCGAACGGATATGTCACACGTTTGCACTGTGTGCATACAAAGCGGGGTATGATCCTTGCTGGAAGATTGTGCTATGCCCAAAGACACCAAATACAAATGCCTCAAGAGACACCACGAATCAAACAATACTGGGTGACCTTTCCCCGGACCGGGGTCTGTAACAGCCAAGCAGGCCCGCTTGCATAAAGGGCCTCTGTCAGCAGATGATTGGTTTTTGGTAACTACGGGAATTAGTGGACAAAATAACAATTGGCTCCTGATGGCGGAGCAAGCAGTAAAATCCACAAAACAGGATTGCGTAGTATGTATGGGGCCCCGACCAATTTTACAGGTGATTCCAGCAGCGATATCGGACGACTGCCTATTGGTGGTAATGAAAAATACAACAATACACCGAAACCACAATTGTTCAGTATGGGACCACATTTACCCCGTTGCGGCTGCGGTAAAAAACAAACCAATATTCTCAGAAAAGGTAGCTTTGGGAAATTTCTCCTGTATCAAACTGCCCGGAACAGGGAAACCACTGGGAAATCTGAATGAGACTAAGTGGTGTAGTCGAATAATACAGATAACGGTTCATTTGTACCAGTCAGCCGAATTGACGTGTGGTGGTGGTGGTGGAGATAATAGAATTTTGACAGATTGCCTAGGAATGTGTCAGGCTACTGTGCTTTAGTGTCCCTACTCTCCCTCCCAGTAAAAGCCATTCCCATTTTAGCCAAGGACTTGCTGACGCACCTAAAGTCTGTGGTGCCTGAAAATTGGCATAGAGTAAAAAGAGATTGGAAAGGAGTGGGAGATCCAACATATATTGACGCAATAGGAGTCTCCAGAGGAGTGCCTGATGAGTACAAACTGGCTGATCAGATAGCAGCTGGATTTGAATCCTCCATCTGTTGGTGGTGCTCAATTAATAAGAACGTAGACAGAATAAACTACATCCACTACAATGTGCAGAAATTGGGAAATTGGACAGAGGAAGGTTTTAAAGCTGTACATTCCCAACTGCAGCCACCTCACTGATGGCTTCCAGAACCGTATAGCCCTGGACATGCTACTCACTGAGAAAGGAGGAGTCTGTGCAATGTTTGGAGAACAGTGTTGCACATTCATACCGACAACACAGCAGCCGATGGAAGCCTGACCCAGGCCATTGAGGGCCTGCGGACACTGAACAAGAAGATGAAGGATCACAGCGGCGTTAATGCCGAATTCTGGGACTCGTGGCTGGACGTGTTTGGGAAGTATCGCACTTTGGTCTCCTCTGCGCTTATATCTATAGCAGTTTTGCTGCAATTCTGACCTTGTGTGGATGCTGTTGTATTCCTTGTCTACGTGGTCTAGTCAATAGAATGATAACCACTGCTATCTCACCAGCCAGACAGGATTCAGCTCAGGCATACCCCCTTCTGGGTAACCATCCAGGCGATGACGATGATGAAACTGATGAAGAAGCGACTACGACCACTATCTTCCAGATCTGTCCCTGATCCAGGTGATTATGGTGAACCTGACGATGACCTCAACACCAACGATAAGACCTCCCGAGTGTAAATGTATTCTTACCATTGTTTAATGACCCTGCAGGCTGAAAATCTGAATAAGAAGTGGTTGCTTAGTAACAATTGTTTACTTTTAGGTGAAGATGTAATACCGTTGGAATGCATGATAAACAGGGGGGAAATGTTGGAGTTATTCTGTAGATACACTGTTTTATTTTATCATGCATGTTTTGTGTTTCTCTGCTCTGGTAGAATGTAGTTCTCTCTGCTCTGATAAAGTGTATTGTACTGATGTGATGGGTGAAGGTACTTAAGATATGTGACATGACGGTTTCTGCAAGTTGTGGTATCTCTGTGTGCACGCTAAGCTCTTTTAGGACATATGAAGATGACTCATGCAGGACGCAGCCGAAGCTGAGCAGTAAGATAAAGAATAGAGAAATTGAATGTTCCACCACAGTGTGATTGTGATACATCAGTCCTTTTGTCAGAAGAAGTGTGATTAATCGTTAGATGTCTTAAAACATCTTAACCAAGCCCAAGATTAAAAAGGTTCTGAACATCCTGAATGTATTGTGCATCAGCAGTTCTGCGGCAAACAGCTCACGCGCTATCACTCTTCCCCTCAGGAGCTGTACCGCCCATGTATGTAGGGAAGTCCTAAATAAAAGAGCGGGAGCGCAGGCCAGACCTTTAGTGTAGCTTTGGTGTACAGCCTGACTGCACTCCTCTCGAGCTTAAATTGAATTCTATCTCTCACTTGTTTTATTGCCTGGTTGTCTCTTCCTCTTATCAAAGGTACAGTATTCTAAACCCGACACTACTGATGCACTGATGATTGTCATCGCTTGACATCATTCATTCTATTATCACATCACGCTGTCCTTAGGTTAAGACAGTTGAGTCAGGGACACCCTGACATATTCGCATCCCAAAACCAGCAGCTGCATCAAGCGGGGCCGCGGTCACAGTGAGAGATGGAGATGTTGGGCGCAAGCTGCTTGTCAGGCAAAGCAACCCACCCCAAATTTACAGAACTTCATGGCTTAAAACCAGTGATGTGCGATGAGGTTGATGGCTGGTGAGGTACTGATTTCAAACATATGAACCCCACAGAGAAACTTATTCACCGTTTGATTGGCAGCAGTTAACAGGTTTTATTATACATCTGACTGAAATCCTTTGTTCTGATTGGCATTTGCGTGTAATAATTGCAATACTTTTCACAATAAATCATCCAAAGTTAACAATAGCCACATTATTGACTGATTTCGGGCAAGATTATGAGTGACTGCGGATTGATTTTGTCATACGGGCTGGAACAATGTTTCGCGCATGCACATCATCGCACACGACATCATGGCAGAGAGTAGAAGGTTTGCGTCCGTGGATACTGATGGGATAAATCTGTGGATATGAAATTGGCACTTCCTGTTTAGGACACCCTGTACCATGAGCGAGCTTTGCGCCGTTGCGCGATGTTTCGCTCATATTATGGTTCTTACCTTTACTTATAAATGAAGTCCACATGTTGCCGCTCCTTATGAACAAAGCATCAATGACTGGGTTGTGCAAGTTTTCCTTATCTTCCTCAGTTTTAAAAGTCTCTCTGTCTCAGTGGAGATCCACTGCCAGGGAAGAAATTCGTCCTTCATCAGTCTTGTTCTGACTCTATGTTTGGAGCCTTTTCTGGCTTTGAATGTGAGTGATCAACCGCTCGTGTGTGATGAGACTCCTTTATAATTCTTTAGGTCACAATATCCCATCTGAGTCCAGACATTGTCAGAAGTTGAGAAAAGGAGGCAAAAAAGGCGGTTCCTTGCTGGACATCCACACAGCCAGACTTCTGTGTGTCCCGCTCCGTTTGAAAAGAACGGCTCTTCTGTTCCATAGCCTGAAAGAAACCTTTTAGCTCCAGTCTTTGGCCGTCCTTTAATTATTACCCCCCTGCTTCAAAGGAAAGTCCAGTTTAGAAAATTGTTTTCAGTTTGGATATGTAATCCTCCATTCTGAAAAGTAAAGTTCAGGCGAGAGGAAAAATAAATGAACAGCTGCTCTTGTAGCTCACTGTCACTTATTCTGCAGCTAAGGAGTTGCTTGCAAGAAGAATCCCTGGGATCACTACTGCCCCCTACCATGAGGCAGGAGAACTGCGTGCCTCACACACAGCTGTTGACAAAAAACACTGTACATTATGTACATCAGCTAAACTATGAATTTAAGTTCATATAACCAAGTGTTTGACCATTTAATAGTGACATACAGAGAGACAGTGAGACTGAGTGCACAGCACGCCAGCAGTTAGCCCAGTGATTACGCAATCCAAGGTGAGGCACAGCTGGCTGCTTCCTCACTGCACGTCTCTTCTCAGGATTTGACCAGCAAATGTGACAATTCAGCAATTTCAAATAAATAATAATAATAATAATAAAATAAAATAAAATAAAAATAAAATAATCTAAAACTGGTGAAGTTAAAAGGAAAATAACTTTATATTACAAATCACTGGATATATATAACCATTTAATTCATTTTTTATTTTACTTTTTTTTCTTTCCATGATGACACGTAAGGCACGGGCCTCACCTGTCATATTTAATGGAGTCTTCCTTGGCTTAATACCTATCTATAGTGAAAATTTCATCAAAATCCATGACTTTTTTTAACGTAATCCTGCTGAAAGACAGACAGACAAATAAATAAATGAACAAAAGCAATCAGAGATTTGTGACATCTGCCAATCCGGATCTGGCTCACCTCCAAAATTCAGTGTGGCCTTCCAATGCGGCCTTCCAGTGTGGCCTTCCATATCTAGCTGTGGTGCAAATTTGATGAGAATCCATGAAGTAGTTTTGAGGTAATCCTTCAAAGTCTATATAAAGTGAAATCTTGATCCAGGATCTGGATCCGGAATCACCTCCCGAATTCAGTGGAGTCTTCCATGCCCTGATGCCCTGATCTGTGGTGCCAATTTAATGAGAATCCATGAAGTAATTTTGATGTATTCTTTCAAAAACCTATATAAAGTGAAATCTGATCCAGAATCCGGTTACTCATACAGATCACCTATCAAATTCAGTGGAGTCTTCCATGCCCTAATATCTGTCTATATGTGGTGCAAATCTGGTGAGAATCCATGAAGTTATGACGTAATCCTTAAAAGCCTATAATGTGAAACTTGATCCAGAATCCGGATCTGGATAACCTCCAAATTCAGTGGAGTCTTCCATCCCCTAATATCTATCTGTGGTGAAAATTCACCAAAATCCATGCAGTAGTTTTTGACGTAATCCCGCTAACAGACAGACAAAAAATTTAATAAACGAGCAATCAGAGATTTGTGACATCCGCCAATCTGGATCCAGATCACCTCCAAAATTCAGTGGAGTCTTCCATGCCCTAATATCTATCAGTTATACCTGCCAATAACTGCTGATCATTTCACCCACATAAAATCCTTAGAAGATTGCCTTGCGTCAGTGAGAAGATGAATGTCTAGAAACTTCCTACTTTTAAACTCTGATAAGACTGAAATGATGGTTCTTGGTCCAGTGAGACATCGGCATCAATTTGACCAGTTAACGCTTAGCCTAGGCTAGTGTGTCATACATCTCACTGACAAAGTGAGGAACCTTGGGGTAACTTCTGATCCTGTGTTGTCCTTTGACCTCCACATTAGAAATATTACGAGGACTGCTTTCTCCCACTTGCGAAATATAGTGAAGATTTGTCCCATCCTGTCTATGGCTGATGCTGAGACCCTGATCCATGCGTTTGTCTGATTGATTGGACTACTGCAGTGTTCTATTCTCTGGTTGACTGCAGTCCAGCAATAGGGCTCTCCAATTGATTCAAAATGCTGCTGCCAGACTTTTGACATGAAGCAGACAGTTCGACCACATTACACCCATTTTGGCATTCCATCACTGGCTTCCTGTCCCAGTGAGATCAGATTTTAAGATTCTGCTACTAACATATAAAATTGTTCACGGACCGGCACCTCCCTACCTAGCTGACCTAATTAAACCTTACGTACCGGCCCGGGCTTTGCAGGACTACTTTGTGTCCCTTGGGTGAATAAGAAGTCTGTGGGTCACAGAGCTTTCTCTTATAGTGCCCCTGTTCTGTGGAATGATCTCCCTGTGTCAATAAAACAGTCAGATTCTGTAGACTTTCAAGTCCAGACTTAAGACACACTTATTTTCCCTTTCATATGGCTAGCATACTGGCATAGTATAGTTCTACGCTTTTCACTCTTTTAATTCATTTTATTAGTAAACGGTGTGTGCCACGGCCTCAACTTTCCCTAAATGCTGGGTCTTTTAATGAAGCTTAGGGCTAGTGCCCGGCCATCACCTTAGTATTTCCTGTTTTTCTGGTTGTTTAATGCTGACAAATTATTCTGTATTTCTTGTCTTTCTGATGCCTGATTCTGTTTTTTCTCTCTGTTTAAGGTGCAGCTCCATTCAGAGATGGGTGTGGTAATTGTGCTGGAGACCCTCCTGTCCTATGCACCAACAGTTTTTTGTGTATATTTGTTTTGTGAATTGTCTGTAATTTGTCTGTAGCATGACCCAAGCAGAGGGTCACCCCTTTGAGTCTGGTCTGCTTGAGGTTTCTTCCTCAGAGGGAGTTTTTCCTTACCACTGCTGCTCTGGGGTCAGTAAGGTTAGATCTTACTTGTGAGAAGCACCTTGAGGCAACTCTGTTGTGATTTGGCGCTATATAAATGAAAATAAATTGAAATTGAAAAAAATCTGTGGTGCAAATGTGGTGAGAATCTGAAGTAATTTTGACGTAATCCTTCAAAGCCTATATAAAGTGAAACTTGATCCAGAATCCAGATCCAGATCACCTCCGATATTTAATGGAGATGTCCTTGGTTTAATATGTATCTGTGGTGAAACTTTCATCAAAATCCGTGCAGTAGTTTTGATGTAATCCTGCTAAAAGGCAGACAGACAAATAAATACTGATTTTATTACGTCGTTGGCAGACGTAATTATGAAAAAAGTAAACACCTCTCCACCTTTTATCTTTGCTTTATTCAGGCACAGTGAAATACAGAAAAGTTGCAACGAAGAAAAGTTTGTGTTATATCATTTCAGCTGACACATTTATATTTCCACTTTACACCACTAAAATAATAACAAATAAAACATGTCATAATCAAAGCTGTGCACGAGGATACAGGTTGGCAATTTGAGCTCTGAATCACTTTTTTTAAAATGAAGGTTCATGTGAGAACAGAACAATTGTGCACTCCACGATCAGTGACATTAATGAATAACTGCACCGACATGTGACAGTGCCGAGGAAGGTGAGCACCAAACCTTCACAGTCTTTTTTAACACAACAAACTGCTTTTATTACAGAATTTGTTCTGCTTGTTCAGTGTTTTACTTTCTAACACATCATTTACGGCAGACATCATTAAAGCTAAGGGCGTTACTTCTCTTTAACACACTTTTTCTTTGTTCCAAAAACCTCTGCAGTCTCATCATCTGTGGATCTTTTGACAATATGACACACAGATCACAGATCTTCATCACAAATGGAAAAAATATAATTAATTAAATGAAAAAAATCTACGCAATACTCATTTTTCAGCAGATGGTCACATTTCCTCCTGAGCTCTTGCTTGCCTCTACTGGTGGTTGGCTCTCACTGCGGTATTGTATCACTTCCTGTTCCGGAGCACAGCGGTGTTTTGCTGTATCTGTTAGCTGCTTAATCTGCGCAGTTAGATTGATCTAGTTACCTAGATAACGATTTGTTTCCCAGTGTAATCTTTACGTGCCTTAACTAAAACACTCCCTCTGCTGAATCACCTCTAAATTATTTACACATTATTCACTTTGTGTGTCTTTAGGAATCCGCTAGCTTAGCGTAGCTACTAGCTCTTAGCCGGTTTAGCATGGCGGCTTCTCCTGTCTCTCCTGCACTTTTCTGCTCTGGGTGTGAAATGTTTAGTTATTCCTCGGCCTCCTTTAGTAGTAATGGTACTTGTAATAAGTGTAGCTTATTCGTAGCTTTGGAGGCCAGGCTGGGCGAATTGGAGACTCGGCTCCGCACCGTGGAAAATTCTACAGCTAGCCAGGCCTCTGTAGTCGCTGCGGACCAAGGTAGCTTAGCCGCCATTAGTTTCCCTCTGGCAGATCCCGAGCAGCCAGGAAAGCAGGCCGACTGGGTGACTGTGAGGAAGAAGCGTAGTTCTAAACAGAAGCCCCGTGTACACCGCCAACCCGTTCACATTTCTAACCATTTTTCCCCACTCGACGACACACCCGCCGAGGATCAAACTCTGATTATTGGCGACTCTGTTTTGAGAAATGTGAAGTTAGCGACACCAGCAACCATAGTCAATTGTCTTCCGGGGACCAGAGCAGGCGACATTGAAGGAAATTTGAAACTGCTGGCTAAGGCTAAGCATAAATTTGGTAAGATTGTAATTCACGTCGGCAGTAATGACACCCGGTTACGCCAATCGGAGGTCACTAAAATTAACATTGAATCGGTGTGTAACTTTGCAAAAACAATGTCGGACTCTGTAGTTTTCTCTGGGCCCCTCCCCAATCGGACCGGGAGTGACTTGTTTAGCCGCATGTTCTCCTTGAATTGCTGGCTGTCTGAGTGGTGTCCAAAAAATGAGGTGGGCTTCATAGATAATTGGCAAAGCTTCTGGGGAAAACCTGGTCTTGTTAGGAGAGATGGCATCCATCCCACTTTGGATGGAGCAGCTCTCATTTCTAGAAATCTGGCCAATTTTCTTAAATCCTCCTAACCGTGACTATCCAGGGTTGGGACCAGGAAGCAGAGTTGTAGTCTTACACACCTCTCTGCAGCTTCTCTCCCCCTGCCATCCCCTCATTACCCCATCCCCGTAGAGACGGTGCCTGTTCCCAGACCACCAATAACCAGCAAAAATCTACACTCAACAAAATATAAATGCAACACTTTTGGTTTTGCTCCCATTTTGTATGAGATGAACTCAAAGATCTAAAACTTTTTCCACATACACAATATCACCATTTCCCTCAAATATTGTTCACAAACCAGTCTAAATCTGTGATAGTGAGCACTTCTCCTTTGCTGAGATAATCCATCCCACCTCACAGGTGTGCCATATCAAGATGCTGATTAGACACCATGATTAGTGCACAGGTGTGCCTTAGACTGCCCACAATAAAAGGCCACTCTGAAAGGTGCAGTTTTATCACACAGCACAATGCCACAGATGTCGCAAGATTTGAGGGAGCGTGCAATTGACATGCTGACAGCAGGAATGTCAACCAGAGCTGTTGCTCGTGTATTGAATGTTCATTTCTCTACCATAAGCCGTCTCCAAAGGCGTTTCAGAGAATTTGGCAGTACATCCAACCAGCCTCACAACCGCAGACCACGTGTAACCACACCAGCCCAGGACCTCCACATCCAGCATGTTCACCTCCAAGATCGTCTGAGACCAGCCACTCAGACAGCTGCTGAAACAATCGGTTTGCATAACCAAAGAATTTCTGCACAAATTGTCAGAAACCGTCTCAGGGAAGCTCATCTGCATGCTCGTCGTCCTCATCGGGGTCTCGACCTGACTCCAGTTCGTCGTCGTAACCGACTTGAGTGGGCAAATGCTCACATTCGCTGGCGTTTGGCACGTTGGAGAGGTGTTCTCTTCACGGATGATGCGAAGGAGATGTGTTGCACTGCATGAGGCAAATGGTGGTCACACCAGATACTGACTGGTATCCCCCCCAATAAAACAAAACTGCACCTTTCAGAGTGGCCTTTTATTGTGGGCAGTCTAAGGCACACCTGTGCACTAATCATGGTGTCTAATCAGCATCTTGATATGGCACACCTGTGAGGTGGGATGGATTATCTCAGCAAAGGAGAAGTGCTCACTATCACAGATTTCGACTGGTTTGTGAACAATATTTGAGGGAAATGGTGATATTGTGTATGTGGAAAAAGTTTTAGATCTTTGAGTTCATCTCATATAAAATGGGAGCAAAACCAAAAGTGTTGCGTTTATATTTTTGTTGAGTATATTTAAGCATAAAAATTCAAAAAGAAAAAATAATATAGCACCTTCAATTGCACCACAGACTAAAACAGTTAAATGTGGTCTATTAAACATTAGGTCTCTCTCTTCTAAGTCCCTGTTGGTAAATGATATAATAATTGATCAACGTATTGATTTATTCTGCCTTACAGAAACCTGGTTACAGCAGGATGAATATGTTAGTTTAAATGAGTCAACACCCCCGAGTCACACTAACTGTCAGAATGCTCGTAGCAACGGGCCGGGGCGGAGGATTAGCAGCAATCTTCCATTCCAGCTTATTAATTAATCAAAAACCTAGACAGAGCTTTAATTCATTTGAAAGCTTGTCTCTTAGTCTTGTCCATCCAAATTGGAAGTCTCAAAAACCAGTTTTATTTGTTATTATCTATCGTCCACCTTGTCGTTACTGTGAGTTTCTCTGTGAATTTTCAGACCTTTTGTCTGACTTAGTGCTTAGCTCAGATAAGATAATTATAGTGGGCGATTTTAACATCCACACAGATGCTGAGAATGACAGCCTCAACACTGCATTTAATCTATTATAGACTCTATTGGCTTTGCTCAAAAAGTAAATGAGTCCACCCACCACTTTAATCATATGTTAGATCTTGTTCTGACTTATGGTATGGAAATAGAAGACTTAACAGTATTCCCTGAAAACTCCCTTCTGTCTGATCATTTTTTTAATAACATTTACATTTACCCTGATGGACTACCCTGCAGTGGGGAATAAGTTTCATTACACTAGAAGTCTTTCAGAAAGCGCTGTAACTAGGTTTAAGGATATGATTCCTTCTTTATGTTCTCTAATGTCATATACCAACACAGAGCAGAGTAGCTACCTAAACTCTGTAAGGGAGTTAGAGTATCTCGTCAATAGTTTTACATCCTCATTGAAGACAACCTTGGATGCTGTAGCTCCTCTGAAAAAGAGAGCTTTAAATCAGAAGTGTCTGACTCTGTGGTATAACTCACAAACTCGTAGCTTAAAGCAGATAACCCGTAAGTTGGAGAAGAAATGGCATCTCACTAATTTAGAAGATCTTCACTTAGCCTGGAAAAAGAGTTTGTTGCTCTATAAAAAAGCCCTCCGTAAAGCTAGGACATCTTTCTACTCATCACTAATTGAAGAAAATAAGAACAACCCCAGGTTTCTTTTCAGCACTGTAGCCAGGCTGACAAAGAGTCAGAGCTCTATTGAGCTGAGTATTCCATTAACTTTAACTAGTAATGACTTCATGACTTTCTTTGCTAACAAAATTTTGACTATTAGAGAAAAAATTACTCATAACCATCCCAAAGATGTATCGTTATCTTTGGCTGCTTTCAGTGATGCCGGTATTTGGTTAGACTCTTTCTCTCCGATTGTTCTGTCTGAGTTATTTTCATTAGTTACTTCATCCAAACCATCAACATGTTTATTAGACCCCATTCCTGCCAGGCTGCTCAAGGAAGTCCTACCATTATTCAATGCTTCAATCTTAAATATGATCAATCTATCTTTGTTAGTTGGTTATGTACCACAGGCCTTTAAGGTGGCAGTAATTAAACCATCACTTAAAAAGCCATCACTTGACCCAGCTATCTTAGCTAATTATAGGCCAATCTCCAACCTTCCTTTTCTCTCAAAGATTCTTGAGAGGGTAGTTGTAAAACAGCTAACTGATCACCTGCAGAGGAATGGTCTATTTGAAGAGTTTCAGTCAGGTTTTAGAATTCATCATAGTACAGAAACAGCATTAGTGAAGGTTACAAATGATCTTCTTATGGCTTCGGACAGTGGACTTATCTCTGTGCTTGTTTTGTTGGACCTCAGTGCTGCTTTTGATACTGTTGACCATAAAATTTTATTACAGAGATTAGAGCATGTCATAGGTATTAAAGGCACTGCGCTGCGGTGGTTTGAATCATATTTGTCTAATAGATTACAGTTTGTTCATGTAAATGGGGAATCTTCTTCACAGACTAAAGTTAATTATGGAGTTCCACAAGGTTCTGTGCTAGGACCAATTTTATTCACTTTATACATGCTTCCCTTAGGCAGTATTATTAGACGGTATTGCTTAAATTTTCATTGTTACGTAGATGATACCCAGCTTTATCTATCCATGAAGCCAGAGGATACACACCAATTAGCTAAACTGCAGGATTGTCTTACAGACATAAAGACATGGATGACCTCTAATTTCCTGCTTTTAAACTCAGATAAAACTGAAGTTATTGTACTTGGCCCCACAAATCTTAGAAGCATGGTGTCTAACCAGATCGTTACTCTGGATGGCATTTCCCTGATCTCTAGTAATACTGTGAGAAATCTTGGAGTCATTTTTGATCAGGATATGTCATTCAAAGCGCATATTAAACAAATATGTAGGACTGCCTTTTTGCATTTACGCAATATCTCTAAAATCAGAAAGGTCTTGTCTCAGAGTGATGCTGAAAAATTAATTCATGCATTTATTTCCTCTAGGCTGGACTATTGTAATTCATTATTATCAGGTTGTCCTAAAGTTCCCTAAAAAGCCTTCAGTTGGTTCAGAATGCTGCAGCTAGAGTACTGACGGGGACTAGCAGGAGAGAGCATATCTCACCCGTGTTGGCCTCTCTTCATTGGCTTCCTGTTAATTCTAGAATAGAATTTAAAATTCTTCTTCTTACTTATAAGGTTTTGAATAATCAGGTCCCATCTTATCTTAGGGACCTCGTAGTACCATATTACCCCATTAGAGCGCTTCGCTCTCAGACTGCAGGCTTACTTGTAGTTCCTAGGGTTTGTAAGAGTAGAATGGGAGGCAGAGCCTTCAGCTTTCAGGGCTCCTCTCCTGTGGAACCAGCTCCCAATTCAGATCAGGGAGACAGATACCCTCTCTACTTTTAAGATTAGGCTTAAAACTTTCCTTTTCGCTAAGGCTTATAGTTAGGGCTGGATCAGGTGACCCTGGACCATCCCTTGGTTATTCTGCTTTAGACGTAGACTGTGGGGGGGGTTCCCATGATGCACTGTTTCTTTCTCTTTTGCTCCGTATGCATCACTCTGCATTTAATCATTAGTGATCGATCTCTGCCCCCCTTCACAGCATGTCTTTTTCCTGGTTCTTCCCCTCAGCCCCAACCAGTCTCAGCAGAAGACTGCCCCTCCCTGAGCCTGGTTCTGCTGGAGGTTTCTTCCTGTTAAAAGGGAGTTTTTCCTTCCCACTGTAGCCAAGTGCTTGCTCATAGGGGGTCGTTTTGACCGTTGGGGTTTTTCATAATTATTGTATGGCCTTGCCTTACAATATAGAGCGCCTTGGGGCAACTGTTTGTTGTGATTTGGCGCTATATAAGAAAAAATTGATTGATTGATTGAAATGTGGTCTGACGTTTGTCTAGATGTGGTCTGGATGATGTCTGAATGCTGTCTGCATGCTGTCTGGATGTGGTCTGGATGCGGTCTGGACGTTGTCTCATGTGGTCTGCATGCTGTCTGGATGTGTTCTGCATGCTGTCTGGAAGCTGTCTGGATGTGGTCTGGATGCTGTCTGGACGTTGTCTCATGTGGTCTGGATGCTGTCTGGATGTGTTCTGCATGCTGTCTGGAAGCTGTCTGGATGTGGTCTGGATGCTGTCTGGACGTTGTCTCGTGTGGTCTGGATGCTGTCTGGATGTTGTCTCGTGGTCTGGATGCTGATGGGATGGTGTCTGGATGTTGTCTCATGTGGTCTGGATGCTGTCTGGATGGTGTCTGGATGTTGTCTCATGTGGTCTGGATGCTGTCTGGATGGTGTCTGGATGTTGTCTCATGAGGTCTGGATGCTGTCTGGATGAGGTCTGGATGATGTCTGGATGTGGTTTGGTGATGTCTGGATGCTGTCTGGATGCATGTCTTTTTCCTGGTTCTCTCCCTCAGCCCCAACCAGTCCCAGCAGAAGACTGACCCTCCCTGAGCCTGGTTCTGCTGAGGGTTTCTTCCTGTTAAAAGGGAGTTTTTCCTTCCCACTGTCGCCAAGTGCTTGCTCACAGGGGGTCGTTTTGACCGTTGGGGTTTTTACATAATTATTGTATGGCTTTGCCTTACAATATAAAGCGCCTTGGGGCAACTGTTTGTTGTGATTTGGCGCTATATAAATAAAATTGATTGATTGATTGATTGAGCTGGGAGGTTAACAATGAAGCTGTTTCTATCTACATTTAAACTTTAACCATACGGCAGCTTGACAATGTTTATACTGTGTGTATGGTGGCCCTGAAGTGGAAATATCAGCATCTCAGACAGCACAGTCAGAACTTTGCACAGCTCTGGTTTGGTTTTACAACATTTTCTAAATGTTTTTATTTTGCAGAACGGCGACACAGTGGCTTAGCGGTTCACACTCATACCTCACAGCATGAAGGTTGTGGGGTCGCTTCCTGCCTTTCTGCGTGGACTCTGCATGTTCTCCCCATGTCTGTGTGTGTTTCCTCCCACAATTAAAAACATGCTTATTTTGGGTCTCCTCTTTTCTTTTCCGTGACCAAAGCACCATCTCTACATCGGAAGTTGGTCCCCCGGCGCAGGATTGTGGCTGCACACTGCCCCTAGTGGTCGGACTGATTCTAACAGTAATTAGGATGGGTTAAATACAGAGGACAAATTTAGTTAAGTGTATACATATATACACATGTACAACGACAATAAAGGCTTTTTCAGTTCATTTTTTGTAGAAAATGTGTTTTTTTTTTCTATTTTAATGGTTTCATATTCTGTGAAAAGTTTTCTGGAATGTTTTTTCTGTGTGTGTGTGTTCAAAAATGTGGCATTTTCTGATGCCATGTTTTCTTTTGTGTGAAATATTATATTTGCTTGTTTTACAAATAGATTTTCCCTCCTGAAATAATGTAGTTTTTCTTTTCTTGCTGTGTTTTCTGAAATATTGTTGCATCCGGACCCAGAGGTTCACCTGTATGTGAAGCTACGCCTCCTTTCTCATGTCCCCAAGCGTGTGGCAGTTTATTTCTTTTTTAGTCATATGTAACATTTTGTTATTGATTTGTCACATTGCTCTGTGTTATGTTCATTTTTAATGAGTCTTCTTGCTTATAGTCGCACTGCCTCGTCTGCCTCAGTTGAGCTGCAACATGAAATATTGCTTTCCCATAATTCCTGTCATGTTGTTTTCCAAATGACAGTTTTGTTTTCTAAAATGCTGCATTTTCTGTTTTGCTCATTCAGTCTATGTGAACACTGTGTTTTGCAGTTGAAGGCCACTGTAATAATGAATATTTATGCACAGAATTTCTCAGATTTTACCAACAGGAGCTGCTGTCTCATTAGTTGGCTGCATTAATGCAAGTGCAAAGACTGGCAGGAAATACAGCAGCGACTGGCAGTTCATTTGTGCTGGGTTCCAAAAGTTCAGCAACATTACCCCACAAACACGTGACTGACCACAAACACAGTGAATGTGTGACTGTACTGACTGTGGAGTAAAGTATAATCAGCCAAGTAGAATCTTGTAATACATGAAATGATCAAATGTCTAACTTCAGGTGGTCATCATCGGCCTGACGGGGATTTGAACCAAGGACCATGGCAAAGACCACCCGCTTATTCACTGCCTATAGCAAGACAACTTGTATACATAAGTTAGCACATATCGGTGACATGAATCTTGACTCGGTCACCAGACGTGATTTCGGAGCAGGCGTGTCAACATCGCCCAAAATTACGTGCAAAGTGCCTCTTCTGTTGTTTTCAAACTTAGTACAATCAGGACACCGTCACAAGTGCACATAAAATGCCAGCACATAGCCAGCACTCAATACATTCACTCAGCAGGTAGAGTGTAACTGCACCATGAACTACACATGAAATATCAGCACATAGCCAGCACCCAGTACACTCACCAAGCTGGTATTGTAAATGCACATGAATTACCAGCACATATCCAGTGTTGCCAACCGAACGGTCCCCCCTAAAAATCGGTCCGCCCTGCCTTCACTGTGCATGCGTCATTAGCCGCGGTTCACAGTTTATCACCTCGTTTCTGCTTCAAACTGCACTCTAGTCATCATCTATCTCAGGGACAGATATCTGAAGCTTTTGTACAACAACCATTTTCACATAAATTCAGCATTATTTCATTATAAAAGACGAGGAAGCGATCAGCTACATCAGCTGATGCATTCACTGTGCGTCGGTCATTTCAAAGCATCACAGAGTATCGGCTTGTTTCTGCTTAAAACTGACTTCAGAATGATTTAAGAGGTTTTACCTTTATCTTCTGATGGTTAATAATCACATTAATTCATTTGATTGCTTTGGGTGAAGAGACTCTGTCTCAGAGCTCCGAAATGATGCATGCGCAGTGGAGGCAGGGCGGACTCATTTTTAGGGTGGACCCTTCAGTCTGCAACACTGAACGGTCTGCCCCTAAAAATCAGTCCGCCTTTTGCATCTGGGCATGCGTCATTTCGGACCACAGCAGCACATTTGAGGCGGCGTCTCTTCACCCAAAGCAATCAAATGGATTAAAGGGATTATTAACTATCAAATGATGAAGGTAAAACCTCCTAAATCATTCTAAAGTCAGTTTTAAGGAGAAACTAGGCTGTTTTAAGCAGAAATTAGGCAAAATTCCATGACACTTTAAAATGTCTGACACACAGTGAATGCATCAGCTAGCAGCTCATTTAGCTGCTGCACTCTGATCGCTTCCTCCGTCTTTTATGATGAAATAATGCTGAATTTATGTGGAAATGATTGTTGTACAAAAGCTTCAGATAGCTGTCACTGAGATAGATGATGACTGGAGTGCAGTTTGAAGCGGAAATGAGGCGATAAACTGAACTACGTCATCGGGGCGAACGACTTTTAGAGGGACGGTTTGGTCTGCGACACCGGCACTCAGTTGCATAGACAGTATATACGTACACACCTCATAACTTGCTGCAACGTAATCCAGCGTCGCCGCCATATTGGATGGGTCTCTTCACAATAGGCTCGCACCAGAGTCAACCCGAGTCAATGGAGAGGGAGCAAATTTGTTATTTTTTGCTGCTTACGGTTGCAATAACCTGCGCAGTATAGAAACCAGATTGAATGGGATTACTTTTCATAAAAAAGATTGAACAATAATTTTGGTTTACCTTTTGCAATATTATGTCATGGTAACAAACGGTACCTATGTGTAACGTTATTACAGTAGGAACTGGTCCTCTCTCTCATTAGCTGTGTTCTATCCAAGAAGTATCGCAACTCAAGCAAATTTTCATTAATGCAGCAAAAGGAAGAGTGCATTTGTGCGCATTTCCATCCGCTTGTTATGCGCTTTTGTTTCACAATTCTTTAGAACTGAGTGGTTTGTGTATTTCACAAAGCTGCACCACATCGCAAAATTAACTCCCCTGGAGTTACAGGGTGGCGGCACACGCAAGAAGCTGCGCAACACAGTTCTTTTTCAAGGCTTTTAGCTCTCCAGCCCCACTCAAAAGCCTAATAAGTTAGTTTAAGACCCTGGAACTTTCTTTTCCTGGTTTTGAAAAAATGTTCATCTTTGTAACAAATATTAAAGCAAAAATTCGCACAGCCTGAGCACTCCCATGCAAAAAAAAAATTATTATTTTTTATTTTATTAGGGGTGTCTAAAAAAAGTTTTTGTAGTAGTTGTTTTTTGTTTGTTTGTTTGTTTTTGCATGTGAGCGCTTAGGCTGTGCGGAGTTTTGCTTTAACATTTGTCTCACCTTGATCCAGCATGCCGTTTTACACATCTGGGATGTGCGTGTCTTTTTGATTCATCTTTGTAACAAAACCAGGTGAGCGAAGCAGAGGAAATTAAAGTGATGTCCCATTTATATGTGTGTGTGAGAGAGAGAGAGAGAGAGAGAGAGAGAGAGAGAGAAATAAATTCAAATGAGCAATCCAAACATGTTTCTTTACTAAATTCTAAAATTAATTTATACTTTTATCTATATGCCATACTTTGGTACTTTGGTCTTTGGTAAAGAGCATAAGACAAAGTCTTTCAGCAGGAAAGTACATATTTTTAATGTATGACAGCATCCTGTATCATAACTGAATCTCTGCTGTCTCTAACAAATCAAACCGTGGGAAAATCATATAAAAATTTGGGGAGTTACAAATGATTGTAGTTGGAGATACACCTTCCCCAGTACAAATAAATGCACTGGGGGCGCAAAAGGGACCAATCCAAGATGGTGGCCAGCTGATACATTAGCTCCGATAGGCAGCGGCAGTCCATGAGGCGTCTAGGTATAAAACGTCTATGCTCAGTACACTCGTCCAGCATGTAGAGTGTTAATGCAAACAAAATACCAACACATAGCCAGCACTCAGTACACTCATCCAGCATGTAGAGTGCAACTTGCAGTTTTGTTTGCATTCTGCAGCATGGTTCAGTGAACAGCAGTGTCCCACATGCTACATTTACCGCCTATGTGGCAAAATGTGCTCTCAGCACTGTGACATCTTTTCCAGTTCACTGTCACACAGTCTATTTACCTGCTGCAACTCTGCTACAAATGAGACACTAGCTCATGTATCCTTGCAGGTTAAATGTGTATGATAACTAACATAATAGCTGTGGCAGAAGCTGATGCCATCAACCTTCTTGTGCTCTTCATTCCGCTACAGAGAAAATGTCCTCTGTAGCGTGTTCAGTGTGATTGCAGTCTAAGTGCTGGGACTCTTTAAAGACGTGAGCACGTTGATGGCTGCAGTGAAAATGGGCACCATTGGCATCTTTGGAGGCCACTTGCTTGCAGAAGATGCCAGAGAAATGATCTCCAGCAAACACACAAACGGCATCTGTGATTATTTTCCAGTTAGCAAAGGTCTGGGACTGATTTTGTCAGCAAGACGGAGATGAAAAACAAACATTTTGTTGGGACTAAAGTACCTGTTTCTTCTTCTGTTACTAGCCCATGGGCCAGCATGGTCCCGTCTGCACCCCCAACACAACCCAATCAATTTGGTATCATTAGAAAGCTGAGGATGTTTAGATTACAAAAACAATTACAAAAATGTCAGAGAATGGCTGCGAGTAGCAGAAGTGGCTACACATGAAGTAGGTCAAGAGTACGTCATTACAACATTCAACATGAGAGTTTGTATGAAGGCAAACCCTCTGATTTGTGACGAGTCTGACAAATACAAGAAGCACATTGTACTCATTAGTACGTTCTACCTGGTTTGTGTGTACACAATGTCAGACACTTGTGAAATGGCCCATTTCTTTGTCGATATATGTCTGGTTTGAATACTTTTTGCACAAAATGAAAGCTGAAAAGTCACCCTTTTGAATGGTATATACATGGAGATAGGTGTAGAGATTTTAATTGTGCTTTTGCACTTTTTGATACAATAAAGCTGTGCACATAGTTCAAAACGTAGTCCATTCTACATAAAGACGGCTTTAATTTGTTATCTTATATGGTCCATTTGCTTAAAAGATGAGGATTTGGTAACTCTTTATGTTGTGTGGAAAAAATAGCAGATTTTGCAATCAGATATTTTCCTTTGGTGAGGGTTGTTCAGTAAATGTCCTCATGTGTCATAATGAGGCCCAGTATTTTTTTTTACTGTTACCAGTTATTTTTGTAATCTAGACATCCCAAGTTTTCTAATGACACCAAATCTAAAGTGTAACGGGGAGTGTGCATGCTTACCCATAGCCTAAACCCAGTGAGTGTCAGAACTGTTTTCTGCTGCCTTGTCAGTAACAGTTCCCAGCTTTTTGTGGAGCTGTCATGAAATAATACATACATCTTCTGCTACATTAGGCTGTGAAGCTCCTGAATTCTGGAATCAAAGCAGGTGATGTCTTGACTGCCTAGCAAGTTTGCAAAGACTTTCACTTATATGGTTTAGAGTCAGGAGTTTAATGCACATGTGCAATATTTCCAAAATTGGGCAGTGGCTTGAGGAGTACCATAATAATATATTATTAGTATTATTAGTATATATTATATTATTAGTAGAAGTGGACCTAGACCATATATGGTCTAGGTCCACTTCTAGATGTTTACACCTTCCCACTATGTGCAGAATGTAGACATCCTGGTAAGGGGACAATCCATAGCAAAGCCCACCAGCTTCCTGCACATATAAAGTAAAGACACAGCCTGGATTTTGGTCCACCATGCTTGACCCAACTTCTCTAAGAAGCAAAGAAGAAATATTCAGTCTTTTGTTGAACTGGACACCATCTGTAAACTTGAACAAACACGAGTAGGTTGACCTTCTGCCAAAACAAAAGACATTTAATGACACTTCACTGGTCTGTGTGAAAAGTGCAAAGAGCAAGTTGTCCACCAATGAAATGTGCAAGAACCCCTATGTTCAGAAAATGTGTCACAGTTACCATCGCTGCTGCCCAGTTCCACAAAAATCAGTCTTTTCCGTTGTCTATCTTTTCAAGGTCTTACCCGTCAGAGTGCAGATATTGGCAGATGTTTCGCAGGCTGTAGCAGCAGATAATCTCCTTAAACGTCTTCCTCATTTCCTGACTCCTAAAGGCATAGATCAGTGGATCAATCACGGAGTTGCACATGATGAGGATGAGGTACATGTTAAAGTGGGACATGAAGCACACGCAGTAGAGATTCCGCGGGCAGGAAATCATCAGGATCAGGTGGAGGAAGAAGGGAGCCCAGCAGACAATGAAGATTCCCAAGAGGATGGTCAGTGTGATCGCTCCCTTCATGCTGGTACGCTGGTGGATGGAGTTGTAGCCAGGCAGGGCGGCAATGCGCTTGACATGTGAGCGTGCCAACATGAACATGTGGCTGTAAAGCGAAGCCATGAGCAGCAACATGGCAAAGAACATGGAGACCAGGCAGATGATGACAGGGGTGGTGTCTGAGTAGATGATGAAGACAATCCCGCAGCTCGTGCAGAAGGTCCAGATTCCGCCGATGATGCAACCAGCCCTTTTCACCGTCATGATGTTGTGATACCTCAGTGCATAGAAGATAGTGACGTACCTATAAAGGATAACAAAGTTATGACTGTATGATTTCTACTGGCTTTTACTAGACACATGGCTATAATGTTACCATAGATATTCAACATGCACTGATACAAGATAAATCTAGTCATCTGGAATCTTAATAATTTAGTAGCATTATAAGTCACCACATTCCACTTATGCCCTTGTTTTGTGATTGTCCTTCCAAACATCTGCTGGCTGCTTGTACGGTGTTGACTCCAGTCCAGCAGCTTGTAAGTTAGAGAAATATCAGTGTTTTTACATGATCCAGACTGTCAAAACAACTAAGAATCATCCTGAATTTACTTCTTGTCAATGCTGTATATAATGCACTGCTCTGAGGAGAAATGCTGCTGTGTTACAATCAATGTTGCTTCACTGAGATCGTTTTGCTGCAGTTTTTTCCAGCAGCCATCATGTTGATCACTCAGTGTGGATGTGGCACACAGAATACAAACCAGCCCAGTGGGCATGTCCCATGGTGCAACAAAAGTTCAGATTTGACATTTGACAGATTTGAAATTCAGTAACAAGATGTTACAAGCATTTATTTTCAAAAAGCAGGAACAATTCATGGAAATATGCAACAGTAAGGAAAATACCCCAGACCACTAATACTGCATATGCAGCGGATGCATTCTGCGTTGTGTTGTTTTGACTTTGCCAATTCTCTCCCCTTGGGATGGGAACTCATGAAGGTCAAACCCTAGAGCTATGACCTTGTGACCAGAGAATCCTTATGAGCTGTTGAGGTTTAGTAACTACATATGTACAGTGACTCCTGCTGGCCTCCGTTACACATCTGGCACCCGTCTGTCTCGGGAGACAATGGAGTTGCGCCATGGGTCAGTCGGTAGTTGGATTGCAGCGCCTGCTATGACTGAAGAGCCCGATCCTGGATCGGCAGACTCTGTTGCAGGCGCTGCAAGTATAATTTCCTGTTTCTGTGGGTGCTGACTCTGCTCACTGTCATCATTGGAGTCTCCTTTCTTCCCAAAGCTCCTTCCTCCTCGCTTCTGCCAGCTGGATGCCACTCTTGGTGGTAAGCCGCCAGCTGTCATGGTCTGCTGCTGATGTTTCCAGGTCTGTTGGGTTGATGTTGCTTGCTCTGAGGTCACGCTTACAGACATCCTTGTGGCGTAGTGCAGGCCGTCCTGTGGGTCTGGAGCCAGTGGCTAGCTCGCCATACAGCATATCTTTGGGGATACGGCTGTCGTCCATGCAGACAACATGACCAAGCCAGCGTAGTCGTCTTTGACTAAGTAGGGCAAACATGCTTGGTGCTCCTGCCCGAGCCAGTACTTCGATGTTTGGGACACGGTCCTGCCAGGTGATGCCCAGGAGTCGTCTGAGGCAGCGCAGATGGAAGGCGTTCAGCCTGCGTTCTTGATGGGAATATAGGGTCCATGTTTCGTTAAGGACAGTGCTCAGCACACAGGCCTGGTACACTTTCATCTTGGTGTTAGTAGTCAGCATGGAGTTGTCCCACATTCTCTTTGCCAGGCGAGCCACTGCTGATGATGCTTTGCCAATGCTTATGTTAAGCTCGGTGTCAAGGGAGAGGTTAGTAGAGATGGTAGAGCCCAGGTATGGTCAAGGGTATGGTCACAGATGGTTATGCGGAGGGCGTTACTGACATCTTGACGCATAATGTTGGTTTTCTTGATGCTTATGGTGAGACCAAACTCGGTGCAGGCAGAAGCAAAGCTGTTGATAAGCTGTTGTAAGGCTTCCTCTGTATGTGTGGTGAGGGCAGCATCATCTGCGAACAGCAGCTCTCTGATGAGAACTTTCCTCACCTTGGTCTTTGCACGGAGGCGGGCCAGGATGAAGAGGTTGCCATCACTTCTTGTGTGAATGAAGACTCCATCTTCAGTCTGGTTGAAGGCGTGTCTCAGCAGCAGCGAGAAGAAGATGCCAAAGAGTGTTGGTGCAAGCACGCAGCCCTGTTTCACCCCGCTCTTGATTGGGATGGGTTCTGTATTCACACGTATTAGCGCCCTGCATGTTCCATGTGAAATTCTACATGAAGGGGGAGGATGGGCATTTGCACAAACTCAGCCACGTACTACGTTTGTTGGACCGCCCATTTCAATAAAATATCTAATTTCCTTACAAATGCAGAATAAAAGAGGTTGGTAAGGATAGACCTTACTCGTGTGATGCTCTTGAGGTAGTAAAATGGCAAATGGACTGCATTTATATAGCACTTTTCCATCTGCATCAGACGCTCAAAGCGCTTTACACACCAATGCTTCACAATCACCCCAATGTCAGCCTGCTGCCATGCAAGGCGCCCACTACACACCGGGAGCAACTAAGGGATTAAGGACCTTGCCCAAAGGCCCTTAGTGATTTTTCGGACAGGCTGGGATTTGAACTGAGGATCCTCTGGTCTCAAGCCCCACGCTTAACCACTAGACCATCACCTCACCTTGTAGTATATGTAGTATTATTGTGTTGTGGCGCTACACAAATAATGGCCCCTTCACACATAGTGCGACGTTTGGATGGCGTTTGACCGAAAATGATGAAACAGCTTGAAACAGTTCGAAATTAGTGCATGAAACATCGCACTGACGGGCAGGCGTGCACGAACCCATTGTAAGAGTTTGTGCACGCGCCGGTGACTGTTGAGAAGGAACAGTGCCAGGTGCAGCACATGGCACCACTTATATGTGGAATAAATAAAAAATAAAAACCAGCTGGTACCTGTGGGACCATATTGTGCTGCTTATGTGGAATAATAATTAAAAAAAAACACACCACCCAGGACGCAAACTCGTGCCTTTCAACACCTCTGATCCCCAGTCAGAAACTTTACCACTGAGCTATGGAGCTGTTCTTTGAAAGCTGCGGGAAGCTGCCTCATATCAGGAAGGACATGATGAGAGAGTTTCATTACACTAGAAGTCTTTCAGAAAGCGCTGTAACTAGGTTTAAGGATATGATTCCTTCGTTATGTTCTCTAATGTCATATACCAACACAGAGCAGAGTAGCTACCTAAACTCTGTAAGGGAGTTAGAGTATCTCGTCAATAGTTTTACATCCTCTTTGAAGACAACTTTGGATGCTGTAGCTCCTCTGAAAAAGAGAGCTTTAAATCAGAAGTGTCTGACTCCATGGTATAACTCACAAACTCGTAGCTTAAAGCAGATAACCCGTAAGTTGGAGAGGAAATGGCGTCTCACTAACTTAGAAGATCTTCACTTAGCCTGGAAAAAGAGTTTGTTGCTCTATAAAAAAGCCCTCCGTAAAGCTAGGACATCTTTCTACTCATCACTAATTGAAGAAAATAAGAATAACCTCAGGTTTCTTTTCAGCACTGTAGCTAGGCTGACAAAGAGTCAGAGCTCTATTGAGCTGAGTATTCCATTAACTTTAACTAGTAATGACTTCATGACTTTCTTTGCTAACAAAATTTTGACTATTAGAGAAAAAATTACTCATAACCATCCCAAAGATGTATCGTTATCTTTGGCTGCTTTCAGTGATGCCGGTATTTGGTTAGACTCTTTCTCTCCGGTTGTTCTGTCTGAGTTATTTTCATTGGTTGCTTCGTCCAAACCATCGGCATGTTTATTGGACCCCATTCCTGCCAGGCTGCTCAAGGAAGTCCTACCATTATTTAATGCTTCAATCTTAAATATGATCAATCTATCTTTGTTAGTTGGTTATGTACCACAGGCCTTTAAGGTGGCAGTAATTAAACCATTACTTAAAAAGCCATCACTTGACCCAGCTATCTTAGCTAATTATAGGCCAATTTCCAACCTTCCTTTTCTCTCAAAGATTCTTGAGAGGGTAGTTGTAAAACAGTTAACTGATCACCTGCAGAGGAATGGTCTATTTGAAGAGTTTCAGTCAGGTTTTAGAATTCATCATAGTACAGAAACAGCATTAGTGAAGGTTACAAATGATCTTCTTATGGCTTCGGACAGTGGACTTATCTCTGTGCTTGTTCTGTTGGACCTCAGTGCTGCTTTTGATACTGTTGACCATAAAATTTTATTACAGAGATTAGAGCATGTCATAGGTATTAAAGGCACTGTGCTGCGGTGGTTTGAATCATATTTGTCTAATAGATTACAGTTTGTTCATGTAAATGGGGAATCTTCTTCACAGACTAAATTATGGAGTTCCACAAGGTTCTGTGCTAGGACCAATTTTATTCACTTTATACATGCTTCCCTTAGGCAGTATTATTAGACGGTATTGCTTAAATTTTCATTGTTACGCAGATGATACCCAGCTTTATCTATCCATGAAGCCAGAGGATACACACCAATTAGCTAAACTGCAGGATTGTCTTACAGACATAAAGACATGGATGACCTCTAATTTCCTGCTTTTAAACTCAGATAAAACTGAAGTTATTGTACTTGGCCCCACAAATCTTAGAAGCATGGTGTCTAACCAGATCGTTACTCTGGATGGCATTTCCCTGATCTCTAGTAATACTGTGAGAAATCTTGGAGTCATTTTTGATCAGGATATGTCATTCAAAGCGCATATTAAACAATTATGTAGGACTGCCTTTTTGCATTTACGCAATATCTCTAAAATCAGAAAGGTCTTGTCTCAGAGTGATGCTGAAAAACTAATTCATGCATTTATTTCCTCTAGGCTGGACTATTGTAATTCATTATTATCAGGTTGTCCTAAAAGTTCCCTAAAAAGCCTTCAGTTGGTTCAGAATGCTGCAGCTAGAGTACTGACGGGGACTAGCAGGAGAGAGCATATCTCACCCGTGTTGGCCTCTCTTCATTGGCTTCCTGTTAATTCTAGAATAGAATTTGAAATTCTTCTTCTTACTTATAAGGTTTTGAATAATCAGGTCCCATCTTATCTTAGGGACCTCGTAGTACCATATTACCCCATTAGAGCGCTTCGCGCTCAGACTGCGGGCTTACTTGTAGTTCCTAGGGTTTGTAAGAGTAGAATGGGAGGCAGAGCCTTCAGCTTTCAGGCTCCTCTCCTGTGGAACCAGCTCCCAATTCAGATCAGGGAGACAGATACCCTCTCTACTTTTAAGATTAGGCTTAAAACTTTCCTTTTCGCTAAGGCTTATAGTTAGGGCTGGATCGGGTGACCCTGGACCATCCCTTGGTTATGCTGCTTTAGGCGTAGATTGTGGGGGGGTTCCCATGATGCACTGTTTCTTTCTCTTTTTGCTCCGTATGCATCACTCTGCATTTAATCATTAGTGATTGATCTCTGCCCCCCCTTCACGGCATGTCTTTTTCCTGTTTTTTTCCCTCAGCCCCAACCAGTCTCAGCAGAAGACTGTCCCTCCCTGAGCCTGGTTCTGCTGGAGGTTTCTTCCTGTTAAAAGGGAGTTTTTCCTTCCCACTGTTGCCAAGTGCTTGCTCATAGGGGGTCGTTTTGACCGTTGGGGTTTTTCATAATTATTGTATGGCCTTGCCTTACAATATGGAGCGCCTTGGGGCAACTGTTTGTTGTGATTTGGCGCTATATAAGAAAAAAGTTGATTGATTGATTGATTGACATGGAAGTATTACAAAATAAAATTAAAATCCCACACATATAAAAACACCGCATTTATCAAGCGAGCAATACAAATATGATCCGTCTGTTCCTCTGGTGATAACCCATGGTCACTGATATACAGTCATGAAATGACATGAATGAGAAACGGCGTGCTCTGATCATGTCCACATCTACTGGTCAGACGCGCGTGTGTTCTGCCTGACACACTTGTCTTGTGGATGGTGCGCCGCAGCACAGACACTGCGTCATGTGGAACAAAGCTCACGTGGATGACGTGACAGTCAGATCACCTACTGCGTGTTCTGATCTGATGGTCCGTTACAACCTGGGGGCTGTCAGTGTCCGCTCCGTGCGCACGCTCGCTTGCTGCAGCTTGTCTCCACCACGGCGATATCTGTTTTTATTTATGTCCACGTAAATACAACAATCAGACACACACCTCACAGTGGACAGTTGTTTGTCCATGACTGTCCATGTTATGTGGGCCGCTGAAGAGGAGGTACTGCTGGCCCACCACCACCAGAGGGCGCCCTGCTTGGAGTGCGGGCTCCAAGCACAAGAGGGCGCCAGACCCAGAAGAAGTGACAGCTGTCACCCATCGCACCAGCTGTCACTCATCTACACCACTATATAAGCCAGACTGCAACTCCACCTCCCCGCCGAGAAATCGACTACCGAAGAGGTAATTTTCTCTGCTGACTCATATTGTTGAGTGATAATTTGGACTTCTTTTGCAGCCGTTATCCTGTGGTGTTTGTCCTTATCTGTGGGATTGGCGTTTGGTGTGACAGCGACGGCTTCGCCTCACACCCCAAACCAGATAAGTGGTTTAAACAGGAGCTGCACGAGTGTGTGATTGGAGGTGGAGGTGCTCCCTCCTAACTGAGTGCAGACTGTGGATTACTGAGTATGCGGACTCACACTCATTCATCTTGTCTTTGTTTTCTGCCAGCAGTACCAGGGTCCACAGCCGAAGACAGAGGCCACCTGGGGACTCGGGACTTGGCGGCTCCGGTGTTCTTCAGACCGTTGGTGGTGGAAGCCGTGTGGGACGTGGCTTCTCTCTCGTCGGGGGTCTTCTATCTTCGAGCCTGCCCACACGTCACCTGGTGTTAATTGACTTTACAAATTTTGTGTATTTAGTTGTGTGTTGTCACAACATTAAATTGTTACTTTTTGGCTTATTCATTGTCCGTTCATTTGCGCCCCCTGTTGTGGGTCCGTGCTACGACACCTTCCCAACAGTCCAAACACAGCAGGCGTTGTGTAGCTGGAATGTCCAGAATGACAGATCACCACAGCTGCTTCTGTCGGAAGCCACGCCTCCTGTGAGTGGAGCGCACACACCCACGTCAGTGTGTGTGTGTTTGCAAAGTCACACTTGTGGGGAACTTAGACAAAGTTCACAGCAGTACGACAGTGATTGTCTGCAGTCTGTTGTCATGTGAAGAGTGTGACTGGCCACGCATTTTCTAAGTGCCATGCGAGCAGTGTTAGATGTTCGTGCGTGTCACCAGGAATTTGGCCGGCACCTGCCACGAGAGGGTGCGATGAGTTTGCACAACGCACACTTTGTCTTTCAGGCGGTTGTGTACACAAATAGTTGTAGCAACAGGTGTACGAGGTGTTGGCGACAGGGACGACATTACACAGTTTGCACACGATTCCTGTGTCATGTGTACTAAGTGTGCACTTTGTCCAAACTTCGCACTATGTGTGAAGGGGCCCTTACTAAAGTTGAAGGCATGGTGGTGAAGCGGTTAAGTGTGCTTGTTTCCAGTGCGGAAGGTTCCCGGTTCAAACCCACCACTGCCCGTTCTCCATGTAACATGGGCGTCTGGCAAAACACCTGTGTCAAATCAGCATGTGGTGACTGAGTGAAAACAAGCAAACAGCCAATGGAACTTACTTTTTTTTCTTTTTTCAGTACCTGAAAAGCTGATCCACATCCTGATAAAAACTTAGCTGAGATTAGAGAGGCAGGGATGTGACTGCAGGTGGGCGGAGCAGGCGGGTATCTCAGCGCATTGCATGGCAGCATGCTAACATTGTGTGTGTGTGTGTGTGTGTGTGTGTGAATGGCCGAATGTAAGGCATCATTGTAAAGCATTTTGGAAAAACCGCTATAAAAATGCAGTCCATTTACACAGCATCCCTTATGCTGATTCTAAACATTTTCAGGCTGTGCCTTAGCGAGCTAACCAGTTTTGATTTTTTGATTACATATCTGTTAGTTTACATGATGTAAACAATTTTCCACAATATGAGCTATTTAAATCAGCTCATATAATTTCTTGTTGGGGGGAGGGGGATTTTATTTTTTGTGCTTTTGAAATGACACATACACGTACGGACCTTCACCTGTGTGTTCCTTACCTGTCTACAGCGATGGCCAGCAGGCTGCACATTGATGCAACAACAGAGATGCAGATCATGGAGTCAAACACGTTGTCCATCTGCCGGATGAAGTGGTCCTCCACCACCAGCTGACGGTTGTTAAGGAGGTAAATGATGATGGTCTCCCAGGCATTGGACACACTCACTAGCATGTCAGCTACTGCCAGACTGCAACAACCAACAACTGGTTTTATTTATTGGTAAAAAAAAAAGTGTTTATACAAATAAAATTTTTCTTAAAAAATAGTTTTTTTCAGATATTGATATAGGAGTGACGGTAGATGAAAAAAGAGAACAAGGATGTTTTAAAAATTATTGCAGCAGCATTATATCTGCCTATGTTCTCTGTTTATATTCAGATATCTGAAAAAGTGGTGGACGGGTTAAACTTTGTGGATAGGTGGCATTTTGGTCAGCAAATAGTTGTAAAACTTTAAGTGCCCCTGTTTGCTTTTCCTTTGATGCCATTCTATAACACCTGTCTCTTGTGACATCACATACAACCCCTGGCAAACATTATGGAATCACCGGCCTCGGAGGATGTTCATTCAGTTGTTTAATTTTGTTGAAAAAAAGCAGATCACAGACACGACACAAAACTAAAGTCATTTCAAATGGCAACTTTCTGGCTTTAAGAAACACTATAAGAAATCAGGAAAAAAAAATTGTGGCAGTCAGTAACGGTTACTTTTTTAGACCAAGCAGAGGGAAAAAAAAAAATATGGAATCACTCAATTCTGAGGAAAAAATTATGGAATCATGAAAAACAAAAGAACACTCCAACACATCACTAGTATTTTGTTGCACCACCTCTGGCTTTTATAACAGCTTGCAGTCTCTGAGGCATGGACTTAATGAGTGACAAACAGTACTCTTCATCAATCTGGCTCCAACTTTCTCTGACTGCTGTTGCCAGATCAGCTTTGCAGGTTGGAGCCTTGTCATGGACCATTTTCTTCAACTTCCACCAAAGATTTTCAATTGGATTAAGATCCGGACTATTTGCAGGCCATGACATTGACCCTATGTGTCTTTTTGCAAGGAATGTTTTTCACAGTTTTTGCTCTGTGGCAAGATGCATTATCATCCTATCATCATTTTCCTGGTTCTCTCCCTCAGCCCCAACCAGTCCCAGCAGAAGACTGCCCCTCCCTGAGCCTGGTTCTGCTGGAGGTTTCTTCCTGTTAAAAGGGAGTTTTTCCTTCCCACTGTAGCCAAGTGCTTGCTCACAGGGGGTCGTTTTGACCGTTGGGGTTTTACATAATTATTGTATGGCCTTGCCTTACAATATAAAGCACCTTGGGGCAACTGTTTGTTGTGATTTGGCGCTATATAAAAAAAATTGATTGATTGATCTTGAAAAATGATTTCATCATCCCCAAACATCCTTTCAATTGATGGGATAAGAAAAGTGTCCAAAATATCAACGTAAACTTGTGCATTTATTGATGATGTAATGACAGCCATCTCCCCAGTGCCTTTACCTGACATGCAGCCCCATATCATCAATGACTGTGGAAATTTACATGTTCTCTTCAGGCAGTCATCTTTATAAATCTCATTGGAACGGCACCAAACAAAAGTTCCAGCATCATCACCTTGCCCAATGCAGATTCGACATTCATCACTGAATATGACTTTCATCCAGTCATCCACAGTCCACGATTGCTTTTCCTTAGCCCACTGTAACCTTGTTTTTTTCTGTTTAGGTGTTAATGATGGCCTTCGTTTAGCTTTTCTGTATGTAAATCCCATTTCCTTTAGGCGGTTTCTTACAGTTCGGTCACAGACATTGACTCCAGTTTCCTCCCATTCGTTCCTCGTTTGTTTTGTTGTGCATTTTCGATTTTTGAGACATATTGCTTTAAGTTTTCTGTCTTGACGCTTTGATGTCTTCCTTGGTCTACCAGTATGTTTGCCTTTAACAACCTTCCCATGTTGTTTGTATTTGGTCCAGAGTTTAGACACAGCTGACTGTGAACAACCAACATCTTTTGCAACATTGCGTGATGATTTACTCTCTTTTAAGATTAGGCTTAAAACTTTCCTTTTCGCTAAGGCTTATAGTTAGGGCTGGATCAGGTGACCCTGGACCATCCCTTGGTTATGTTGCTTTAGACGTAGACTGTGTTTCATAATTATTGTATGGCCTTGCCTTGCAATGTGGAGCGCCTTGGGGCAACTGTTTGTTGTGATTTGGCGCTATACAAGAAAAAAGTTGATTGATTGATTGATTTTAAGAGTTTGATAATCCTCTCCTTTGTTTCAATTGACATCTCTCGTGTTGGAGCCGTAATTCATGTCAGTCCACTTGGTGCAACAGCTCTCCAAGGTGTGATCACTCCTTTTTAGATGGAGACTAACGAGCAGATCTGATTTGATGCAGGTGTTAGTTTTGGGGATGAAAATTTACAGGGTGATTCCATAATTTATTCCTCAGAATTGAGTGAGTCCATATTTTTTTCCCTCTGCTTGGTCTAAAAAAGTAACCGTTACTGACTGCCACAATTATTTTTCATGATTTCTTATAGTGTTTCTTAAAGCCAGAAAGTTGCCATTTGAAATGACTTTAGTTTTGTGTCATGTCTGTGATCTGCTTTTTTTCTACAAAATTAAACAACTGAATGAACATCCTCCGAGGCCGGTGAGTCCATAATTATTGCCAGGGGTTGTAGATGTGACAGGGTTCAAAGTCAAAACTGACTGTCGTGCTGTGTTTTGACAGACTCTCTGAGTGACATTCTACTTGTAATTCAGTTAGTTTTCAATCTTCTTCCACATCTTCATGTGTTCATATGCGCACACACACACACACACACACACACACACACACTGGATGAAAACTAATTATCTCCTCTGCTACGTACACAAATACCATCTTCCAGCTGCCGTCAACCTTCCAGTTTCAGTTTCATAAGAGAACAGCAGCCAGCTCATTAAAGCAGCAAACAAAAGCACATAATGAAAACTGCAGCAGAAAGTCTCACTGCTTTGATTTCCTGAACTATGAACAGTTTTTACAAATAAAACATGGATAAATATATTATCTTATAATGCACAGAGTATTTATGCAAGCAGCATCTTTATTTAGAAGCTACATTTTTAGAATTTTAATGAGAAAATGGTGGATTCAAGAGGAAATAGTTTGCTGTAAAAAGTGCATGAATGATGCATGAACTACAGTAGCACATATTACATTGAATGCCTCTGCCAGTAGCTACATATACCTGCCCTTCCCGGATCTACTGGATCAGGACTAAACTAAATTTCTGGGCAATAATTATTTCAACATGCCCTCCTGAACATTATGTGAATCAATTTTTTGGAATCAACCTGATTCCAAAAAGTGAGGAAAACAGGTCAGATTCATCACAACAGTAGCCTAATACAGCAGGTTAGTGCTGATCACAAGTGATACTGAACTCAGCCTCATGACACCAGAGCTTCTGGACACACTCACCATTGTACTGTGTGCAGTGTATGCACTAACATCTGTGGTTATAGGAAGATGTCACTACAAAGCAAAAATGTATCTTAACATCTGACATCTGACAACTGTCTTTTGCTGAAGAGTGCAGCATGTTTTTCATGGGATTATACATATATATTATTGTATATTTCAAAGGATTTGAAGATGTTAGACAACAGTGAATCTTTGAACACACTGCCCTGCACACACACACACACACACACACACACACACACACACACACACACACACACACACACACACACACACACACACACACACACACACACAGGCAATTGTGCTCCACTGCCCATTTTCACCTTACTGCAAAGAAATAATCAGGGTTATGAAGACCGTTTATGATTGACACAGTTAGGGATGGAGTCACCTCGCCTGGATTAGGGATACCAGGGCCTCCTCCTGGACCCAGCAGATCGGGGTTGGGGGGCGCTCATAGGAGAGAACCTGGTGGCCAGGTCTGCCACTGTGGAACTCAGTCGGATTCAGATTAACAACAAATGCCCACACGGACTACTACTCGGGAATACTCGGTTATGGAACATAACTCTTGGAAAGTGGAGCATTACCTCCCTGGTGGGGAAGGAGCCTGAGCTTGTGCGGGAGGTTGAGAGATACCAACTAGAAATAGTTGGGCTCACCTCCACAGGCAAAGGCTCACCTGGAGAGGTGCTGGACTCTCTCGTTTTCCGGAGTTGTCCAGGGTGAGAGGCACCGGGTGGGTGTGGGGATATGCACAAGTCATCGGCTGAGTGCTGTTATTTTAGAGGTTTCCCCAGTGAACAAGAGGGCTGCTTCTGACTGCTGTTTGTGCATATGCACCAAACAGCAGTTTAGAATATCCAGCCTTCTTGGAGACTCTGAGTAGCATCCTGGAAAAGGTTCCTGTCAGAGACGCCTTAGTTCTACTAAGGACTTCAGAATCTTAGAGGAGAGTGACTGGGAGGAACAGCCCCCCCATCTAAATCCAAGTGGTGTTTTGTTGTTGAACGTCTGTGCCGGTCATGGATTGTCCATAACAAACAACTTGTTTGAGCACAAGGGTGTTCAGTACATGTGGTAGGAACACCCTTCTTCAAAGGTTATGATCCATTTTGTAATCGTGTCATTAGACCTGCGACTGTGTGTCTTGGATGGTTGGGTGAAGGGTGTCCAACTGATCAGGAGATGTCAACTGATAACCACCTGCTGATGAATTGCTCCAGTCTGAGGTGAAGAGCGCTCTGGAGCAGGTTTTCATCCAGGATGTCTCTGTACATTGCTGCATTCATCTTTCCCTCAATCCTGACTAGTCTCCCAGTTCCTGCTGCTGATAAACATCCCCACAGCATGATGCTGCCACCACCATGCTTCACTGTAGAGATGGTGCCTGGTTTCTTCCAAACATGACTCCTGGCATTCACACCAAAGAGTTCAATCTTTGTCTCATCAGACCAGAGAATTTTGTTTCTCATGGTCTGAGAGTCTTTAAGGTGTCTTTTGGCAAACTAAAGGTGGGCTACCATGTGCCTTTTACTAAGAAGTGGCTTCCATCTGGCCACTCTACCATACAGGCCTGATTGGTGGATTGCTGCAGAGATAGTTGTCCTTCTGGAGCATTCTCCTCTCTTCACAGAGGAACACTGGATCTCTGACAGAGTGACCATTGAGTTCTTGCTCACCTCCCTGACTAAAAGCACCTTGTCACTTGTACAAATGTGATCCCCGCATTCCTGCGCAATTCGTCATGCCAGTGCATCCTGCTTTGTCCCGCTTGGCGCCACACTATATACAGTGCTGTCGTTCTGCATACGCTCCTTACGCACTGCAGGTAGGGCACCAATTGCCTGTGGGGGCACCAAAAAAAAAAATCAAGCTCCTGCTTGCAGCTAGAGTACTGACAGGGGCTAGAAGGAGAGAGCATATTTCACCCATATTGGCCTCTCTTCATTGGCTTCCTGTTAATTCCAGAATAGAATTTAAAATTCTTCTTCTTACTTATAAGGTTTTGAATAATCAGGTCCCATCTTATCTTAGGGACCTCATAGTACCATATCACCCCAATAGAGCGCTTCGCTCTCAGACTGCAGACTTACTTGTAGTTCCTAGGGTTTTTAAGAGTAGAATGGGAGGCAGAGCATTCAGCTTTCAGGCTCCTCTCCTGTGGAACCAGCTCCCAATTCAGATCAGGGAGACAGACACCCTCTCTACTTTTAAGATTAGGCTGAAAACTTTCCTTTTTGCTAAAGCTTATAGTTAGGGCTGGATATACAACAACAGTTGCCCCAAGGCGCTTTATATTGCAAGGCAAAAGCCATACAATAATCACAGAAAAACCCCAATGGTCAAAACGACCCCCTGTGAGCAAGCACTTGGCAACAGTGGGAAGGAAAAACTCCCTTTTAACAGGAAGAAACCTCCAGCAAAACCAGGCTCAGGGAGGGGCAGTCTTCTGCTGGGACTGGTTGGGGCTGAGGGGAGAGAATCAGGAAAAAGACATGCTGTGGAAGAGAGCAGAGATCAATCACTAATGATTAAATGCAGAGTGGTGCATACAGAGCAAAAAGAGAAAGAAACACTCAGTGCATCATGGGAAACCCCCCAGCAGTCTAAGTCTATAGCAGCATAACTAAGGGATGGTTCAGGGTCACCTGATCCAGCCCTAACTATAAGCTTTAGCAAAAAGGAAAGTTTTCAGCCTAATCTTAAAAGTAGAGAGGGTGTCTGTCTCCCTGATCCGAATTGGGAGCTGGTTCCACAGGAGAGGAGCCTGAAAGCTGAAGGCTCTGCTTCCCATTCTACTCTTAAAAACCCCAGGAACTACAAGTAAGCCTGCAGTCTGAGAGCGAAGCGCTCTATTGGGGTGATATGGTACTACGAGGTCCCTAAGATAAGATGGGACCTGATTATTCAAAACCTTATAAGTAAGAAGAAGAATTTTAAATTCTATTCTAGAATTAACAGGAAGCCAATGAAGAGAGGCCAGTATGGGTGAAATATGCTCTTTTTATTTCTAATATATATTATAATGGATTGGTTAAACAGTTGCATTTTCATTCCTTCTTATGAGTTAGATAATGTATCTGTAAACTTATGTTTATTATAAATCTAACATCTCCTCATAATATAATTTCAGGTTCAGATGCACTGTGCACACTGATACACATTAACATGTAGTGTTTTCGAATAAGATGCACAGTATTCACACAGGTGGCATGAAATTAACCTGTGCCAGAAATTTTGAACATTTCAAAATGTTCTTTGCGCAGTGGCGCACAGTTTACAACAGTTTATGGTGAGTTTACTGCGGGGATCAAATTCAGGCACGTTTCAAGGTGCCTTATAGTCCTTCTGCCCCGATCGCTCGGTTTAGATGGGCGACCAGCTCTAAAAAGAGTCCTGGTGGATCCAAACTTCTTCCATTTACAGATGATGGGGGCCACTGTGCTCAATGAGACCTTCAAAGCAGCAGAAATGTTTCTGTACCCTTCCCCAGATTTGTGCCTCTAGACAATCCTGTCTCGGAGGTCTACAGATAATTCCTTTGACTTCATGCTTGGTTTGTGCATGTTCACTGTCAACTGTGGGACCTTATATGTAGACAGGTGTGTGTCTTTCCAAATCATGTCCAATCAACTGAATTTACCCCAGGTGGACTCCAATTAAGCTGTAGAAACGTCTCAAGGATGAGCAGTGGAAACAGGATGCGCCTGAGCTCTTTTGAACTTCATGGCAAAGGCTGTGAATACTTATGTACATGTGATTTTTATTTTTAATACATTTGCAAAAAATCTAAAAAAAAAAAAACAATTTTCAAATTGTTATTATGGGATATTGGGTGTAGAATTTTGAGGAAATAAATTAATTTCATCCATTTTAGAATAAGGCTGTAACATAAAATGGTGGAAAAACTGAAGTGCTGTGAATACTTTCTGGATGCATTGTATTTTAATTTTAGTTTGCATTGTAGCTTGGCATCACAATAGCTTTGCTGCCCAATCAATATTCAAGCAGACATTATTTGATGAAATAATAACAAAGCCATCTGTAAAAATAAAGTAAATGAATACTGTGTGCAGTCTGGGACCGTTTAGACATGCAACAAATGCTCCATACAGCGAATGTGTTAACCTCCGTGGTACTGGTTTGTTTCATTATTTTTCACACTGCTACTTTCTATTTTTTGGTTTTTTGGGGAGTACATGGTGCAGTTTTGTCTGATCCACTGAAAACTCATCTGTTCACCCTAAAAACCAGCAAACTAAATGTATTCCATCCCTGTTTGTGAAGGCTGAGTTGAGACATTTGAACCAATCACCTGCAGACGAAGAAGTACATGGGCGAGTGAAGGTTCTTGTTCTTAACGATAGCTGTGATCACCAGGATGTTTTCCAGCAATGAGATGATTCCCAGGGTCAGAAAGACCTGAGGAGGCGAGAGAGAGCACACAACGTGACTCAGAACAGACAGCACAAATATTAAGGTCGACTCACGAGGTTCCTAAGTGTTGGTGCTGTGGTGTCAGTGATAATGGTCACATCAGCAAATATCAACAACCTCAAGTGCAAAGCTCCATCATTTATTCAATTCACAAACTATCTATCTAAACTATCTAAACTAGGTATCAGCCCGACATTCTCCAGCGAACACAACTATGCACATTAGTTGTTAAGATATTTGATATTAATTAGGCAGACCAGGTGTCTTGTAGCAACTGGGCTATGCTAACATCAGGTCACATCTGAAAGCATGCACAGTTTGAGTCCTGGATAGCAACCACCCAGTTTGAAAACTGATCCATTTCCACCTCACCAAATAACCATTTACCTGCTGCAGCCAGGTGAAACGTGGGCACCTCCGTGACCCTCTCCACCCACTAAGTTCCTTGGAAAATGTCATAGTTGACATTCTCGTACAACGCAAGTAATATATCAATGGTTTTGCCAGTATGGGTGTCATCTAACAATAATCCAGCTGCTGAGCAACTTTTCTATGCTCTTCTCGATGCTTAAAGTGACACTACATTCATCGATAAAGACGTGAGCAGTGAGCAGTCAGGTGAGGCAGGTGAAGCCGTGTCATCATGGAAAGAAAAAAATGTAAAATGAAAAAAGAAATTAAATGGTTATATTTATCCAGTGATTTGTAATAAAAAGTTATTTTCCTTTTAACTTCACAAGTTTTAGATCTTTTTTATTCAGAATTGCTGAATTGTCACATTTGCCGGTCAAATACTGAAAAGAGACATGCGGTGAGGAAGCAGCCAGCTGTGCCTCACCTTGGATTGCACAATCGCTGCATGCTGTGCACGCAGACTGTCTCACTGTCTCTCTGTATGTCGCCATTAAAATGGTCAAACATTTTGGTTATATGAACTTAAATTTCATAGTTTAGCTGATGTACATAATGTACAGTGTTTTTTTCTCAACAGCTGTATGTGTGTGTAACGTGTTTCGTGTGCTGAGTGATCAGAAAACGGCTACAAAACACACCAAGTGAGGCACGCAGTTCTTCTGCCTCATGTTAGGGGGCAGTAGTGATCACAGGGATTCTTCTTGCAGCAACTCCTCAGCTGCAGAATAAGTGACAGCGAGCTACAAGAGCAGCTGTTCATTTATTTTTTCCTCTCGCCTGGACTTTACTTTCAGAATGGAGGATTACATATCCAAACTGAAACAATTTTCTTAAGTGGACTTTCAATAGAAGCAGGAGGTAATAATTAAAGGACGACCAAAGACCTGAGCTACCTGAGCTAAAAGGTTTGCTTCAGAAAACAGAAGAGCCGCTCTTTTCAAACACATTGGGACACACTAAGGTCTGACTGTATGGACGTCCAGGAAGTAACTGTGTTTTCCTGCTTTTCCTGCCTTATTTTCTCAACTTGTGACAATGTCTGGACTCAGATGGAATATTGTGACGTGAAGAATTTACAAAGAAGTGCCATCAAACATGAGCGGTCGACTACTCGCATTAAAAGCCAGAAAACAGAGTCGGAACAGGACTGATGAAGGACAACTTTCTTCCCTGACAGTGATCTCCACTGAGACAGAGAAAATTTTAAAACTGAAGGAAGATAAGGAAAACTTCCACAAGCAAGCCATCGATGCTGTTGTTCAGAAAGAGTGGCACTTCATTTAGAAGTAAAGGTAAGACCATAATAACTTTTTTTTTTTAATTAAATGTGCGTTTTGTGTGCTACAGTTTGTATGTGTAAATAATGCTGATATGAGGTTTTAAACATAACCCGTTAACTGCTGCCAATCAAACTGTGAAGAAGCTACTCTGTAGGGTTTATATGTATTTAAATCTGATTGTAATGAAATCAGTGCCTCACCAGCCATCAACCTCACCACACGTCGCTGGACGTGAGTGGCAGTTTAACTGCAAATAAATACCCTGTGAAGCTTAAGTTGACAACCATAAATGGAAAAGGCACTGTCACAAGTGAAAGAGTTTCCTGGCTTTATGTAAGAGGATATAATTCTGCCATTCTTGTTGATCTTCCAGTTGCCTACACAAAAGCCTGTATTCCTGTAAATCATGCACATATTCACACTTGTGAGACAACAAAAGCAATGGAGTCATCTCACAGAAATAACAGATGACATTTAACCACTGAAAGATTCTGAAGTAGGTCTTCTCATCAGCTACAACTGCTTTAGACCCATGGCACCAAAGCACGTCATACTAGGAGGAGGTGAGGAACCATACACAGCATGGATAGATTTAGGATGCTGTATTGTGGCCCACTCATAGAGAGCTCGCTCTAGTCACCCCTGCTGATGCTATTCACACTGTAGAATCAGACTTGATGGATGGCAGCAAAGACAGCAGAACCGTGTCCCAAGATGATATTGCATTCCTCAAAATGAAATGTCTAAATTCCTAAATGAAATGAGGGCATACATAAAAATATACATGTCACCACCAAATGCTTCTGTCCTTCAAGAACAGACCAGGTTCCTGACAACAAAGTGTCAGCCATGTAACATCTCAGTCACATCAAAAGTAAGCTGCAAAGGGATGAGAAATACAAGGAGCAGCGTGTAAGGATTATGGAAGCTGTCATTGGGAAAGGAGATGCAGAGCAAGTTGAAGATGGTGGGAGTGAAGGGGAGAGATGGTGCATTCCACATCACGGTGCTCATCATCTTAAGAAGCCAGAAGAACTTCAAGTGGTGTTCGATTGCTCTGCCAGATACAAAGGAACAAGCCTAAATGACCATCTTCTCACTGGTCCTGACATGCGGAACAACTTGAGTGGAGTCCTCCTCTGCTTTGGACAGCACCCTGTTGCTTTCACGTGCAGCATTAAAAGATGTTCCATCAGTTTAATCAGAATCAGAAGTCGTGTATACAAGGAATTTGAGCTGGTGTTATTGATGCATAAACAATAAGAAAAAGAAAAGAAGGTCCTGGGTGACGGTGATCCCCAGGTAATGGAATGAGTCCACATTGGTGACTGGGGAGTCACACAGGGTGATGGAAGCAGCCAGGACTGGGTTATTAATGAAGTCAACAGCCATGTCCCCTGTCTTCAGTGCGTTGAGCTCCAGATTGTTCTGTCTGCACTAGGACACAAGGTGGTCGTCTGTCAACTCGTCCCCATCAGAAATAGTCTGATAAGGTTCGTATTGTCTGCGAACTTCAGGAGCTTCACAGACTGGTGACTGGAAGTGCAGCTGTTGGTGTACAGGGAGAAAAGTAGAGGAGAAAGAATGCAGTTTTGGGGGGATCCGGTACTGATGGACCGTGTGTTAGAGATGTGCCCTCCCAGCTTCACATGCTGCCTCCTGTTGGACAGGAGATCAGTGATCCACCTGCAGGTGGAGTCAGGCACGCCAAGCAGAGAGAGCTTGTCCTGCAGCAGGTCCAGGATAGTCGTATTGCAAGCAGAGCTGAGGTGATGGTCTAGTGGTTAAGACCAGGAGATCCTCGGTTCCAATCCCAGCCTGACTAGAAAATCACTAAGGGCCCTTGGGCAAGGTCTTTAACCCCTGTAGTTGCTCCCAGTGTGTAGTGAGTGCCTTGTATGACAGCACCCTGACATCGGGGTGAATGTGAGGCATTATTTGTAAAGCACTTTGAGTGTCTGATGCAGATGGAAAAGCGCTATATAAATGCAGTTCATTTTCCATTTAATGTTTCATTGCTATTCATGTTCGTCAAATCAAGTCAGATCAAGGCACCTGTTGTGAAAGTGTAATGACACGGACCCACAACAGAGGGCGTAAATGAACGGACAATAGATGAGCCAAAAATACAACACTTTACTGTTGTGAAGCGTGCACAACGAAATACAGACAAATACAGAATTTGGACAGAGCCAAATGTACAAAGGTCACATGTGGGCAGGCTCGAGGATAGAAGACGTCCGTCCAGAGAAGAGCCGGATCCCACACGATTTCCACTGCCACCGAACCCGGAGAATACTGGAGCCGCCAAGTTCCGAGTCCCCAGGTGGCCACCGTCTCCGGCTGTCGGATCTGTTACTGCTGGCAGGAAGCAGAAACAGTTATGTGTGGGTGTGTGTAGACCCAGCAAATACAAGCAGCGACAGTTCCTTAATGGTGGGAAAGACACCTCCACCTCCAAAACAGGAACACAATAAGAATACCAGTAGCACCTACTGAACACGGCTGAGAGTTTTACCTCCAAAGGCAAGCAATATCTCGGCGACGAGGTGGAGATGTCGTCCGGCTTTTGTGTGTGTGGTTGATGACCAGGAGATTGGTGACAGCTGTCATAGTTGATGAGTGACAGCTGTCACCCCAGCTGTTCCTGAAAGGCGGCAGCGCCCTCTCGTCCCTGAAGCCCGCACTTCAGGCATGGCGCCCTCTGGTGGTGGTGGGCCAGCAGTACCTCCTCTTCAGCAGCCCACACAACAGGACCCCCCCTCAACGGGCGCCTCCTGGCGCTCGACCAGGCTTGTCCGGATGTCGCAGGTAGAAATCGGCCAGGAGGGCCAGATCCAGGATGAAGGGTTCTTAGGGTCCATAACCTTCCCAGTCCACCAAGTACTGGAAGCCCCGGCCCTTCCGGCGGACGTCCAGGAGCCGATGCACAGTCCAACCCGGTTCCCCGTCGATGATCTGGGCAGGAGGCAGCGCAGGTCCGGGAGCACAGAGGGGTGAGGTGTAGTGCGGCTTGATCCGGGAAACATGAAAAACCGGGTGGACCCGCAGTGAAGCTGGGAGCTGGAGCTTCACTGTGGCCGGACTGAGGATTTTGAGGATCTTGAAAGGACCAATATACCTGTCCTTGAGTTTAGGTGAGTCCACTTGGAGGGGGATGTCCTTCGTAGAAAGCCACACCTCCTGCCCAGGCTGGTATGCAGGGGCTGGGGAACACCGGCGGTCTGCATGAGCCTTAGCCCTCGTCCGGGCCGTCAACAAGGCAGAACGGGCGGTGCGCCACACCCGACGGCACCTCCGCAGGTGGGCCTGGACCGAGGGCACACCGACCTCTCCCTCCACCACAGGAAGCAATGGGGGCTGGTACCCCAGACATACCTCAAATGGGGAGAGGCCGGTGGCAGAGGACACCTGGCTGTTATGCGCATACTCGATCCAGGCCAGATGGTCACTCCAGGCCGTCGGGTGCGCGGACGTCACACAGCGCAGGGCTTGCTCCAATTCCTGGTTGGCCCGTTCTGCCTGTCCGTTGGTCTGCGGGTGGTACCCGGACGAGAGGCTCACGGTGGCCCCCAGTTCTCGGCAGAAACTCCTCCAGACTTGAGAGGAGAACTGGGGACCTCGATCCGAGACGATGTCCACGGGTATCCCACGCAGACGCACGACGTGGTTGACCAGGAGGTCCGCTGTCTCCTGGGCCGTAGGGAGCTTCGGGAGGGCCACGAAGTGGGCCGCCTTGGAGAATCGGTCCACTATCGTGAGGATGGTAGTCATGTGCCAGGATGGCGGGAGGCCCGTGACGAAGTCCAGGCCGATGTGGGACCAGGGGCGATGGGGCACACGTAACGGTTGGAGGAGTCCCTGTGCCCGGTGGTGATCAGCTTTTCCCCTGGCGCAGGTGGTGCAGGCCTGGACATAGTCCCAGACGTCGGCTTCCATGGACGCCCACCAGAAGTGCTGCTGAACTACTGCCACGCTCCTTCGCACCCCCGGATGGCAGGAGAGTTTGGAACCGTGACAGAAGTCCAGGACGGCAGCTCTGGCTTCTGGTGGGACGTAGAGGCGGTTCTTCGGTCCTGTACCCGGGTCCGGGTTACGTGCCAGGGCCTCCCGGACAGTCTTCTCCACGTCCCAGGTGAGGGTGGCCACGATAGTGGACTCAAGTAGTATGGATTCCGGCAGATCCGACAGCTCGGTCAGCTTGGTCCTGGGGCGGTAGGTGATCCGAAAGTCAAAACGCCCGAAGAACAATGACCAGCGGGCTTGCCTGGGGTTCAGCCGCTTGGCGGTCCTGATATACTCCAGGTTCTGGTGGTCCATGAAAATGGTACCGTGGCTCCCTCTAACAGATGTCTCCACTCCTCAAGAGCCTCCTTCACCGCGAGGAGTTCCCGATTGCTCACGTCATAGTTCCGCTCAGCTGGGGTCAACCTGCGTGAGAAATAGGCACAAGGATGGAGAATCTGATCGGACTCCCCACTCTGGGACAGCACGGCTCCTATCCCTGAGTCCGAGGCGTCCACTTCAACCACAAACTGGCGGCAAGGATTGGGCTGCACCAGAACTGGTGCAGTCGAGAACCGACGTTTCAACTCCCTAAATGTGGCTTCGCACCGATCCGACCAGGTGAAGGGGACTTTTGGGGAGGTCAGGGCTGTCAGGGGGCTAACTACCTGACTGTAGCCCTTAATGAATCTCCGGTAAAAATTTGCAAAACCGAGGAACTGTTGTAGTTTCCTACGGCTTGTCGGTTGGGGCCAGTCTCTCACCGCCGAAACCTTGGCCGGATCAGGGGCGACGGAGTTGGAGGAGATGATAAACCCCAGGAAAGACAAAGAAGTATGGTGGAACTCGCACTTCTCACCCTTCACAAACAGACGGTTCTCCAACAACCGCTGCAGGACCTGACGTACATGCTGGACATGAGTCTCAGGGTCCGGGGAGAAGATGAGTATATCGTCTAGATATACGAAGACAAACCGATGCAGGAAGTCCCGCAAGACATCATTAACCAACGCTTGGAACATCGCGGGGGGTTAGTGAGGCTGAACGGCATGACCAGGTACTCAAAGTGACCTAACGGGGTGTTAAATGCCGACTTCCATTCGTCTCCCTTCCGGATCCGAACCAGGTGGTACGCATTCCTAAGATCAAGTTTTGTGAAAATTTGGGCTCCATGCAAGGGCGTAAACACTGAATCCAACAGAGGTAACGGGTATCGGTTGCGAACCGTGATCTCGTTCAGCCCTCTGTAATCAATGCATGGACGGAGCCTGCCGTCTTTCTTGCCCACAAAAAAGAAACCAGCACCCATCGGGGAGGTGGAGTTCCGGATCAGCCCGGCAGCTAATGAGTCCCTGATGTAGGTCTCCACTGATTTGTGTTCCGGACGTGAGAGGTTGTACAGCCTGCTGGACGGGTACTCAACGCCCGGGATCAAATCAATGGCACAATCGGTGGGGACGGTGGGGGGGAAGGGTGAGAGCCAGATCTTTGCTGAAAACGTCAGCAAGATCGTGGTACTCAATTGGCGCCGCCGTCAGATTGGGGGGAACTATAACCTCCTCATTTGTACTTAAACCAAGAGGAACCAAGGATCCTAAACACTCTCAGTGGCAGGTTTCGCTCCACTGAGCCACAACCCCAGACGGCCAATCAATCCGGGGATTGTGTTTTACCAACCACGGGAAGCCCAAAATCACGCGGGAAGTAGAAGGAGTCACATAAAACTCAATCTCTTCCCGATGATTCCCAGACACCACCAGAACTACTGGTTGTGTCTTGTGTGTGATTAAAGGGAGAAGGGTGCCATCTAGTGCCCGTACCTTCAAAGGTGAAGGAAGCGCCACCAGAGGGAGCCCTACCTCAATTGCCCATCTGCTGTCCAGCAGATTTCCTTCAGACCCTGTGTCCACCAGTGCTGGGGCTTGAAGGGTTAAATCCCCGCTCAGGATTGTGACTGGGAGACGTGTGGAAATACGTGTACGTCCCACGTGAATGTCTGGACCCACCCTTAACCCAGTCTCTAAGGGCGGGCGTTTGTGTTTAACCGTTTGGGACAGTCTTTTTGCTGATGCTCATTTGAGCCGCAGAAAAAGCACTCCCCGTGGGCTATTCTCCTCTGTCTGTAAGATGATCTTAATCTGGCCCTGCTCGTATCCATAGCATCGTCAGCAGGGGGAGCTGTTGCCACATGGAGCGTAGAGGCTGTGGAGCGTGGGGAGGGCGGAACCTTGTCGGAACCGGAAGGGAGAGGGACGGCGCATGCCCGGCCATGTCCGTCTCGCTCCCGATGGCGTTCTGCTAATCGATTGTCCAAACGTATAACCAGATCGATTAGACCATCCAAATCCCGCGGCTCATCCTTAGCCACCAGGTGCTCCTTCAGGACCGACGACAGTCCGTTTATGAAGGCGGCATGGAGTGCAGCCGTATTCCAGCCGGACCTCGCAGCCGCAATGCGGAAGTCGACTGCATACTCAGCTGTGCTTCGACGCCCCTGTGTCATAGACAGCAGCACTGTCGAAGCGGTTTCGCCTCTGTTAGGGTGATCAAAAAACGTTCTGAACTCCCTCACAAACCCAGTGTAAGTGGTAAGGAGCCGTGAATTCTGCTCCCAAAGTGCTGTAGCCCAAGTGCGTGCCTCACCTCGAAGCAAATTAATGACATAAGCCACCCTACTGGCGTCTGATGCGTACATTACGGGACGCTGTGCAAAGACGAGCGAACACTGCATTAGAAAGTCAGCGCACGTCTCCACACAACCTCCGTACGGCTCCGGGGGACTTATGTAAGCTTCAGGGGATGGTGGGGGGGTTTGTTGGATGACTAGTGGAACGTCTGTATTCGGCACCGGGTCAACAGGAGGAGAAGCTGCAGCCACGCCCTGAGCGCGCGCTTCCACCCGCGCGGTGAGAGCCTCCATCCTACGGTTGAGGATCACATTTTGCTCGGTCATTAAATCCAACTGAGCAGTAAAGGCGGAGAGGATTTGCTGCAACTCACCGATCACGCCCCCTGCAGATGCCTGTGCATCCTGCTCTTCCATTGGATGTCCAACAGATGGTTGACGCCCCTCGGGATCCATGACAAATACAGAATTTGGACAGAGTCAAATGTACAAAGGTGACGTGTGGGCAGGCTCGAGGATAGAAGACATCCGTCCAGAGAAGAGCCGGATCCCACACGATTTCCACTGCCACCGAAACCGGAGAATACTAGAGCCGCCAAGTTCCGAGTCCCCAGGTGGCCACCGTCTCTGGCTGTCGGATCTGGTACTGCTGGCAGGAAGCAGAAACAGTGTTGTGTGTGGGTGTGTGTACACCCAGCAAATACAAGCAGTGACAGTTCCTTAATGGTGGGAAAGACACCTCCACCTCCAAAACAGGAACACAATAAGAATACCAGTAGCACCTACTGAACACGGCTGAGAGTTTTACCTCCAAAGGCAAACGATATCTCGGCGACGAGGTGGAGATGTCGTCCGGCTTTTTTGTGTGTGGTTGATGACCAGGAGATTGGTGACAGCTGTCATAGTTGATGAGTGACAGCTGTCACCCCAGCTGTTCCTGAAAGGCGGCAGCGCCCTCTCGTACCTGAAGCCCACACTTCAGGCAGGGCACCCTCTGGTGGTGGTGGGCCAGCAGTATCTCCTCTTCAGCAGCCCACACAACAGCACCAACTTTGTTGGAGCAACAAATGAGCTTAAAGAGGCTCTAAGGGAACTTGATGCAGACAGACTGATTGCATTTCTAGCTGAGAAGCCATGCGACTTCAGTATGAAAGCATTGTATTCAAGCCATGTTGACGGGGTGTGGGAAAGGCAGATTAGGACAGTGAGAAGCATCCAGTGGTCCACACTTGCCCTTTGGCATGCTAAATGAGGCTTCATTACGAGCAACTCTCTCTGACACTATGGCAATTGTCAATAGTCGTCCACTGACTGTCAACGATCTCAGTGATCTCCACAGCCTTGAACCACTCACATCCAACCATCTTCTGACTCTGAAATCCACCAAGGCCTGACCTCCTCCAGGTGAATTTGTCAGAGAAGACATGTATGGCAGAAAAAGATGACAACATGTTCAATACCTAGCAGAACAGTTTTGGAGTCGATGGCGTAAGGAATACCTCGCCAACATTGTTTTCAGACAGCAATGGCATAAACCAAGAAGGAGTCTCCAAGTTGGAGACATTGTCATGTTGAAAGATGAGGATGTGCACAGGAACAAATGGAGGATGAACGGAGTCTCAGAAACTGCTACAGACAAAGATGAACTTGTAAGAATAGTGAAGATCTGTGTTGATGACAAGAAGCTTGGCAAGAAGGGAGAAAGTCTGTACAAGATGTCTGAAGTCGAGCGACCAATGCAGATGTTGGTCCTGCTGTTGGAAGCTGACTGAATCTGTTCACTCTCTACTGTTAATACTTTCAATTTTGTCCATATGTTACATTAAGGTTCTTGTTTTTTTAATATTAATTGTTTCCCAAGAAAGGAAGTCATTTTAGTTTGAAATTATTCATGCCTAATGTAAACTGTATACAGTTAAATTATTTACTCATGATTGGTTGGAGGACATCACAGTGATTTCGTGGTTAGCACTGTTGACTCACAGCAAGAAGGTCATGGGACTGATTCCCACTTGCGGGTTTTCTGTGTGGCGTTTGCATGTTCTTGCCAGGGCTTTCTCAATCTAGATTCTCATATTAAACATGTTCGCACCGTACTTCAGACCCTGTTAAGCCACAGCCTGTTTGTTAAAGATGAAAAAAATGTGAATTTCACCAATCTTCTGTTTCTTTCTTGGGGTTTGTGATTTCAGAAGGTGAAATTAAAATGGATCCTGCCAAGGTGGCTGTGGTACGTGATAGGCCTGTTCCATCTTCCCGTAAGGAGGTCCAGAAATTCCTGGGCTTTGCCAATTTCTACCGCAAGTTCATTCGGAATTTCAGTTCCATTGCAGCTCCACTTCATGAAGCCACATCATCCCTCCAGTTGTTTTCCTGGACGCCAGAGTGCAATGAAGCTTTCAGGGTCTTAAAGAATCACTTTACTGGGGGCCCCCGTGCTGCTCCTCCCTGACCCCACCTGACAGTTCGTGGTTGAGGCAGACGCTTCCGACATTGGTGTGGGTGCGGTACTGTCACAACGAAGTGTCACAGACAATAGGCTGCATCTGTGCGCCTATTTGTCCAAGAAGTTGACACCTACTGAGCAAAATTACACCATCAGGGACCGCGAGCTGTTGGCGGTAAAAGTGGCCTTGGAGGAGTGGCGCCACTGGCTGGAGGGGGCACAGACACCTTTTCTGGTTTATACTGACCATAAAAATTTAGAGTATTTGTGATCTGCCAAACGCCTTAACACTCGTCAAGCTAGGTGGGCAATTTTCTTTAGCAGATTTAATTTCATGTTGTCATACCGGCCAGGGACTAAGAACGGGAAACCAGATGCCTTGTCTCGTCAGGGGGAACCCATCAACGCCACAGCAGATCCCGAACCCATCCTGCCTGCATCCTGTTTTGTTTCCACTCTCACATGGGAAATCGAATCGAGAGTCCATTCGGCAGCTGATGGGGTTCTGGTGCCTTCCGCCTGTCCCGCTAATAGGCTTTTTGTTCCTGCCACACTCAGGGGGAGGTAATCAAGTGGGGACACGACAGCCACTTTTCTTGTCATCCGGGTATTAAAAAGACTCAGTCTGTACTTCAACAGAGATTTTGGTGGCCAGGATTGGTGAAAGATGTAACTGAATATGTTAATGCTTTTCAAACCTGTGCTATGCATAAGACGCCCAATCGCCCACCTGCTGGACTGTCAATGCCGTTGCCTGTTCCTACACATCCATGGTCACACATTTCAATGGATTTTGTAACTGGTCTTCCACCCTCTAGAGGAAATACTGTGATTCTGTCTGTAGTTGATAGAGTATCCAAAATGGCTCATTTCATTCCCCTGCCCAAGTTAACTTCAGCCAAGGAAACCGCAGAGGTGATGCTTACTAACATTTTTAAAAGTCATGGTTTTACCCAGGATATTGTGTCTGATCAGGGTCCTCAATTTGTATCACACTTCTGGAGGGAATTCTGCCGTCTCCTTGCGGTTTCAGCTAGTCTAACATAGGGTTACCATCCACAAGCCAATGGACAAACCAAGTGGGTCAACCAAGATTTGGAAAAGGGTCTCCAAATTTTAGCCTCCCAGCAGCCTGCCACCTGGTCCGTCCAACTGCCCCGGGTAGAACTACCTCATAATCATTTGCCCTCAGCATCTACTGTTACTCACCTTTTCATGTCGTTTTTGGTCATCAACCCTCTCTGTTTCCTCCTCTAGATCTCGGCTCTTCGGTTCCTTCTGCACTCTGTCTCATCCTCCGCTGCTAACGAACCTGGGAGTGGGCCAAGAGGGTTTTAGTTCGCACCTCACAGGCCTATAAGTCTGCCACTGACCGTAGGAGGTCCCCTGCTCCTGCCTATGTTCCCTGCCAAAAAGTGTGGCTTTCTACCCGCCATCTTAAATTGAGAGGATTGTCTCGTAAACTGGCTACCAGGTTCGTCGGTCCATTTCCTGTGTCCAAAATTATTAACCCTGTTTCGGTTCATCTTCGTCTCCCCAGGTTACTCCGCATTTTTCCATCCTTTCATACTAGTCCTTTGTGCCCTCCTGCCATTCCCCCTCCACCCGGCATTCACGGTGTGGCGACTCCTGGCCTCTCACCGCTGTGGCCGTGGGGTTCAGTATTTGGTGGATTGGGAGGGTTATGGCCCTGAGGAGCGGTCATGGATTCCTTCCCTCCCTTGTTCTGGACCCCGCTCTGATTCATGAGTTTCACTCCTCTCATCCTGGTTCGCCTGGGCCGTCCGGGGTTGGCTGTGGAGGGGGGGGTATTGTCAGGGCTAGAGTTTTGTTACTTTTGTGTTATCAGGGTTTTGGTTTGTTTATTCTCTTGTTGGGATTTTTCTGCTTGGGTCTGTCTGTGTCTGTTTCTCTTATCTCTCTCTTGGTTCTTGGTGATGGGTGTTTCTCTTTCTCTCCCTGGCCACACCCTGCTTCTGGTGCTTTCCATATGCACCTGTTCCTCATTTGCTGATTGCCACCTGGGGTTTTATAAGGTCACTGGGTGGTATTGTTCTCCGCCAGTTTGTCGTGCCTTGTGCCATTCCTGAGCATCGCGCCTGTCAGTTCTCCCCATGTTTGTGTGGGTTCCCTCTCACATCCAAAGACATGCAGGTTAGGTGGACTGGAAACTTTAAATTGACCGTAGATGTGTGTGTGAGTGTGAGTGTATTTGTTTGTATGTATATGGTCCTCACCAACCACACATATGGTCCACATGCAACACACACACACTCAGTTTCAACTGCAGAGATGGTCGTCTTTCTGGAAGGTTCTCCTCTCTCCATAGAGGAATGCCAGAGCTCTGACAGAGTAACCATCAGGTTCTTGGTCACCTCCCTGACTAAGGCCTTTCTCCCAGTATCACTCAGTTTGGACGGACGGCCAGCTCTAGGAAGAATCCTGGTGGATTTAGACTTCTTCTATTTACAGATGAGGGAGGCTACTGTGCTCATTGGGACCTTCAACGCAGCGGAAATGTTTCTGTACTCTTCCCCAGATTTGTGAATTGAGATAGTCCTGTCTCAGAGGTCTACAGACAATTCCTTTGACTTCATGCTTGGTTTGTACTCTGACATGCACTGTCAACTGTGGGACCTTATATGTAGACAGGTGTGGGTCTTTCCAAATCATGTCCAATCAACTGAATTTACCCCAGATGGAATCCAAATAAACTGTAGAAACATCTCAAGGATGATCAGTGGAATCAGGAGGCACCTGAGCTCAAATGTGAGCTTCGTGGCAAAGGCTGTGAATACTTATGTACATGTGATTTGTTAGGCTTTTTATTTTTAACAAGAGCAATCACAGATTTCTGACATCCACCAACACCGGATCCAGATCACCTCCAAAATTCAGTGGAGTCTTCCATGCCCTAATATCTACCTGTGGTGCAAATTTGGTGAGAATCTGTGACGTAGTTTTGACGTAATCCTTCAAAGTGTATATAAAGTGAAACCTTGATGTTGTGCTGTCTTGGATCTGCTCTCTTCTCTGCTCTGCTCCCCTCCCCTCCTATCTCTCCAGGTGCCACGTCATTAAGCTGATATGGAACACCTGACAGCACTCATCAAGCAGCAGTATTTAAACCCTGGTTCTGACACTCCACAAACTCAGTTCTACCTGCATAGTATCCTGGCCTCAACTTTTCCAGTGTGTTTTTGCTCATGTTTGATTCCAGCATTTCTAACGAACGATTTCCTGTGTTTCCAGTAACCTCTTCTTCTGGCAACTCTGACACGGCCACCTGGTCCTGGCTCCAGGCACCATCCGTTTTGGGAACTCTGCAGCAGCTTTGGGTCCGGTCGGTGTCTCCCTCTGCCAGCGCCTTGCTCCAAGGATTTGTACATTTATCATTTACCATTTGTTGTTCAATAAATTGTTATTCCGTTTGTCTCTGGTTGTTGGATCCCTGCATCTTGAGTCCTAAATTGTTTTCTGGTTGCACCATAACAGGAGTGTCCGGCCATCGAATGGACTCAGCGGCAATGCCCAGGGACATATCATCAAAGAGTGCCCATTTTGGCCAAAAGACAATGCTCCCCAATAGACCCACGCACTCAGGTCACGGGTGATCACTCCGTGCACACTCAAATCCCAGCCACCATCTTATGTAAGGATCAGTCCTTTTCTGCCTCTGCTCTCATAGACTCCGTTGCTGATGCTAATTTCATAGATTATGGGTTAGTCACCAACTCAGCCACATGGGGTGTGCAGCCAGTACATTCTGAGTGCCGGTCCCAAGCCCAGATAAATGAGGAGGGTTGTGTCAGGAAGGGTATCCGGCGTAAAACAAGCCAACCCAACTATGCAGACTAAGAATCAAATTTCCATACCGGATCGGTCGTGGCCCGGGTTAACGACATCCGCCACCGGTGCTGTTGCCCAACAGGGTGCCGGTGGAAATTGGGCTACTGCTGGGCGAAGATGACGAAGAAGAGGAGGAGAACGTTTCCACAAACAGCAGGAGAAGAAGAAAACTAGAAGGGTGGAAATGAGAGTGGGGACTTTGAATGTTGGTAGTATGACTGGTAAAGGGAGAGAGCTGGCTGATATGATGGCGAGGAGAAAGGTAGACATATTGTGTGTGCCAGAGACCAAGTGGAAGGGAAGTAAGAGCAGGAGCATCGGCGGTGGGTACAAGTTGTTGTACCATGGTGAGGACAGGAAGAGAAATGGTGTTGGGGTCATTTTAAAGGAAGAATACGAGGTCTGTTAGAAAAGTATCCGACCTTATTATTTTTTTAAAAACCCATATGGATTTGAATCACGTGTGATTGCGTCAGACAAGCTTGAACCCTCGTGCGCATGCGTGAGTTTTTTCATGCCTGTCGGTTGCGTCATTCGCCTGTGAGCAGGCTTTGAGTGAGTTGTGGTCCACCACTCTCGTCTATTTTTTATTGCGAATAAATGTCTGAACGAGTTGGAGCTTTGCTGCATCAATTTTTTTCCAGAAACTGTGAGAGACCTCCAGGTGGACACCGTTCGAAAAATTAATATGGCTTTCAGGGACCATTTTATGGGGATTAAACAGATTACGGAGTGTTACTGCCACTTTAAGGACTGCCCACAACTCCTGAGAGCGCAGCAATCACAATTGGATATTCACATGACTGGAAAGCAACCGGAATCCATCTGAAATCCACCTGAAAGCTGTCCTGTGAGACCAACACGGAGGTGGTTTTGTGCCGCGTAATGAACGGCTCCGTGGCGCGTCCAGCCGCTTCTTTTTCCATGAAAAAACTCCTGTAACGGTGGAATGTGCCGAAAAAGTGCTGATGTCCACATCTTCTGCCTTTTTGTGAAAGTCAGACGAGGTCCCGGATCAACAAAGCTTTCACGTTGGAAATGATCTGGTTGTTCCAGTGGGGTGTCAGCCTGTCGATGAGGGCTGGGAGCGCGCTGCGCTCTCAGGAGTTGTGGGCAGTCCTTAAAGCGGCAGTAACACTCCGTAATCTGTTTAATCCCCATAAAATCGTCCCTGAAAGCCATATTAATTTTTCGAACGGTGTCCACCTGGAGGTCTCTCACAGTTTCTGGATAAAAATTGATGCAGCAAAGCTCCAAATCATTCAGACATTTATTCGCAATAAAAAATAGACGAGGGGGTGGACCACACCTCACTCAAAGCCTGCTCACAGGCGAATGACGCAACCGACAGGCATGAAAAAAAAAGGGTTCAAACTTGTCTGACGCAATCACACGTGATTCAAATCCATATGTTTTTTTTTTTTTTTAAATAATAAGGTCGGATACTTTTCTAATAGACCTCGTATGTTAAAAGTGTGTTGGAGGTTAAGCGAGTGTCTGACAGGGTGATGAGTGTGAAGTTGGAAATTGAAGGGGTGATGATGAATATCATCAGTGCATATGCCCCACAGGCAGGTTGTGAGATGAAGGAGAAAGAAGCTTTCTGGAGTGTGTTAGATGAGGTGGTGGAGAGTGTGCCCAAGCATGAAAGAGTGGTGATAGGAGCGGACTTCAATGGGCATGTTGGTGAAGGGAACAGAGGCGATGAGGAAGTAATGGGTAGATATGGTATCAAGGATAGGAATGAGGAAGGACAGATGGTAGTTGATTTTTCAAAAAGGATGTATATGGCTGTGGTGAATACCTGCTTTAAGAAAAGGGAGGAGCACAGGGTAACATAAGAGTGGAGGAAGGTGCACACAGGTGGACTACATTCTTTATAGGAGATGCAAGCTAAAAGAAATCAGACTGTAAGGTGGTGGCAGGAGAGAGTGTCGTTAGACAGCATTGGATGGTTTTTTTGTAGGATGACTTTAGAGGTAAAGAAGAAGAAGAGAGTGAGAGTTCAACAAAGGATCAGATGGTGGAAGCTGAAAGAGGAAGACTGTTGTGTGAAATTTAGCGAGCAGGTGAGAGAAGCACTGGTTGGAAGGGAAGCAATTTTGAAGAACTGCAAAAGTACTGCAGATGTGGTGAGGGAGACAGCTAGGACAGTACTGGGTATGACATCTGGACAGTGGAAGGAAGACAAGGAGAATTGGTGGTGGAATGAAGAGGTCCAGGAAAGCATAAGGAGAAAGGGGTTGGCGACAAACTTTTGGGATAGTCAGAGAGATGAAGAAAGTAAACAGGAGTACAAGGAGATGCGGCGTAAGGCGAAAAGAGAAGTAGCAAAAGCGAAGGAAAAGGCATATTGTGAGCTGTACAAGAAGTTGAATAGTAAGGAAGGAGAAAAGGACTTGTACTGATTGGCCAGACAAAGGGACAGAGCTGGAAAGGATGTGCAGCAGGTTAGGGTGGTAAAAGATGCACATGGTAATGTGCTGACAAGTGAGGAGCGTGTGCTGAGAATATTTTGAAGAGCTAATGAATAAAGAAAATGAGCAAGAGAAAAGGCTGGATGATGTGGTCAGAGTAAATCAGGAAGTACAAGAGATTAGTAAGGAAGAAGTGAGGGCTGCTATGAAGAGGATGAAGAGTGGAAAGGCAGTTGGTCCAGATGACATTCCAGTGGAGGCATGAAAATGTCTAGGAGAGATGGCAGTAGACTTTCTAACCAGATTGTTTAATAAAATCTTGGAAAGTGACAGGATGCCTGAGGAGTGGAGACGAAGTGTGGTGGGAAAGGTTACAAGACAGTAGTGAGACCAGCTATGTTGTACGGCTTAGAGACGGGGGCACTAACAAAAAGACAGGAGGCAGAGCTGGAGGTGGCAGAGCTGAAGATGTTGAGATTCTCTTTGGGAGTGACAAGAATGGACAAGATTAGGAATGAACATATCAGAGGGACAGCTCAGGTGGGACGGTTTGGAGACAAAGTCAGAGAGATGAGATTGAGATGGTTTGGACATGTGCAGAGGAAGGACCCAGGGTATATAGGGAGAAGGATGCTGAGGATGGAGCCACCAGGTAGGAGGAGAAGAGGGAGGCCAAATAGGAGTTTTATGGATGTGCTGAGGGAGGACATGCAGGTAGGTTGGTGTGACAGAAGAAGACACAGAGGACAGGGTGAGATGGAAATGACTGATTTGCTGTGGCGACCCCTAACGGGAACAGCCGAATGACAAAGAAGAAGATGGATTAGTCACCAAGACACACATTCCAGTGGAAGCACTTAGCAGCCTCATTTCAGTGAATGCCCTAGATGGGCCGGCACTCCCCAGTGTCACTCATCAGACTGCCCCAGTTACTTTGATCGTTTCAAGAAATCATAAAGAGGCCATCCATTTTTTGGTTTATTCCTCCACTCCCGCATTGGTGTTTAGACACCCCTGGCTAGCTTTACACAAGCCGTACGTTGATTGATTGACCGGTGTTATCGCCTGCTGGGGTGATGCCTGCCACGTCAGGTGTCTCAAATCTTTCAAGCCTGATTGTTCCAGCACCAGGGAGGTTGAGACCTCTATCCCTGATCTGTCATCCATTCCTTCTTAATATTATGATCTTAAAGAAATTTTCACCGAAGTTTTCGCTAAAACGCAATGGAAACAAGAGTTTCTCGCTTTCTTGTGCTAACCATGTATTTTAATGGGCAAATATGTATGTATTTTGTGCATTATTTTACTAAATAAATTCAATCAATCCAAACAATCATTCAGTAAGAATCGGGTGCTCTCACTTCCCCCTTGTCATTCCTGCAACTGCTCCATTCGATTTACTCCCAGGCACGCGCCTGCCTTCAGGTCAGTTGTACAATCTGTTGCGCCCGGAAAGGGAATCAATGGAGCAATACATCCACGACTCCTTGGCCGTTGGAATTATGCGACCCTTGTCATCACCTGTGGGGGCGGGCTTCTTTTTTGTGTGGAAAAAGGATGGAACATTACGCCCCTGTATTGATCCGGTGGATGGATACAATCACCATTTGCAACAAATATCCGTTACCACTCCTTGACTCAGCATTCGACTCCTTACACGGGGCGTCCATATTTATCAAGCTGCATCTGCGTAATGCCTACCATCTCATCAGAATAAAGGAGCGAGGTGAGTGGAAAACAGCGATTAACACCCCCTTGGGGCACTTTGAGTACCTTGTTATGCCCTTTACCCTCAGTAATGCTACTGCGGTTTTTCAGGTTCTTGTTAATGTCCTTCGGGACTTCCTAAACCATTTCGTATTTGTCTACTTAGACGATATTCTGATCTTTTACTGTAACCTCACTCAACATGTTTGCCATGTCTGTTTGGTGTTACAGCGACAAGAAAACAGACTGTTTGTCAAAGCTGAAAAATGTGCCTTCCACCAGACCACCTTCTCACTCACAAGGTATGTGTTTCAACAAAATCAGATTAAGCCTGATCCACCTAAGATCCAAGCTGTGGCCAAGTGGCCAGTTCCTATCAACATTAAACAGCTCCAACATCTTCTAGGTTTTGCAAACTTTTATTGCCGGTTCATTTGGAACTTCAGTCAGATTGCTGCACCTCTCCACAGACTCACCTCAGCTAAACCTTCCTTTGTTTGGTCCCCCAAAGCTGATCAGGCCTTCAACACACTTAAACACCCACTGGTTCACCCATGCTCCTGTTCTCATCCAGCCTGACCTGGAAAGTCAGTTCATCGTGGAGGTTGATGCCTCCGAGTTCGGGGTCAGGGTTGTCATCATCTGCACCCCTGTGCATTTTTCTCCCATTGTCTGTCTCCCGCTGAGCAGAACTATGATGTGGGGAACCAGGAACTCCTGGCTGTGAAGGAGGCACTGGAGGAATGGAGACACTGACTGGAAGGTACATTGGTTCCATTTATTGTCTGGACAGTTCACAAGAACTTGGAATACATGCAAAGTACTAAACGACTTAATTCCCGCCAGGCAAGGTGGTCACTGTTTTTTGGACGTTTTAATTTTGTTATGACCTCCAGGCCTGGCACTAATAATACCAAACTGGATGTACTTTCCCATCAGTTTCCTCCTGTGGACCAGTCTCCTACCCCAGACACCATCGATCCCAGATGAGTCGTGGTTGGATCCCTCACATGGGACGTGGAGAGGGTCATCTGGGAGGCCTAGAAGACATATTTGGATCCTGGAAGAGGACCTCCCGGGCAGCTCTTTGTCCCCTCCTCCGCTCGTGCCACTGTGCTAAAATTCATCCACAACTCCAAGTTCACCTGTCACCCCAGAACCCAGCACACCCTATCGCTCCTCCAGGAATACTTGTGGTGGCCTTCAGTCCAGGCAGATGTGCAGGAATACATCATTGGCTGTACCATCTGTGCCAGGAGCAAATCACCTCATCAAGTATAGTCTGGATTGTTCCACCCACTTCCTACTCCTGGATGCCCCTGATCGTGCATCTGCCTAGACTTCATCACAGGACTACCTCCCTCCAATGGCAACATCAGTATCCTCACCATTGTGGACAGCTTTCCAAGGCAACACATTTCATGGCCCTGCCGAAGCTTCCATTGGCCCAGGAGACTGCCGACCTCCTAATCCACCATATTTTCTGGCTGCATGGCATTCCTATGAACATTGTGTCGGACCAAGGGCACCAGTTTACTTCCTAGGTATGGCAGACCTTCTGCTCGGCGCTCTGGGCCTGGGTTAGTCTCTCGTCCGGGTACCACCCCCAGTCCGACGTGCAAACAGAATGGGCCAATCAGGACCTGGGATCAGCGCTTCGATGCGTCACATCCTCCCACCCGACTACCCGAAGTCTTCAATTGCCTTGGGTGAAATACGCCCACAACCTGCAGGTTTGCTCAGCAACTGGTATGTCTCCCATTATGTCTTCCATGTAATATCAGCAGCCTTTTTTTTCCATCCCAAGAAACTGAATTGTCTCAGCCAAGGATGTCCCTCTCCAGGTGAATTCACGTAAGATGGCTCCTATGTTTTTGGGTCCTTTTTGAGTGGACAAGGTAATCAACCCTGTTTCAGTATGGCTTTGTCTTCCATGCTCCCTACCTTTTCATCCGGTATTCCAAGTCTCTCATCTCACACCTGTCTGCTCTAGCCATTTTTAAATCCTGGTTCTGCCACACCACAAATGTTGGAAAATCAGTTCTACCTGTGTGGTATCCTGGCCTCAGCTTCTCCACTGTGTTTTTGCTCATGTTTGATTCCAGCATTTCTAACGAACTATTTCCTGTGTTTCCAGTAACCTTTTCTCCAGTCAGCTCTGATGCAGCTGCCTGGTACCATCCGTTTTGAGAACTTTGCAGCAGCTTTGGGTCCGGTGGGTGTCTCCCCCTCCCTGTGCTTCGCTCCACAGATTTGTGCATTTATCATTTACCATTTCTTGTTCAATAAATTGTTATTCCATTTGTCTCTGGTTGTTGGCTACCCACATCTTGAGTCCTAAACTGTTTCTGGTTTGCACCATAACAGGAGTTTCCGGCCATCAAATGGACTCAGAAGGAGTGTACCTGGTCAGTAAGGCCCTCAGCTCGCAGGGAACAGTTCTGAACCAACAACAACAGATTTCTACTCTGCCGCATGGCACAAAGAAATGCCATGATGAAGCCTCACAGGACATGTTCTGGCATGTCCAGGCACATCCACAATTTCTCGGATAATCACTCGATGGAAAAACTACCGACAGTCTGTCTCGCTCCAGTAGCGAATCCATCGTGACGCGCGAAGCCTCTGCTCGGGTTTCCATGACAAAATCTCTTGTTAAAAGTGAAATCTGCCGGAAAATGGTTGATGTCCAGCTCTTGTGATAACCAGAGAAACTGCACACGATGGTCAACGGATCCATAGAGCCATCCGTTTAGAAATGAAAAGGTCGCTCAGCCTGTCGATGGCGGTTTCAGAGCACGGCGCACCACCAGTCGCACAACCAGTCGCTCTGGGCCGTCCTTAAAGTGACAGTAACACTCCATAATCTCTTCGAAGCCCATAAAATTTTCACCAAAAAACCATCTGAAATTCTGGAATGGTGTCCACTTTGATGTCCCTCAGTTTCTGAAAAAATTTTGATCAAGCAAAGCGGCAGTCTCTGAGCCATTCCTAAACAATGAAAAAACGACGAGAGGGGTGGACCACTCCTGCTCAAAGCCTGCTCACAGGCGAATGACGCAACCGACAGGCGTGAAAAAACTCACGCATGTGCACGAAGGTTCAAGCTTGGCTGATGCAATCACACATGATTCAAATCCATATGGTTTTCGAAAAAAAAAATAAGGTCAGATACTTTTCTAATAGACCTCATATATAGGCTTTGAAGGATCATACCAAAACTACTAAATTGATTCTCACCAAATTGGCACCACAGATAGATGAATGAATGAATGAATGAACGAACATTTGATACAACAACAATTACAAGATAGATCAGTAAAGACAACAACAAAAAAGTTCCTACTGTGTACCCAACATGTCCGAAAAGGGGTAGGGTGAAGCATCAGCTTATTTATCCCTACCCCTTCTTCCCCACAACCAGTAATACCCTTTGCCACATATACACATAGATTCCTACACACCTAAACCGATTATATATATATATATATATATATATATATATATATATATATATATATATATATATATATATATATATATATAAAAAATCTCTGGACTTTTTATCAGAGGAGATTTCTGTTGTGAAGCAGCAACAGAAATCAATCATGGATCTGGTGGAGGAGGTGAAGGCATTACGGCTCCAGAATGCCGAGAAAGACCGGCATCTGGTGCAGCTGGAAAATAGAGTGGCTGAATTGGGGCAGTACACCAGAATCAACGACGTCATCATCACAGGTCTTCACATCAAACCACGGTCCTACGCACGGGCGGTAACAGATGAGAGCGGAGGGGAGCCCAGTGAACAGGAGGTCAGCTCTGTGGAAAAACAGGTTGCTGATTTCCTCCTATCTAAAGGTATAGAAATGGATTTAAATAACATTGAAGCGTGCCACCCTCTGCCCCGGAGAAATGACGGTGATAAACGAACCGTCATCATGAGATTCATCAACAGAAAACACAAAACAGCACTGTTAAAACAAGGAAGAAAACTGAAAGGGACAAACGTATTCATCAATGAACATCTCACCAAACGGAATGCCGACATCGCCAGGAAAGCACGCTTCTTGAAGAAACAGGGAAAAATCCAGCACACATGGACTTCAAACTGTAAAATATTCATCAAACTGAACGGATCACCAGAACAAGCAAAAGTCATGGCAATAAGGAACATCGAGGAGCTGGACAAATATGAACAATAGTGTTTCTTAAAGCGAGGATCTGGACAGATATGACCAATAAGGTATGAGGACACAAACACATCACAACACCATGACACAGACCAGAGGAACCTATTCATCTACTACCTATTCATCTACATCTGGAGACAAGAACGATATAACTCAAAGGATTGCTGATCATGGAAAAGTAGAACTGAGAACATTTAAATACACAGACCACAATGTACTGGACTTGGAGCACGATATAGACCCAGACAATAATTTCTTCTCAAATATCAATGACAGTTGTTGCTATTATACAGATGAACAGTTTAATCGGATCATTAAAACGGATAACAAATTATCAATAATCCATTTCAACAGCAGAAGTCTATATGCAAACTTTAACAACATTAAAGAATATTTAAGTCAGTTTAAAAAAATATTTAACATAATTGCTATATCAGAAACATGGATCAATGAAGATAAAGGAATGGATTTTGAACTGGATGGATATGAATTTAATTGTGTAAACAGAAAGAATAAGAGTGGAGGAGTGGCTGTGTATGTGGATAAGAACATGGATTATAAAATAGTAGACAATATGACAACTGTGATTGATAACTTATTAGAATGTATAACTATTGAAATATGTGAAGAAAAAAGCAAAAATGTATTAGTCAGCTGTATATATAGAGCACCAGGATCTAGTATTGAAACATTCACTGACTGTATGGGAAAAATGTTCTCAAAAACTAATCAAAAAACTGTGTTCATTTGTGGTGACTTAAATATTGATCTGCTCAATCCAAATAAGCATAAAATAACAGATGAATTTATCAGTATAATGTACAGTATGAGTTTATATCCAAAAATCACCAGGCCAAGCAGAATTACATCCCATAGTGCCACCTTAATTGATAATATATTCAGCAATGATATTGAGAATAACACTGTGAGTGGATTATTAATCAATGACATTAGTGATCATCTACCAGTTTTCATCGTTTATAATAGAAACCATCGGCGGAATCAGCCAGAGGAGAAAATAAAATACAGGCGAGTGCGGACAGAGGAAAACATGAACACACTAAAGAAGGATTTACAGGAGCAAAACTGGGAAAAGGTATACAGTGAAAGTGATGTTGATAGTGCATATGAAACTTTTTTACAAATATTTACATCATTATATGATAAAAATTGTCCAATTAAACAAGACTACAGAAAACAAAAAATCCAAGCTCGACCATGGATGACGAAAGGGTTACGAAATGCATGTAATAAGAAAAATACACTGTATAGAGAATTCATAAACTAAAGACTAAAGAGGCAGAAAATAGATATAAGAAATACAAAAATAGATTAACTAATATTATACGGGTATGTAGGAAGGAATATTATAGTAACATATTATATAATAACAAAACAATATTAAAGGAATATGGGATATATTAAATAGCATTATCAAAAATGGTAATAAAAAACAGAGTTACCCTCAGTATTTCATTGATAATCATGTCAGAAGGAAAATAAGGATGAGGTAGTCAACGGTTTTAATAATTTTTTTTGTAAATATTGGACCAAGCTTGGCAGAAAAAATTCCCGATTCCCAACCTGAGGATTTGGGATAATAATCTCATAGAAAGAAATCCCTGTTCAATGTTCCTCACAGCAGTGGATGGAAATGAAATATAGACATTGTGAATAATGTAAATATAAAACATCTACCGATTTAAATGAAATTGATATGGTGTGGTAAAACAGGTCATTGAATGGATTGTAGAAACCATTAACATACATCTGTAACTTATCATTTCAAACCGGTAAATTTCCCAATCAAATGAAATAGCTAAGGTTGTGCCGCTGTATAAGACTGGGGATAGACACCACTTCACAAATTATAGACCTGTTTCTTTGCTTCCACAATTTTCCAAATTATTAGAAAAGTTATTCAATAATAGATTAGACAAATTCATAAATAAACATAAATTACTTACTGATAGTCAATATGGATTCAGAGCACATAGTTCAACATCACTTGCATTAATAGAATCAGTTGAGGAGATTACAAACGCCATAGACCACAAATTACATTCAGTTGGAGTATTTATAGATCTTAAAAAGGCTTTTGATACAATTAATCATGACATATTAATCAATAAACTTGAACAGTATGGGATTAGGGGGTTGGTGTTGCACTGGGTGAGAAGCTACTTAAGTAACAGAAAACAGTTTGTGAAGTTGGGGGGAATATACATCATCATGCTTGGACAATGCTTGTGGCGTCCCACAGGGGTCAGTATTGGGTCCAAAACTGTTTCTAATTTATATAAATGATATTGTCAATGTTTCCAAAATATTAAAATTAGTATTATTTGCAGATGACACAAGCATTTTTTGTTCAGGGGGGGATTTGCAGGAGTTACTGAGGAGGATCAGTATGGAAATGGGAAAATTGAAAATATGGTTTGACAGAAATAAATTATCATTAAACTTAAGTAAAACAAAATACATGTTATTTGGCTATTGTAATACAGATATACAGGTTCAGTTACAAGTCGAGGGGTAGGTAGATATTGAAAGGGTACATGAAAATAAGTTTCTGGGGGTGATAATAGATGATAAGATAAACTGGAAGACTCATATAAAACATATACAAAGTAAACTGTCAAGAAGCATTTCAGTTCTAAACAAAGCGAAACATATTCTGGACCACAACTCACTCCGCATTCTTTACTGCTCACTGGTTTTACCATATTACAGTACTGTGCAGAGGTATGGGGTAATACTTATAAAGGTACAACACAATCACTGTCAGTAATGCAGAAAAGAGCTATAAGAATTATTCATAATACTGGCTATAGAGATCATACAAATCCACTATTTTTACAATCCAAATTCCTTAAAATTCACAGACTTGGTTCATTTTCAAACAGTACAAATTGTGTATAAAGCAATAAACAATTACTTCCAGCAAATATTAAAAATATGTTTTTTAACAGATCAGGGGATTACAGTCTGAGGGGGAAATTTAATTTAAAGCATCAGTGGGCACGAACAACATTAAAAGGTTTCTGTATTTCTGTCTGTGGGGTGAGGATGTGGAACAGATTGGGAGTGGGGCTCAAGCAATGTCCAAGCATGAACCAGTTCAAACAGCGGTACAAAAATATGGTTTTTTCTGGGTATAGGGAGGAGGAAGGGTAATGAGGGTTAGGGTGTTTTTGTTGTTTGCTTCGGCTTGTAAATATATAGTATTTTGTATGTAAGTAGGTATGTGTAGGTGTATATTTATGTTTGTGTATATATATGTGTATATATGTATATGTGTATATATGTGTATGTTGATGAGTATATGTATGTGTGTGTATATATATGTATATATATTGATATCGGTTTAGGTGTGTAGGAATTTATGTGTATATGTGGCAAAGGGTATTACTGGTTGTGGGGAAGAAGGGGTAGGGATAAATAAGCTGATGCTTCACCCTACCCCTTTTCGGACATGTTGGGTACACAGTAGGAATTTTTTTGTTGTTGTCTTTACTGATCTATCTTGTAATTGTTGTTGTATCAAATGTTCGAAATAAACAGTTTTCATTCATTCATTCATTCATTCATTCATTATTGATTAATATGTCATGATTAATTGTATCAAAAGCCTTTTTAAGGTCTATAAATATTCCAACTGAATGTAATTTGTGGTCTATGGCGTTTGTAATCTCCTCAACTGATTCTATTAATGCAAGTGATGTTGAACTATGTGCACTGAATCCATATTGACTATCAGTAAGTAATTTATGTTTATTTATGAATTTGTCTAATCTATTATTGAATAACTTTTCTAATAATTTGGAAAATTGTGGAAGCAAAGAAACAGGTCTATAATTTGTGAAGTGGTGTCTATCCCCAGTCTTATACAGCGGCACAACCTTAGCTATTTTCATTTGATTGGGAAATTTACCGGTTTGAAATGATAAGTTACAGATGTATGTTAATGGTTCTACAATCCATTCAATAACCTGTTTTACCACCACCATATCAATTTCATTTAAATCGGTAGATGTTTTATATTTACAATTATTCACAATGTCTATAATTTCATTTCCATCCACTGCTGTGAGGAACATTGAACAGGGATTTCTTTCTATGAGATTATTATCCCAATCCTCAGGTTGGGAATCGGGAATTTTTTCTGCCAAGCTTGGTCCAATATTTACAAAAAAATTATTAAAACCGTTGACTACCTCATCCTTATTTTCCTGCTTGACATTAATATCAATGAAATACTGAGGGTAACTCTGTTTTTTATTACCATTTTTGATAATGCTATTTAATATATCCCATATTCCTTTAATATTGTTTTTGTTATTATATAATATGTTACTATAATATTCCTTCCTACATACCCGTATAATATTAGTTAATCTATTTTTGTATTTCTTATATCTATTTTCTGCCTCTTTAGTCTTTAGTTTTATGAATTCTCTATACAGTGTATTTTTCTTATTACATGCATTTCGTAACCCTTTCGTCATCCATGGTCGAGCTTGGATTTTTTGTTTTCTGTAGTCTTGTTTAATTGGACAATTTTTATCATATAATGATGTAAATATTTGTAAAAAAGTTTCATATGCACTATCAACATCACTTTCACTGTATACCTTTTCCCAGTTTTGCTCCTGTAAATCCTTCTTTAGTGTGTTCATGTTTTCCTCTGTCCGCACTCGCCTGTATTTTATTTTCTCCTCTGGCTGATTCCGCCGATGGTTTCTATTATAAACGATGAAACTGGTAGATGATCACTAATGTCATTGATTAATATCCACTCACAGTGTTATTCTCAATATCATTGCTGAATATATTATCAATTAAGGTAGCACTATGGGATGTAATTCTGCTTGGCCTGGTGATTTTTGGATATAAACTCATACTGTACATTATACTGATAAATTCATCTGTTATTTTATGCTTATTTGGATTGAGCAGATCAATATTTAAGTCACCACAAATGAACACAGTTTTTTGATTAGTTTTTGAGAACATTTTTCCCATACAGTCAGTGAATGTTTCAATACTAGATCCTGGTGCTCTATATATACAGCTGACTAATACATTTTTGCTTTTTTCTTCACATATTTCAATAGTTATACATTCTAATAAGTTATCAATCACAGTTGTCATATTGTCTACTATTTTATAATCCATGTTCTTATCCACATACACAGCCACTCCTCCTCCACTCTTATTTTTTCTGTTTACACAATTAAATTCATATCCATCCAGTTCAAAATCCATTCCTTTATCTTCATTGATCCATGTTTCTGATATAGCAATTATGTTAAATATTTTTTAAACTGACTTAAATATTCTTAATGTTGTTAAAGTTTGCATATAGACTTCTGCTGTTGAAATGGATTATTGATAATTTGTTATCCGTTTTAATGATCCGATTAAACTGTTCATCTGTATAATAGCAACAACTGTCATTGATATTTGAGAAGAAATTATTGTCCGGGTCTATATCGTGCTCCAAGTCCAGTACATTGTGGTCTGTGTATTTAAATGTTCTCAGTTCTACTTTTCCATGATCAGCAATCCTTTGAGTTATATCCTTCTTGTCTCCAGATGTAGATGAATAGGTAGTAGATGAATAGGTTCCTCTGGTCTGTGTCATGGTGTTGTGATGTGTTTGTGTCCTCATACCTTATTGGTCATATTTGTCCAGATCCTCGCTTTAAGAAACACTATTGTTCATATTTGTCCAGCTCCTCGATGTTCCTTATTGCCATGACTTTTGCTTGTTCTGGTGATCCATTCAGTTTGATGAATATTTTACAGTTTGAAGTCCATGTGTGCTGGATTTTTCCCTGTTTCTTCAAGAAGCGTGCTTTCCTGGCGATGTCGGCATTCCGTTTGGTGAGATGTTCATTGATGAATACGTTTGTCCCTTTCAGTTTTCTTCCTTGTTTTAACAGTGCTGTTTTGTGTTTTCTGTTGATGAATCTCATGATGACGGTTCGTTTATCACAGTCATTTCTCCGGGGCAGAGGGTGGCACGCTTCAATGTTATTTAAATCCATTTCTATACCTGTAGATAGGAGGAAATCAGCAACCTGTTTTTCCACAGAGCTGACCTCCTGTTCACTGGGCTCCCCTCCGCTCTCATCTGTTACCGCCCGTGCGTAGGACCGTGGTTTGATATGAAGACCTGTGATGATGACGTCGTTAATTCTGGTGTACTGCTCCAATTCAGCCACTCTATTTTCCAGCTGCACCAGATGCCGGTCTTTCTCGGCATTCTGGAGCCGTAATGCCTTCACCTCCTCCACCAGATCCATAATTGATTTCTGTTGCTGCTTCACAACAGAAATCTCCTCTGATAGAAAGTCCAGAGATTTTTTAATATCGTCACCTTCCTCCGCTGTCAGAACCTTCTTAGGCCCCATGGTCGGCTTATGAGCAACTTGTCGATCGCCGATGTTAACAGCCTGCGTTGTTTGTCACCGGGATGGATCTGCACTGCGCTGGTGCCGCGCGGCCTCGGTGTTTCCGCGCTGATGGATCCGCGGTGGCTGCACGAGGCCTCGGGGAAGCGGCACTCGTGACGCGCGGCTCTAATGACGCAGCGCGCGGCCTCAGTGAATTCACCACGTTGGGCGGGTCCGAGGCCCGCCCAACGTGATACTAGTATCACGTTGGGCCCGGTATGGCTGCAGACTTACAAACATGGACACAACTAATGATCTGAATGGAAAGTGGGAGTTCTTAATTGACCACACCCACAAAAAATTAGTGATCATATAGCGATGCCAAGGTCCAGAGGAGGAGGTGTTTAATATCTGAATATCACCAAAATGAGTCGTAGTGGTGGATTGAAGGAATACCAGGCTGCCTCGGGTGGCCCTGTCCAGGACCCGGGCAGTTCTGTGGGTGCATGCCTCCAGACCTGATCTGAATATCATTTTGTGAAATTACAGTAAATGTACTGTGATGTCAGTGTGTACACATACAGAGTCGTCCCCCCCCCCCCCCCCCCCCAAAAAAAAGTGCCACAAAAAAAAAAGCCATAGAAAAGCTATACACTTTTGGATGGTGATATCTGTCAAATGTCATATTAAAGCATATCTTATGGAATTTTATCTCTGGTGTTCATTTCTAATTTCACCTCAGTTTGTAAGAGTTTTGGTTTTCATAAGATGTGTTCAGTATGCGCACTGCTCCTCTGGTTCTATCAGTTTGAAACTTTTTTTTTTACAATCTTCCATGTTGTCTTTCTGTCTGGAACTTTTCTAACTGCAAAATGACAGTGATATTGTCGTTGGGTTTTGCACAATTGATTTGGTCTCAAAGTAGAATTCCACCAGTTTCCCTTTTTGCTCGATTGTAAGCAGCATTTTTATTGAATCAGTCTCAATCTGCATCAGAAGAAATTCCTCACATATACCTTGATGTCTGAAAAAAACCCAAACAGAATTCAAATTAGTGGTTGCAGAATTAGAGTCAACTGATTTTGTGGCACTTTTTTGGGACACCCTGTACTACATTTACACTAGCAAACAAACTGGATATTGTACAACAGAATGTACAGCGTAATACAACAGAATAGGATAAAAGTGAAGTAAATGAAGCTAAATGTTTTGAAAATAAACAGTGGTGTCAAAAGTACACACATTTGTTACTTAAGTAGAAGTATAGATACTGCAGTTTAAAAATGCTCTGGTAAAAGTTGAAGTATCAACTTGACCTCTTTACTCAAGTAAAAGTGAAAAAGTATGTGCTCCAAAACCTACTTAAAGTATAAAAGTATAAAGTAACCTTTAAAAAAAAAAAAAAAAAATATGAATATATGAATTGAAAGCTTAATTTAAAAACTGATTCGTTCTACATGTGGCCCAAGACCCAAAACCCAAAATTACCCCCCAACACCACCTGCACGAAAATGTTTCAATTCTAGAAGCTCTGAAATGCAATCTGGGACTATTCCAGACAATAAACTGCAGTGAGTTCAGCATCCATTTAGTGAAGGAAAACAAAAAAAAAAAAAACCACAACTTTCCTTAATCAAATTCATTCCAGTAGTATTCTGCTCTTACTAGGATGTAGCAGTTTTCTAGTTTGGCAGATAGTTCTGGAGGAAATCACTGAAGAAATTAACACATTGAAAATATGGTCTGACCGAAACAAACTGTCATTAAATAAGACAGGGGTGAAGTGGAGGTGTAAGAGTCACTCGGTGTTCACAGGAAACACTTATTTATGTATGTATGTATTTATTTATGTTCATTGTTAGTTGCTTTTATATTTTCTGTTGTGTTTCTATTCAGCCTCTTTCTCTAAAATTGTATATAATAATCATTAGATTATTGATATATAAACAAAAATAAATTTAAGAAATATTACAATTTGAAAACAAATGCACCCGAACGTGAAGACGTAATGCTAACTTTTAACATTGAAAATGCCATAGACATGCTAACGCGTTAGCGTCGCTCCCGTTTTTCAGAAGACCATAACAGGTCGGTTTAACATAGAAAAGGTAAATAATACTCACAGAAGTATGCTCTTTAGGGTTTTTAGGGGGGGGAAAATTAAGCGAAAGAAAGAAATAATAAACGAAGCAATAGGTCGAAGCATTGCCTCAATCTGCGAACCACTGCTTCGATTGGTTCACGGTTCAAAGCAAAGCCGTGCTGCAGAAAAGTTGTTTACAGGCGCACATGAAGTGAAATATATATATAAACATTAAACTGAAGCCAAGAGTAACGAGGCTGTTTGTTTTAAAAATGTAAGGAATAGAAAGTACAGATACTTGTGTGAAAATGTAATGAGTAGAAGTCAGAAGTAGGCAGAAAAATAAGTAAAGGAGTAAAGTATAGATACCTAAAAAGTGTACTTAAGTACAGTAATGAAGTATTTTTACTTCGTTACTTGACACCTCTGAAAATAAATGTTTCCACCACCGTGCACCTACCTCAACTGCGATGTGGACCTGCTCACATGCTGCTGGTTTGGACGTGCTGGTCTGTTGTGGCAGGTCGGTTTGAGGCCCGGTGTAATTTTGGTAATAGTAGGTATAAACCCAGGTGCAGTTTTGCAGCAGCGCCCCCTCCTGATAGGAGGACTTATCAGACGAGTTCATCCCTGCCGTGGCTCTGGTCCAGATCAGTGTTGCTCTGTACTGGGCATCATTGTTCCTGCAATCTGCCACAATAAAAAGCACATATCACAGTCAGTGTGAATTAATTATACTTTCTTTGCTTTGCAGTTTACTCTCTGTCTTTTTAAAATAATATCTTCTTGATAATTTTCCCTTGATTTTTGGTGAAAGCTAAATCATGAACACTAAATGACACCATTACAGAGAAAAAAATTCCTCTCAGTTTATTTATTTAGCACCAAATCACAGCATAATTCACCTTATAACACTACATAAAAGTAAGGCTTATACTTAGACATCCCATGAGCAAGCACACTGTTGTCAATAGTAAGAAAAAAAACTCCCTAAGCACGTGTGTGTGCGGGGGGGGTTATAGGTGAAACCTGAAGCAGACCAGACATTTAGGGTGGCCATCTGTTGTGGCAGTTTTAATAAGACAGCACAGAAGGCACAGAACAAGGTTGACAAAAAGAGTTGTAATATAACAGGAAAGTTAAAACTGACCCTACAAATATCGCTCATTATGTGTCTGCACTGGAGATACCCTTGAGAGAAGATCAAGGATGAAGAGGGAGGAGGATGTGTTGCAGAAATGAGGCGTAGAAATGCTTCACCTCAGGGAGCTTTGGTGGTTGCTGCTTCCATAAATCATCCAGTCATGCACTTTGATGGTTCTGTGTTCTTGCTAGAAAACCACCCACTTTTGTCATGTATGGGTCCATAACTAAATAGCAATGTGTCAGTTTTAAGTACACTTAAAGGAAATAAGAGATAGTAATCAGGCTGTTGTTTTTCATATTATGCTCAAAACCTTAATTAAGAGACTCAGTACTACCCTGTATGCTCTGTGCCTTCCTTTGCACTGAGCTTACACACCCTGCATGCAGAATAGTGGAGTTGGACATGTCCCAAATGCATTTGTATGATGCACGACAGTCTGTCAAGATAGGGCCCTTAAAGGCTTTTTTATTTATTAATTGAAATCCTTATGAGTAATCTGCCAAAGTATAAATAAATAAATAAAGGCTGAAAACCTCACATCCTTGGTGGAGATAAAAACAACAAAAAAAAAAACATGTGACAGAGAACTTGTGGATCCATATTTGGATCATCACCAAACCAAAATGGGTTTCTCCTCTTATCCGATCATTCAGTATCTTTTGATGATATCTCATGTGCAAACAAACAAACCTTTTTGGCAGAGTCATATGTAAAATAGGAAATCAGGAAATAATGTAAAATAGGAAAAGCTGTTGGTTAAAAATTATACCCCATTTGACATCAGTCACATTTGGCCTCAGCTGATGAAGTCGCTCATAAAGATCCAGTGTTTAGTTTCTGGCTTCTTCTCTCTGGAGGCATTAAATCACACAATAAGAGGAGGTTTTGTATGATTTATTTCAAATGAAACACAGACTGGACGAGGTACACGGTGACGGCCTTGTTCACTTCAGGAAATCATGCAAACTCTGGTCCTGAACAACTGACTGTAACCTTCATCTGTTGTTGGAATAGTTTGTAGTAACTCACAATAAAACTACATCAAGTGATGCAGTTGTCACCTCTGTTTGCCATCTTGCCCATATTTGCTATTTGCCAAAAAGCCATCACTTGACCCAGCTATCTTAGCTAACTATAGGCCAATCTCCAACTTTCCTTTTCTCTCAAAAATTCTTGAAAGGGTAGTTGTAAAACAGCTAACTGATCATCTGCAGAGGAATGGTCTATTTGAAGAGTTTCAGTCAGGTTTTAGAATTCATCATAGTACAGAAACAGCATTAGTGAAGGTTACAAATGAGCTTCTTATGGCCTCAGACAGTGGACTCATCTCTGTGCTCGTCCTGTTAGACCTCAGTGCAGCTTTTGATACTGTTGACCATAAAATTTTATTACAGAGATTAGAGCATGCCATAGGTATTAAAGGCACTGCGCTGCGGTGGTTTGAATCATATTTATCTAACAGATTACAATTTGTTCATGTAAATGGGGAGTCTTCTTCACAGACTAAGGTTAATTATGGAGTTCCACAAGGTTCTGTGCTAGGACCAATTTTATTCACTTTATACATGCTTCCCTTAGGCAATATTATTAGAAAGCATTGCTTAAATTTTCATTGTTACGCAGATGCTATTTGTTTGTTTGTAATCATTGCATTTTTCACCTTTAACTCGCTACGCAGCACACAGTTTATGTCGCAGACTCTTGCAACATCACAAATAGCAGCCCTAGTAAGGTCCCTTTCAGTACACAAAAGGATCAAGGTCAAGGTCAAAGGTCAAGGTCACAGGAAGGTCAAACACTAACTTCAACTAAACAACTTTCCTGGTCACAATTTTTGCCTACAAATTTGCCATGAACATAGTCATAGGCCTTGCCCACTACCTGGGATAAGCAATTGACCTTGACCTTCAGGGTTTCGCTTGAGGTCAAATGTCACCTAAATTAGGTCAAACTTCAGATTACAATAAAACATGTGTAATACACCAAATATTAATTAATATCTCTCAGAGCTGCGTGTCATCACTCTCTCAGAGCTGCGTGTCATCACTCTCTCAGAGCTGCGTGTCGTCAGAGCGAGCGGCAAAAAGTTTGTACCTGAGTTTTCTGAGGTGGTGTTTGTAGTTGCCATCTGCCACGCTGGTGTTTGCCAACCCGGACAGTGGGAATACCACCTCAACCGGCAACTTAGCCCCGCGACTGGACAGCAGCAACGTCCGAGGCCCGCCCAATGTGGTGAATTCACTGAGGCTGCGCGCTGCATCATTAAAGCCGCGCGTCACGAGTGCCGCTTCCCCGAGGCCTCGTGCAGCCACCGCGGATCCATCAGCGCGGAAACACTGAGGCCGCGCGGCACCAGCGCAGTGCAGATCCATCCCGGTGACAAACAACGCAGGCTGTTAACATCGGCAATCGTCAAGCTGCTCATAAGCCGACCATGGGGCCTAAGAAGGTTCTGACAGCGGAGGAAGGTGACGATATTAAAAAATCTCTGGACTTTCTATCAGAGGAGATTTCTGTTTTGAAGCAGCAACAGAAATCAATCATGGATCTGGTGGAGGAGGTGAAGGCATTACGTCTCCAGAACGCCGAGAAAGACCGGCATCTGGTGCAGCTGGAAAATAGAGTGGCTGAATTGGAGCAGTACACCAGAATTAACGACGTCATCATCACAGGTCTTCACATCAAACCACGGTCCTACGCACAGGCGGTAACAGATGAGAGCGGAGGGGAGCCCAGTGAACAGGAGGTCAGCTCTGTGGAAAAACAGGTTGCTGATTTCCTCCTATCTAAAGGTATAGAAATGGATTTAAATAACATTGAAGCGTGCCACCCTCTGCCCCGGAGAAATGACGGTGATAAACGAACCGTCATCATGAGATTCATCAACAGAAAACACAAAACAGCACTGTTAAAACAAGGAAGAAAACTGAAAGGGACAAATATTTTATGATGACATTAGTACTAGCAGAATACAGTTATATGATTACAAATAGATAAAACTTTAATTGATCAAATCAAATCAAATCAACTTTATTTATATAGCACCAAATCACAACAAACAGCTGCCCCAAGGCGCTTTATAATGTAAGGCAAGGCCATACAATAATTACGGAAAAACCCCCACGCTCAAAACGACCCCCTGTGAGCAAGCACTTGGCGACAGTGGGAAGGAAAAACTCCCTTTTAACAGGAAGAAACCTCCAGCAGAACCAGGCTCAGGCAGGGGCAGTCTTCTGCTGGGACTGGTTGGGGCTGAGGGAGAGAACCAGGAAAAAGACATGCTGTGGAGGGGAGCAGAGATCAATCACTAATGATTAAATGCAGAGTGGTGCATACAGAGCAAAAAGAGAAAGAAACACTCAGTGCATCATGGGAACCCCCCAGCAGTCTAAGTCTATAGCAGCATAACTAAGGGATGGTTCAGGGTCACCTGATCCAGCCCTAACTATAAGCTTTAGCAAAAAGGAAAGTTTTAAGCCTAATCTTAAAAGTAGAGAGGGTGTCTGTCTCCCTGATCCGAATTGGGAGCTGGTTCCAGAGGAGAGGAGCCTGAAAGCTGAAGGCTCTGCCTCCCATTCTACTCTTACAAACCCTAGGAACTACAAGTAAGCCTGCAGTCTGAGAGCGAAGCGCTCTATTGGGGTGATATGGTACTATGAGGTCCCTAAGATAATATGGGACCTGATTATTCAAAACCTTATAAGTAAGAAGAAGAATTTTAAATTCTATTCTAGAATTAACAGGAAGCCAATGAAGAGAGGCCAATATGGGTGAGATATGCTCTCTCCTTCTAGTCCCTGTCAGTACTCTAGCTGCAGCATTTTGAATTAACTGAAGGCTTTTCAGGGAACTTTTAGGCCAACCTGATAATAATGAATTACAATAGTCCAGCCTAGAGGAAATAAATGCATGAATTAGTTTTTCAGCATCACTCTGCGACAAGACCTTTCTAATTTTAGAGATATTGCGCAAATGCAAAAAAGCAGTCCTACATATTTGTTTAATATGCGCATTGAATGACATATCCTGATCAAAAATGACTCCAAGATTTCTCACAGTATTACTAGAGGTCAGGGTAATGCCATCCAGAGTAAGGATCTGGTTAGACACCATGTTTCTAAGATTTGTGGGGCCAAGTACAATAACTTCAGTTTTATCTGAGTTTAAAAGCAGGAAATTAGAGGTCATCCATGTCTTAGCCTTAGCCAGCAGTTTCAAATTTCCTTCAATGTCGCCTGCTCTGGCCCCCGGAAGACAATTGACTATGGTTGCTGGTGTCGCTAACTTCACATTTCTCAAAACAAAGTCGCCAATAACCAGAGTTTGATCCTCGGCGTGTGTCGCCGAGTGGGGAAAAACGGTAAGAAATGTGAACGGGTTGGCGGTGTACACGGGGCTTCTGTTTAGGGATACGCTTCCTCCTCACAGTCACCCAGTCAGCCTACTTTCCCCGGCTGCTCGGGATCTGCTGGAAGGGAACTAACGGCGGCTAAGCTACCTTGGTCCGCAGTGACTACAGGGGCCTGGCTAGCTGTAGAATTTTCCACGGTGCGGAGCTGAGTCTCCAATTCGCCCAGCCTGGCCTCCAAAGCTACGAATAAGCTACACTTATTACAAGTACCATTACTGCTAAAGGAGGCCGAGGAATAGCTAAACATTTCACACCCAGAGCAGAAAAGTGCGGGAAAGACAGGAGAAGCCGCCATGCTAAACCGGCTAAGACCTAGTAGCTGTGCTAAGCTAGCGGATTCCTAAAAACACACAAAGTGAATAATGTGTAAATAATTTAGAGGTGATTCAGCAGACGGAGTGCTTTAGTTAAGGCACGTGAAGATTACAATGTGAAGCAAATCGTTATCTAGATCAATCTAACTGCGCAGATTAAACAGCTAACAGATACAGCAAAACACCACTGTGCTCCGGAACAGAAAGTGATACAATACCGCAGTGAGAGCCAACCACCAGTAGAGGCCAATTGATGATGATGATGATGAAAACTTTTTATTTGATTAGCATTCAACCCCCCAAATGAAATACAATTACCTATATACATACACACACATATTCAACAAAAAAAAGGGATGACGCTAATCAAAAAGGTATAGGCTGAAGCTCAAGCTTATTATGCCTAATCTTTTTACAAAAACAAATTCAACAATATGAAATATAAGAGCAAAAAAAAAAAAAAAAAAAAAAAAAACCTGAAGCACTTTAGAAAAAATAATATATAAATAAATACAATTTCATAATAATACAACCAAGTTACATTAATTACATTATCATTCTTCATACTTGATTTATATAGTTCTGTAATATTTTAGTTTTAAACATGTTTTTAAATAATGAAAATGAAGTACACCTTTTTAATTCATTGTAACAGCTATTCCGAAAAATTAACACCTCTTACAGAAACACATCTTTGCTTTATATTTGTTTGTATCTTAGATTTTTTGTAAATACTTGTTCCCTTCAAATCATATTGACTCTCTCTGATTTCAAACAGCTTCTGAATATTGCGGCAAAGTAAATTATTGTGTACTTTATACATTATCTGTTCCATTTTAAATTCCACTAAATCATAAAATTTGAGGGCACTACTGTCAATAAACAAAGCGTTAGTTGATTCCCTATAATTTGATCCATTAATAATTCTTATAGCTTTTTTTTGCATCCTAAAAATAGGAAGAGTGTTAGTTTTATATGTGTTACCCCATATCTCTAGACAATAAGTAATATATGGAAGTAGTAATGAACAATAAAGTATGTATAGTGACTTTTTATTAAGGACATCCTTTACTTTATAAAGTATAGCAATAGTTTTTGACATTTTAGATTTTACATTGTTTATATGAGATTTCCAACAAAGCTTATGATCGATTGTCACTCCAAGAAACTTATTTTCATACACTCATTCAATTTCAATATTATTAACCCTGATAGCAACCGGGTTTTTAATTTGTCGAGTTGCAAAAACAATAAACTTTGTTTTGTTCAAATTCAGAGATAACTTATTAATGTCAAACCAGTTTTTTTTAATATATTCAATTCCTTTTCCACTGTAGTCAGAAGCTGTTCTAGGTTTTTACCAGAACAGTAAAGAGTGGTGTCATCAGCAAATAAAACACACTTTAATAGTTTGGAAACATTACACATATCATTGATATATAATATGAATAATTTAGGACCCAACACCGACCTTTGAGGGACCCCACAAATAACCTTCAACTGATTTGATTTTACATTATTTAGTTGCACATATTGATATCTGTCATCTAAATAACTTTTCATCCATGTGTATGCTAACCCTCTTATACCATATCTCTCCAGTTTATTCATCAATATATTATGATAAATAGTATCAAATGCCTTTTTTAAATCTATAAAAACACCAACAGTATATTCCTTATTATCCATTGCAGCAGAAATGCCTTCCACGAATTCCATCACTGCCACTGAAGTGGACCTTTTTGCTCTAATGCCATACTGGTTATCACTTAAAAAATTATGTTTCTCAATATATTTATCAAGTCTATGAACAAATAATTTTTCTAAAATTTTTGAGAATTGTGGAAGTAATAATATCGGTCTATAATTGGTCAATTTGTATATTTCCCCATTTTTATAAATAGGGATAACTTTTGCTATTTTCATTTTTGAAGGAAAAATACCAGTTCGAAAAGACAAATTGTAAATGTATGTGAATGGTTGCACTATATACTCTATAATACTTTTAACTAATAACATGTCAAATCAAAACAATCTGTAGACTTTTTATTCTTAAATGTTTTCACAATGTCAAGTATTTCTCTATCATTTACAGCATTAATAAACATGGAGGAAGAGTTTTTGATAATATGTTTATCTCTTTCATAATTAATTCTTGACTCGGCAATTTCTTTTGCAAGGTTATAACCAACATGTAGAAAAACTCATTAAATTCATTCACTATTTTTTTAATATTATCAATCTTAATATCTTTATCTGCTATAAAATACTCTGGATACTCCTCCCTTTTGGAACCCTTTCTAATTATACTATTTAATACTTTCCATGTTTCTTGTGTGTTACTCCTGTTCTGCTACAATAATGTATGATAATATTCTTTCTTACTCATTCTTATAATATTTGGGTGATTCTATGGTAACAGAATTATGACGACGGGAAAATCTGGCCATATTTTAGCTCCCCATTAAAAATGTGCTGTGATTGTAATTCCGTTACTATAGAATCGCCCATTTACTAATTTATTTTTATATAACTTATATTTTGTTTCAGCATCTTTTGTCCTATATTTTATGAATCTCTTATATAAATTGTTTTTTTTTTTGTTTTTGTTTTTTTTTACATGCATCCTCTATTCCCTTTGTAATCCATGGTTTATTTAAACACTGGCACTTTCTAGTAATTTTCACTACAGGACAATGTTTCTCATATAATGAAATTAAAGTTGACAAAAATGCATTATATGCATTATTAGGGTTTTCATTAATAAAAACCTCAGTTCAGTCTTGTTCCCCAAGTTCCACCTTGAAGGCAGCCATAGCTCCTGATGTTCTATTTCTTATCATTTTAAATGTAGAAGTCTTTAATTTAGTTTGAGTCCCAAAATAATTTTGAAAAATTGCAAAAACGGGAAGATGATCACTTATATCATTTATGAGAAGTCCACCAACTATGTCAGAGTCAATTTTATTTGTAAATATATTGTCTATCAATGTAGCTGTATCCAGTGTTATTCTACTTGATTTTATAATTACAGGGAAAAGACAGTTACTGTACACTGTATGGATAAAGTCTGTTGTTTTTTGATGTCCATTCGGATTTAACAAATCTATATTAAAATCACCACAGATTATTTTCACTTTCTTATCAGAATGGTTAAATATGGCAGCAAGTTTCTCATTGAATGTGTCAAGACATGATCCTGGTGTTCTACAACTTAACATAATATTATTAGCTTGTTTTACATGAATTTAAATTGTTATACATTCCAATATGTTGTCTATAGTACTTGACATACATTCAATTTGGCTGCATCTCAAAGCTTTATCTACATATAAGGCAAGACCTTCCCCCTTTTTATTCACCCTGTTCTTTATAAATAATTCATACCCATCCAGTCCCATATCAATAACTTTTTCATCATCAAGCCAAGTTTCTGATATTGCAATTATATTAAACTTTTTTAGTTTGCTCAAATATTCTTTAATTTTGGAAATGTTTTTATAAAGACTTCTACTATTAAAATGTATAACTGATAATGCATTTTCCATTTTAATATTATTATTAAATTGATCATCTGTGTAATACTCACAAGTATTATTGTTGTTAATATTACAAAAAAAATTATCTGAGTCAAAATTACTTTCAGGATCACACATCTTGTGATCTACATAGTCAAAGTTTTTAAAGTTCATTTCTTCAACACATTTTGATGAGGGCCCACCGTGACAGTCATTCCCACTACAGAAAAAATCTTCATCTTCAATATCTCTGAATGGAAAAGTATAATCCATATCCATACTTGTCATTTATTTATGTTGTTGTTTTCATTGTCTGTTAAAGCCATAAGGCCAAACATTTGTCCACAATTGATTATCCATAATCTCCAGTCTTCACACATTTCCACCAAAAAATGTAGACTCCTCATTAACAGCTGCGATCGTTTCAGTTTTGTTTGTATTGTTCTAAGCCTTTGAGTTCTCTTATCATCACAACTTTTGCTTCTTCAGGTGTACCATTCAAACGGCTCATTACTTTGCAATTTCACATCTACATTGCTTGTATCTTTTTTTGTTTTCTCATAATGTGTGCCTGTCTGGCAATTTCAGCATTCTTTTTTGTCAAGTGCTCATTTAAATACACGCCTGTCCCCTTTAACTTCTTTGCCTACTTCAGTACATCAGTCTTGGTCCTTCTGCTCACAAACCGAACAATAATTGCCGGCTTTGTTTTACCGTCTCTTCTGGGGAACGTATAACAGGTTGCGATATGATGGCTTTGAATACTCACATTCTTAGTTTGGAGGAATTTTATAACTTGCTGTTCCAGCTGTGACTCCTTTGCTGGGGCATCCTCACCTTCTCCACCTCCACCTGCTGTAACTCTGGCATAGGTCCAATGATGCATCTCCAACCCGTTTATGATTATCTCATCCATTCTAATATATTGTTCAAGATCCTCAATTCGACTTTCCAGCTGTCTATCTTCTTATCTTTCTCCTTTGTCAGGTTCTTCAGTTGTTTTATTTCACTCCTCCTCAACACCAGAGTTTACTTTCTTTGGTGGCATTATGAGATCAGTTCCCTTAACTCCGTTAGCTGCATTAGCATTGTTAGCTCTGTTAGCAGTGTGTTAGCAGCGCGGCGTCTGCAACGCTAGCTCCATTAGCTGTGTGTTAGCAGCGTCGGCGTAGTCAGCTCCGTTAGCAGCGTGTTAGCAGCGTCAGTGTTGGCGTTGTTAGCTCCGTTAGCAGTGTGTTAGCAGCGTCAATTATAAGTAAAATGTTCATTACAGCAAACTATTGCTATCATAGTGGGTGTTGAAAAAGTAACATAAATGTGTTGTTTGCTTATTGTCATACTGTCAGTATCATAAGAAGTAAACTGATTTTTGCAGGGTAGAGAAGAATGCGTTCCAGGGACTTTGTTCTTTTGAATACATTTGATCTTCACTTATTGTGGGCTCACTTTTTGGCATGTAGTTCAACACCAGTTGGGACTCTAAAGTTTGACTCATTCTTCATGCTACTAAAACTTGAAACCACTTTGCTGTAATATTTAGTGGATAAAAATGATTTGAACACATCTTTATTAATTTTTTCCCCTGCCGAGCTGGTCGTCCAGTGAAAATCACACTGTTTCAAATAATCATATTTGTCAATTTCATGTTACATTTAGGGAAGCACGGTGGCTTAGTGGTTAGCACTGTTGCCTCACAGCATGGAGGTTGTGGGTTCACTTCCCGTGGCCTTTCTGTGTGGAGTTTGCATGTTCTCCCCGTGTTTGCGTGGGTTTCCCCCGGGTGCTCCGGTTTCCTCCCACGTCCAAAGACATGCGGGTTAGGTGGATTGGGATCTTTAAAATTGTCCGTAGGTGTGTGTGTGGGTGTGTCTGTGTTTGTTTGTCTATTTGTGGCCCTGCGACAGACTAGCGTCCTGTCCTGGGTGTACCCCGCCTCGCGCTCTATGACTGCTGGGATAGGCTCCAGCCCCCCGCGACCCTTAATTGGACTAAGCAGTAGAAGATGGATGGATGGATGGATGGATGTTACATTTATATTATTCCGTTGATTCCTATCTGCCACTCTTTATATTTATGACCTAGTTTGTACAAGAGATTTGAGAAAGATGGCAGACATTATAGGTCCCTCATTTTCACGATGTTTCTTAAACATATGTTTCTTTGCATACTATTGTGTCTGTGTGTGTGTGCGTACAGTATATTTATTGATTAACTTGTTTAAATATATGTCATAATGTTTTAACTGTATGTTTTAGTGTACAGCACATTGGGTCAGCTTTGGTTGTAGTAGTGCTTTATAGTGTACAGATGGAATGGTACTGCATGTTCATATACTGTGGATATTTTATGCAAAACTAAACTGGAGTATCTTCCATCACATTTCCAAATCAGGTCCATATATTTATAGAGTATATTTGTAAGGGGATTTAAAGATACTTTAGAATAGAAAATATTACTATTGTAGATAGTTATACAGTGAGGAAAATAAGTATTTGAACACCTTGCAATTTTGCAAGTTCTCCCACTTAGAAATCATGGAGGGGTCTGAAATTTTCATCTTAGCTGCATGTCCACTGTGAGAGACATAATCCCTGCTGCACACACTGCAGCAGGGATTTTGGCCCATTCCTCCACACAGATCTTCTCTAGATCAGGATTGGAGTTTCAGCTCCCTCCAAAGATTTTCTATTGCATTCAGGTCTGGGGACTGGCCAGGCCACTCCAGGACCTTGAAATGCTTCTTACGGAGCCCCTCCTTAGTTGCCCTGGCTGTGTGTTTGGGGTCATTGTCATGCTGGAAGACCCAGCCATGACCCATCTTCAATGCTGTTATTGAGGGAAGGAAGTTGTTTGCCAAAATCTCGCAATACATGACCCCATCCATCCTCCCTTCAATACGGTGCAGTCGTCCTGTCCCCTTTGCACAAGAGCACCCCCAGAGTATGATGTTTCCACCCCCATGCTTCACGGTTGGGATGGTTTTCTTGGGGTTGTTCTCATCCTCTAAACATGGTAAGTGGCGTAGATTTCAAAAAGCTCTATTCTGGTCTCATCTGACCACATGACCTTCTCCCATGCCTCCTCTGGATCATCCAGATGGTCACTGGTGAACTTCAAATGGGCCTGGACATGTGCTGGCTTGAGCAGGGGGACCTTGCTGCCCTGCAGATTTTTAAACCATGACAGCATCATGTGTTACTCATGTAATCTTTGTGACTGTGGTCCCAGCTGGTCCAGGGTGAGGAGGAAGATATCCTAGGATATGTTATTAGTGTAAATGGCCAATTAATCTGGATGCGGCTAATCTCTGAAGCATTGTCCACATTGCTAGAATAAGTTTACAAAATCAAATGATATATAAGTTTTCATGAAACAAATTTAGGACCTGATAGTTGTGACATAGCATCTTGTAATTGTGACTTGGTATCACATAATTGTGAGGAAACATACACTTGTTGGGTTGATATATTGATTTATTCATTTTAGAAGTGGTGGATTTGTTTTTCTGTTCCACCAGTATAAACACATTTTTACAGCTCTGATTATTCAGTTTGTTTTTCTGTTTTGATAAAGAGATTTGACTCAGATTATTGTGATTACTTGTTTATTAATTGTGAATTAGCATGAGATTATTTTGAGAATAAGATACTTAAAGTGGTCACTTCACGCCCTGTCATGACTGCTGGGATGGGCTCCAGACCCGCCGTGACCCTAAGTTGGAGTAAGTGGGAATAGACAATGGATGGGTACTTTCAGTGGTAATCACTGGTAAATGAACTGACTATTCAAAATACATAAAGAACTATGCAAATATTGATCTAATGTGTTTTATTTTTGGTGCCATGTGACCTGAGATATTAAGCCATCAACATGAGAAATTTAGCTTTATTTCACCTGCTGTTTTTAAAACGCCCAGAATTTGTTAGCCTATGACAAATGTGTGTTTGCGTGGGGACGGCCCTCCAGAGACATTTCTGCAGGTATGTTGATTTAAACAGAAAGAATATCATTTTTACCGTTTGGAAAATGTGTTTTTTTGGTGGTTCATGGTGAATATGTCGAAACGGTGAGCAGGTGAAATTGTTTTTAGTGTTTATTTTTTTAACGTTACTTTCACGTGTTATTGGCATGTTTGCAGTCATGGAGAAGTGTGAAAATGTCTCACTGTAAGGACCATTCCCTGAAGTGGAATACTACGCCGGGAACCTGTGAATCACACAGAGAAACCTACACAACTTTATCTGCTTTGGGAAAAGTGTGAGCATGAACCATCAGAAAGAGACAGCGAGTGACAATGACGGACAGCTCCGCTTGTGGACTTGAAATGTTTACTGATAGTCAGGTGGAATTCATAGAATTTGGAGAAACAGTAAAACTCGCCTAAACCGTCATTGTATGAACCAGATATTCGCACTCACCGGGCAGAAGCAAAAGTCCCAATACTTTTGTATGGTTTTCCATGTAATAAACACAGTATATAGCAGATTTTGTGTAACAGATTTTCGCTTAAATCAGACAAAACATCCTGTGCAATCACAATGTATTCCCATTAAAAACCAGAGCAGTCTGGACGTGCCCAGTAACAGAGGTATGAAATGAAGTTCAGCAGTGACACTCGCCAATTTGGGGAAAGTGGGTACCATATTTCCTTCATTAAAAGACCAGGGCACTTATTTTTTTCAAACTGCGCTCAGACCCGACGCCTAAATGAGGCAGGGCATAATTCAAGGCTGGTGATTATTAACCAACTGCTGCTTGCTGCCTGCACTGTAATACAGTGTTAAGTTTCACACATATCCTTGTGTGTGATGAACCAAACTGCTTTAGATCAGAGCCCTCTGCATGGCTGCGAACCCACACACCTGCTAAATGATGGACACTGCAAAGGGCAGTGATTTGTCACTTTCCCGGTTTCACTCCTTCCTCTCCCATCAAATTTTAAAAGTTTTTGCAGTGTGCATGTCGATTACATTTTCGATTATGGATCAAATACATCTGGCAGAAAAGTCCACAAATATGACCAACTTTAAATCATAGAGTCAGAAAAAGATGCTCAAATGACCTGCAGTTCATGGACGGAAATTACACATACTGTTGGTTTGGAGGTTGGTGATTGTATAAAGAAGTGGAGCTCCTTGAGGGACAAATTAATCCAGAAAAGCCACCTTTCCTGCAGCAAATTGCATGAAGATGTGACAGAAAACTTTAAAAGGGTCACGCACACGTCAACATCATTGCATGTCCATGGAGTTATGGAGCTGGAGAAGCATAAATCAACCTTTACGATGTTATGGTGCTACTTTGCTGCTGACTTAGAAAAAAAGAGAGATGACCAAATGTAATCTTTTTAATACACATAATGTCCGGCACTTTTTAAGGCAGGCATTTATTTTTTTCAGGTGAAGTTCTGACCCGGTCATTAAATGAGGCAGGTCCTGATTCAAGGTCAGGCTTTTAATCAAGGAAATATGTAAACCTAATTGGAGCTGCTTATTCCCCATAGATCATTTGGCGCCTCCTAACTGTAACTAATCTGTTACATACATATAGCAGCTTTTAGCTGATTTCGATTTTATAATGGGCAAAATTCACTGGTCCACCTGAATCCATTATATGCAAGTTTTACTGTATTGAAATGAGTATAATCAGTAAAATCATCGGTTGCAGATGTCTTTGAGGGGATGTATTTATTATGACTTTGTTTATGCTTAGCCAATCAAATTTGACATATTTAATGTTTTTTATGAATGAAGGCGGAGATGGAAATACGATTGATTGGGAAAATTCAACAATTTGACTTGAAATTCCATCAAATCTCACCATCATCATTTCGGTCTAAATCTCGATAACCAGACAGCTCAAGGCCTATTTCATCAGTAACCCTTCATCTACATCAGATGGAATCTCTCCATTCTACAGTGAAGCCATTAGTTTTAAAAAAGGAACCTGGATTGACAGTGCGTACTGACCTGCAGTCGGTCCCCGAGGTGACGTCACATTCTGGTTCAAGATGGCTGTGAATCTGACTTGCACATTTCAGATGCAGTCTGGCTAATTTCATTTGTATCCGCTACAGTATATCAGAGCCCACACAAGTTAAAGACTTGGAAAAAAATGATTTATAATCTGGTACAAGATTTTAAAAATAGTGTTAACTGGAGTGAGATATGCCATTTAATGATGTTCAAGAAAAGTCAGCAAATATATTTGCTTCAGTTTCTTATTATTCAAGTACAGCGGTTTAGTTAGTTTGCAAGGTAGCGGAACCCAACAATTACCATGTGACTAGCAAATAAATAAATAAATAAAATAGATGGGTCTGATTTTCTTTTCCAAGCAGCCCAGATTTATTCACTGTGGACTTTCACCTTTCAACAAAAACATCAATATCAGATGCAGCGAGAAGATGCTGTAATGAACCTTTACTGCAGCAATTTCTGAAAAAGACTTGCCAATTATGAGCCAGCAGTTACGACCTTTTGCTGATGTGATGGATGTACTTTTATCTGTAACTTATACAGAAAGAAAACTCAGTTTTCCAGCAAATACATTTGTCACTGTCAACATTTCAAAGATAAGGAATTTTAAAAACCCCAAAACTGTTATGTGCAGACGCGAGTTGAGGAGCGGACCAGCGTCTGACTGAACCCAGCACTAAATAACCAGAAAGCGGTTCCAAAAACAAAAACAAATTTATTTCCCTTCTGTGCAATAATTGTGTACAACATAAATGTGCGGTTTGTCTGGCGAGGTGAAGGACGGCGCGCTCTCCAGCGCCCAAATGGATCGAAGCCCGACGCTTCTGGACCCAGACTCACCGCCGAACACCCCCCAGGTGGATACGACAAACTGACTCTGTGAAGGATGGAAAAGGTGAGGTAAGTCAACAGAGCTACCACAAATATCCTTCAAAGGCACACACTATCAGCAACACATTCAGGTCTGAATTTAAGCTTTATGTAAATGAGCAGCTTCTCACAACAGGTGGAGGATCATCATTCCGTACGCCACGGCCGTGAGAAGCGAGCTGCACAATTCTCATCAATGTTCAAATATACTGCGTAACAAAATACCAAATTACTGTTAACACTTATTCAGACAATCATCACCTCTGATGTGTGCTGACAGCATGTGTCCCTCACCCGTCCTCCTTCACAGGCACGATGTGTCAAACCCAGGCGCGGTCCTCAGCATCTCACAAACGAACGTCACAAGGTCGAGTTCCCGGCAATTATGCTCGAATCACTCATGGCTTAAATGCAGAACGTCATCTCATTATCTGCTTCAGCTGAAAGTCTTTAAGTTTGCACGTGAGCATCATCCACAGGTGCTGCAAGTCATTAGGCCTGCACGTGAACATCCTCCACAAGTGCAGCCAATAATGCTGATGAGGGTGAAGGACTCTTCTGCCAGCACCTTCTCCACAGACAAAAAACCAGTTTGCATACCACCTGGAGAGCAAAGAAAAGAAAACAACACCAAAATATCCAGCCAAACCCCCCAACACACAACAAAAACAGAAGAATATGTTGCAGCACTGCACTATTTTCTTTACTTTCTTTGGTTTTCTATTTTTTTTTCTTGTGCCTTTGCAGGAACTAAACTGGCTCAACATGAAAACTGCAATCCTATATGTTATTTATTATTTTAATGATGTATTTTAAATCAGATCTATCAGATCTTTGGTCTCGACTGATCCTTCAAGATATATGAGCTGGGTCAAAAAACCTGAGCCAACATGATGGGTATAAATTACCCCAAAAGTCTCAAACTGCTGGACTGTGGGGTGGATGCAAACCACAAACCAGATGTTCAGACCATCACAGATCAAAATCAAAGTCAGTGTTATTGTCTGTTCTTCTGCATGTAGATGACACAGATGGCACTGAAACGTTGAATGTCTCAAATCCCCAGTGTAAACAGGGTACATCCAGAAAGTGTTCACAACACATCACTTTTTCCACATTTTGTTATGTTACAGCCTTATTTCAAAATGGAGTAACTTAATTATTTTCCCCCTCAAAATTCTGCTCACATCTCATAATGACAATATAAAAATGTTTTTTATTTTATTTTATGTTTACAAATTTATTAAAAATTAAAAAAAGTAATTGATTTGATGATTTAGGTTCAGTGGTTAAGCAGTGGGCTTCAGACCAGGAGATCCTCGGTTCAAACCCCAGTCTGGCAATCACTATGGACCCTTGGGCAAAGCCCTTAATCCTCAAGTTGCTCCCAGTGTGTAGTGAGCGCCTTGTATGGCAGCACCCTGACATCAGTGGGTGTGTGAGTATGTCTGTGCGAATGTAAGACATTATTGTAAAGCGCTTTGAGCTTCTTCTACAGATGGAAAAGCACTATATAAATGCAGTCCATTTCATCATGAAGTTGTATAACTGGGAATGCAAAATGTGTACTATGCACAATTTCTCCAATCATAGCCACAGAACACTATAATTTCTTCTGGAGTGTCTTGGTGGCTTTCCTCGCTCATCTCCTTCTTGCACAGTCACTCAGTTTTTTGAGAACTGTCTACCCAAACAGATTTACCATAGAGTGCCATACTGTTTGCATTGCAAAGTCCAAGACATATTCACACACACACACACACACACACACACACACACACACACACACACACACACACACACACACACACACACACACACACACACACACACACACACACACACACACACACACACACACACACTCACTCATCTTCAACCACTTAGTCCAATCAAGGGTCGCGGGGGGCTGCAGCATATCCCAGCAGCCACAGAGCGTGAGGCGGGGTACACCCAGGAGAGGACGCCAGTCTGTCGCAGGGTCAGAAACAGACAAACAAACACATTCACACCCACTCGCACACCTATGGACAATTTAAAGATTCCAATACACCTAACCCGCATGTCTATGGATGTGGGAGGAAACCAGAGCACCCGGAAGAAACCCCCGCAAACACAGGGAGAACATGCAAACTCCACACAGAAAGGCCACAGGCGGGAAATGAGCCCATGACCTTCTCACTGTGAGGCAACAGTGCTAACCACTAAGCCACTGTGCTGCCCAAGACATATTCAGTGACTTGGAAATGTTCATGTATCCATTCCCTGACTTGTCTGAAGAAAACTGGCAATAAAGCTGATTATTTACAGGTATTATACCAAAGCGTTCTATTACTTATGCAACTCATCATCTTGGCTTTTATATTTTTAATTAGTTTATATCAGGTTGTAGAGGTTTGTTTTCAGTTTGAGTTTAAGGAAGATAATTTTGGAAATTTTTATTTTTTGTATTTGAAATGGCATAAACAAATTAAAATGTGTGAAATACCAAGGGTTGTAATACTTTTGGATGACACTGTACAAAGCAGACAAGATTTTTTTTTTTTTTTTTTGTGCAAACATTCAAATTATGTAAATGGAATAAACAGTGCAATGGCGTAGATGGTGCAAAAACTGCTTAATGGATGTGTGAGTGTGTACAAATGGGCTCTCTGGGTGTATAACACGGCTCTGAACAGACACAGTCAGGGCAACAGAAAGACGAACCTGGAGTGATATCGTAATATTCTTTCATGTACGCTGGCACCGTAAAGGTAAGCCTTCATGCATGGACATGACGAGAGCGCTGTCTCATATTGTAATGTTTTGTCAGGTACGGTGGCATTGCATTGGTTTGGGTCCTATCTCACTGGTTTGGGACAGCCTGCGAATGACAACTGCAAGGGAAACGGCTCCCAGAGCCGTTGCTGGTGTCTTGCAACTCTCTGAACTCTCACTGGGATTCCTAACGGGAGAGACGCACAAACTGCCATGTGAGCATGACAAACTAGCGGAGATGATCGGAGAGGAACAGTCGCTTCTGGAAGTTATTGATTTGCTGCTGGCCTGCAGGCACTAGGGCTCCCATTTAAGCTTTCTGGGCCTATGTATTTAATGTCCTTTTTTCTTTTCTTTTTTGAGATGCATAATTCTGCAGGACCAGAGAACAGTGGTGTGTCACTTTGAATTTTTTAATCTAGAGCTGTCTCTGTCTCTCTCTGTCGGTCTGTCTGTCTCTCTCTCTCTCCCTCTCTCTTTCTGAGGATGTACGGTGGGAGGTCTTTGATGTGCTTGATGTGAGGATGACGCACGATCAGTGAGGAAATTTGACATCTTGCTTTCATTAAATGGCATATTTCATTCATATCCAGCTCTCCCACAGTGCACATATGTGTCTGTAAACAGGGAAAACCTTTCTGCTCGTTGCTGTGCTGTGGAAATGTGATGCTATCTGTCCATCAGAGCCAAAATGCAGGAGGACGGAGGAGGACGTATCTCTGCCAAATCAGCATGAAGAGCCACTTCGGATCTGTTGTGGAGACCCCAATTGAAAAAACAAGGGAACAGCAAAAATGACCTACAATTATCAGGGGGTAGTCCCGGTGGGGGGGGCACAGCCTGCCTTTTCATGGATCAAAAAACCTGCCGAATACTATTTCTGAATGCTATATTCAGGAAGACATGACTTAGCTAGATAAATTTGTACCAGACCATGATTTAGCAAGGTATAGCAAGGTTGTTCACCTTTTTTTAGCTAAAGATAGTTCAAATGTTTTCTGTTACTTATCATAACATCATAGGTGTCACATTCAAGCTTGTACAATACATGCTCAAATTAACCCTCTGGGGTCTGAGGGCATTTTTTGGACAGTTCACTTGCCTGGCATAAATGTTTTATTATTGCTGTTAAACACTCACCCTGCATCCCACAATCAAGTGGCATGTCTCTATGTCTCTTTTTTTTTTTCAGGACAACCTGTACTTTCAGAATATACGAGGTCTATTAGAAAAGTATCCGACCTTATTATTTTTTCAAAAACCATATGGATTTGAATCACGTGTGATTACATCAGACATGCTTGAACCCTCGTGGGCATGCGAGAGTTTTTTCACGCCTGTCGGTTACGTCATTCGCCTGTGGGCAGTCTTTGAGTGAGGAGTCGTCCACCCGCTCGTCGATTTTTTTCATTGTTTAGGAATGGCTCAGAGACTGTTGCTTTGTTTGATAAAAAATTTTTCAAAACTGTAAGGCACAACTGAGTGGACACCATTCAATAAATTCAGCTGGTTTTCGGTAAAAATTTTAACGGCTGATGAGAGATTTTGGTCTGGTAGTGTCGCTTTAAGGACGGTCCACGGCGCATGACGGCGATCTGCGCTTCGAGGCGGCAGCGTCTCGCCGTTTCAAGTTGAAAACTTCCACATTTCAGGCTCTGTTGACGCAGTAAGTCGTCAGAGAACAGAGAACTTTCAGAAGAAGTCGGCATGAGGAGTTTATTCGGACATTCCATTGTTAACGGTCATTTTGTAATGAAAGAACGTGCGGGCAGAGTCGCATGTCGGGCTGGACCCGACCGCGGGGGGTCGCGGCAGGAAAAACACCTCCGTTGGAAATCTTAACGGGCAAGTTGGAACATGCCCAAGCTGTTAAACAATTTCTCAGTTACTCACTTGTTGAAAGCCATTAGAAGCCGCCTGAATTCTACAAATGGTTTTCAACACGGAGGTGTTTTTCCTGTCGCGGCGCACACAGATTTGCCGAGTCGTCACGGAAACGACTCGGCGAATTTGCGCGCACGTCTTTCATTAAAAAAATGTCCTTAAACAGTGGAATGTCCGCATAAATTCCTCATGCCGGCCTCTTCTGAATCTTCTCTGTTCTCTCACGATGTCCTGGGTGAATTAAGCCTTAAATTAGGATGTTTTCAGCTCGAAACAGGCCGACGACAGCGCCTGGAAGCGCTGCAGGACGTCCCGCTCCGTGGGAAGTCCTTACACCGACAGAAACACCCCATAATCTCTCATCAGCCGTTAAACTTTTCACAGAAAACCAGCTTAATTTCTCGAATAGTGTCCACTCGGATATTCCTCACAGGTCCAGAAAAAATTTTGATAAAGCAACGCGCGCCGTCTCGAGCAGCGTGTGAAACAAAGGAATTCAGCCGAGAGGGCGGGACCACATCTCACTCAAGGCCTGCCCACAGGGAAATGACGTCACCGACACGCGTGAAAAAACTCACGCGTGCGCACGAGGGTTCAAGCATGATTGGTGTAATCGCATGTCATTCAAATCCATATAGTTAAAAAAAATAATAAAAGGGTCGGTTTATTATCTAAGAGACCTCGTATATGCTATAGTGGTGTTTTATAAGTGTAATAAAGGTTTACAGTCAAAAATAAGAAAATAAAAAAATAAAGTGGAAATAATTTTCACACACATTTATTTAAAACACAGCAAACTATAATAAACAACTATTTTGACACTTTATAAAGTTAGTTTGGGATCTTGTACAAAAGAATTTACAAAATTAAGGTTCTAACAATAAGCACAACTGCACATTTTGAACAATATATACAAAATGGTCTATGCATTTTGTTTGCCTTTATGCCACATCTCAAACTTTTTATTTCCATGGAGTTTGACTCCCTCTTGGAATGTGTTCCTGCACTGTAAACAACCTTTCTTCACAGTTTGAGCCCCCCCATTCAAATGCAGACACGGCACTTTATGAGTGAGAGCGGGAGCGAGAGGGGCTTATTCAACAATATTCCCTGGCCAAGTCAGGGAATATTGAATCATTTCTCTCAGTGACACTCTTTGGTCGACCACGTGAGGTTGTATGAGACCCTCTTACACTGATCTCCTTCATTCATATGAGCAACGCTGCGCTTTTACGCATGGAGCCAGCAGCCAGAGGGCTATTAAGACAGCATTCACATGCCAAAGAGTAACACATTGTTTCTACAAATGATCTTTGGTCTACCATGTGAGGCTACCAATCCACATGCTATGACGGCAGAAAGCAGCGAGGAGTGCTATGATTTGGATAATTTCAACCACTGGAAAGTTGACAATTTAAAGCATTTTTGTAAGCTCCGCAGATTGCCTGTTACAACCAGGACTACGTATGGCAGTGGACAGAAATGGAAAGAAGAGCTGGCTACCCTTGCGTATGCTGCATCGTTACAGAAACTACCGTTGGTTCTGACAAAGGAGGAAGAGAGAGCTGTTGTTGAAAATGACCAGTCCTTGTTGATAGAACAAAGATGGCGCCAGTGTTTGCGGCGTGCCTTCTGTCTCTACGAACTGTGGTAGTTTTCCTGCTGTTTTGGCTGCTTATATGGAATGTCAACTGTCTACTGGTTTATGATCGTCAATCACTCCTAAATATACGTCAGTCATGTGAGTGTTGGGGACGGTCTGGTCAAGATGGGAAGAGGATCTTCCACTTTTCACCACCTGTGGGTATACCGGCTTGGTCTGCATGTAGAAGGTGCAGACATCATGGGAGACGTAGCGGCAGGCTGACTAAACTTAAAGCCAGTTTGGCGTGTTCTCCTGTTGCTCTCTCTGGAGATATTGGGTCGGCATCTTCTCTTAAAACACATTTCTTCTCTTTGGCTTTTAACGCAGTTTGACACGTTTTTTTGTTTGTTTGTTTGTTTTTAGTGTTTCTGCTTTTAACTGTGGTTTATTTATTTATTTTAACTTGCCTGTTGTTGTGTACAGTGCTTTGGTTGTTGGTATGCTTTTTAAAGTGCTTTATAAATAAATTGAGATTGAGATTGAGATAGTTGGAGACAAACAAATTTCTGACCCCTTGAAGACAACTGACAGATGGATAGATGAAGTCCAGAGTCTGAAACTGTGGATATTGTAGAGTATTTGCTAAGCAGGGATGAGAAATCGCTACTCCGTCGGCTTCGAAATGACTACAAGGAAGATGGGTCTCACATATAACCTCTTTGGTGTCACATTTGTTTTGATAAGTTGACAGACATACAATATGTGCATGCATGCAGTTTGTTTATAGAACATGTCAATATTACAATATTACACGCCACGTCATTCATAGCGTGACATTACAGCCGATGCACAAAAATGGTGTCATCAGCCACATTATAATTCGGCACAGTTTCAGGATATTGACAAAAATAAATGTGTGCAAGAAACTTACAATTCTAGTTCATGTTTTAGACTAGGTTTAAGGATATGATTCCTTCTTTATGTTCTCTAATGCCATATACCAACACAGTGCAGAGTAGCTACCTAAACTCTGAGTGAGATAGATTATCTCGTCAATAGTTTTACATCCTCATTGAGCACAACTTTGGATGCTGTAGCCCCTCTGAAAAAGAGAGCCTTAAATCAGAAGTGCCTGACTCCGTGGTATAACTCACAAACTCGCAGCTTAAAGCAGATAACCCGTAAGTTGGAGAGGAAATGGCGTCTTACTAATTTAGATCTTCACTTAGCCTGGAAAAAGAGTCTGTTGCTAAAAAAGCCCTCCGTAAAGCTAGAACATCTTACTACTCATCACTAACTGAAGAAAATAAGAACAACCCCAGGTTTCTTTTCAGCACTGTAGCCAGGCTGACAAAGAGTCAGAGCTCTATTGAGCCAGTATTCCTTTAACTTTAACTAGTAATGACTTCATGACTTTCTTTGCTAATAAAATTTTAACTATTAGAGAAAAAATTACTCATAACCATCCCAAAGACATATCGTTATCTTTGGCTGCTTTCAGTAATGCTGGTATTTGGTTAGACTCTTTCTCGCCGATTGATCTGTCTGAGTTATTTTCATTAGTCACTTCCTGCAAACCATCAACATGTTTATTAGACCCCATTCCTACCAGGCTGCTCAAGGAAGCCCTACCATTAATTAATGCTTCAATCTTAAATATGATCAATCTATCTTTATTAGTTGGCTATGTACCACAGGCTTTTAAGGTGGCAGTAATTAAACCATTACTTAAAAAGCCATCACTTGATCCAGCTATCTTAGCTAATTATAGGCCAATCTCCAACCTTCCTTTTCTCTCAAAAATTCTTGAAAGGGTAGTTGTAAAACAGCTAACTGATCATCTGCAGAGGAATGGTCTATTTGAAGAGTTTCAGTCAGGTTTCAGAATTCATCATAGTACAGAAACATTAGTGAAGGTTACAAATGATCTTCTTATGGCCTCAGACAGTGGACTCATCTCTGTGCTTGTCCTGTTAGACCTCAGTGCTGCTTTTGATACTGTTGACCATAAAATTTTATTACAGAGATTAGAGCATGCCATAGGTATTAAAGGCACTGCGCTGCGGTGGTTTGAATTTATATTTATCTAATAGATTACAATTTGTTCATGTAAATGGGGAGTCTTCGTCACAGACATAAGGTTAATTATGGAGTTCCACAAGGTTCTGTGCTAGGACCAATTTTATTCACTTTATACATGCTTCCCTTAGGCAGTATTATTAGAAAGCATTGCTTAAATTTTCATTGTTACGCAGATGATACCCAGCTTTATCTATCCATGAAGCCAGAGGACACACAGCAATTAGTTAAACTGCAGGAATGTCTTACAGACATAAAGACATGGATGACCTCTAATTTCCTGCTTTTAAATTCAGATAAAACTGAAGTTATTGTACTTGGCACCACAAATCTTAGAAACATGGTGTCTAACCAGATCCTTACTCTGGATGGCATTACCCTGACCTCTAGTAATACTGTGAGAAATCTTGGAGTCATTTTTGATCAGGATATGTCCTTCAATGCGCATATTAAGCAAATATGTAGGACTGCTTTTTTACATTTGTGCAATATCTCTAAAATTAGAAAGGTCTTGTCTCAGAGTGATGCTGAAAAACTAATGAATGCATTTATTTCCTCTAGGCTGGACTATTGTAATTCATTATTATCAGGTTGTCCTAAAAGTTCCCTGAAAAGCCTTCAGTTAATTCAAAATGCTGCAGCTAGAGTACTGACGGGGACTAGAAGGAGAGAGCATATTTCACCCATATTGGCCTCTCTTCATTGGCTTCCTGTTAATTCTAGAATAGAATTTAAAATTCTTCTTCTTACTTATAAGGTTTTGAATAATCAGGTCCCATCTTATCTTAGGGACCTCTTAGTACCATATCACCCCAATAGAGCGCTTCGCTCTCAGACTGCAGTCTTACTTGTAGTTCCTAGGGTTTTTAAGAGTAGAATGGGAGGCAGAGCCTTCAGCTTTCAGGCTCCTCTCCTCTGGAACCAGCTCCCAATTCAGATCAGGGAGACAGACACCCTCTCTACTTTTAAGATTAGGCTTAAAACTTTCCTTTTTGCTAAAGCTTATAGTTAGGGCTGGATCAGGTGACCCTGAACCATCCCTTAGTTATGCTGCTATAGACTTAGACTGCTGGGGGGTTCCCATGATGCACTGAGTGTTTCTTTCTCTTTTTGCTCTGTATGCACCACTCTGCATTTAATCATTAGTGATTGATCTCTGCTGTCTTCCACAGCATGTCTTTTTCCTGATTCTCTCCCCTCTGCCCCAACCAGTCCCAGCAGAAGACTGCTCCTCCCTGAGCCTGGTTCTGCTGGAGGTTTCTTCCTGTTAAAAGGGAGTTTTTCCTTCCCATTGTCGCCAAGTGCTTGCTCATAGGGGGTCGTTTTGACCGTTGGGGTTTTTCTGTAATTATTGTATGGCTTTTGCCTTGTAATATAGAGCGCCTTGGGGCAACTGTTGTTGTGATTTGGCGCTATATAAATAAAATTGATTTGATTTGATTTGATTTACGTCCGTCTGGATCTTTCTTTTCTGTGGGAAATTGTGTAGAATGAACGGAGGTTTACAACCACATTTCTTCTTCTTTCCGTCTTTGGGTGGACTCGGTGGAGCTTTGCAATCTGTGTTTTCAGCCAACTTTCAAGCCTATAAATTCCGTTTGAGCATTTGAAAACAGCACAATGCGCACCTGTCATTATTGTATGTGTCGCTTAAGGCTTAAAGCCTTTGAAACAATCCCTGTAAGCCTTAACTTTTACAGTCCGCTAATGCTACTGTATACGAAATTCAATGGGAGCGGTGTGAGTTTGGTAGCTGGAATTTTTGACCCATGCATGCGCAGATGCGTTGCGCACTTCGCTTATTCCGATTGGACACTCACATTGCGCACGTCATGACACAGCTTCTGTGAGGAGTACAAAGATGGTGGACAGCTGGCTCGAAGGTCTGCAGAGTGAACTTTTCAGCAAAAAAAAAGTATGTTTCTATCTTATATCATTAAAAAGTTATTTCTAATTTAGTAAAACTTGTACTCAGCCTTCATATATGACGGTGTCGGCCCCAGAGGGTTAGTTAAAAAAAAAAAAACAGGTTAGAAAGTATCTTTTCTCTGTGATTCCATTTTGTGGTGAAATATGCACCAAAATGCAGGACATGGCAGCTAAAAATTCTAAATTTTCTGGGGAGGAACATAATTCTACCCCACCGGGAAGCACAACCAAAACACATTCACAGAGCCATGCCCCCCCACCCCCTTACAAAATCTTGAATCGGCCCCTGATGTTATTGCAGAATAAATCAAATCAAAAAACCCACATGCCTGAAGTGCTGCTGGACATCGCTGCATTGTGGAGAAGAGGCTGGTCCAGTGTGTGGACAAGCACTGTGCTTGGATCTCAGAGCTGAGGACAAAAGCTTCATATAAGCAGGGGATTATATATCCGGCAGGAACGTCATTCTGCAAGGTGGTGAGTGCACTATACGCTTTATTATTATTTTCTTTTAATTTATTTTGTCATTATTAGGAACAGTGGGGGAATTTCCAGTCTAGTCACATGGATAATAGCAGGATAGTAAGAGCTGTACACTTTGTGTGCAAACGTGTCATCGTTTCAGCTGCGACTGGCCACTTCAGTGAGATATCAACTGCAAAATTGTTGCTCGTTTGCATGTTTGGTCGCTAATTTGCGCCTCCAGCTGCTCTCCAACAGTCGTGCCTGGTGAGATAGTACTCTAAGCTTTCATGCATGCACGTAACAGGAGCATGATGCCATATTGTCATGTTTTGTCAGGTTCACTGGTATTGAGAAGGTTAGCTTTTGTGCACGTCAGGAGCAAAGAAATAGGTTAGCAGCAGGAGGAAACAGGACTCTGGAGGTTCTGACTGTAATAATTACATGGAAAAAAGTAGAAGGCAGCATTTGTACTGTGTTACACTGCATTATACATGTGTGCATGTGCACAATTACAACATCAACAAAATGCATCATGCTCCCACAGAGATCAAAGATGGGATGAAGGCTACGAATGAAATGTTTTTCTTCTTCTTCAGTGCAAACACCTGCTGATGTTGCAGGACCCAGTGCACAGGGCCGCTGCATGTGCACAGCAGCACTGGCGCACTTCATTTCTAACCACATTCAGAATACCAACTGCTGACCGGTAATTTATATTCATCTCAGCGCACCCCTCGGGGAGTGGGTGTGGTGCAAGCTTTTGATGAGTGAGTGTGGCCTGTTCCTGTTGTAAGACCAGGCTGACTCCATAACCGGTGTTGCAGACCGAACAGTTCCTCCACTGGTGCATACGTCATTTTGGAGCTCAGCAGCTCGTCTGAGATGGACTCTCTTCACCCAAAGCGATCAAATGTATTAATGGGATTATTAAACATCAGATGGCAAGGTAAAACCTCTTAAATCATTCTAAAGTCATGACGCATGAGCAGTGAAGGCAGGGCGGACTGATTTTTAGGGGGGACTGTTCGGTTGGAGACACCGGAACCTTAATGATCACCCTAAACCACAACCTGTTGTCCAGTCCTCACCTTCACCTCCCTTCTCCTGGATCACGTTGCCTCCAAACCTGGTGGAGCCTGTGTGTATCAATGTTAAACTGATGCTACAGATCAGTTATTAACAAAGTCACCAGTCTACAGGAAAGCAAAAAAGAAAGACACTCAGCAGATGTTTTCTTTTGGGGTAAAATAAAGTGTTGATTTGTTAGTTTTTTCTAAACGTTGACAGTGAACAAGAAAAGGTTTTCTGCTGCAATGGAACTAACTCCACATCTATCAACGGAGATAAAATCAGAAGTCCTGAGCCACTAATGAAGCAAACAACCAGAAGCAGGGCAGAGATGGGCAAATGGCATTTAGAACAACACAAGTGCACTCGGAAATTAAACACTATATGCTCCAGATGAGGATGGGGGGTGGGTGGAAGCAGCTGAACATCTTGGGAAGAGATGTAATTCATAGCTGTTCAGGACAGATGTAGACGATTGGTTCAAAGATGGATGCCTGCAACACATTTCAAAAAAGCTGGGACAGTGGTATGTTTACCACTGTGTTACATCACCTTTCCTTCTAACAACACTCAATAAGCGTTTGGGGACACTAATTGTTGAAGTTTTGAAGGTGGAATTCTTTCCCATTCTTGCTTGATGCACGACGTCAGTTGTTCAACAGTCTGGAGTCTCCGTTGTCATATTTTGCACTTCATAATGCACCACACATTTTCAATGGGCGACAGGTCTGGACTGCAGACAGGCCAGTCTAGTACCTGCACTCTTTTACTATGAAGCCACGCTGTTGTAACACGTACAGAATGTGGCTTGGCAATGTCTTGCTGAAATAATCAGGGACGTCCCTGAAAAAGATGTTGCTTGGATGGCAGCATGTGTTGCTCCAAAACCTGGATGTACCTTTCAGCATTGATGGTGCCATCACAGATGTGTAAGTTGCCCATGCCATGGGCACTAACACACCCCCATACCATCACAGATGGTGGCTTTTGAACTTCGCACTGGTAACAGTCTGGATGGTCTTTTTCCTCTTTTGTCCAGAGGACACAACGTCCATGATTTCCAAAAAACAATTTGAAATGTGGACTCATCAGACCACAGCACACTTTTCCACTTTGCGTCTGTCCATTTCAAATGAGCTCGGGCCCAGAGAAGGCGTTTCTGGATGTTGTTGATGTATGGCTTTCGCTTTGCATGGTAGAGTTTTAACTTGCACTTGTAGATGTAGCGATGAACTGTGTTAACTGACAATGGTTTTCTGAAGTGCTCCTGAGCCCATGCGGTAAGATCCTTTACACAATGATGTCGGTTTTTAATGCAGTGCCGCCTGAGGGATCGAAGGTCACGGGCATTCAGTGTTGGTTTTCAGGCTTGCCGCTTACATGTAGAAAGTTCTCCAGATTCTCTGAATCTTCTGATTATATTATGGACTGTAGATGATGGAATCCCTAAATTCCGTGCAATTGAACATTGAGAAACATTGTTCTTAAACTGTTGGACTATTTATTCATGCAGTTGTTCACAAAGTGGTGATCCAAAACGAATGTTCTTCTGCATACAGTCACTGCTACACAGTTACATAAAATGGCACCGCGCAGATGTTGCTACTCTGCAGCATTCAAGCTAAAAGTCGTGAAAGAACCGCATGCAAGAGTTGTATGATGAATGGGTGTTCAGTGGAATGATTGAGAAAACTTCCTGCGGGAATAGAAAGTGCCCAATGAAGAAAGATTTACTCAAATGGATCAAGGAGTCATGGCGAGCCTCTCTCTCACATCTTGACGATTTAGCCAGTGTATGCTGAGCATATTAAAAATGCTGGTGTACGTCTAATAAGTGTGTCCAACAGTGAAAGAAAAAAGATTCAGTGTATGCCAATGTTTTGAATACGGTGGGCATACGCAACCTGGTCTCACGGCAAGTCGTGATTCAGCAGCACTGGTCATGATATTGTGACGAAAAGCGCTTCATTTTCGTCACGGCAGCACAAATCCATTCTAATTCATTCCATGATGGCTGCACGAAATTAATAGTGAAGTGGGGAGGTCGGGGTGGTTAAGTTAGGGTTGGGGGTTGGACTAGGGTTAGTAATAGTTAAAAAATCCTGTCACGAAAATTTGACTAATTTTGTTACGGGAGCATGAAAAAAACATGAGACTGGGCTGGCATACGCTGGCTAAATCATCAAGGTGTGACGGGGCCCTAACCCCCGAGGATATGTAAATCCTTCAAGAAGTGTGGCATCTCAAGTGCTATGGATGGCTCAGAGAATAACTTGTTTGGGGCTTTCTGAAATCATGACAAACCTGCAAGAAGACCCTGAGTCAGACATCGTCCTCCCCTAGTCGGACGTGGAAGAAAGTGAAGATCAATCAATCAATCAATCAATTTTTTATATAGTGCCAAATCACAACAAACAGTTGCCCCAAGGCGCTTTATATTGTAAGGCAAGGCCATACAATAATTATGTAAAACCCCAACGGTCAAAACGACCCCCTGTGAGCAAGCACTTGGCTACAGTGGGAAGGAAACACTCCCTTTTAACAGGAAGAAACCTCCAGCAGAACCAGGCTCAGGGAGGGGCAGTCTTCTGCTAGGACTGGTTGGGGCTGAGGGAGAGAACCAGGAAAAAGACATGCTGTGGAGGGGAGCAGAGATGAAGATGAAGCCAAGACTTCGGCAGAGAAAGTCTATGAAGGTCCTGGACACTAGCCACAATTGTGAATTTTATGGATTGCTTTTGTCTTGGCAAAGAGGTAGGACTATGTTATTTTCACTTATGCTCTTCTGTCAGGACTTCACAATTTCACTATATTGAATTTGCCACAAAAAGTCAGTGGGGCTTTTAGCAGGATGGGAGCCTTTAATGGAGTAAATACAGTATTTAAGCTTAGGCAAATCCCAACATAAGTCACCCCAAGGTGCCACAGATAAGCAGCATTTAAATCCTACCCAGCTCATGAGTAACCACACTGGAAATGGTGACAAGGAAAAACATTCTCAGTGGTTTTTTTTTCTCCCTTATAAAAAGAAACCTTAAGTAGATCAGGCTCACTGGGGTGACCATCTGACTTTTCCATACTAAAAAAAAATAAAAAATAAAAATAAAACAACAAAATACAACAGAGGCACAACAAAGAACTGTCAAACAAGCAGCAACAGAAATGTTGCTGCTAAGTAACTGTTTACATAGAGAGTCCAGTTATCACAACAATCAATGGCTCAGAAGACAACCAAGAGGTGAACTTATGAAATTCATGGTGAGCATAACTTGAGAACAAATAGCAGCAGGTTCACAAAATTTGGTATATAGATGGCTCATGTGATGACTTCATGTAACTTTGCATATGGCTGACCTTCACCACCTTTCAAGTCAGCAAAGCAAATTCTTGATAAACATTCTAACTTCAGCCTGATTTAGTGTCTAATGATCAGTTACAGCATTTTAAGCAAACAGCGAAATGCTTATGTTATCATGATTCTTATTTCCCAAGAAGAACTTACCTCATGCGCTCTCTGAGCACCACTTTAATTACATCATAGCATCTCATAATTGAGATTTATCTTGTAATTGTATTTTAGCATCTTGTAATTGTAATTTAGTATCTCGTAATGATTTAGCGTCTTGTAAATGCTCTCATAATAGTGTAGACAGCCACAGATTTGACAGTCATAACTGTGACATAGCATCTTGTAATTATGATTAAACAATTCTTATCTAAGTAAACAAGGACAATAATTACTCTAACATGTGTCACCAAACCCAAACCTTGAACTTGTAAAAGATATTAAGCACATCTCCCTTTGCCGATTTCAGGTGTGATTGTTTACTATAGTGAATAAAATCATAATAATAATAATTTAATATTCTTCCAGGGCATGCAACAGTTAAAAAAAAACATTGTGAGGGGACAGATGGTGACCAGGCACCAGTGAGCAATCCAGCGTAATAGGTGCTGATCGAGCATGAGAAAATGAGAAAAGCAAGTGATAGAGTTGCCCAATCAGGATGACATTTTATTAGTCAGAACATGGCCAACAGTATCAGATTGCCGGAGAATGCTGTCACTTCAAGAAAGCAATTGTTGGGACATATCCATTTTCTTACCAATAGCACACAGTCCGTCTACATCGATTCCAACCCTGTTTAGTCACAAGCTGTGGCCAATCATGACAGATTACCCACAAGTAGGAATAGACCACCAATCAGCTTGAACTAGGGGAGCAAAAAAGCAGATGCACACATCCCCTTTTCTTCACATGGAGCCACAGAAGGCTACACAGAAGGAGCACTGCAGGAAGGACGCCACAGTGTACGTGGACAAAAGCAGGCTACAGTGTGGCCTCTCGTGTCATTTCTTATTCGTCCTCTTGTGTGACCAGCAGTGGTCAGTTCCACTCGGATGACACAGGATTGCTGTCGACGACTGTGGGCAATCATGGTTGATTATGTCCTATTTGGAATGTGGACGTCAATCTGGCTCGAAAATCAGCAACTGGCCTTAACGAGACATAATCTATAGCAGCAGGTTGGAATGTTTTCCAATGAAGTCCTTGTGAAGTTCTCACACACACAAGGTTTCAGACGTGACCAAAATTAGAACTGAAATGCACCCAACAATGAACTTGTCTGAGGTCTTAGTGAGGTGACCTTGTGTACCAAGTTTCACCTTGATACACACAGTCTTCACTAAGACACTGCCTACATATCAAGCACACGGACTCTCATCAGTTCCTCGACCTTCAGAGATGCCGGTGGCTGTTCTTCTTTTCCGTTGGCGGAAACAGGTGTCTGCAGCTGTGATTACTGCCCACTTGTTTTTGTTCAAATGAGATGAAGTCAGATTTGACTCTCTAATGGTGATTTATCATGTTGTAATTGCGAGAAGACAATGCTTAATAACGAGGTGAAAAAAAACAAGATGATGGATGTTTTTCTTTTCCACTGGTGGACACGTGGAACCGATCGTACCTCAGCTGTTTGTTGGGGTTTTTGTTTTTTTTGTTTTTTTTGCTCAGACGTGCTCTTGGAGATTGAGGGCGATGTGACACGTGTTGGGTCCTCGCTGTTACGTGACCGTGTGTGTTCCACTTCCTAACAATGCCCGGTCACACACACACACAGACCCACCGTCTGTTCTTAGGAGTCTCCTACAGCTCTTTGTGCTGCTGGACTCGATATCTGTAGCAGTTCCGCTGTAATTTTACTCACTGATTGTGTGTGGCGCTGTGTTTTTAAATCGGGTTCACTCTGTCTTTGTCAGCACCTTCCTCAGTGCAGTTACAGGACCGATGGGTCAATTATTGATTCACATCTTCTGCCACACTCACAAAATAAAAATATGGAGTAGGGCTCTCGTTTATAAAACATCAAGTACGCTGGCAGCATCACTCTGAGGACGCATGAAGCCGATCTCCAGAGTGCTTTCAAAGCAAGACCAGGAAAACATTTCCTGGATGCTTATCAACAAGAAGGAGGTTACGGTATATCTGGATCGCTAGCGGACGAACTACAAAAGGAATATAACAACTATTGCCAAATGTGGTGAAATGATTAAGTCTAGTTTGGAGTTGTGTTGCCAGGTCTGCTTATTTGAAGCAGCTTCAGGCTTGTTTTTGCCCACACCGCATTGGCAGCAGTGTGGGTTTTATAGAGCAGATGTGTGGATGAGTGGGTGAGTCCATCCCAGCCAGCTTGTGGAAGCAAAAACAGAAAAAAACATAATTTTGCAATTTACCCACTTAAAAAGGCCCATAATTAGGATGAACTGAATCCAGGGATGTGTAACGAAGGGACAAGACGCGTGCAAGCTTTCCTTGCTATGATCACCTCATAAAACAAAACTTCATGCTGGGATATAAACAGTGGTGGGCACAGATAACCAAAAAATTAACTTCGATAACAGATAATCAGATAACTGAAAGTTATCTTTGATACCACCCAAAAATGTATCGGAAGTTACAGATAACCGATAAATTCCAGTATTGCCTCTGTTACACTTGCAACTACTAACAAGCCGATTTTGAGTTTTAACACCACGATCGATTCTGAAAGCATCAAAAGTGACAACAGACCCAAACAATGAGCCCACACTTCTGTCTTTGAACATCTTGCCCCCTGCTGGAAGCTCCTGTTTACTACATGGCTTCCAGCACAGATGCAAGCTGAGAGGAGCCATGAAGCTCAACTCTACTCAATCACAATGTTTCCGTCAGGCTGAGGTCTTGGAAAATAAAGTAATGCTGAGTTATGGATTGATATATAAATAAAATGAATACTGATAGAATAACTCCATTAATGTCAATTCTGTCATTTGTACAAAGTTAAAATATAACATATATCTTTTAATGTTGAATAATGCACTAATTCTGAAGTTTTGTAACAAAAACAGACAGATCGCAAAGGATTCTGGGTAAAATGTGCCTCTGCTGAACACTGATTGGTTGAGTCATTCATTAGGTAAACCAACACATTAATGTGACGTGTGTTGTGTGTTTACAGATAAATGTGCTTTTGTAAAATATTCCATTTTTTTATTTGTAAAAACGGGCATTTTCAAAAAAAAAAGCAAAGTCCTGCATCGTTTAGCATACATGGAGTAACGAGCTGCGTTTAACATCTCACGACCACCTCTCACACTGTGCCTGTGCAAACACCGCAGACCTGTCTTGTAATGTTTTTTTGTTTTGTTTTGTTTTTAAACTTTGATGTCTCCCATCGAGGGTTTTTGTAAATTAAGTTTGAAAAAAGCTTCTGTTTACGTTTTGCTTCTGGAAACACGAGTCCGACGTGTGTGAGAACATAAATTGTGCGTTCTGAACTTTTACACCGTGCGGTTCTGTGGTACAGTTTGACCTGGAACCGAGTACGAGGTCTATTAGAAAAGTATCCGACCTTATTATTTTTTTCAAAAACCACATGGATTTGAATCACGTGTGATTACATCAGACATGCTTGAACCCTCATGGGCATGCGAGAGTTTTTTCACGCCTGTCGGTTACGTCATTCGCCTGTGGGCAGTCTTTGAGTGAGGAGTCGCCCACCCTCTCGTCGATTTTTTTCATTGTTTAGGAATGGCTCAGACTGCTGCTCTGTTTGATCAAAATTTTTTCAAAACTGTAAGGCACAACTGAGTGGACACCATTCGATAAATTCAGCTGGTTTTCGGTAAAAATTTTAACGGCTGATGAGAGATTTTGGTCTGTAACTGTCGCTTTAAGGATGGCCCACGGTGCCTGCGCTTCGAGGCGGCAGTGTCTCGCCGTTTCAAGTTGAAAACTTCCACATTTCAGGCTCTGTTGACCCAGGAAGTCGTCAGAGAACAGAGAACTTTCAGAAGAAGTCGGCATGAGGAGTTTATTCGGACATTCCATTGTTAACGGACATTTTGTAATGAAAGAACGTGCGGGCAGAGTTGCATGTCGGGCCGGACCCGACCGCGGGGGGTCGCGACAGGAAAAACACCTCCGTTGGAAACCTTAACGGGCAAGTTGGAACATGCCCAAGCTGTTAAACAATTTCTCAGTTACTCACTTGTTGAAAGCCATCAAAAGCCGCCTGAATTTTACAAATGGTTTTCAACACGGAGGTGTTTTTCCTGTCGCGGCGCACACAGATTCTGCGCGCACGTCTTTCATTAAAAAATGTCCTTAAACAGTGGAATGTCCGCATAAAGTCCTCATGCCGGCCTCTTCTGAATCTTCTCTGTTCTCTCACGACGTCCTGGGTGAATTAAGCCTTAAATTAGGATGTTTTCAGGTCGAAACAGGCCGACGACGGCGCCTGGAAGCGCTGCAGGACGTCCCGCTCTGTGGGAAGTCCTTACACCGACAGAAACACCCCATAATCTCTCATCAGCCGTTAAACTTTTCACCGAAAACCATCTTAATTTCTTGAATAGTATCCACTCGGATATTCCTCACAGATCCAGAAAAAATTTTGATAAAGCAACGCGCGCCATCTGGAGCAGCGTGTGAAACAAAGGAATTCAGCTGAGAGGGCGGGACCACATCTCACTCAAGGCCTGCCTACAGGAAAATGACATCACCGACATGCGTGAAAAAACTCATGCATGCGCACGAGGGTTCAAGCATGATTGGTGGAATCGCACGTCATTCAAATCCATATAGTTAAAAAAATAAATAAAAGGGTCGGTTTATTGTCTAATAGACCTCGTACAGTGATTGAAAATATCAGCCCAGCTTCAGTTTGAATACTGCCATGAACACTACTAGCCAGTAGATGGCAGTAGAGACTTGCCAAAACAAAATTCCAGATAATCTGTGTCTGCTGTTACTCTGCTACGTTTAAGATGCGTGGAATTTAATAAACGCAAACACAATAACGTCTATAAACCCAGAGAATATATTCACAAGAGTTTTAGGCACTAGAGTTTAATTCTGTTATCCGTGGAGCCTGATCAGAGTGTCTCAAATGCATTTTTCATGTCGCGAACGTACTATTATCAATCAATCAATCAATTTTTTTATATAGCGCCAAATCACAACAAACAGTTGCCCCAAGGCGCTTTATAATTACGTAAAACCCCAACGGTCAAAACGACCCCCTGTGAGCAAGCACTTGGCTACAGTGGGAAGAAAAAACTCCCTTTTAACAGGAAGAAACCTCCAGCAGAACCAGGCTCAGGGAGGGGCAGTCTTCTGCTGGAACTGGTTGGGGCTGAGGGAGAGAACCAGGAAAAAGACATGCTGTGGAGGGGAGCAGAGATCGATCACTAATGATTAAATGCAGAGTGGTGCATACAGAGCAAAAAGAGAAAGAAACAGTGCATCATGGGAACCCCCCAGCAGTCTACGTCTATAGCAGCATAACTAAGGGATGGTTCAGGGTCACCTGATCCAGCCCTAACTATAAGCTTTAGCAAAAAGGAAAGTTTTAAGCCTAATCTTAAAAGTAGAGAGGGTGTCTGTCTCCCTGATCTGAACTGGGAGCTGGTTCCACAGGAGAGGAGCCTGAAAGCTGAAGGCTCTGCCTCCCATTCTACTCTTACAAACCCTAGGAACTACAAGTAAGCCTGCAGTCTGAGAGCGAAGCGCTCTATTGGGGTGATATGGTACTACGAGGTCCCTAAGATAAGATGGGACCTGATTATTCAAAACCTTATAAGTAAGAAGAAGAATTTTAAATTCTATTCTAGAATTAACAGGAAGCCAATGAAGAGAGGCCAATATGGGTGAGATATGCTCTCTCCTTCTAGTCCCCGTCAGTACTCTAGCTGCAGCATTTTGAATTAACTGAAGGCTTTTTAGGGAACTTTTAGGACAACCTGATAATAATGAATTACAATAGTCCAGCCTAGAGGAAATAAATGCATGAATTAGTTTTTCAGCATCACTCTGAGACAAGACCTTTCTGATTTTAGAGATATTGCGTAAATGCAAAAAAGCAGTCCTACATATTTGTTTAATATGCGCTTTGAAAGACATATCCTGATCAAAAATGACTCCAAGATTTCTCACAGTATTACTAGAGGTCAGGGTAATGCCATCCACAGTAAGGATCTGGTTAGACACCAGATGCATTATCCTATACCCACATGCATTATCCTATACCCATAATGCATCTGGACACACTATGTCTACAATAAACCTTAAACATTAGCGCATTGCTTTAAAACTAAAACATATATCTGATATTTTCACTTTATAAAACTTCAGATGTGATATTAATTTAAATAACTTGTCCGAAATTAGTTTGGTTAAAATTTGAACCATAAGTTAAAAATGTATGCCTCTGGATGACTTGGGTGATATTGATTTTTGATGACCAGTTCTCCTTTGCCTGCAGAGAATAGAGCGGTTTCTTCTAAAAACAGCTCTCCTCTGTTTGCAGAGAGTAGAACTACACATCTGCTACAAGATGTTTAACAGGTAGGTGCTCAACTGATTGTAAATTTTATAAATGTTTGTAGCTGTTAAGCTTTGTTTACGACATTAATGGTCTAAAAATTATCAGACAAAAATTTATCGGAAGATAATTAGTCCGATAATGGTTTTCAAAGTTATCTGAAAAGATAATCCGATAATGAAAACTTTATCTTCGATAATAATCGGTCATCGGATTATCGGAACTGTGCCCACCACTGGATACATATATTTGCACTCATGAATTAACTGCACTATGGCAGATTCTTTGTGTTTGAAGATCATTTGGGGGTGCGCTAGGGGGCGCTATAGTTCCCACTAGATTTGCCATAGCACCCCCCACCCGCCCCCCAAGAACATGGCTCATTTATTATTTTCATTTAATTTCATCCCATGTTTTTAAGGACTTGTCCACACTGAAACTGAACTTTCTCTGTCCGATCTTTTTCTTTGTCATTTTCAAAAAATGTTCCATTCAAGAAATATCTCTGTTCTCACAGATCCAGTGAGAATGCATAAAAATGCTGTAGTACATATGCCAGCCTTGTATGTGTCACCGTAATGCGTCCACACAAAATGAAGAAGATGTGGAGCTAATCCGAAAAGTGTCGAGGTGCAGCCTGAAAACGTCGGCGAGCGATCTCAGAGCAGTCAACATGACTGCAAAACACTTGTGGTGCAGTCTAGGTGGGGCACCCATCAAACGGCAGTCTATGTGCAGTCCATGCACAGTCCCTCTGCAATCTACATATTCGTATGCCATCATAACAGCATTCGGAACAATCTGATGGTGGTCGGGAAATGGATCGAGCACATCAGAAACTGCCAGCATGTCCTGCTTGTGCCACATACGTGCACCTCAACTGGATCCCGCTCAGGGAGCGCAAAGGACATGTTGATATGCAAGATGTATGTGGCACGCATCCATCACATGAAGTGCACCGGGACATTGCACAATCAAACCGAAAGCACGGTCTGTCACTGCAAGTCCATGCGTCATTGTGCACGTCAGAGGCGTGGTGCACGCCTGCAGCGCACGCCTGCAGCACACGCCTGCAGCACACACCTGCAGAGGATGCCTGCAGCACTCACAGAGGCGCGGTGTGCGCCCGCAACGCAGCTGAATGGGATGTCACCCCCATAATCCACAGATTATGACACATTTACCATCTAATTCTGTTGGAGGAATGACAGTGGAATTGTTTCACCAGCCCATAACACCATAAATACATGTGAAATCACCTCCGGTACAGCCCCAGGTGCGTTTCACAGCGCAGGGCAGACAACAGCCAGGACAGCCCCTCACGCCCCAAATGCGTTGTGTGCTAACAACATCAGGTCACAAATGCCCCGTCCACCATGACTTAAAAATATCCCATGTCAGGCGCCGTCCTGTTGTGCGCTGGCGTTCCAGCCATCATCCCCAACATTCTCCACAAAAACTCTCCAACCTCTTTGTGCTAGCTCCCACCTGTCAGTAGCTCTCCAACTTCCTGATGGACAGGACACAGCACATGAGGCTGGGGTGTACACATCCAGCACTGGTGGCCCTCAGGGGTGTGTGCTCTCCCCACTGCTCTTCTCCCTCTACACAAACAACTGCACCTAAGGGAACCCCTCTGTTAAACTCCTGAAGTTTGAGGACGACACCACCATCATTGGACTCATCCAGGTTGGTGATGAGGCTGCATACAGACAGGAGGTGGAACAAGTGGTCCTCTGGTGTGGTCAGAACAACCTGGAGCTGAACCCACTCAAAACTGTGGAGATGACAGTAGACTTCAGGAGAAACCTACCACCACCCCCAGCCCTCCATCTTCAGCAACACTGTGTCTACTGTGGGCACTTTCTGGTTCCTGGGATCCACCATCTCCCATGGTCTGAAGTGGACCTCCCACATAGATTCCATCAGGAAAAAGGCACAGCAGAGGATGTACTTCCTCAGACAGCTCAGGATGTTCAACCTGCCCCAGGAACTGTTCATCATCTTCTACACATCCATCATCCAGTCTGTCCTGTGCATCTCCATCTCTCTGTTTGGTTGCTCTCTGCCTCCAAACGTAACAGGCACAGACTTCAACCAACTGTCAGGTCTGCAGAAAAATCATTGGAGCCAGCCTGCCCTCCATGCAGGACGTATACCAGCCCATTACTCGGAAGTGAGCTGGTAACATCTCTGCAGACCCCTCACACCCTGGACACACACACTGTTTAAACTCCTCCCCTCTGGTGGACGTTACAGAGCTCAGTACGTCAGAACAACCAGACACAGGAACAGTTTAACCTGCCAAAAAACTCACTCATTCATTTACCTCATGCACAACTTCAATCTGTTTGTCTGTTTCTCCTTTGCACACATTTCATTGCATATTTTATTTGCACATTTTTACTGTGAATTATTTGCAGTCAAATTCCTTGTATTCTTGAATATATTTGGCAAATAAAGACTATTCTGATTTTGATTGTTTTACACAAAATAAGTGTAATCATATTTGACCTTTGACCTAATTTTTCACACACGTGAACATGATGTTCACCAACGGTATGTTTGACGACGTTATGTTTGAAGACATGACGTTGTCGAACATGTCGTCGTTGAACACCGTACATTGTACTATAGTGAGTGCAGTCGGTTTGAAGTTGCTGAAATGGAACGGTTTTTGTTGTCCAAATATCCACGAGTGGAACTGAAAAGAAGTGAAATCTGCGTCGCCTAAAGAACTATGTACCTGAGGATCAGCAGTGGGAACAGTGGAACCAGTGGCCTGGTACACCTGCCAATTAACCCTCAGAGAACACTGGCCTCTCAAGCCAAGGTTGTTGCCCAACCTTGGCTTTGATGCTGGTTAACATAGATGCACCAAATCAACTGAAATGCAACTGAATTTTACTTCTGGAAAATATGCAAAACCTGTCTGACACCTGCAGAACACTCCCACCTGCTGGGTGGTGTAGGAATGTGCATCCAAATCAAGTTGTCCATCCATTTTCTATACATGCTTACTTCATTTAAGGGGGGAGCTGGAGCCTATCACAGCTGTCATAGGGCGTGAGGTGGTCTGTTGCAGGGCCCAAATCAAGTTATGAATTTTATATTTAAAGGTCAGTCAGTGCAGTGCCTGTATGTGCACAAACATGTAAACATGTCAGGATGCACGTGTTGCAGGTTTGTTTCCACAGTCTGTTTCTTTTGCGTTTATCTCTGCATCAGAAAAATAATAACACTGGTCAACGTGATTTTTCTTGCATTCACCCTATTGACATATCCCATAATCCCCTGCACGTCAGAGAGTCGCTGCAGTCAAACAACATAGAGAATCCACATGATGACAATTGTAAATGAATATTATACTACAAAAATGTAATTTTTTATGCTTTTCGTCACGTTAATAAGAGACTGCTGCATGATACCCTGAAAACTTGCTAAAATAATTATAACAAATAATCTGTGTTTGCTATGTTTAATCTGTGTGGAATTTAATAAACACAAACCGAATTTCAGACATATTACATATATTAGTCTGGAACAAAGAGGACAAACAGTGTTGTAAAGAACAATGATCAAGACGTTAAACTCCCACTGAAAATAACAGAGAGACAGGCTGTGATTCTCGCATGTTTACATAAAACAAATGAAATAACAATGTCTATAAACCCAGAGAATATATTCACGAGAGTTTTAGGCACAATATAAAAATAGTTGTATGTTGCGATGTTAATGCTGCTGTCCGTGTGCAGCGGTTAAAGTGCAGCGTGATCAGGGCGTCTCAATGCATTTCTCAATGTTACTGAGATCTCGCAGCGCGGCGACCTCTTTGAAGTTTTGCGGGATTTCAAACGTCAATAGGGCAACTGGAGTTTTTCAGTGGATTTTGAGTAATTTGGGGGCATTGAATCTGGTGACAGTTTTTGCCAATCACATCACATTTTTGAGATATGAAAACATATTTCTCGTATCAAGTATTAAAGCAAAAGCTGCAGTCTGGCACACCTCTTCAGTGCCATAAATAATATTATGGCTCTTGTTTACATTTCGCAAACCTGGTTTAAAAACTATGATTTTGAAGCTGCTTTTGTGCATGATTAGTGATGTCAAATGTGTGAGTGAATGAACAACTTTTGTGTAATCCATCAATATGGAACATGCAGATTGCAAAAAAAACAAAAAAAAAAAAAAACTGATGTGATAGATGACATCTAATCTCAGTTTTGGATTCAGCACCCCAAAATGACCCTAAATCAATTCTCAAAGTCCATGCAAAAAAAAAAGGGGGACCAGTGTAATGAACAAACAGTGGTGTCAAAAGTACACACATTTGTTACTTAAGTAGAAGTATAGATACTGCAGTTTAAAAACGCTCTGGTAAAAGTTGAAGTATCAACTTGACCTCTTTACTCAAGTAAAAGTGAAAAAGTATGTGCTCCAAAACCTACTTAAAGTATAAAAGTATAAAGTAACCTTTAAAAAAAAAAAAAAAAAAAAAAAAAAAAGGTAGATGCCACTATATGAATTGAAAGCTTAATTTAAAAACTGATTCGTTCTACATGTGGCCCAAGACCCAAAACCCAAAATTACCCCCCAACACCACCTGCACGAAAATGTTTCAATTCTAGAAGCTCTGAAATGCAATCTGGGACTATTCCAGACAATAAACTGCAGTGAGTTCAGCATCCATTTAGTGAAGGAAAACAACAAAAAAAAAAACACAACTTTCCTTAATCAAATTCATTCCAGTAGTATTCTGCTCTTACTAGGATGTAGCAGTTTTCTAGTTTGGCAGATAGTTCTGGAGGAAATCACTGAAGAAATTAACACATTGAAAATATGGTCTGACCGAAACAAACTGTCATTAAATAAGACAGGGGTGAAGTGGAGGTGTAAGAGTCACTCGGTGTTCACAGGAAACACTTATTTATGTATGTATGTATTTATTTATGTTCATTGTTAGTTGCTTTTATATTTTCTGTTGTGTTTCTATTCAGCCTCTTTCTCTAAAATTGTATATAATAATCATTACATTATTGATATATAAACAAAAATAAATTTAAGAAATATTACAATTTGAAAACAAATGCACCCGAACGTGAAGACGTAATGCTAACTTTTAACATTGAAAATGCCATAGACATGCTAACGCGTTAGCGTCGCTCCCGTTTTTAAGTTATAGAATACATCTATCAACTGTTTCAGAAGACCATAACAGGTCGGTTTAACATAGAAAAGGTAAATAATACTCACAGAAGTATGCTCTTTAGGGTTTTAGCGGGGGAAAATTAAGCGAAAGAAAGAAAGAATAAACGAAGCAATAGGTCGAAGCATTGCCTCAATCTGCGAACCACTGCTTCGATTGGTTCACGGTTCAAAGCAAAGCCGCGCTGCAGAAAAGTTGTTTACAGGCGCACATGAAGTGAAATATATATATAAACATTAAACTGAAGCCAAGAGTAACGAGGCTGTTTGTTTTAAAAATGTAAGGAATAGAAAGTACAGATACTTGTGTGAAAATGTAATGAGTAGAAGTCAGAAGTAGGCAGAAAAATAAGTAAAGGAGTAAAGTATAGATACCTAAAAAGTGTACTTAAGTACAGTAACGAAGTATTTGTACTTCATTACTTGACACCTCTGTGAACAAAACATATTTAAGTTAAATGTCCACCTAATCACGTCATTATTCTTTATCTATCCATGAAGCCAGAGGACACACACCAATTAGCTAAACTGCAGGATTGTCTTACAGACATAAAGACATGGATGGCCTCTAATTTCCTGCTTTTAAATTCAGATAAAACTGAAGTTATTGTACTTGGCCCCACAAATCTTAGAAACATGGTGTCTAACCAGATCCTTACTCTGGATGGCATTACCCTGACCTCTAGTAGTACTGTGAGAAATCTTGGAGTCATTTTTGATCAGGATATATCATTCAATGCGCATATTAAGCAAATATGTAGGACTGCTTTTTTGCATTTGCGCAATATCTCTAAAATTAGGAAGGTCTTGTCTCAGAGTGATGCTGAAAAACTAATTCATGCATTTATTTCCTCTAGGCTGGACTATTGTAATTCATTATTATCAGGTTGTCCTAAAAGTTCCCTGAAAAGCCTTCAGTTAATTCAAAATGCTGCAGCTAGAGTACTGACAGGGACTAGAAGGAGAGAGCATATCTCACCCATATTGGCCTCTTTTCATTGGCTTCCTGTTAATTCTAGAATAGAATTTAAAATTCTTCTTCTTACTTATAAGGTTTTGAATAATCAGGTCCCATCTTATCTTAGGGACCTCATAGTACCATATCACCCCAATAGAGCGCTTCACTCTCAGACTGCAGGCTTACTTGTAGTTCCTAGGGTTTTTAAGAGTAGAATGGGAGGCAGAGCCTTCAGCTTGCAGGCTCCTCTCCTCTGGAACCAGCTCCCAATTCGGATCAGGGAGACAGACACCCTCTGTACTTTTAAGATTAGGCTTAAAACTTTCCTTTTTGCTAAAGCTTATAGTTAGGGCTGGATCAGGTGACCCTGAACCATCCCTTAGTTATGCTGCTATAGACGTAGACTGCTGGGGGGTTCCCATGATGCACTGAGTGTTTCTTTCTCTTTTTGCTCTGTATGCACCACTCTGCATTTAATCATTAGTGATCGATCTCTGCTCCCCTCCACAGCATGTCTTTTTCCTGGTTCTCTCCCTCAGCCCCAACCAGTCCCAGCAGAAGACTGCCCCTCCCTAAGCCTGGTTCTGCTGGAGGTTTCTTCCTGTTAAAAGGGAGTTTTTCCTTCCCACTGTCGTCATGTGCTTGCTCACAGGGGGTCGTTTTGACCGTTGGGGTTTTTCTGTAATTATTGTATGGCTTTTGCCTTGCAATATAAAGCGCCTTGGGGCAACTGTTTGTTGTGATTTGGTGCTATATAAATAAAATTGATTTGATTTTGATTATTAGCATAGATTTTCTTTCTCTTTGAAAGACACACTTCAGCATATTTTGTCTGTTGTCTTATTTCTAATCTGTCTCCGTGTAGGTTTGGCTGCTTCTGTTTATTCAGTAAATATGCCGGAGATGTTTGATTTCTTCAGTGGCACAAAACTGCACACTTACAAACTGTTTTCTTTTCACTAGCATTTCCATGTAATTAAATTTAATTACATTTGTGACCGCCTGGATAATTGATGTTCTGCTCTCTGAATTAATAATGCATCATACATCTAACAGCACATCAACTTCCTCTTTAAAGCGGACTGTCCTCAGATGTTTTTTATTTCATGTAGCAGTAATCTGCTTTAGTCTGTAATCAGCCCAACATTTTAACAGCTCTCCGTGTGTACAGTACACCAACCCATGGCATAAATCAGGAAAATGTTCCTGTGCAAAGAGATCCCCAAGATGTTGCTGGACATCAGAGTCAGCCTATACACACACACACACACACACACACACACACACACACACACACACACACACACACACACACACACACACACACACACACACACACACACACACACACACACACACACACACACACACACACACACAATGTGAGTGCCGTACAGAACATAGAGACTCTTGAGTTTTTCCAGTGAAAACTGGTGTTCCTCAGGGATGTGTTCCAGCTCCTACATTGTTCAGTGCTTGCATAGGCTGGGTGTTGGGTAGGGTTGTGGAAACTATTGGTTTAGGTGCATTTACTCATACTGGAGAGGAACTGTTGACTGACCTTGATTTTCCAGATGATGCTTTGATCTTTGTAGAATCAATGGATACCATTATTGCAGCATTTGAAAAGGAGATTGAGAAGTCGGAATATTTGCAATTGTCCTGGATTAAGATACAGATACAGATTGTCCATGTCTTCATGGATTCATCATCAATAGTGTATCTGTTTGCAGCAAAACTACTGAACTGGGTCCTCAGCATTAGAGATTGAGAGACGCCTGGGAAGAGCTTATGGAATCATGAGGTCGCTGGACGGAGGTATTTAGTGATGCCGATGTCTTTGCAAGAGAACAAAGGTCCAAATCTTTAGGGTACTGGTGCTTCTTGTCTTACTGTCTGGTTATGAGACTTGGACTCTAACCAGAGACCAAAGGGGATGACTGGATGTCTTTGGTGTGAGGGCTCTTTGAAGGATCCATGGTACTGCTGGAATGGCTTTGTGTCAAATGTGCGATTACTTAGGGAGACTCAGATGAAGAGGATCACTTACACTGTGAGGTAACATTGGCTGCAAAGTCTTGGCCATATGGCATGTTTCTGTGGGCAGGATCCAGCACACTTGTGCCTGAGTGTTGAGGACCCCAGTAGCTGGAAAAGGCCAAGGGGATGCCCACTTTTCATCTGGCTGCAGCACATAGATGGTTATGTTGGAGAGGTGGGGATGAACTTGTGGTCTGCCTGGGTAGCAGACCACCAGGACCATGGTTGGTTCCATCATGTGCTGGATATGGAAAAGTGCAACACCAGCTCATGCTTGCAGACCTGACATGACCATAACATACTGCTTTCATGATAAGCTTTACCAGAGGGATGCATCGGTGGTCTGTCTGAGTTGTTGCTGCCCAGGAACCAGGGCAGTACCGTGGTGAGGTGGATGCAGCGACATGTGGCACCAGTGCATGCTCCCCAACTTCACCTGATCACCAGATTTTAAATTTCTATCAACACATGTTGTCGATGTTGCATGCCAAGTAATTCAGCCAACACATTTTTAATGTGTATTAGTTTGGTAAAGTAAATGTAAAAAAAAAGATTAATTAATTTAAAACCACGTTTATGGCAACATGAATAATTTCAGAATTCATTCTGTGCTCATTTAAGTTTGTATTAACTTGATTGCTATTTGTTTGTTGTGTATTTTTTCTCAGTCCAGTTTGCACCTGAGGTGACCCCATGTGGTGCCCGAACCCTAACGTCGGGAAACATTCTGCTAAGATGTCAATGTTTATGGTTTTGTTTGTTTGTGTGTCAACATAACTCAAAAAGTTATGGACAAATTTTAAGGATATTCTATGGAGAGGTCGTTAATTGGTTTCAGCATTATTTCTAGTTTGGTGAAATGGCGCCCCTCAGTGGCACTTCAGTGCAGTTACAGATGCACAGAGGACTGGATGGTCTTGGCAGAGGAAAACACTCTGAATGATCCCTCAGTTTTTGTGAGAACCGCATGATCAGTGTTCTCATTTACTATACTAAATCACGTCTATGAAGCAAGAAGGTTGTGGGTTCAAACGCTTTTCAGTCTTGCGTTCGTCCTACGTGCTGATGTCACGAATAATAAATGGCCATAGATGTGAATGTTGTGTCTGCTCTGTGATTGGATGAGGACCGGACCTGCAGCTAAATAAAAGGTTGGGCTTGCACTGACGCCCCGCGGGCCGCAGCAGGACGGCGGAGGAACAGATAATGGGCGGGTTGATGTGGTTTTGGGTGAGCTGAGCCGTGACTTTTACTCCTTTGTAATCAGTGGCAGAAGGCGAGCGTTTTGGAAGCTGCAGCTCTCGTGATGTGTCTGCACTCTGATAATTGCACACTTTCAACTCTCCTGCTCATAAGCACTACTGCATAGGTTTCCATGGTGACACAATGGCAAATGATGAGTTCAATAACACTGTAATTGGCATAGCACATTCCAAAACAAATTGATATTCAAGTCATGCTCAAACCTTTGTTGTAGCGTAGCACATGCTAATCACCTGATAACTGCTTCCTCCAGACTGTGAGGCTCAGCAGTGGATTAACGCAAAACTAAAGCTGCAATCCTTCAGACAAATCACACAATTCAGAAGATTAAACAACAGCTGCTTGACTGTCATAGCTGTGCAAGTGTTAGTGTGCCCATGAGGGGGCAGTGTCAGCATTTGATTCACAATAAAACCACAGAAGAAGCCTTAAAAGGAAGCTTCTGTTTCAACCACATGACCAGCATCGTCCTTTAAGACGGTACGCCCACAGTCAAAGATAGAAGGGCTGACTCATCGTGTGCCACTCTTAGATGGAATGTTCCATGACGCATGTCCAAATGTCCTCAGACCACTTATAGTTACAAATTGGATTTGACCTGACTGCTTGTGCAGCCATGACGCATGTCATCATTTGCGTTCAGTCTAAAGTGATAGGTCTTCATATCTGTCTGGGACAAACCTTGGTGCCATGAAATGTTCTGTTCTTTGCTTATCGTGCGGACACAAACACATTCCTCACAAAGTTTTGATATGACACATATCACTTGAATATAACAACGCGATCACATCACCCGCTTACGACGTCAAAGGTTTGTCCCAGAGAGATATGAACACCTATCAGTTTAGACTGTACACAAATGATGATATTTTTGGACATGCATCATGGCGGCACAAGCAGTCAGGTCAAATCCACATTGTAACATTAAAGGACATGTCGCATGTGTTTTAACGTCCCAATTAAAATGGAAGTACTCATGATTGTAAGTCTCCCTGCGCACATGCACTCATAATTAGTGGTTTCTGATGTTTTTATTCCTCTCCTGAAGTGAGGTAACAGGTGCATTTCCGGAAAGCGGCATTTGTCTGCGTGTGACATAGTTAAGAGCAAAACAGAAACATCTCATACAGAGACAGACAGAGCAAAACGAATGAGGTTCTGTCCAATAACGAAGCTACAGAGCTTTTCTTCAAAAGCAGCGGCTCAAATTTAGAGGAGATGACACACTTTACCCCAAAACTCAGTCCATAACTTTTTCAGAGTCTCGGATTTTGGAACTTAAAGTGATGTGTCGCTGCTGTTTTACTGCTGCTGGGATCATGGACGTGCCTGGACATGCAGATGTATGTCTCATATTGGAAAAACTCAGAAGATGCTATTTTCAGGAGATAATGGACTCTAATGTGCCCAGAACCTGCCCGGATTTAACTTGAAGGCAGAGCTGCGATCGAACATTACGAGGTCTGTTAGAAAAGTATCGGACCTTTTTATTTTTTTTCAAAAACCTGATGTATTTGAATCACGTGTGCTTGCATGAGCAAACCTTGAACCTTCGTGCGCATGCGTGAACTTTTTCACGCCTGTCGATTGCATCATTTCCTGGTAAACAGCCTTTGTGTGTGTCGTGTGCTCGGCGTTTTTTCATTCCAAGGAAAAAGACGGAACAACTGGAGCAGCGCCGCATCAAATTTTGCCAGAAACTGGGCCACAGCCAGGTGGAAACCATTCGGAAGATTCAGACGGCTTTCGGTGACGATCCTATGGGCATCACACAGATTAAGGAGCGGTACAACCGGTTTAAAGATGTCTGCACAACGGTGGAGAGCGAGCCACGCTCCGGTCGGCCATCAACACGTTGAAATGACCAGATCATTTCCAAAGTGAATGCTGTGGTAATGCGGGACCGTCGTGTGACTATCCGAGAAATTGCGGAAGAGGTGGACATCAGCACTTTTTCGGCACATTCCACTGTGATAGAAGATTTGGCCATGAAAAGAGTGGCGGTGAAAATCATGCCGATGGCTTCGGCACAAAGCTGCCGACGGCGGAGCAAAAGCGCCTTTGTGTTGAAGTCTCACAGGACATGTTGTGACATGCTCACCTCTTCCACAATTTCTCGGATAGTCACACGACTGAAAAGTCACCGAAAGCCATCTGAATCATCCGAATGGTTTCCACCTGGCTGTTGCCCAGTTTCTGGCAAAATTTGATGCGGCACTGCTCCAGTCGTTCCGTCTTTTTCCTTGGAATGAAAATCCGTTGAGCGCACGACACACACCTCACACAAAGGCTGCTTACCAGAAAATGATGCAATCGACAGGCGTGAAAAAGTTCACGCATGCGCACGAAGGTTCAAGGTTTGCTCATGCAAGCACACGTGATTCAAATCCATCAGGTTTTTGAAAAAAATTAAAAGGTCTGATACTTTTCTAACAGACCTCGTATGTGCGCGGACAATCAGAACCTGACAGCGAGTGGACCTGGACATTATTCTGTGGCCGAGTGGACCTTAAAAATGATCTCTGACTGTGGATCCGAGTGAGGACGAGTGAACCGTTCCATGGCTGTTGATCGCAAGAAACCCTCATGCACACACCACGCGTGCGTGAGGGTTTCCTTTTGTTGTGGACTAATTTGGAAATCTTTACACTGAGGTGAGTGGAATGTTAATTTTTTCATCTTTTGCTTTGTGTTCTTTTCAGTGGAGCTTTTAATGAAAGTGCTTTTTTTACTTTGAGAATGTGTGTGTGTGTGTGTGTGTGCACACACTCAGCAGCTGTTTTAATCCCAATTTAGACAGACTTCTGGCTGAATTTGAACAATATATAATCAGTATTAAGCTTGTAGACTTTCAAATGTCATAAAACTGTCAGTCTCTATAAGAAACTTTTTAAAAGAGAATTAATGTTGAATAATCCCTTAAAAAACAGCTGACATGTGGGTTAAAACGGCTGTTACGCTGTTTTAAACCAAATGTCAGCTGTTTATTGCTGCTTAATGGACATGGAATGTCTCTGTGATGACAGAGATATATATTTATTAGATTTTTCACAGTTACATACAACACTTATTAGTGTTTCTAACAGGCTGTGTTTATGGCTAATTGCTGCAGGTGCACAAAACCTTCTCACAGCTGCTCCTTTTACCGTGACTGCATCAAAATGAACAGTTATCACTTAAAAACGAGTCATCATAACACGACATCACACTTGTGTAAACTTTGGAATTAATCTGTGCCTCAGTTCTTAACGTTAGCAGATATATTCCATTGAAGCGCACACTTCTAGTAACTATGTCACCTGTTGGAACCACCTGAGTATTCACGAGTACTTTGTTTTCAGAGGTCTCTGTAGCTGTTTGCTGTGATTGCCGTATACTTTGAAACCGGTCATGGAAGTGCACAAAGTAATCCCAGCCTAACAGCCTAAATCTAAATTGTTATGATTTCGGTGCGACACATCCTTTAAGTGGTCTGAGGACATGCGTCATGGAACATTTCATCCAACACAACCAAGTGCGCAGCACCACCATCAGCAAACGGTTCAGTTCGGTGCAACAAACACGATGTTCTGGAATGATAAAACTGAGTCAGTGGGTTTTTTTTTTTTTTTTTTTACTCTTGGATTTTTTTCTGGGCTGTCTTTTTTGCAGTTGCTCTAAATGTGAATGGAGCATTTGCAGCCACATGCAGTCACTTCTGGAGGTGACTGCATGCTGCAGAGTGGACTGTTTTTGTTTGTTTGTTCTGTTTTTGTGGCCACTCTGAACACTATTAAGTTGAAAATGAGTAAGATGAGTAAGTGTGTGCCACTCAAAGTCAAATATAATGCATACAAAAAAAAAATGTATCTGTGACAACAGACTGGACAGACACTTGATTCTTGTTGAGGGTGAGTACTTTTTCCCCTGTCTGCATATATATATATGGTAAATGCCACACTGGCAGAACTACTTATGAACATTAATACACATATATGCAATTTATTCTTGCAAGACAGAAGGTATGTATTGCGTGAATGTGGTGTGCATGTGTGACCCCCATCCGCCCTTCCCGATCAGCCTACACCATCCTACTCAAAGCCAACCGACAATTTCTATCAGGAAGGGCCAACCACCAAAACAACACCAAGACAGACAAGAACGAAAGACAAGTGGTGAAGGCAATAGCTGTGAAGTGAGACACAGAGGAGATGGGGCCCCAACCATACAACTTACCAAGACAAACAACCACACATGAACAAGTAGTGACAGCAACAGTCTGTTGTCTAATTAGTGAGCATCCATAACCTAATCTAGGACACCTTGTGTATCAGTTTTTTGTTATTGTTTTGAGCCTGTGTGCTAAATAAATTCATTCTTTCATTCATTCAAAAATTAGTTTGGTTAAAATTTTAACCATAAGTTAAAACTGTATGCCTCTGGATGACTTGGGTGATTTGCCAGCAAATCAGTATGGGGTTTTTCGCTTTCTTTTTTTCTGTGACCAGTTCTCCTCTGTCTGCAGAGGATAGAATTGTACATCTACTACAAGACATTTAACAGGTAGGTACTCAAATCTTTGATATCAAACTTCAACTAACTGTTAAGCTTTATTCACCACATCTGCAAAAGTGTGTTAGCAGTCTAAAATTGTCGGACCAAAATTTATTGGAAGATAATTGGTCCTCTGATGGTTTTGTCTGAAAAGCTAATCCGATAATGAAAACATTAGCCCACCACTGGTTTCCAGTGTGTATTGGACTTTACCCCTGTCACCAATCATGTTCATGATCTTTATGGACAGGATTTCAAGGTGTAGTTAAGGATTAGACAATATCCAGTTGGGTGACCTCAGAATTCCATCTCTGTTTTTTGTGGATGGTATGGTTCTGTGGGCTTCATCAGACAGTGACCTCTGATGTACACTGGGCAGTTTTGAGGTGTCTGTGTGTGTTTTGGAAAATGGACATTTCATATGGAATATACGGTCAGTAAGTTGCGGAGCGTGCATCCAAGAATCAGTCAGGTTCGATTGCTGAGTGCATGTCAGTGACAAACTGGGCCTGAACACAATGCTGAGTCCCAAAACCTCTGCAGAAAATAAAAGTGGGGAAAAGACAGCAGGACCATGTCAGAGAGAGAAACCCAGGATTTAGGAAGGGTGGTCTCGTGCAACATTCCTGCACAGCTCGGGCCCACGCAGCGTGTTGACTCACTGTTTACAACAGCTTTAATAAAACCTCTTGTCACATCACAATGCATTTCTTCTGCAGATGTCAGTCACACACGATGAGCCTGTCACAGTATAAATCAAAGTGTATCAGCTTCCACCAATCAGCTGACTCAGTCCATCTTTCTGTAGGCTCTTCTTCCCAAACCCATTTAAATCCAGGAAAGGGCCAGAAAATCTCCAAACACACTCAGAGTTAATAATGGGAATTTCCTATCCTGAAAGCTTGATGATTTCTTGCACCTCATGCTGTGTCTCGTGAGTGTGTATCAGGAGTTAGCTACTAGAAATCTGGAAATGAAATCTGGAAATGATGTGCCAAAAGTAAGAGCAGATGGAGGTGTATGTGCAGTGGGATCACTGCATGTTTGATTGTTTGTTGCACCTTTGAAGGAAGAAGACAGAGAGGGTACGGAGTGTTATTTTGTTACCTACAAAATTCTTGCATATTGTCTTGAGAACAGTTAAAAATATTAAACCAGACTGCTATACGTCGGGGTTTCAGTTAACCGAGGGAGACTGGTGAAGACTGAGTGGCTCATAAAATCGCCTGCTGATGGATGACACTTTTTCATCGAAGAAAGAAGAAAATATGTCAGCTGTGGTGTTAGTCACTGGAGGAGGTGGTGGAGTGATACGTAAAGATGGAAAATAAGTTCAGAGTGTCAGTGAGACTGCTGACTTTGCCACTGTAACAATACTGGATGAGAATACAGTAAAACTCACCTAAACCATCATCATATAAACCAGATATTTGCACTCATTAGACAAAAGTCACAATGCTTTTGTATGATTTTCTGTCATAAATACTGTATATAACGGATTTTGTATAACAGATTTTTGCTCACATTGGACAAAACGTCCTGTCCGATCACTATGTATTTGCATTAAAATCCTCTTGCATGTACCAGACAGAGCAGTCTGGATGTGCCTAGTAACAGGGGTACAAAATGAGGTTCAGCACTGACACTCACTGATTTGAGGAAAGTGGGTACCATATTTCCTTTTAAAATCCCAGCCATTAATTTTTTTCAAATCGTGCTCAGACACGGGACCTAAACAAGGCAGGGTGTAATTCAAGGCCAGTGATTATTAACAAAATACTGCTTGCTGCCTGCACTGTAATATGGTGTTACGTTTCACACATATTCCTGGGTATGAAGAACAAAACCGCTTTAGGTCAGAGCCCTCTGCCTGGTTGCAAACCCTCCCCGGTGCCTGACATGCACCTGCTTAACGACTGAGACTGCAAGGGCTATGATTTGTGACTTTTACATTTCTCTCCTGTCATATTTTAAAAGTTTTTGAAGCATGCACGCTGATTACATTGCAAACATGGATCAAATACATCTGACAAAAAAAAAGTCCACAAATATGACTAAAGTTGCAACAAAGCGTCAGAAAAAGATGCTGAAATAACAATTCATGGAAGGAAATTCAATTCACTTTTTCCACATTTTGTTATGTTACAGCCTTATTCCAAAATAGATTAATTTTTTCATCAGAATTTTACACACAAAACCCCATATTGATAACGTGAAAAAGTTGTTTTTTTTTAAGATTTTTTCAAATTTATTAAAAATAAAAAACATGTCAATCATGTTTTCCGTCTCCATGGTATCCCAGTAGACATTGTATTAGATTGAGGTCTTCAGGTCATCTCTCAAGTCTGGAGAGCCTTCTGTCAAGCACTGGGTGCATCAGTTAGCCTTTCCTCCGGTTCTCACCCTCAAACAAATGGTCAGACTGTGAGAGCTAATAGGATCTGGTGTCAGCACTACCCTGTGTTGTCGTGTCGAACCCTGCTGCCTGGAGAACCCACTTGACTTGGGTGGAGTATGCACACAATTCTTTGACCAGTGCTACCACTGGCATGTCACCTTTTGAAGCCTCTCTTGATTATCAACCGCTTCTGTTCCCTTCCCAAGACAGTGAGTTGTCCCACTCACAGTTGTCCCATCTGTGCAGCATCACCTTCCCTGGTGCCGTAAGATCTGGAAAGACACCCATACAGCACTTCTTCAAACCTCCAATAACACTAAGCATCTGGCGGACCAGCACCAAACATCAGCTCCATGATATGAACCAGATCAGACTGTTTGGTTGTACTATAAGAATGTTCCTGTAAAGACAGACTCCAAGAAGATGTCACCTTGTTACCTGGGTCCTTTCTCTTTTGACAAGATTATCAGCAGTACTGTTTTCTATTGCAGCTGATCTGCTCTGTGTCAGCCTGATCCTGTCAGATGTCAGAAGCTAAGCAGTGCGTGACCTGGTTAGTACTTGGAAGGAAGACCTCTTCGGAACACCAGCGGCTGTGTGTGTTTCTCCAGGTTACACTGAAGTTGTGTCAGGAAGGGCATCCGACATAAAACTTGTGCCAAATACCAATGTGGATCTGGCTGTATCCACCGTGGTGACCCTGTACAAACATCAACAACAACAACAACAAAAAAACGGGAGCAGCCAAATGGACAACTACAATAATGAGAAAGGTGTTAATCATTTCTTGATTCAGTCTGCCTGCCTGTGACATCATCACCATGTGCCAGCAGACAACAAAACATAGCATGGCGGATGACAGAGGAGAAGTCAGCAAGCGAGAAATTAGCAAGCCACCATTGTGGTCCAATGTGTGGAAACACTTTGGTGTTTGGAAAGACGGAGATGTTCTAAATAAGAGGCTCGCTGTTTGTAGGATATGCAAAGGTCGAGTAAAATACCACAGCAACACGACAAATCTGTCGAACCACCTACTAAGGCACCTTGGGATTTCACACAACGCCAACCATCCAGGAACCTCTTACAGCATTCCCATTGCAGCAGCAGTGCAAGGTACCGTCAGTTCTGCAGAAGCATCAGGCCTTGACCGCATGATTAGACAGAGACTAGGCCAAAACATGACACCCTACAGTTTGATTGAAAATTCAGGGTTCTGTGAAATGATTCAAACATTGGAGCTACGGTACCAGATACCAAGATACTGTTAGGGTGTTGCCTTTCCCTTTCCTTGTGTGTCTTGTTGTTTTTCCTCCCTGATGTGTCATGTTTATCTCAGTCTGTCTCAGCGTTGCTGGGCGTGGCCTCTGTGTTCCTTCCTACAGCCTGCCCATCTGATGCTCACCTGCAACCTATATCCAGTCAAGCCACTGCAGTATTTAATCGCAGCTCAGGCATCCAGACACTGTCAGATCTTTCAGTCTTCATTGTGGTACAAACATCTAGGCCTTATCTCTGAGATGATTTTTCATGGTTTGTATTGTTGGTGTTGTTTTCCTGGACATCTGTTTACCTGTTTTTTCTATGCCTCAGATCCTCCAAGCCTGATTCACCAGAATTCTAGTTGCCTTCAGTCTTTAGTCTTCAGTCGCCTGTTTGGTTCACTCATTTCCCTGCCCTGTTCAGTTGTTCCTGTCCTCTGCTGTCAGACCATTCATGCCAAGCCTGCCTACAACTCACCAAAATAAAACATAAAAAACATTCTCTGTCTCTAGGTTTTGTCTGCATTTTGGGGGCTTATCTGTCAATTCCTGGGTCACCCATAACAGAAAATGTCTGTGCACCGACACTCCCCATCCAACCTGATGGAGCTTGAGAGGTGCTGCAAAGACGAACAGACAATACTGTCAAAGATAGGTGCACTAAGCTTGTAGCATCATATTCAAGAAGACTTGAGGCTGTAATTTCTGCCAAAGGTGCATGAACAAAGTATTGAGCAAAGGGTGTGAATACTTGTGTGAATGTATATGATTTCTTAGTTTGTTTTTTACATATATAAATTTGCAACAATTAAAAAAAAACGTTTTTCATGTTGTCATTTATGGGGTATTGTGAGTTGAATTTTGAAGGAAAAAATATTTACTCCATTTTGAAATAAGGAGGTAACATAACAAAATGTGGAAATGTGTGAAGTGCTGTGAATACTTTCTGGATGCACCGTGCACAGGTACAGTGGGGCTATGAAATAAGTATTTGATACAATAGAAAAACAAACCTTAATATTTGGTACAGAAACCTTTGTTTGCAGTTACAGAGCTCAGGTGTTTCCTGTAGTGCTTGACCAAGTTTGCACACTGCAACAGGGATTTTGGTCCACTCCTGCATACAGATCTTCTCCAGATCTTTCAGGTTTGGAGTTTCAACTTCCTCCAAAGATTTTCTATTGTGTTCTGGCCTGGAGACTGGCTCGGCCACTCCAGGACCTTGAAATGCTTCTTACGGAGTCACTCCTTAGTTGCCCTGGCTGTGTTTGGGGTCATTGTCATGCTGGAAGACGCAGCCACGACCCATCTTCATTGCTCTTACTGAGGGAAGGTTGTTTGCCAAAATCTTGCAATACATGACCCCATCCCTCCTGCCTTCAATATGGTGCAGTTGTCCTGACCCCTTTGCAGAAAAGTACCCCCAAACATGATGTTTCCACCCCCATGCTTCACGGTTGGGACAGTGTTCTCGGGGTTGTTCTCATCCTCCAAACACAGTGAGTGGAGTTGATGCCAAAAAGCTCTATTTCGGTCTCATCTAACCACATGAAACTTCAGTAAGGTATGTCTTCTATAATACATTCCAATTCTAAGGTAGAACTCTATTAGTGTATACTAAGGTATATCTAAATATCTAAAAGAAGAGTAGAATAGAAGAGTAGAATAGAGCCACTTAGGTGCCTGGTCTTGAGAACCAGATATGGCCTTGACCTTCTCCCATGCCTTCTCTGGATCATCCAGATGGTCGCTGGTGAACTTCAAACGGGCCTGGACATGTGCTGGCTTGAGCAGGGGGACCTTGCTGCCCTGCAGGATTTTAAACCATGACGGGGTTGTGTGTAACTAACGTAATCTTTGTGACTGTGGTCCCAGCTCTCTTCATGTCATTGACCAGGTCCTCCCATGTAGTTGTGGGCTGATATGTGACCTTTCTCAGAATCATCTTTACCCCATGAGGCGAGATCTTGCATGGAGCCCCAGATCGAGGAATCACGTGTTTCTTCCACTTTCTAATAATTGCTCCAACAGTTTTTGTCTTCTCACCAAGCTGCTTGCCTGTTGTCCTGTAGTCCATCCCAGCCTTGTGCAGGTCTACAATTTTGTCCCTGGTGTCCTTAGACAGCTCTTTGGTCTTGGCTTTGGTGGATAGGTTGGAGTGTGATTGACTTGAGTGTGTGAACAGGTGTCTTTTATACAGGTAACAAGTTCAAACAGGTGCAATTAATACAGGTAAAGAGTGCAGAATAAGAGGGCTTCTTAAAGAAAAATTAACAGGTCTGTTTGAGCCAGAATTCTTGCTGGTTGGTAGGTGATCAAATACTTAATTCATGCCATAAAATGTAAATTAATTATTTAAAAATCATACATTGTAATTATTTAGATTTTTTTGAGGGTTTTTATTTATTTTTTTTTTATTTTAGATTCTGTCTCTCACAGTTGAAGTGTACCTACAATAAAAATTATAGACCTCTCCATTCCTTGTAGGTGAGAAAACTTGCAAAATCGACAGTGGGTCAAATACTTATTTGCCTCAATGTAAATATGGGTTTATTAAAGGTATTCATCAAAATATCAGTGCTAAGTAGAATATCAAGAACACAAACTTCTGTATTCTCAAGATCAATAGATTTATTGAATGATCAATGTAATTTACAACAACAGTAAAATGTTTATGTCGCCGACATTAATGAGCAAAGCTCCTCACCATCTCACCATGTCATTTAGGTCCTTCAGACTTTTTTCAGTAAAATGGGTCTGGGGAGCATTAGCATGGCTAAAACCCTTCAGCCCATAAAAACAAAACATGTCACAGTTTTGACATGATCAAATACTTATTTGCCTCACTATATATATATATATATATATATATATATATATATATATATATATATATATATATATATATTGTACTTAGTACAGTCTTGCAGTACTAAAACAAGGACACGTGGAGTAGCAGTGACTGAATAATGATGTAGTTGTTCAGACGAGTAGTTTTGTTTGTGGTATAAATTTAACAAAATCAAATTCTGTGGGAATATACAGCTCCACATTAATGTTTTTGTCTGTCAGCTCACAGTGATGCTCCATCTGATTAAGATATTATCTCTGCTGTGAAATCAGCACTGCAGATTCCATGACAGACCATGCCCACAGCACACGCAATTCACATGTATTACCACGGTGGCCTCGTTTTCCATGAGGACTGTGCAGCTCGTTGCCTTCAGTGTGAGATATTGAAATAAATAATCCGGCAGTTATTATTTTAGAAAACCCACTCTGCTGTGCTCTGCAGCTGCTACATTCCATTAAAGAAGAAAACTATTAAAACAGAATTTAATACTTCAGTCAGTTCGGGAGAATTTTGCATGTAATTTCCTCAGTCCTCAGAGTGGTAAAAATAGACCTCAGTTTATTGATTTGTGCTTTAAAAAAACAATTTTTTTCAGTATCCAACGATGAGACATGTTAAATCAAATCAATGATTTTATTATTTTTTTTAATTTTGTGTACTAGACAGACTTCTTCCACTTTTGTCATTTCCAGCTTCCAGGGCAACAAACCAGCCCTACCAAAATACACCTTTAGAAGATTATTGCCTGGAAGAGGAGCAGAGGTTCTGGGATGTGATTCAGAAGATCAGATGCCAGAGGAATAGTGTGACTGTGTCTGTCTGCCTAGATCTGTGGATCAAATGTAAAGTGAAGATCTTGGAAAAGACTGTAAGGAAAAGGATGAAGCAGGAGGCAATCGTGACTGTGGAGAAGACTGGTTTCATGTCAGCAGTGATGCCGGTAGTAACGCGTTACTCTAATCTGACAACTTTTTTTTTAGTAACGAGTAATCTAACGCGTTAATCTTTCCAAATCAGTAATCAGATTAAAGTTACTTCTCCATGTCACTGTGCGTTACTATTATTTTTTCATTGTGGGTCAACAGCAGCATTAAACTTGGTCTGTGGGCAGGAGGTCGGGGTTCGACTGAACTGCACACTTTCAGCGAGCTGTGAGCTTTTCATCCGCGGTTTTTTGCAGCTGCTCGACTCGTCGTCGTCTCTTAAAGCGCGGTGATCAGTACACCTGCACTGAGCTTTACAAAGACATTTTTATGCTTTTTTTCTCCTTTATTTAGAGCTGAGCTGAGCCGCTCCGTATCTGCACGTTAAAACAGCTGATCCTCCGCGACGCGTCAACAACTAACACTATTTTCCACTCAAATGCACCTAAACTCTCTTTCTGAGGACCACATGATGTGAAAACACAATAAAACTTTCTTACCTGTAAATCTGGTCACGTTTTCTGCATAAATAAATGTTATCCATTCTTTGTGCTCAAACGCCAAAGCAGGGGCGAATCCAGATGGAATGGGGGCGTGGGGGAGGGATGTGCCCCCCTCACAACACCCCTAGATTAAAGGTCCAGTTTTGAAGCCTTTTTTTTTACTACAACTACTAATACTACTTAAAATAATATTAATTTCGACAAGTAAAATATTTAGAGAGAATTTAAATGTTAGAAAAATGCTAGAATTAATTTAATAGTTACATTTATAAACAATGTAGGTTCGAAATTGCAAGTTTTACTGTTACAGTGCTGTCAACAGTTAAATATGAGGTCAAGAAAGAGGTCTTTATTTTACTTTTTATAAAACAAGTATTTATTTTCATTGAAGTCAAGAAAGGGTGACTATAAAGTGAGTTTTGGCAAAACAGGTATCATTGTCATGTTGAGCAAAGCTTCTGGGGAAAACCTGGTCTTGTTAGGAGAGACGGCATCCATCCCACTTTGGATGGAGCAGCTCTCATTTCTAGAAATCTGGCCAATTTTCTTAAATCCTCCAAACCGTGACTATCCAGGGTTGGGACCAGGAAGCAGAGTTGTAGTCTTACACACCTCTCTGCAGCTTCTCTCCCCCTGCCATCCCCTCATTACCCCATCCCCGTAGAGACGGTGCCTGCTCCCAGACTACCAATAACCAGCAAAAATCTATTTAAGCATAAAAAATCAAAAAGAAAAAATAATATAGCACCTTCAACTGCACCACAGACTAAAACAGTTAAATGTGGTCTATTAAACATTAGGTCTCTCTCTTCTAAGTCCCTGTTGGTAAATGATATAATAATTGATCAACATATTGATTTATTCTGCCTAACAGAAACCTGGTTACAGCAGGATGAATATGTTAGTTTAAATGAGTCAACACCCCCGAGTCACACTAACTGTCAGAATGCTCGTAGCACGGGCCGGGGCGGAGGATTAGCAGCAATCTTCCATTCCAGCTTATTAATTAATCCAAAACCCAGACAGAGCTTTAATTCATTTGAAAGCTTGTCTCTTAGTCTTGTCCATCCAAATTGGAAGTCCCAAAAACCAGTTTTATTTGTTATTATCTATCGTCCACCTGGTCGTTACTGTGAGTTTCTCTGTGAATTTTCAGACCTTTTGTCTGACTTAGTGCTTAGCTCAGATAAGATAATTATAGTGGGCGATTTTAACATCCACACAGATGCTGAGAATGACAGCCTCAACACTGCATTTAAGCTATTATTAGACTCTATTGGCTTTGCTCAAAAAGTAAATGAGTCCACCCACCACTTTAATCATATCTTAGATCTTGTTCTGACTTATGGTATGGAAATAGAAGACTTAACAGTATTCCCTGAAAACTCCCTTCTGTCTGATCATTTCTTAATAACATTTACATTTACTCTGATGGACTACCCAGCAGTGGGGAATAAGTTTAATTACACTAGAAGTCTTTCAGAAAGCGCTGTAACTAGGTTTAAGGATATGATTCCTTCTTTACGTTCTCTAATGCCATATACCAACACAGTGCAGAGTAGCTACCTAAACTCTGTAAGGGAGATAGAGTATCTCGTCAATAGTTTTACATCCTCATTGAAGACAACTTTGGATGCTGTAGCTCCTCTGAAAAAGAGATCTTTAAATCAGAAGTGTCTGACTCCGTGGTATAACTCACAAACTCGTAGCTTAAAGCAGATAACCCGTAAGTTGGAGAGGAAATGGCGTCTCACTAATTTAGAAGATCTTCACTTAGCCTGGAAAAAGAGTCTGTTGCTCTATAAAAAAGCCCTCCGTAAAGCTAGGACATCTTTCTACTCATCACTAATTGAAGAAAATAAGAACAACCCCAGGTTTCTTTTCAGCACTGTAGCCAGGCTGACAAAGAGTCAGAGCTCTATTGAGCTGAGTATTCCATTAACTTTAACTAGTAATGACTTCATGACTTTCTTTGCTAACAAAATTTTAACTATTAGAGAAAAAATTACTCATAACCATCCCAAAGACGTATCGTTATCTTTGGCTGCTTTCAGTGATGCCGGTATTTGGTTAGACTCTTTCTCTCCGATTGTTCTGAGTTATTTTCATTAGTTACTTCATCCAAACCATCAACATGTTTATTAGACCCCATTCCTACCAGGCTGCTCAAGGAAGCCCTACCATTATTTAATGCTTCGATCTTAAATATGATCAATCTATCTTTGTTAGTTGGCTATGTACCACAGGCTTTTAAGGTGGCAGTAATTAAACCATTACTTAAAAAGCCATCACTTGACCCAGCTATCTTAGCTAATTATAGGCCAATCTCCAACCTTCCTTTTCTCTCAAAAATTCTTGAAAGGGTAGTTGTAAAACAGCTAACTGATCATCTGCAGAGGAATGGTCTATTTGAAGAGTTTCAGTCAGGTTTTAGAATTCATCATAGTACAGAAACAGCATTAGTGAAGGTTACAAATGATCTTCTTATGGCCTCGGACAGTGGACTCATCTCTGTTTTTGTTCTGTTAGACCTCAGTGCTGCTTTTGATACTGTTGACAATAAAATTTTATTACAGAGATTAGAGCATGCCATAGGTGTTAAAGGCACTGCGCTGCGGTGGTTTGAATCATATTTGTCTAATAGATTACAATTTGTTCATGTAAATGGGGAATCTTCTTCACAGACTAAAGTTAATTATGGAGTTCCACAAGGTTCTGTGCTAGGACCAATTTTATTCACTTTATACATGCTTCCCTTAGGCAGTATTATTAGACGGTATTGCTTAAATTTTCATTGTTACGCAGATGATACCCAGCTTTATCTATCCATGAAGCCAGAGGACACACACCAATTAGCTAAACTGCAGGATTGTCTTACAGACATAAAGACACGGATGACCTCTAATTTCCTGCTTTTAAACTCAGATAAAACTGAAGTTATTGTACTTGGCCCCACAAATCTTAGAAACATGGTGTCTAACCAGATCCTTACTCTGGATGGCATTACCCTGACCTCTAGTAATACTGTGAGAAATCTTGGAGTCATTTTTGATCAGGATATGTCATTCAAAGCGCATATTAAACAAATATGTAGGACTGCTTTTTTGCATTTATGCAATATCTCTAAAATCAGAAAGGTCTTGTCTCAGAGTGATGCTGAAAAACTAATTCATGCATTTATTTCCTCTAGGCTGGACTATTGTAATTCATTATTATCAGGTTGTCCTAAAAGTTCCCTAAAAAGCCTTCAGTTAATTCAAAATGCTGCAGCTAGAGTACTGACGGGGACTAGAAGGAGAGAGCATATCTCACCCATATTGGCCTCTCTTCATTGGCTTCCTGTTAATTCTAGAATAGAATTTAAAATTCTTCTTCTTACTTATAAGGTTTTGAATAATCAGGTCCCATCTTATCTTAGGGACCTCGTAGTACCATATCACCCCAATAGAGCGCTTCGCTCTCAGACTGCAGGCTTACTTGTAGTTCCTAGGGTTTGTAAGAGTAGAATGGGAGGCAGAGCCTTCAGCTTTCAGGCTCCTCTCCTGTGGAACCAGCTCCCAATTCAGATCAGGGAGACAGACACCCTCTCTACTTTTAAGATTAGGCTTAAAACTTTCCTTTTTGCTAAAGCTTATAGTTAGGGCTGGATCAGGTGACCCTGAACCATCCCTTAGTTATGCTGCTATAGACGTAGACTGCTGGGGGGTTCCCATGATGCACTGTTTCTTTCTCTTTTTGCTCTGTATGCACCACTCTGCATTTAATCATTAGTGATCGATCTCTGCTCCCCTCCACAGCATGTCTTTTTCCTGGTTCTCTCCCTCAGCCCCAACCAGTCCCAGCAGAAGACTGCCCCTCCCTGAGCCTGGTTCTGCTGGAGGTTTCTTCCTGTTAAAAGGGAGTTTTTCCTTCCCACTGTAGCCAAGTGCTTGCTCACAGGGGGTCGTTTTGACCGTTGGGGTTTTACATAATTATTGTATGGCCTTGCCTTACAATATAAAGCGCCTTGGGGCAACTGTTTGTTGTGATTTGGCGCTATATAAAAAAATTGATTGATTGATTGATTGATTGAGATGGCAGAGGGTTGTTGTCGGCAGCTGGGAAAAGTAACTAAAAAAGTAACTAGTAATCTAACTTAGTTACTTTTACAATTGAGTAATCAGTAAAGTAACTAAGTTACTTTTTCAAGGAGTAATCAGTAATCAGTAATTGGATTACTTTTTCAAAGTAACTATGGCAACACTGCATGTCAGGCACCACTGATGTAGATCAAGAGGTCTAGACAACCCAGTTCATGGGACTGGGTTAGGAAAAGTACATTAATCTATGGGTTCATGAGGGGGGTATGAAAATGGGGCACTTTGCGTAACAGGGACATGAATTCATTTCGTGATGGGGCACAAAATGTGGGGTGGGGGGGTCTGCGGGTTGTGGTTAATGTTTGGGGAAGGTAGACACTAACGCTAGTTATGGTTAGAGTTAGAAGGGGAAGATTATAAATAGCAAAATAAAAAAAACCGTGTCACGAAAAGTGCCCGCTTTTCGTGACGGGAGCACGAAAAACAAACCTGAGACCGGGCTGGGTCTAGAGGTATATGAGAGACAGAGGAGGTCCTAAGTAGTGTGTCAAGGTTGGTCAGAACATTTCTAAGGGAGAGAGGACACAGTGTAAAGATCTGTTCTCACTTTCACAGATATCCAGTCCCAAAAGGTTATGGTTCGTAACCTTGACCATACTTTGGAAAAACATAAAGTAGGGCTGCCCAAATTAGTTCCTGTAGAAAACACCAGGTGTGAGTCCAGCAGGTAGACATGAAAACATGCAGGGAAGGTGCTTTCCAGGAACTGATTTGGGCAGCCCTGACTTAAAGGGTCCGGGAGGGTGTCCGTGATGAACCGGGATCTTCTGTCACCATGCAATGGTCTTGTTTTAACGGTGTTGTTATTTTAAAAATGAGAGGCTTTTGGCAGATGACACCATGTTGTGCATCACCAGAAAGACAGAAGCGAGAAGAATGAAAGGTTTTAGAAAACAGTGTATCAAAGATTTAACAAGAGGAAGACAATGTTAGAGGTTTAATGAAGATCAGCACTCAGATGTGAGCTTGCAGGAAGAGGTCTGGAAAGGAGAGAATAAAGTTTGAGGACCAGTGGGAGTTGAAGGTGGAGCACTGGGTGCAGAAATAACACACAGAGTGCAGTCTGATTGGAAGATCTGAAACAGAGGCTCCGGGGTGTGTGAGAGAGCCAAGAATTCAGACAAGTGCTAAATGTCAGGTTTATAAGACCAGCAAGGATGTGTGGGGCTGAGAGGTGGGCAGCGAAGGGAGCGAAATGAAACCGCCGGGATGGATGAGTGGATTTACAAAGCTGGACTGAAGACTGAATAAGAGAATTAAGAGGAACAACAAAAGTCTGGATATTTCAAAATCTGTGAAAATATGTTGAGGTGGTTTAGAGATATGAGAGAAGAGATGGTGAATGTTGTTGAAAAAGAGGTAAGGATGGAAGTACAGAGAAAGAGTAGAAGAATGGAGTGGAGGTGGATGAGAGAATGAAGGAAGAGTGGAAGGAAGAAGTTTAGGTCCATACTGTGGAGGGAAAGTTGATCAGAACCATCAAGCCACGTAGGTGTGAGACGAGAAAGAAGAAATAGTATAAAGTTAGGGATTACATAGCTGCACCTTTTTTGCCAATGTAACTAAGATGTGACCAGTCAAAATGTACCAAACTGCTGCTTAACACGCCGGTGAAACCAAAACCTCCAGAGCTGCTTCTGCTCCTGAACGTGACAATGAAGGTTCATAATAATCTTTGCTCTCAGCTGGTGGTACGTTTACGTCCATGTAACAAACGGTTATGCTTTGGGAGGCATTTTGCTGACCGTGGCATCGGTGGCCGCTCCAAAAACCATTCAAGGAACAATGAAGAAATAAATCATTAACAGAATAAAACGACAAATTATTATAGTCGGCAATGCATAAAAAAACTAACTGATAATAACACACACATGCACATCCACACACACATATGCCCACCCACTCGCACACGCATCCACATCCACATGCACATGTGGACACCCATGCTCACGCACAGACACACACACACACACACACACTTATCAATCAATCAATCAAAAATTTTATTAATCCCACAAGGGGCAACTTCATTTGAGCAGTCCATTTAAGAAAAAAAATAACAATATATAACAACAGCAAAACTAATAAAAATAAATAAAACAGACTTAAGAAGTTAAAATTAATAGCAAGAATAAATCTTAAAATAAATAAATACTTAAATATAAATAAATAAAAACGTATTTGAGTTTATAAATTTGAAATGAGACAAAACCTACCCACCTCACAATAAAACACTTACATTTTTCTAATGGCGGCTTTGCAATTTCATTCTGATCCTATATTAGATTAGATCAGATCGAACTTTATTAATCCCTTGGGAAGACACCCTGTTGCGTTTATATTTTTGTTGAGTGTAGATAGATAGATAGATAGATAGATAGATAGATAGATAGATAGATAGATAGATAGATAGATAGATAGATAGATAGATAGATAGATAGATAGATAGATAGATAGATAGATAGATAGATAGATAGATAGATAGATAGATAGATAGATAGATAGATAGATAGATAGATAGATAGATAGATAGATAGATAGATAGATAGATAGATAGATAGATAGATAGATAGATAGATAGATAGATAGATAGATAGATAGATAGATAGATAGATAGATAGATAGATAGATAGATAGATAGATAGATAGATAGATAGATAGATAGATAGATAGATAGATAGATAGATAGATAGATAGATAGATAGATAGATAGATAGATAGATAGATAGATAGATAGATAGATAGATAGATAGATAGATAGATAGATAGATAGATAGATAGATAGATAGATAGATAGATAGATAGATAGATAGATAGATAGATAGATAGATAGATAGATAGATAGATAGATAGATAGATAGATAGATAGATAGATAGATAGATAGATAGATAGATAGATAGATAGATAGATAGATAGATAGATAGATAGATAGATAGATAGATAGATAGATAGATAGATAGATAGATAGATAGATAGATAGATAGATAGATAGATAGATAGATAGATAGATAGATAGATAGATAGATAGATAGATAGATAGATAGATAGATAGATAGATAGATAGATAGATAGATAGATAGATAGATAGATAGATAGATAGATAGATAGATAGATAGATAGATAGATAGATAGATAGATAGATAGATAGATAGATAGATAGATAGATAGATAGATAGATAGATAGATAGATAGATAGATAGATAGATAGATAGATAGATAGATAGATAGATAGATAGATAGATAGATAGATAGATAGATAGATAGATAGATAGATAGATAGATAGATAGATAGATAGATAGATAGATAGATAGATAGATAGATAGATAGATAGATAGATAGATAGATAGATAGATAGATAGATAGATAGATAGATAGATAGATAGATAGATAGATAGATAGATAGATAGATAGATAGATAGAAACTGCGATCAGATTGCAGAATGATCTGAGATTCTACCAGCAGAGTTCACGATTGGAGAATCTACTAGTAGAGTTTCCATTGATTACAAGTTCTTACTTTCTTACTGTGATCACTTCAGCATGGTGTGGCTCTAATGTGAAATTGATATGACAGATATTTTTCTAATTTCCACAGTAAGGTATTGCTGTCATTCTATAATGAATGGCTTGGCAGAATCAGAGTCTCTACTAGTAGAGTCTCCGATTCTGCCAGTAGATTCTCCGATTGGAAACTCTACTGGTAGAATCTCTGATTCTTCCAAATCGCAGATTCTACTTTGACATATATATGTGTGTGTGTGTGTGTGTGTGTGTGTGTGTGTGTGTGTGTGTGTGTGTGTGTGTGTGTGTGTGTGTGTACATTGGTCCACCCATGTTTTAAAATTGTAAAATACCCATAAAATGAAACTTCTTTACCTATTTATTCTGTTTCCCTTCAGATTATAAGAATCTGTATTCCAGGTTTCTAAACCGGCAGATCAATAGTGTTAAACAAAGACATAATAACCGTGTTAATGGAGATGAATGTCAAGCACACAAAAAGCCTCCTAAAATATAAAAACATATCACCAGAAACTGTGTGCAGAATAATCTGACCACCCTTCAAAAATTATGAACACAGACACACTTGAGATCAGCCGGTTAAGTGATTTTTCTCAATTAGGGTTGACAGAATGAACAGAATAACGGGAAGGTGTCCTCTGCAGCAACGTTTGAAATCAGTCATGAGAAGGAGAGAGAAAGAATGACTCACCTCTCAGTGTCAGTCAAATCGTGTCCACAGTGTCTCAGATGGACTCGATGTGTCTCTGTGGAGCATCAGACTGCTGTATTTAGAGAGAGAGCGCTGAGCTGGGCTTGAATCAGAGAGAGAGAGGGGGGTAATGGAGAGAGAGAGAGAGAGAGAGAGAGAGAGGGGAGAGAGGGAGAGAGAGGGGCGAAAGAGATGGGGGAGAGAGAGACTCCACCACACCAGCACTTGTCACAGCCAAATGAATGAAGTAGCAGCCAAAAGCGTAGGGTTTTGTCCATGAGAGAAAGATTTAAAACTTCAGTCTGTGCAGAATTCAGTCTTAGCAGAGTTTAAGAGAAGAACTGTGGCAAAACTGCAACTTTCATCACAGACAAAGCTAAAGAAAGCAGCACAGACAGACCTACAGCCTGTAGGGCCCCTTCACACTTAGCACAAATGAGGACGAATCAGCCCGAATGGACAAAACAGCAAGAATTCGAGACGCAGTCTGGAGGACAAATATTAGGCAAGCCATGTACGAATGCCATCCAATTACCCAGAATGTGCATCGAAGCCACCTTGAGCGAATCGCGCATATTTGGAGTGCAGTACGTCAGGTCGACTGTGGCCGGAACACAGTACGGATGCCCAGAGTGCAGCCTGGATGTGGTCACAACACAGCACAAAACCCCACAATGCCAGTAATATGCAGAATGCACCTATATGTGTGCGGTCCCATCGCTACCCAAGGGCTGGGTGGAAAGCAAGCAGGGGCAGGGGCATGGCAGAGCGAGCGCTGTGGTCCACTCTTTTGAAGACCTGCTGTGTCCCCCTGCTGGGTTTCACATGACATCCAACCCATAGATTGCATGTAAACCAGGGTCCCCTGACCATCACAGCACTGTAGTGCATGTGACGCGTGTAATCACAATATTACGGACATCTGATCACCGATGTGCATACCCACAGCCATTATTACTGATAATAGCCACCAGTGCACGTTGCAGTGCAGTAAACCCATGATCAGTGGACCCTGTATGACACACATAAATGCATATATTATATAAAATATGGAAATCAGAGGAGAGGTAAGGCAAGTCCTGACATTAATGCTCCCCCCTTGCATGCAGGTCCCCCTTCTCTCCCTCTCTCACTTACCCACTAGGGCATCACCTGTTTGGCAGCAGCAGGATGCGCTATGCAGATGGGCTCACGCACGCGCAGCAAAGCGATCAGCTGTTTATGAGCACAAACACACAGTTGAGCAATTATTTGATCCAGCCTCACGCATGTACAGTGATTCATTCAAATGAGGGAGCCTCACGCAAGGCCCCTGGAGTGGTCAGGTGATCGGAACTTGTGGATGTGCAGCAGTTCATTCAGATGAGGGAACCTCACGCAGGACCCGCGGAATGAATGCGCAGCTGTTCGAGCAGATGAGAGAGCCCAATGCCTTTTCCCTCTTCAGTATATTACATCCATGAGCTGACCACACTGTGGTTCACGCGTGTGCCCTGGCAATCAGTCAATGCTCTGGACTGTGTAGAGCTTGCAATTGTATGTCACGTGCTGTGATGTGTAGCAGGGCATTGCGCCATATGGGAATTATATTTTGCGGTGGACAAGGCATTTGAAAGCTGATGCTGGCAGCTCACAGCCCTGTCAGGATGAGAGGGTGGTCATCACAGGCTGCAGCTCCTGCCAGTGTACACACTGAGCTGTGACATGCACTTTGAGCCATTCCAAAGGTGAGTTTTTAATTTCTTTTTATTTCTTTATTTCTTTTTTTATGTTGCGAAGGCCTGGCAAACCAGTTGCCCTGTCATTCCTCCTATAGAGGTACATGGTGTTTATGTCATGATAGGTGTATTACAGCTGTCACATCCCGTTCAGCTGCATTGTAGTGCACCATGCCAAGCCTTTTACATGCATCGACTCGCTGTGGGCCAGCAGCGCAGCGTGCACCTGCACATTGTGTTATATCTATGATGATCATATTGTTTCACATACATTATCTAACCCATGGGAGGGAATGACAATGTATCTATAATATATGGTTTATTATGGGTATAACAGCCCATTCAGATGTCCACACTGCGGCGCTGAGATGCCTAGACCCACAGTGACATGCGGTGCTTTAGTTTTGATTGCGCAATGTTCACATCTGGTTCACAAGATGAATGCATGCCACAGACATTGCACATAACAATATTTGCACATACTGCTCATCCATGCCACAACTGGGACATGCCAGCAGGATTTCCTGTGCCTGACCATGGCGATTTAAGGTGCGTTGACATTTGCACAACAATGATCCTTGCACTTATATGCACATCATCATGACAATCCCACCTGCTGTGTTCCCAGCTGGATGCCGTGCTTTGTTCCACTGGCTATCATGCCTTGTGCGCTGCATGCTGCATCTGTGAAATAATTATTTCTTAGTGGATTAATCATTTTCTCGTAGAGTTGGCTGTTGAAAACGGCTCAAATCACTTCCTGAATCACAGAAGACTGCTCCAGCCACATCTTTTCTGAACGAGGTGGAGAACGCATTTGGAGCCATGTAAAAAGGTAATTACTTGGCATGTTTACTTTGTAATGGCTTGGTAAAACAGTTGCATGTTCTTTCCTTCTTGTGTGGAGCTGTAAAAGTACATTTGTGATAGATATAACATCTCATTATAATCGTTCAGACAAGCTGCGCTCTGATGCGTTGCACTGACATAACCACTCACAATATTCACTTCTTTACTCGACTTGATGAGCTGCATGTAGTGTTGGCGAGTAGATTGTACAACGTTAACGACCACTTCACGTTTGTTGCATGACATTTATGCGTGAAAGATTTTTAGAACATTTCAAAATTCTCTTTGCACAATTGCATGCAGTGGCATCCCTCTCGTGTTCAGTCTACACCCGTTAACGACAGGTTTGCTCTCCTGCATGGCACAGTGCGTGCAAGTACATCCATCAAAGTCATGCAAGTTTCAGGAGGCCTTTATCCTTGTACGCAATCAGACAGTTTCAACAGCTGTTTTGATGCCAACAGAAAGCAGTCAGACTGCGATCAGACTGCACTTCAACCGGCGTACAAGTTTTTCCAACCTCAAGCACACCTCAGCAGTGGTGAGCATGTGCTCTACATTTGGCCTGGCCGCGCAAATGCACTCAGATAGTTGTCTGAGGTGTTCGATTGGCTGGGACCTTGGCCGAATGGTGGTTGGATTTTCATTTGGCTGGCAGTTGGGCTCATTCTGCCTTGAGCATGACAGGGATTTCAACATTCAGCGTGGCTGTGCCCACCTGTTCAACTGCTCTGTGAATGCTGTCCAGTGTTTCAGAATGCACCTCAACACTTGCTGAGTGCAAAAGTTTGTTTCTGACAGGTGAAAAGAAAACTATGGCCCCAAATTACTTTTTCCATTCATGTGTCACATGAGATACAAATTAATAATTTTGAGTTCCTAAGTTTATGATGCTTGATTGTAATCATGTAATATAAATTATGAAAAGGAAAGGCCATAATTAGTTATACAAGATGTGAAGTTATATTTACAAAATAAGTTGCAGAGGCTTTAGTGGTCATCAGACTGAGCCTTTGAAAATGAAAGAAATGACAAACAAGCTCATAACAAGCTCCATGTAACCACAACTACATCTGTTCCGAACTTTCATCATGGAACTCAACACAACAAACCCAGCCATATCCAACAGGTGGCAGACAAGTACATGGTATATTATATCATCAAAATGAACTTACTCATTAAATTATTCTGGTGGATCCAATTGAATTTAAGAGCAGCAGTTGTATCCAGTAGTTCTAGTATTTATATTTATAATTACTTTTTGAAAATAGTTTCTTACTTCTACTTTTGACACTCTGTGTCCTACTGTCCAATGCTGCTGGAACCTCAATTTCCCTGATGGAGTCTTCCCAAGGGATTAATAAAGTTCTATATCTAATATAATCTAATCTAATTAAATTAAGTGACACAACTGATTATTGTAGGGTGAGAAGCTTGACTATCCGGGAGAGACTTGGAATAAAGCCGCTACTCCATCGCATGGAAAGGAGCTAGTTTATCAGGCTGGTTGTCCAGAAACGGCTGGACAAAAATGCACGGCTCGAACAAACAGCTCTGGTTGTAAAAAGGTTTTACTGGTGAGGACTGCAGTGGTCGGTACATGAGTAGGCAGTCCAGAAAATACAGCAGTACAAAAATCATCATGCTTAGGCATAGTCGATCAAACAGACAGGAGGTCAGGAACACAATGAGGCAGGCCTTGTCTTTCTCTTGGTTCTTGGTGTTGGGTGTTTCCCTCTCCCTGGCCACACCCTTGTTCTGGTGATTTCCATGCACACCTGTTTCTGATTTGCTGTTTATCACCTGGGGTTATATAAGCTCCCTGGGTGTGTTAGTTCCTCGCCAGTTTGTTGTGCCATGTGCCTTCATTCCAGCTCTGTACCTGCATTCCATAGCCTTCTAAAAACCAGAGCCGTTTGTTCAACCCATGCATTTGTGTCCAGCGATTCCTGACCATCCAGCCTGATAATTCTGCCCCAAAGGTGACACTTACTTCTTCACACCATCATTTTGGCTTTTAGATTTTACTTCTTTTAATTCATGATGTGGAGATTACTTTCACTGTGAGTTTAAAGGGCAGAATTTTAGGAATAATGGTTGGCCCATACAACACTGATGTAGGTATTGATTCACTCATTAAACCTTGTGCTTATGACTATAACAACATTTTGGGTAGACACATGTTGCGTAAACTGTCCCAGAAATTAAGTTAAAACCTGTCCTAAATCCAGAGTCATGACCTATCCAGGGCGAAACCTGCATCTAAATTAAAATGTCAGCTGCACAGAGGATTACACAATAATTTGAGAAGATTATTTAGGAGTAACAAGGTTACTGTTGTTCTCTGTGACACCTGCCAGGCTCTGCAGGTACATGACATACTGTTTTCACAGCATCTACTGGAAGGGAAAGGAACCCACGATTAACATGATTCAGTCCAAACCACTTGCTGCTAAGCAACCAGAGCAGTCTGGCTTGATGCCCCAGAAGTAAACCAACATCATCCTAGTTCTGTGAGTACTCATTGGATGCAAGCTTGAATATCAGCAGTGGTTCTTTGCAGTGCATGTTGATGACATATTAAACTCGGCTGATCTCTGGGATGTCCTGTGGAGCCGTGACACAATAAGACCAGGACCTTAAAGACTTGGACCTTCATTCTGTTGTTCAAGCTATCCGCGTAGCCATGCACCTCTGTCCAGTGACTTCACCACTCTTCCAGGCATCGCTCAATGTCAAAGGTCAAGACATTAATGCTACTGTGTGTTACATTATTGGGTCAATTTGAGAAAACGTTTGGTATTTCTGGTAATGTGCGTTTGTGATTGAACACATACTTTATGGGTTGGTGGCTTGGTTTCTTCCAGATACTCTACTGTGCGGCATCAGTGTTCCTCATCTGGGCCCATTATTATTCTCTCTGTATTTGGCACCTTTGGGAAAAATATGTTACCTTTGGGATTAGTTTTCATTACTATGCAGATGATTTACAGTTATATATGCCGATGCATGCAGGAGGAAAATCAAATATTACAAGGTTGGAGTAGGATGGCAGAAGGATGTCAGTTCCATAAAACAGCTCCTGGTATGCCTATGGCATTAAAGCTTGGTTGGCCTTAAAGTTTTAAATTTTAATGAAAACAGACGTAATGGTGTTTGGACCCAGTGGCCCCTGTGAGTCCTCCTCCATTGCCTTAAGACTCTTGGAGGTTTACGTCAAACCCATTATTTCTGATCTTGTTTTTAAGTTGGACAGTGATTTTACATTGGACACCCAAGTTAAAGCTGTGGTTAAGTCCAGTTTTTATCATCTACGGCGGTAGGCAACTGTGAAATCTTTCCTGTCTAGGCAGCTCTTTGAAACAGTGATCCATGCTTTTATTTTGTATCGCCTGGATTGTTGTAACTCACTTTATGTGGAAATCAGTCAGTGGTTACTTTTGCGTCTGCAGTTGGTTCAAAATGCTGCTGCATGACTTTTGACAGGAACTCAAAAGCAAGCTCACATAACCCCTGTACTGGCCTCACTTCATTAGCTGCCTGTATATTTTTATTTTAGGGTACATTTTAAAATTCTTATGTTCTTATATTTTAAATCTGTTCAGTGCTGCCTCACCTTACCTCTCTGAGCTTCTACAGCCTTATGTACCGTGTCAGTCTCTTAGGTCAGCTGACCAGCTGCTCCTAGAAGTACCAAGATCAAGAAGGAAGCTCAGAGGGAACAGGGCCTTCAATATTGCTGCTGCTAAACTATGGAACAGCTTGTCCTTGCATGTTAGAGAGGCCCTTCACTGCCCATTTTAAAAATTTGTTTAAAAACCTATTTTTTGCCTTGGCTTTTGGCCCCAGCAAGATTTAATTTTAAATTGTATTTCTTATTCATTTATTTAAATGTATGTTTTAATGTGTACTGGATGTTTTAGTGTACAGCACTTTGTGTTAGCAGTGGTTGTGTTGAAATGCTTTATAAATAAAGTTAGTATGGTATGGGAGTCTTGCCTGGTTGCTGTGAAGAACTGGCTGTCCTCTACCTTTCTGATGTTCAATGCCTATAAGACTGAGATGTTGGATTTTGGGCCTGCAAAACTCAGAGGATTAAGTGGAATCTCGGTTTTTGTTCTGTCATTGTCTTTTGATGGACATGCTTTAGTGATGACAAGAACTGCATTCAAGCATCTTCTCAACATTGCAAAGATTAGACAAATTTTGTCTCAATCTGATGCTGAAATGCTAATTTGATCTTTTGTGCCATCTAGGACTGACTACATGTTTTCAGGCCTACCCATGGAAAACTTTAAAAGCCTTCAGATGGTTCAGAATGCAGCTGCTCATTTGCAGACTGGAACATGAAAATTTGGCCGTATCATCCCAGTTTTGGCCTGTTTTCACTGGCTACCTGTTTGGACGAGGGCAGACTTCAAGGTCCTGTTATTGACTTACCAGATACTGAATGGTTGTGTGCTGGTCTACATGAAGGAATCATACATACCAGCTGGAGCGTTACGATCACAGGATGCTGGTTTGCTGTGTGCACCAAGTTTCATTTTCATAGGAAGACAGTGGGTAAGAGGGATTTTTTGTTCATGCACCACTGCTGTGTAATAATTGTTAAATTGCTGCATAGAATAATTTTTTATGATAGCCTCTGGTTTGGACTGCAGTGCACGACCCCTCAGCACTGCACCAGTCACCTCACCACCCTCCAAAGACAACACCCTTGATGCGGTCCTGTGGTTTTGTCTTTTCCAAAGATGTGGTTCCAAAAACTGCTTTCCCTCACCCTCTTCATAACACGTGCAGGAGTGTGAAAACTCTGTGGGGTTCTATGCCCCCCAGAACCCCTGCAAATTTTCCTCAGATTTCACAATTTTTATTTCACAACCCTGCACATGCCGCCCTCTAATGGTAGACAGCAGTTACTGCCACAGGTTGCTGAAAGAAAAGTTCTTCAGTTTAGAGCTTTGCAAAGTGTTTTACAGCAGCAGCAGAGTAACGTCCTTTCTATTTCAGGGTTTGTTATATAATTTATCTATGTGGTCCGGAATTTTTTTTTTTTAAGAAAAAAGAAGGTGAAATCAAAATCAGCAGTCAGTAATAATAATAATAATAATAATAATAATAATAATGCATGTCTTAGGTTATGGTAATTTCTAAAATTATTAATTGCATTCAAGAGTAATTCTGCCAAGAAGGTTGTATAAATTCATTCGCAGATTGTTACTGGTGTCTACTCGTATTTCCAGCTGCCACACAAGCTGTTTCTACATTCTGCTGCTTGATGTCGTTAATGAAGCAGTGATCTCTGACAGACGGGGAGCAGACACTCTCACTGTCTGTTTGATGTATTCATTTTTTTATGTATATCTGCAGAAATTATGTTTTTCACACGCTGGGGTCCTCTTCCTTTGGATGTTGGCACGTCTGTGGTTTTCCTCTCAATGTTATGTTACAAACCTCACACAGTGAAACCAAACGGTCCTTGTGATGTGTTGTTCTGAATGAAGCCAAACAAACACGGGTTTGTTTGGATTCCTGTTGAGTCTTACATTGCTTTTTGGACTGACACTTGATCTATATTAATGCCAGGAAAAGTCACAAACTGCTGGCTGTAGCCTTCATCACACTACACACCACACACAAAAAAAAACAACTAGAAAAACCTAAAGAAATTACTTCAGTTGGTAAATCTCAGATTAATGTAGGTGATAATACCCCAGGACATAAAGCCAGTAAGGGCTTCAGCTATCTGACATTTGACCCAAATGACCTTGACCTCTGGATGACCTTAGCAGGACAGTTCTGAATCCAGCCACAGTGTGTGTCACATTTGGTCTAAACCTCTTTGAAATTCAAATTCTTTGACCTTAATTTTTGCCTAAATGAATTATTTCAGTGTCACTGTGGGCTGAAACTTCATTGACAACTTTGGTAAATCAGTAAAATGACCTGGGAGGACTCATCCAAAAGACAGACAGACACACACACACACACACATGCAAATGTGACCTTGCTGGGCAATTCCAGAACCTGCCTCTATATTGTACAGTATGTGTGCCATGTTTGGTGGAAATCAGACGGGAACCCCCCCCCCCCAAAAAGGAACAAAAACATAAATTTTAATTTCAATTTATCGTGATTTGTCTCAATTAAGTTAACAAGTTGGCATGAATATTACTATTATTATTATTATTATTATTATTATTATTATTATCATCAACCTAATTCATCTGAATGTTACCTACTGAAGCACATTTTAAATTGGCCCAATAATTCAAATAAATAAAATCGTTAAATATGGAAACATATTGTGTTGTTTTCCATAATCTGGGTGAGTGGGTGCATGTAGATGTTTAACAGAAGAGGCTCCAAAATGGAGCCTTGGGGAGCTCCATGGGTTATTTTTGTCGATCCAGATATGTAACTACCTACAGACACAAAATAGCCGGTAAGTAGGGTTCAACCAGATTAGTACTGTGCCACAAAGTCCACCTCTCCCCATCACATTCCTCAAACCAATTACGTCTAATCAAGCTCTGATTAGGTTTACTGCTTATTCTTGAACCTGCTCTTATGTTTCTGACACACATTGGTAGTTGTAGCCAAGTAAACAAGTCTCTTCGGCTGCTCCCTTGTTTGCACACAGTGTTGCCACAGAAAGTCCATTTTACGCCGGATGCCCTTCCAGACACAACTCCACATTACATGGACAAATGTGGCAGAGATTTTGTCATGGAAAAGCCGAGCGGAGGCTTTGCGCGTCACGACCGATTTGCTGATGGAGCGAGACAAAAGAACACCTCCGTTTTGGTCTCACAGGACGGCTTTGAGATGGCGTTCGGACAGCTGTCGGTGGTTTTTCCATCGAGTGATTATCCGAGAAATTGTGGATGTGCCTGGACATGCCAGAACATGTCCCGTGAGGCTTCATCATGGCGTTGCTTTGTGCCATGCGGCACTGCCGCGACACGCGGAATTCCTCCGCACGTCTGTCTCAATGTGCCGAAAAAGTGCTGATGTCCACGTCTTTTCACAATTCCTGTGCTAGTCAGACGACGGCCCGGATAAAACACAGCGTCCAGTTTGGAAATGAACGGCACATTCCACTGTTACAGGAGTTTTTGTCATGGAAAGAGGAGCGGAGGCTTCGCGCGTCGCGGCGGTGCCGCATGGCGCAAAGCAACGCCGTGATGAAGCCTCACGGGACATGTTCTGGCATGTCCAGGCACATTCACAATTTCTCGGATAATCACTCGATGGAAAAACCACCGACAGCTGTCTGAACGCCATCTCAAAGCCGTCCTGTGAGACCAAAACGGAGGTGTTCCTTTGTCTCGCTCCATCAGCAAATCGGTCGTGACGCGCAAAGCCTCCGCTCGGCTTTCCATGACAAAATCTCTTGTTAAAAGTGAAATCTGCCGGAAAATGGTTGATGCCCAGCTCATGTGATAACCAGAGAAAGTGCACACGATGGTCCCGGTTCCACAGAGCCATCCATTTAGAAATGATCCGGTGGTTTGTCTCTCTCGATGGCGGCACGGAGCGCGGTGCGCCGAGCGTCCTTAAAGCTGTCCTTAAAGCTGTCCTTAAAACTGTAGTAACAGTCCTTATTCTCTGTGAAGCCCGTAAAATTTTCACAGAAAGCCAGATAAATTTTTCTAATGGTTTCCAGCTGCCAGTCTCTAACAGTTTCTGAAAAAATTCTGATGGAAAAAAAACCCAAATCATTCCGCCATTTCCTGACAATGAAAATCCGCCGAGGGGGTGGACCACTCCTCACTCAAAGCCTGCTCACAGGCGAATGACGCAACTGACAGGCGTGGAAAAACTCGAGCATGCGCACGAGAGTTCAAGCTTGTCTGACGCAATCACACGTGATTCAAATCCATATGGGTTTTTGAAAAATATAATAAGGTCAGATACTTTTCTAATAGAACTCGTATAGCAACTAGCTGTACTGCTCAGAACTAAGTTTCTGTATTTTTTTCTGTTACAGTTTCACTTTTGGTATTTCACCACTCAAAGAGACAATAAAGGAGCAAGACGCTCATTTCCTGGCTCAAGGGAAAATATCCGAGTTTGGCTAGCTGTTTAACTGTGCTGTTGGAGCAGGATGTCTCATGGCTTATTTGCTACATTACTAACTTCATATAATACTATAATACTAATAATAACTTTATGTTGTATGCCATGATGCATACTGTCCTTCTGCTTTTCACAGAACACAGTTTGACTTTTATCCATGCTGTTTAATACAACCACACATCTGGTTGAAAGAGCTGCATTTTGAAATGAGTCACATCTACTGCTAGGTTCCTTCTGTCCAGTAGTTGGTGCTGTGTACCACAAAAAGTTCTAATCCACCTTAGTAGAAGAAGAAAAATGTTTGCCTCAGATTTAAACTGAACATGTTGTTTGAACTGTGGACTTCTAATCACACCAAACTTATATTGTGATTAAACAATTGTATTTTATGCCAGAAATGAGTTCTAGGTTGTTAAAAGCAGCATTTCTCCTTTTAATCACGGGATCGCATGTATACACATGTTTAAACTAACAGACAGCAGCTGGTTCATGCTCTGTTGGCTTATTAGTGCATCAGATAACTGAAACAATCCTTCAAATGGTGATACAAACACCAAATTCAGCACAAATACAGCATAGACACTACACTTTTAATTTTCAGTAGGCGGCCAAGTAGGGGTCAATTGAAGAATTAATTAGGGGTCCAAATTTAAAGATGCTCCAATCAAATTGAAAACTACATCACGTTACTTGTCTGATTATAAAGATTCCAAAAAGGTATAGTTTGGACTATCTATGACTGAATGTTATGGAGTTTTGAGGTAAAAACAAGAATAGTGACAAAGGTCAATTTCAGTTTGTACAGGGGTGAAAAGGTAAAGAGTTGCTCTAACTTTGGTAAAAAAAACAAAAACAAATGCAAATTATTGGTTGAATTAATCAGTTTAACCATGCTAATGCTCCCCTGAAGCATTTACTCAAAACAAAAACGTCTGAAGGACCTAAATGGCATGGTGAGATGCTGAAGAGCTTCGCTCGTTCATGTCCATGACATATACATATTACGACGCAAAGCTTGCTCATGGTACACTGAGTCCCAAACAGGAAGTGCTCAATTTTGAGTCCACATTGAAGCAGGAAATGTCAAATGTTAAACACTTCCTGGATTGACAGTAGACAAGATCTCGTGGGAATTCAGTGGCAAGTTCACACTGAAACAGGAAGTGCCAAATTTTGAGCCCACAGTGAAATAGGAAATGTCAAATGTTTAACTTTGGATTTTTTTTAATACCCCCCTGTTTAGATCTGTTTTTTTTTTAATTAACCTGTTCTTTGGTATGTTGTTTTTGCTGTTGTATTTAATCCTCTGTAAGGTTTCTGTGTAACTTTTTGTTTGTCTCATTACATAAAAAAAGTCCAGATTTAACAATAAATGAGATCTCGTGGGATCTCACAGGAATTCAATGGCAAGTTGAGACTGAAACAGGAAGTGCTAAATTTTGAGTCCACAATGAAACAGGAAATGTCAAATGTTGAACACTTCCTGGCATGGGTGTCGGAGGGTGGCACTGGATTCTGTTGAAATCTGATTGGACACCCCAGGTGCCACCCAGATGATTGACATGTCATGACACTGCACGTTTGGTTGAAAAGAGCCATTTTGAAATCGGTGACACATACTGACTGCTGGGTCCCTCCTGTACAGTAGTTGGTGCTGTGTTCCACAAAAATGTTCTAATCCACCTTAGTAGAAAAAGAAACTCTTTGAGCCACATTTGAGCCTGAACACACCGTCTGAACCACCAAAATTATATCAGTGATTAAACGGCCGCATTTTATGCCAGAAATGAGGTCCAGGTTGTTAAAAGCAGCATTTCTCATTTAATTTGGGTTGCCTTATAAAAACGTGTTTCTCTGGTGAATTTAGATTAACAAAATGAGCAGGCAGCAGCTGATTCATGCTCTGTTTGCTTATTTGAGATGTAAGATGCTGCCCTCAAAAGTATTGGATCACTTGGTATTTCAGACATTTTAATTTGTTGATGCCATTTCAAATACAAAAAAAAAACAAAAATCTAAAATTATCTTCCATAAACTCAAACTGATAGCAAATCTCTACAACTTGGTATAAATTTAATTAAAAATATAAAATACAGCTTCTTGGTGGAGTGGTGTAGAGGACAATTTTCTTTTAAAAAACGACCTGAAAGTTCAGCTAATTTGGCCATATTGTGCAGCCCAACTGTCAACTAGCGGAACGGTTTGAATATGAATTTACATCTACATTTTAAAAAATGCTTAAAGTGGCAGGGGCTTAACAGGGCTGTAGTTAGGGGCATCGGAAGCTGAAGTGTTTTAGCCATGCTAATGCTCCCCAGAAGCATTTACTGAAAAAAGTCTGAAGGACCTAAATGACATGGTGAGATGCTGAAGAGCTTCACTCTTTCATGTCCGCAACATATAGATAATAATAATAACAGTAATTAATTTAGTTTGCTCACGTGGGTGTGCACGAGTGAATGAGTCCTTTAAGCTCTAAGCAGCCATTCAAGCAATTTAATTGTCTCATTGTAAAAAAAAAGACACAAAGTCGATTTTGATTAGTGAGTCGTCAAAGCGAAGCTTCTCTTTCTAATTTATTTTGCAATAACAATGTGTGCACCTCTGCCATGTGCGGCATTTAAGCACTAATAAAACACTAATCACCTCAAATGAAAAGCTTATTCTCCTCTTGTGCTGTTTTATTCTTCACAAAATGAACACTTATGTTCTTTTTGTCCTCGTGTTGTTGTTCTCCACTTCCTGAGCAAACAGAAAATCCGACTTTTACAGTCTGCACCAACCAACCAACACCCCTCTTTTAGTTAACTATTACCTGTCACCCACCTAAACACACACTGCACGGCTGCCTTCCAGACCACTTTAAAAGTAAAAGAACAAAAAAAGATGGTCATTAAGTTTTTAGTGTTGCCACGATTTGACACTCGTCTGCTGCTGTCAGTTGTTTCTTTGGAACAAGTGACTTTTGGTTCCAATTGATGCTGCAGAATATGAAAAAAAAACACTTTGACTTTGCAGTAAAACTGAATCGTGTACTCACTTACTCAATGGCCATTTTATTTGATCGGACCGTATTTTGCTGGAAACATTCCTGTGAGATTCTGGTTCATATGAACAAGACGAGCAAAATCCACATTGTGCACGTGGACGGCAGCCTTTAAATATGAAATTCGTAAAATTGACTGGCAGTGTTAGATATCATAGACATTTGTGGTTGATTTTCCTTTATGGTTACTAGGCGACACCCATCATGATCTGCTTTGATATACACTCAAGTCCATAAGTATTTGGACATTGCCCCATCCCACTCTGCTTATTAGCTGAACGGCAACCGATGCTTTCATCTTTGATTAAATAGCATCAAAGATTAAAATGAGTCACTTTAAAGTCATATGTAATATTTTTCACTAAACTTTGATCTTGACATTAGGCGCTAATGTTTACTAAGTGTTTGGACATTGCAGACAGAAAGGAAGGAAGGAAGGAAGGAAGGAAGGACGGAAGGATGCACTTAACAGGCTAGTCATAGGCAGACACACACACCCACAGCTGACTACATACAATAAGATAAGGATGCATATTCCTGAACTGCGCAGCAGGTGCCAGTGTTCAGCATGTCTTCCTTTTAATATGGAATCTGTTAATTAGGGGTGGGAGAAAAAAATCAATGCACATAAGTATTGGAATTTTTTGTTTTACGATTTTTAAATTGATTTTTTAACAAAAGTACTGATATTTTTCTAAGTTTGAATGCTTCATTTTAGACTATGTTTATCAGCCGGGTTTGTAAAAGTTACTGCTTTTCTCCATCAGAGGACAAAATGCTTTTCTTCGACTCTCTACCTGGTAACGCGACGTCACATCCGAATGGCGGACAACGTGCTACATGGCACGGGGATAAAACCCCATCATCACATTTTAACACACATTTTGGATTTTTTGCTTTGAAGGGAAAAGCAGAACTGGACATGTCGAAAGCTATTTGTAAAATCTGTAATGCACACGTTGCGTACTGTGGAAATACGACAAACCTCAATGCCCACCTAGCAAGGCACCATCCTGAAGTAAATGCAGAGCTTCTAGCCAAACGTCCTGCAGCAGCAAGCCAGCAGACGCTGAAAGCAGCATTTTACAATCCACCCAGCAGTTCTGACAAAGCCAAATGCATCACAAAATCAATCGCGGACTTTATTTGCAAAGACCTGCTGCCTTATAGTGTTGTGGAAAATACGAGTTTCAGGAACATGCTACACACGCTGGAGCCGAGGTACGTGATACCTTCCAGAAAGTATTGCTTTGAAACAGCAGTGCCTCAAATTTACAATTCAATTTAATAAAGTTAAAGGCTCACATTTGAGTTTTCAGGTGTTCTGTTTGTGAAATTTGTTTTTTGTTTTTACAGCACTGACTGAGCAGAACAGTTAAATAAGCTGCTAAATAAATATTGAAAACAGATTCACATGTGATGTGTATTTTGGGGGAAATATGCCTCCTGATATAGACTGTAGACATCATTATGCAACTTTTTCACTGGTATTAAGAAAGTTAAACTAAGAATCGCAAAAATCGTCAATATCGAAAAAATCGCAATTTAAATCAACTCGGCACCCAAAAAATCGTGAGAGGATCGAATCAGGAAAAGCATATCGTCCCATCCCTACTGTTAATGCACCACAATAGTTTTTGAAACATTCCTTGCACAGTGTTTTGAGTGTATTTGGTCTCGTCCCCAGCCAAACGTTCTGTCTGTTCTGTAACTGCACTTTCCCATTTAAATTTCATCCTGTATTTGTCCAGAGAGTGGACATCATGTTTCTCTCTACACCTACAGTGGTAACAGTTTTAGCTGACACCGGTGTGAAGGTAGCTGCCATGCACAAACGTGCCCATGTTGAGCAGGCAGCAGACAAACTTCACATCAGCTGAAACACAGGTGTTCCTCTCTTTAATTCCTCCAGTAGGTGGCAGACACATCTGTGGGCAATGACACTGGAGGAATTTTCAGACAGTGACATTTTTTGTTAAGCCATTTAAACCAAAGATGAACCTCGAACCTACAACCATATCTCCATTGTTTCGTTTCACCTTCACTGTGGTGATGCACAGTGACAAAATTGCAAACACTGTCATTAAGTACAAATAATTATCAACCAAACTATTTTTGTTTATTTGTTTATAATTTATTAATCGACACCGCGTGAGAGCAGGATGAAATGTGAACGTTTGGGCTCCGGTGCATCTTTGAGCAGATTGTTTCTGTAAATCTTAATGAAATCACAAATGCCTTGTGACAGGAGGATGATCAGTTTGTTTATGCATAACAATGGGCTCGGCATCATGAGAGCAGAATTTTCCAGTCATGCCTAATAACTGCTGCTGATATCACACGATCACGGAAAGACATGACGCTATGAACAATAATTATTTGTGAATAGGAGGCTTTATGCTTCCATCCATCTGTTGGTCCTGACCTTCTGTTACGCTCCAGAAATACATTACGGTACAACTGCTGTGGGTTTTTACATGCCTCCACAGCATCCAGCCACAAAAGAGATGTATTTTCTTGTGTTGTCCTCAGAGATAGCATCATTTACGTCTGTATTCCGGCCAATCCACACAAGGTCTGATGTGGAATGCTGCCATTTTATGTGATGGTTCAGTCTGTATCATGCTTCAGTTATTTCCTCCTCACAGTCGACATTTTGTTTATGAATTTCTGCTGTAACGTGTTTTTATATGGATTGATGGATTAACAGACTATTAAAGGATGTTCTTTCTGGCTCATCATAGCTCTTATGACCTGCTGTGGTCCACTAATCAGTACAGTGTTTGACTAAAAGCAATATTCCACCCAAAATCTTTCATTAGATTTTCCGCTACTCATACTGTGACCATTTGTACTTTTAATCATTTTTTACTCTGAGCAGTGAAACTAATTCACAATTTGAAGTAACAGTCATCACATTGTTCCCGATCTGAAGTGAGAGCTGATAAATAAGAATTTAATTATCACTATTTGCACGGCCTAAAATCTCAGTTTTAGATCAAACACCATTACAGTTTTTCTCAATTACTAAAACACTAAATAAACCCTTTTGTCTGAACCAAATGCTCAGCTGCCTGAACCCACTGATTGAATCAGTCACTCTTTAGGCAAAACCATAAGCACTTTTCACCTGTTTAGACTCAACTTGCCAACATATTTTCATTGTGATGCACCTGTTTACATTTACACGTGGCACTTGTACAGAACAAAAACAAACAGAAATCATGTGCATTTAGTACTTGTATACAGTAAGCCTACGTTAAAAATGAAGTACAAAAATATACATGGAATACTGGGCCTACAAACAGTTAGTCTAACCCTCCATGACAATACTACAGTACAATGGCACAGAGATGTACTGAAACATGTATTTACTTACAGTACACTGTGGTACAGTATACAGTGAGGAAAATAAGTATTTGAACACCCTGCGATTTTGCAAGTTCTCCCACTTAGAAATCATGGAGGGGTCTGAAACTTTCATCTTAGGTGCATGTCCACTGTGAGAGACATAATCTAAAAAAAAAAAAAAAAAAAATCACAATGTATGATTTTTTTAATAATTTATTTGTATGTTACTGCTGCAAATAAGTATTTCAACACCTGTGAAAATCAATGCTAATATTTGGTACAGTAGCCTTTGTTTGCAATTACAGAGGTCAAACGTTTCCTGTAGTTTTTCACCAAGTTTTCACACACTGCAGCAGGGATTTTGGTCCACTTCTCCATACAGATCTTCTCCAAATCTTTCAGGTTTGGAGTTTCAGCTCCCTCCAAAGATTTTCTATTGAGTTCAGGTCTGGAGACTGGCCAGGCCACTCCAGGACCTTGAAATGCTTCTTACAGAGGCCCTCCTTAGTTGCCCTGGCTGTGTGTTTGGGGTCACTGTCATGCTGGAAGACCCAGCCATGACCCATCTTCAATGCTCTTACTGAGGGAAGGAGGTTGTTTGCCAAAATCTCGCAATACATGACCCCATCCATCCTCCCTTCAATACGGTGCAGTTGTCCTGTCCCCTTTGCAGAAGAGCACCCCCAGAGTTTGATGTTTCCACTCCCATGCTTCACGGTTGGGATGGTTTTCTTGGGGTTGTTCTCATCCTCTAAACATGGTAAGTGGAGTTGATTCCAAAAAGCTCTATTCTGGTCTCATCTGACCACATGACCTTCTCCCATGCCTCCTCTGGATCATCCAGATGGTCACTGGTGAACTTCAAATGGGCCTGGACATGTGCTGGCTTGAGCAGGGGGACCTTGCTACCCTGAAGGATTTTAAACCATGACAGCATCATGTGTTACTAATGTAATCTTTGTGACTGTGGTCCCAGCTCTCTTCAGGTCATTGACCAGGTCCTCCCGTGTAGTTCTGAGCTTTCTCAGAATCATCCTTACCCCACAAAGTGAGATATTGCATGGAATCCCAGACCGAGGGAGATTGACAGTCATCTTGTGTTTCTTCCACTTTCTAATAAATAATCATAACAGTTATTGTCTTCTACCAAGCTGCTTGCCTGTTGTCCTGTAGTCCGTCCCAGCCTTGTGCAGGTCTACAGCTTTGTCCCTGGTGTCCTTAGACAGCTCTTTGGTCGTGGCTATGGTGGACAGGTTGGAGTGTGATTGATTGAGTGTGTGAACAGGTGTCTTTTATACAGGTAGCAATTGAGAAAAACTGTAAGGTCTGTTTTTTCTATTGTATCAAATACTTATTTCATGCAATAACATGCAAATGAATTATTTAAAAAAAAATCATACAATGTGATTTTCTGATTTTTTTTTTTTTAGACTCTGTCTCTCACAGTTGAAGTGTACCTACGATAAAAATGACAGACCTCTACATTTGTAGGTGGGAAAAACTGCAGAATCGACAGTGGATCAAATACACATTTGCCTCACTCTACATACCCCGGTGCTGTGTCATAAGTCATTTTATGTTGTGTCTACCAAATGCTCTTTGGTGAATATATTTTTACTTGCTGTGTGGATGATCTGAACAAATAGTGTGGTTTTGATCACAGGATAACTCCCCGGGCGACTTCTGCTCCTAACTGGCAATTAGGATGGGTTAAATGCAGTAGACACATTTCATTGTGCAGGAAACATGTTCTTTTGTGCATATGACAATAAAATTCTTTTGAATCCTTTGAATCCTTGAATTTTTAGGTGATAGTTTGATTTTGTTAGAAGAGTCTGGGGTTTACCTGTTCCCTGTTCTTTATTTTTACTGTGTGTGCAGTAAATGCTGAATCCTGAGGTATATTTTTTTTCTCTGCAAATTGTATTTCCTGTGTTGTAATCAATAAACACTTCTGCCCTGAACACTGCTCTCCAGCGTTTGGTGTCATGTGTAATGACTGCTCTGCAGTTTTCATTTCGACTGTTATGTGAATGATCTGAGGACGTTGGTTGGTTTTCAGCACAGGCAAAGGTGTTTTGAGGTGATTGTTCCTCAAATCACCTCAAAACAAGATCCAAGGGTTTCGAGAATGCAGTTTGAAAACTGGCTTTTGTGCTAATAGTTTTGAGAAAAGGTAGAAGCTTTCAAAAAATGGGTTTTAGCAATTGTGAAAAACACACTTAAAATTTGTGTGATCACAGATTAAAGATATACCGCCACTAAGGTTTTTAAGATTTAAGGCATAAAAATAATTTTCTTTGATGCCACTATGATTTTATTTATTAGCCTCCTCCATATGACATTGCCATTATGATCAAAATTCGCATTGTCTGGAAAAACTTTATAAAGTTCCCCTGAAAGGGAAAATTTCAACAGAACAGACAACCTGTGGTCGATTTGTGGCAGTGACACAGTACAGTCTATGGTAGCGATGTCGTAGATCACGTGGGGGTTCCCTGGACTTGTGTGAGGGACGCTGGGATGTAGACAGTGGCAGCCAATCAAGGTACAGAACAGTATAGAACGATACAGCAATGTCTGCTGGCTGGTCTCTCTCTGGCTGCTAATCCATCATTGCAGAAAACTTGCCAAGACGACTGCATTTCTGTGTAAATCTAACATGTTTCTCATATATTATGTAAAAGACAGCTGTTCTAAATCTAAAAACGCTCTTCTGGTAACCAGAAAACAACTCTGAAGTGATTTATAAGACATCTCACAGACGTCGGTGTGCACGTGTGTGCGCATCACCTGAGGTCAAAGGTCTTTTCAAAAGTTCTGTACGTGCACACACATATGTTCTCCTGCAGACAGCATGAGAAGTAAAATAAAATATTCATTATGGAATTCCCTCCAGATAAATATGTTCCCCTTATTCAAGAGAGCTGTGATTTTGAAAAATAAACCAACATTATCATGTTTGGATTTCAGTAGAAACGTTGTCAGATTATTGAAATTTGAAAGGCCACACAGGTTCAACACAAAACAAGACTCTAAGTAAAGTGAGGCTCTTCTGCCATCTGCTGGTCATACATTAGCATGACAGGCCGTGTGTCCACGTGGTTATTCATTCATTTGTTCATTCAAACTCTGCAGATTATCAGGGACAGGGGTCAAGCAAAATGTGTGACATGTGCAAGGCAGAGTGCGCAGACGTCGCAAACGTCCCATTTTGCAAGTGATGAAAAATGGCGACAGCGTGAAGAGACAGCAGCATTGATTTCCAGTTGTTTGACTGGTACCTTTGAGGTTCATACCTAATTAAAATAAATTAGCACATTTTGGGCCCTTCCAACCCTTCTATTATTCTCTATTTGTAATATGAGCGAAGCTACTGCGCCGAAGGCACCGGTGCAAACTCACTCATGGTACAGGGAGGCGCAAACAGGAAATGTCAAATGTTGAACACTTCCTGGGAAAAATGTACAGGAGATTAACCTGTTTTTCAGTACGTTGTTTTTGATGTAGTTTCCTCATCTACGACGGCGTAATAGGGCAATTCAAAGACGAAATAAAAAGTGGAGATTATTTTTTGAGTTTAAATTCACAAATATAGGAGAATAAACATGTAAATTTACAATAAAAAGGAACAAATTTGCAAGATTTAAACATGTAAAATTGTGAGATTATAAATGTAACCTGGACAAATATATTAATGTATTGACAAAGTTTGTAGGAATTGTTACAGTTTAAAGGGTTTAAAAGTTTGAATTGTTAAACATATTATATTAATATGGGGAAATCATATTTCATTTATGTTTTAAAGGAATAAGAACTGCTAAAAAGTCCTGGGTATTAGTTAAAAATAAGTAAAGTATAAAATGCTGTTGATGTATCTTATTTTTGTTTTATTGTGAAGAGCTAAAGGAAGTGCTGTGTCTGTATTCCACTGCTGCCACATACTCTTACGCGCGCCACTAGCTCAGGCAGTGGATGCTCTCATTTTGGCCGAACAATGACATACAGTTTCTGTATATTCTATGTTAGTACACACCTGCAGCCAGCGTGCCTGATGAATTCCTGTGCAAAAAGTAGTTCCCAGACCTGTGATAACGGTGCGTTTTCATGGGTAAGAAAAACATCAGGAGCATATTTGGCACAAGAACTTGTGTATATCGTGTGTTTTTACGCCTAAATGATCGAAAGTCAATACTCACACTCATCCAGCAGCATCTTGTCACGTCGACAAATTCAGCGCTGGGTCAGGCGAAAGTAGTCCGGCGAGCTATCCCACAATGTCAAAACAGTGGAGATGATGGGAGTGGCAGCAGGGTGCTGCTGCCAGTCTGTTGTTGTATTAGCTTGACGTGAGTGACAAAAACAGACGGGAGGGAGATGCTTTTGACTGACCGCCAGAAACGTACAAGTTGAAGTTAACATGTGTGCGGCTGGTTGAGTAATTAAATGAGTTTCCTGATCGTTAACTCAATGGTTGGTAATGGACACTTGTTTAATGCTTTTTCGACTACCTGGGGACATTTTCAGGTTTGTACTGCAGTAAGGTGTCTGTGATTCTTTAAAGCAGTTTAGCATATGGACATTTGCTGGCTAAGTGAATGCACTGCATGACAGCTAGTTCAGCTAACTCAGCTGGCTACAGAGACGACCTGTTCATCATTCCGGCCTGGATATGAAGACTAGTCATAAGTGAAGTGCTAAAAGTGTGCCTTTGGATTATATCTTTCCCTGGAGATCACTCACTGGAATTTAAGTCTGGACCAGCAGGCGGGTGACAACACCACGACCTTGGGACATGGTTTGGTTTCCCTCTTCATAAGAGTCCATACCCTTTGAACTACTAAATCAGGCACCTCATTATTTTGGTTTTACTCCGAGAGTGAGGTGGCCATTACGTTCTGGGCTCCGCTGCTCCCAAGCATCACTCAGGCCTGCAACTATAAGGTATTGATAACTAAATAAGCTGGCTGGTGTGAGTGAGTGAGTGAGTGAGTGAGTGAGTGAGTGAGTGAGTGAGTGAGTGAGTGAGTGAGTGAGTGAGTGAGTGAGTGTGTGTGTGTGTGTGTGTGTGTGTGTGTGTGTGTGTGTGTGTGTGTGTGTGTGTGTGTGTGTGTGTGTGTGTGTGAGAGAGAGAGAGAGAGAGAGACTGGTGAGTGGGCCCCTCAGATAGAGTCTATTGTGCAAAATCTGGGATGAGATGTGTTTTATGAGACATGTATGTTGCCTGTTATACGTGCAGTAAATGAGTCCAAGCTTAATTATGGTTTGGTTATTTTGCATAGTTTTAAAGTGTGTGTGACTGTGATTTGACCACTGTGTGTGTTAGGGTGAATTAAGAGTTAATGTAATACTTTAAAGGGTACATGGGACTTAAGAGGCAGTAAGTTAAATAAAGTAATTGACTTTCATTAGCCCACCTTTACTGTGGGTAAAGGTGGGCTTTATAACCATGTAAATTTGTGAGAAAAAACTAGCAAATTTGCAAGATTTAAACATGCACATTTGCAAGAAAAAAGACAATGCCAGATTAGAATACATGTAAAACTACAGGTACATACGTAAATGCACATGCAAATGTAGCCCATTGGCACCTTAGCGATGGAATGAGACGGGACAATGGCTTCATCACGTAAAGGTGCCCTGACACTTGCACGACTCTGATCCGTGCACTTGCATGCACATCGTCATGACAATCCCACCCGCTGTTTTCCCAGCTGGATGCCGTGCTTTGTTCCACTGCTGGGCACAGTGTATTTTAAATAATTATTTTATAGTGGATTAATCATTTTCTGTCCGAGTTAACTGTTAAAAATGCCTCTAATTGCTTCACAGAGGAGCGCTCCAGCTGTTTAGCGCACACGTGTGCACTGAACGATGTGGAGAAAGCATTTGGAGCTGTCTAGAAAGGTAATTATTTGTCATGTTTATCTTGTAATGGCTTGGTAAAGCAGTTGCATGTTCTTTCCTTCTTGTGTGCAGCTGTAAAAGTATGTTTGTGATAGATTTAACATCTCATTATAATCGTTCAGACGAGCTGCGCTCTGATGCAGTGCGCTGACGCAATCACTCACATTGTTCACTTCTTCTTTACTAGACTTGACAAGCTGCACGTAGTGGTGGCGAGTGGATCGCGCAACGTTCACTACCACTTCACGTTTGTTGCATAACATTTATGCGTGAAAGATTTTTTGAATATTTCAAAATTCTCTTTGCTCAATTGCACGTGCCGGCACCCCTCTCACATTCAGTCTACAACTGTTAATGACGTGTTTACTCTCCTGCACGAGACAGTGTGTGCATCAAAGTCATGCAAGTGTCAGGGGGCCTTACGTTTTTACAGTCAAAAAGAATTAATATTTGGGCAGCATTTTGAATATTTAATGTCTGAGAGATAAGATAAATAATGCTATTATGCTTGTGCTTGAAGTTAATGTAAATGCAGGTAACAGCCTAAAAGTAAGCGAATGTTGATTTGACTATTCATCAAATTATTAAGTTGATGTAGCATTAAATGTATTTTTATATGTTTTTTAAGATGCACGGGCTAAATATAACCCTTTACATTTATTAACAGGTTATTATTTATGTAGCCCATTAAAAAATAAAAAAAATAAAGTCAATGTTCCTCACAGCAGTGGAGGAAATTCTAGAGACTGTCAATACATGTAAAAACAAGATGTCACCTGACTGTGATGACATCGACATGACGACAGTTAAAAAGGTTATTGAAGCAATTATTCAACCACTGAGCTACATCTGTAATTTGTCATTTCAGACGGGTAAATTTCCAAATAAAATGAAAACTGCAAAAGTCATCCCATTATATAAAACTCTTTCACAAATTACAGGCCTGTTTCTTTACTCCCACAATTTTCTAAAATATTAGAGAAACTGTTTATTAGGAGATTGGATAAATGTATTAATAAATACAAATTGCTCTCTGAAAGCCAATATGGATTTAGATCACAAAGATCTGGCAGTCCTTGAATTAACAGAAGGAATCGCCAGCTCCATATGCAGCAGGGGTGTTCAATGATTTAAAACAGGCATTTGATACAATAAATCACGATATATTAATCAAGAAGTTGGAACGTTACGGTATTAGGGGGGTGGTTCTACACTGGATGAGAAGCAATTTAAGCAACAGGCAACAATTTATGAAGATGGGTGACTTTCAGTCATCATGCTTGGATATTGTTTGTGGTGTCCCAGAGGGGTCAGTGTTGGAATTTAAACTTTTTATTCTTTACATAAATGACGTGTAATCTTTCAAAATTACTGCAAGATGTTTTGTTTGCTGATGATACAAATATTTTCTGTACAGGTGAGAATTTACAGCAGCTCGTGGAGGATATCACCTGCTATCATATATCATCATCGATATCATCATCGACAAAATTAAAAAAGTGGTTTGATATAAATAAACCATCATTAAATTTAGTTAAAACAAAGTTTATACTGTTTGGAAATCATAAAGGGAATGGTGATTTAGGAATCATGATAGATGGTGCCAGTGTGGAGAGAGTTACAGAGAGTTACGTAATAGCAGGCTAAAGCAACTAAATGAACAAGTTTTTTTTATTATTATTTCTATAGCCACAGGTGTGGCCTTTCAGTGTGAGGCAACACTGCTAACCACCAAGTCACTGTGCTGTTAAGTGTTAAGTAATGTACTTGAAGCCTATATGCTTTTTGTAAGTTCCCATGATCACAATATTTTCTCCATGATTTCGCATCAGTTGAGTTGAATGAAGCTTCTTGATGTTCTGTAAAACTACGAATGCCCCACAACAGTTACACCAGACGCACAGAGACACATCCTAAAAGAGATTACACACAAGGAGTTGGTGCCAAAGCCCATGTTTGTGATAGATTGTTGGAAGGATATAGTGATGTCATGCGTTTTTGAGGGTTTCTTTGAAAACTACAAACCATCTCCTAAAAAAGTAGTGGGATTACTTCAATTCCCAGAATCAATGACAGGAAGCCAAAGGGAGGTCCACAAGCACCTTAAAAGATATATAAGAGAATTACGAGGTCTGTCCATAAAGTATCGTACCTTTTTATTTTTTTAACTATATGGATTTGATTCATATGCTTTCACGTCAGACAAGCTTGAACCCTTGTGCGCATGCGTGAGTTTTTCCACGCCTGTCAGTGACGTCATTCGCCTGTGAGCACACCTTGTGGAAGGAGTGGTCCCGCCCCTTCGTCGGATTTTCATTGTCTGGAAATGGCGGAATGATTTGGGGTTTTTCTCCATCAGAATTTTTTCATAAGCTGTTAGAGACTGGCACCTGGAAACCATTCGAAAAATTTATCTGGCTTTCGGTGAAAATTTTACGGGCTTCACAGAGAATAAGGTCTGTTAGTACAGCTTTAAGGACCCCTTTAAGGACGCTCAGCGCGCCGCGCTCCGAGCTGTGACGATGCGGCACAAGCCACCGGACCATTTCTAAATGGATGGCTCTGTGGATACGAGACCGTCGTGTCATGTTATCACAAGAGCTGGACATCAGACATTTTCCGGCAGATTTCACTTTTAACAAGAGATTTTGTCATGGAAAGCCGCGCGGAGGCTTCGCGCGTCACAACCAATTCGCTTTGGAAGCGAGACAAAGGAACACCTCTGTTTCGGCGTGTCAGAGGACAAGTTTGGACATGTCCAGCTCTCCACAATTTCACTGATACTTACTGGACTGGTAAGCATTGAAAGCCGAGATAGACATTCAGGGCGGGACCACTCTTTCCACAAGGCGTGCTCACAGGCGAATGACGTCACCGACAGGTGTGGAAAAACTCACGCATGCGCACAAGGGTTCAAGCTTGTCTGATGTGAAAACATATGAATCTAATCCATATAGTTTAAAAAAAAAAAAAAAGGTACGATACTTTATGGACAGACCTTGTAAATGAAGACAAACAGGGAAGGTTTCTGAGTATCACAACAGGAAGTGATGTCCTGAGATTTCAAAAAATAGAAGTCATGTTTTCAAACGTCAGCATTTACAAGAAGACCTATTGGAAGAATGTGTGGATGTATTCTGGAAATCAATTCTGCAGTTTTATTTTACCATCTATTCTTTGTGTGTTTGTGATAACACACTTAGTCAAATGTGATGCTCTTAAAAGTAGTAGTAAGTAAAATCAATCAATCAATCAATCAATTTTTTTTTATATAGCGCCAAATCACAACAAACAGTTGCCCCAAGGCGCTTTATATTGTAAGGCAAGGCCATACAATAATGATGTAAAACCCCAAGGGTCAAAACGACCCCCTGTGAGCAAGCACTTGGCTACAGTGGGAAGGAAAAACTCCCTTTTAACAGGAAGAAACCTCCAGCAGAACCAGGCTCAGGGAGGGGCAGTCTTCTGCTGGGACTGGTTGGGGCTGAGGGAGAGAACCAGGAAAAAGACATGCTGTGGAGGGGAGCAGAGTATTATATTATTATACAAATAATAAAGTAAATATTATACAAAATATTTACTGTTCAGTCATTGTTCATAACTGACATTGAACAAATCATCTACAGATGTTTTAGCAATATAAATAAGCAATGTTGCATGTGTGTTCTGAACTGTCTAAAAACTGTATAAAATATAAAGTTGGGCACCGAAGTGGGATACCAGGGTAGGTCTGCAAAAAAGAATAGTTGTGAAGTACTTTTAAGTTCTTTTTTTTTTTTTTACCAAAACAATTGTGGAAAGCACACATGTTTAGTACATTTAAGTTTAGCTGTTACTCTCATCACACACAAGAGCAGTGTTTCTATATTCCAAAATAAAAAAAAAAACATTTAAAACGTGTGTACTCCCAAAGGATTTTCATGCTAAACCTGATTTTGTTGCTTGTTTGACAGCCTAAACTGTCAAAAAAATGATGGGGTTCAAAGGGGCAAACATTAGCACAGGGGTAAATTGAAAATCAGGTTAAATTCTGTTAAAATATACACCAATATATCCGTCTTGTTGAGAGGATTAATAAGTATAGTTTGTCTCAGTTCTGATCAACAGTTACACAGGAACAGGGCTTTAAAGGTCCAAGGTCATCCTGGGGGCTCAGATGTTATTGAAAGTGGTGTCAAATGATTCTTCCCGTCATTAAAATGGATTTTAACTCATTTGGTGACAGCACCATTTGCAACATCCAGGGAAAGTCTTGGTGAGCCCCATAGACCATGTAGACCGTTCATATATTTTGCCATTTAATTATCCAACCAAATGCCACACACTGTAAAATAGTACATTTTTGGATGCAATGAGACAACACAAACAACTTGTCACCAGTTTCAACAAAATCTGAGCATTTTCCCCAGTACTAACATTTTCCTTCATTGAAGAAGGGGGCAGCATTCTGAAATTTGACCCCCATCATTTTATGACAGTCTTATCAGGCTGGTTGGTCAGGAATTGTAGGACACAAATGCACGGCTCAAACAAACAGCTCTGGTTGTAAAAAGGTTTTACTTGGAGGGACTGCAGAGGTCTGTACATGAGTAGGCAGTCCAGAACAAGCAGCAGTACAAAAATCCTCAGGCTAAAGACGTGGTCGATGCAACAGGCAGGAGGTCAGTAACACACAAGGAGGCAGGCAGGAACAGAGCTGGAATGAAGGCACAAGGCACAACAATCTGGCGAGGGACTAACACACCCAGTGAACTTATATAACCCCAAGTGATAAGCAGCAAATCAAGAACAGGTGTGCCTGGAAAGCACCAGAAGAAGGGTGTGGCCAGTGAGAGGGAAACACCCACCACCAAGCACCAAGAGACAGAGAGATAGAGACAGACAGACCCAAGCAGGAAAAACCCCACAAGAAAATAAACACACAGAAAACCAATGAAACAGAAAAACATAAACAAACCAGAAAAACAAAACCGGATGACCAGAACCCAAAACTCAAACCCTGACAAGTCTGGTCTCTATTGAATCCAAAACAGCAAAAAAAAAAAAAAAAAAAAAATCAATTTTATGGCAAAAATCCTACAGGAACTGTTTCATTGACATACCATAATCACACTAACCCCCAATCCCAATTCTCTTTTGTACCCCTTCCCCTTGGCCCTACCCCTACCCCTACACCTACCCCTTTAAAACAAGGGGTAAGGTGAAGCGGTATGCCTCTAGCCCTATGAATTGAGATACCCCTCCGCCTTAGGAGAAAAAAAAAACTGCCCGTGTCAAACTGCCGTCTTCACTGTTTGTTAACATGGCAACTGAAATGCAACTTCTTGCAGTAGCCTGTTTGCTCTTTTTATTTTCTCGCCTTTCTGTGTAAATGCAAAGAAATAGAAGAAGTCGCAGATTTCTTGGACGCATCGCAATCATGTCAATTAATTTAGTTAATTTGTAATTTATTATAATACTAATAATAATAATAATAATAATAAATAGTATTAATAATGACTTAATTAGTAATTCATTAATGTTACTAATACTAATAATAATTAATCAATATTAGTAATAATTAATATTTTTGATTCATCATTTCATTGATTAGTAATTAATTATTTAGTAATTAAAATAAATAAACACTTGAAATATATCCGTCTGTATGCAATGAATGTATACAAGTTTCACTTTTTGAATGGAATTACTGAAATAAATCAACTTTTTCATGATATTCTAATTATATGACCAGCACCTGTATGTATGTTATGGGCTGCATCTAGTTCTGTTAACCTTATATTTCTTTTTCAAATTCTCCCATTTTTTTGCATCGAGCCCTATTTCCTTTAGAAATTTCTTTGTCAAATAATAGCAGTCTATTAGGACATCAGGTTATTTGTTACATATACACGTGTGTGTATATATTTTCCAACTTATTCCCATTGATGAAACTTCTCCTGATTTTCTGCCTGAAAGTTTATTAGGAGACGAGTGTGCTCAGGACTCCCTGTTTGTTTACAAAATACACACGCGTTACACACCTTGAAATCCAACAGCAGGGATCGCTGTAATCCAAAGCTTTATGAACATACAAATTAACGTGCTTATCCTTTATCATGATTTTCTCCGTTGTGAGATATAAAAGTGTCTTATCGTAGCGTTCGTGTGTATGTGCATTATAACGCCTCAGCGCATGAGCGAAGTTACGCTATTCCTCAGAATGACAATATACGCAACATGCATCCAGCAGCATACACGTTGCTGTCATAGACAACTGCCTGTAAAATTTTTTGGCAAGTTATAACTTCTAAACAGCGTAATTTCTAATGAAAGCCGCTTCATTTGTTCGGCTCTTTCAGCGCCCTGTTTGTTTCTTTGGAGACAGCAGTAAGCTCCTCCTACCCCTCCAAATGGAATGTGCATCCAGATTCACTCCAAACGGAGGGGTTTGAAGCCCTCCGCCTTCCCCTCCGCCTCGCTCCAAAAAGAGAATTGAGACACCCCTCTGTCTCTCGTGCCCGTGCAAAACGGAGGGGAAGAGGTAAATGGAAGGGCCAAGGGGTAGAATTGAGATTCAGCCAACAGCTTACTATAGCAAAACCATTAGATGTTTTCTTCTGAAGGACATCTGAAGGACCAGTAGTGGGCACAGATAACCAAAGAATTAACTTCGATAACAGATAATCAGATAACTGAAAAGTTATCTTTGATAAAGATAAAACAATAAACCACCCAAAAATGTATCGGAAGTTGCAGATAACCGATAAATTCCAGTATTGTCTCTGGTACACTTGCAACTACTAACAAGCTGATTTTGAGTTTTAACACCACGATCGCTTCTGGTAGCATCAAAGCAACAACAGACCCAAACAATGAGCCAGCACTTCTGTCTTTGAACATCTTGCCCCCTGCTGGAAGCTCCTGTTTACTAAATGGCTTCCAGCACAAAAACAAGCTGAGAGAAGCCACGAAGCTCAACTCTCTACTCAATCACAACGCTGCTGTCAGGCCGAGGTCTTGGAAAATAAAGCAATGCTGAGTTATGGTTTGGTGTATAAATAAAATGAATACTGATAAAATAACTCCATTAATGTCAATTCTAACATTTGTACAAAGTTAAAATATAACATATATCTTTTAATGTTGAATAATGCACTAATTCTGAAGTTTTGTAACAAACACAGACAGATCGCAAAGGATTCTGGGTAAAATGTGCCTCCGCTAAACACTGATTGGTTGAGTCATTCATTATGTAAACCAACACGTTAATGTGACATGTGTCGTGTGTTGGTGTTTACAGATAAAGATGCTGTTGTAAAATATTCCATTTTTTTATTTCTAAAAATGCAAAGCCAAGTTGCAATTAGATAACAGTCTGATATAATCGGTGTCAAAAATAAATAGAACACTGCCATGATCTACTGGTGCCAGACGTTCAGTACTTAAGATGGGTTTACATTGTGAGAGTTTTGGCCCTTTTTCAGCTGATTTTTAATTCATGCAAGAATTTTTTTGTTTCAGGTTATTTGGCGCGTACTGCATCCCTTAGTATACATGGAGTAACGAGCTGCGTTTAACATCTCACAACCACCTCCTGATCGGCAAACGTATGGTCAGATGAAAATCAAGCCTGTTTGATATTCTGGTCTGCTGTCGTGAGAGTATCCCGCTGCTGAAGTGCTACAAGCGCCAACCTCTCACACTGTGCATGTGAGACCTGTCTTGTAATATTTTTTTTTTAAACTTTGATGTCTCCCATTGAGAGTTTTTGTAAAAAATAAGAAATGTAAATTAAATTTAAAAAAATCTTCTGTTTACGTTACAAATGATCTTCTTATGGCCTCAGACAGTGGACTCATCTCTGTGCTTGTTCTGTTAGACCTCAGTGCTGCTTTTGATACTGTTGACCATAAAATTTTATTACAGAGATTAGAGCATGCCATAGGTATTAAAGGCACTGCGCTGCGGTGGTTTGAATCATATTTGTCTAATAGATTACAATTTGTTCATGTAAATGGGGAATCTTCTTCACAGACTAAAGTTAATTATGGAGTTCCACAAGGTTCTGTGCTAGGACCAATTTTATTCACTTTATACATGCTTCCCTTAGGCAGTATTATTAGACGGTATTGCTTAAATTTTCATTGTTACGCAGACGATACCCAGCTTTATCTATCCATGAAGCCAGAGGACACACACCAATTAGCTAAACTGCAGGATTGTCTTACAGACATAAAGACATGGATGACCTCTAATTTCCTGCTTTTAAACTCAGATAAAACTGAAGTTATTGTACTTGGCCCCACAAATCTTAGAAACATGGTGTCTAACCAGATCCTTACTCTGGATGGCATTACCCTGACCTCTAGTAATACTGTGAGAAATCTTGGAGTCATTTTTGATCAGGATATGTCATTCAAAGCGCATATTAAACAAATATGTAGGACTGCTTTTTTGCATTTACGCAATATCTCTAAAATTAGAAAGGTCTTGTCTCAGAGTGATGCTGAAAAACTAATTCATGCATTTATTTCCTCTAGGCTGGACTATTGTAATTCATTATTATCAGGTTGTCCTAAAAGTTCCCTAAAAAGCCTTCAGTTAATTCAAAATGCTGCAGCTAGAGTACTAACGGGGACTAGAAGGAGAGAGCATATCTCACCCATATTGGCCTCTCTTCATTGGCTTCCTGTTAATTCTAGAATAGAATTTAAAATTCTTCTTCTTACTTATAAGGTTTTGAATAATCAGGTCCCATCTTATCTTAGGGACCTCGTAGTACCATATCACCCCAATAGAGCACTTCGCTCTCAGACTGCAGGCTTACTTGTAGTTCCTAGGGTTTGTAAGAGTAGAATGGGAGGCAGAGCCTTCAGCTTTCAGGCTCCTCTCCTGTGGAACCAGCTCCCAATTCAGATCAGGGAGACAGACACCCTCTCTACTTTTAAGATTAGGCTTAAAACTTTCCTTTTTGCTAAAGCTTATAGTTAGGGCTGGATCGGGTGACCCTGAACCATCCCTTAGTTATGCTGCTATAGACGTAGACTGCTGGGGGGTTCCCATGATGCACTGTTTCTTTCTCTTTTTGCTCTGTATGCACCACTCTGCATTTAATCATTAGTGATCGATCTCTGCTCCCCTCCACAGCATGTCTTTTTCCTGGTTCTCTCCCTCAGCCCCAACTAGTCCCAGCAGAAGACTGCCCCTCCCTGAGCCTGGTTCTGCTGGAGGTTTCTTCCTGTTAAAAGGGAGTTTTTCCTTCCCACTGTAGCCAAGTGCTTGCTCACAGGGGGTCGTTTTGACCGTTGGGGTTTTACATAATTATTGTATGGCCTTGCCTTACAATATAAGGCGCCTTGGGGCAACTGTTTGTTGTGATTTGGCGCTATATTAAAAAAAAAAATTGATTGATTGAATTGATTACGTTTTGCTTCTGGAACCACGAGTCTGACATGTGGTTTCTTAACGTACAATGTGTGTGAGAACATAAATCATGCGCTCTGAACTTTTACACCGTGCGGTTCTGTGGTACAATTTGAACTGGAACCGAGTACAGTGATTAAAAATATTAGCCCAGCTTCAGGGCGAATACTGCCATGAACACTACTGGCCAGTAGATGGCAGTAGAGACCGTAAAAACTTGCCATGTCTGCTACATTTAAGATGCGTGGAATTTAATAAACGCAAACACAATAACAATGTCTATAAACACAGAGAATAGATTCACAAGAGTTTTAGGCACTAGAGTTTAATGCTGTTGTCCGTGGAGCCTGATCCAAGTGTCTGAAATGCATTTCTCATGTCGTGAACGTACTGAGATTACCTTATCATACACATAATGCACTGGGCACAGCATGTCCACACTTAAGCCTTAAACATTATTGCAATATTTTAAAACTAAAACATATATCTGATATTTTCACTTTATAAAACTTCAGCCGTGACGTTAATTTAAATAATTTGTCCGAAATTTGTTTGGTTAAAATTTGAACCATAAGTTAAAAATGTATGCCTCTGGATGACTTCAGACAACTTTATTGATCCCAAAGGGCAATTACATTTACACTCCAATTACCTCAGACAAGATACAGCAATTAATCCACAATTCTTACTTGTTTGCCGTAATAATGGCACACATCAAAATTAAAGTCAACACATATACATTTGACATTGTTTATGTGTACTAAACTTGAAGCAGTCCGTCATCCGAATTGAGGTAAAGTGGGTGAAGGTCGCTGCAACTGGAGTCATGCTGCCGCTAGCTTGGGGGGAACAGGGACCTGCCGCACCTTAAAAACCGCGCAGCCCCCGGAAGGGGAAGGGGTGGCGTGAGGGGTGGCCGGGATGGGGTAAGTGATGGGGGGAGCAGGAAGGGAGGTAAAGGGGAAAATGGAGCATGTTTCAGTCTTGTCCATGAGTAAGTCTGTCAGTTTACTGTCTTTGTGGGTTGAGATAAGAAGGAGCCGAATAATCTTACCAGAGCCTGAAGACATTCCTCTGGAGGACAACATTGGGCAATTGTCCTTGAGGTTAGATAAGCCTGGAGTGGTGTGGTTGAGCAGTGAAAAACACTTTTAACAGTTCCACTTAAACAACCAAATCCCAATTATGAATTAAGAATATTCCCAATTATGAATTAAGAATATTCACCGGCCTCCGAAACCTTCAGCTTCAACTCCAAGGCACACATCAGCTCCAAGATGTCATCCAATTTGCGTCTGAGTTCAAGAGTCAACGCAGTCTGAGAATGCACTGCCTTGCCAACCTCGTTAATCATGATGGACAAGCGAGGGGCCGTGGTTCTTGATCCCGCCGTCTTGCCAATTTTCCGGTAGATCAGGGCAGCACATAAGCCAAAAAGTACCAGCCCTGCTACCATGAGACCAAAAATGAATAAATCCTCGACGTCCTCAATGGAGAAAGGCGCCAAGCATGCAACACGCCAAGACCCCCAGGAGTCGAGGACATAGACCGCAGGGTACGTTCCATCTGGGCAGGAAGGATCCCCCGGTCCTGACCTTCTTGTAGAAAAAATGGTGCCACTAGCGTTCAGAGACCAGCTGATCAATTCCATGGTTAATCCAATAGTAGTCCAATAGATCCAGAATCCAATATAATTTGAGGAATTCACAGTCTGGTGAAGTAGGAACTTGAAGGTTAAAGGCAGAGAACAGAGAGAACAGAAGGGAGAGTGGAGGAGATGCGACCGCCCTCGTCGGAGTCCCAAGCTGACTTGGGTGATATTGCCCGCGTATCAGTATGGGGTTAAAAAAATGAGGGTTTTTTTGTGACCAGCTCTCCTTTGACTGCAGCGGATAGAGTGGTTTCTTCTAGAAGCGGCTCTTCTATGTTTGCAGAGGGTAGAACTACACATCTGTTACGAAACATTTAACAGGTTGGTGCTCACCTGATTTTAAATTTTATAAATGTTTGTAGCTATTTATCTTTGTATTTATCGGTCTAAAAATTATCGGACAAAAATTTATCGCAAGATAATTAGTCCGATAATGGTTTTTAAAGTTATCTAAAAAGATAATCCCATAATGAAAACATTATCTTCAATAATTATCGTATTATCGGAACTGTGCCCACCACTGTGATGGACACTAAAGGATGGCCCCATTGACTCTCCTGCATGAGATCATAAACAGTCTCATCACAAGGGATCTGGCTTCTCTGTGTGCACTCACACTTAGACACACATACTTCATTTTGCTTGGAGAATGGTCCTCTTCATCACTCATAATTTCTTTGTTTGCTTTTGGGGTGGTGGTTTTCGAGCCGTGAAAATTGTAAACAAAGTCGCAAATGGCAAATCTGATACGCAATCTGGACCGATTGTCATGGCAACGGTCTGATATGGGAAAATATCAGACCGGAAATCAGCCAATCAGAGCTTGTGTACTTTCGTAGCCACATAATAATTTTATTTATTATTTGACACATTTAGTTGATGTCATGTTTTACAGCTGGCAAGGCTGAGATATTTCCTTTGTTCAGAGCTTGTCTGGTTACCAGCAACTGATTAATGGTTATATTAACTTCCATTGTTCACTGTTGTTACTTAATATCCCTAGTTTCTCCAAAAATATTTGTCCTATCAACTTTCCATTATCACAGCCTTCATCTTTCACCCAAAATACATAAACATACCAAATGGCAAGCGTCAGCTCTCCCCACCCAGTTTCTCTGATCGAAGTTACAAACATGCACATACACAGAGGCCACTTTGCTTTTAATATAGAGATAGCTATTAGAGTGACAGATTAAGAAATTGTTGTAGAAGAAGAGGGTGGAAAAGAAAGGATGAAGTCACTATTGGTAGACCAAGAATTTGTAATACTCTTCCTCCTAGGAAAGCATCAGGATGGACTATGTTTGGAATGTCCACAGCCAGAGACAGTGCAGCATGTCCTCATGTATTGTAATAAAGCTTCTCTCAGAATTTAGAAGAACAGGCCTGAATGAAGTTTCTGTAGGAAGTATTTTAGACATAAGGAGGGGCAAGTGTTGGCTTTTTAAATACTTGAAAGACACTGGACTCATTGAGAGAATTTAGTACTGCTATAACGGACTGATGCAGAAGGTGGCAACAATGGCGGCTGCCATTAGAAGAAGAAGGCAGAGCATGCAGTAGCCCGACAATGGGCCTGAATTAGGCCGGACACCTATCTCTCTCTCTCTCTCCTAGCCTGTGATTGGTTGGCGGCCGAGACGCTGATGTCATCGTTGGTCAGCCTCCCTTTCGTCAAGTTTGGGGGTGTGGTGCGAGCGCTGCTCTCCTATTGGTTGTTTAGGAGTGGGAATACCCACTCCTGGTGCAAGCGCTGCTCTCCTATTGGATGTTTAGGACTGGGAATTCCTACTCCTAAATGGCGGCCAGTATCTGGCCTAATTCAGGCAAGTTGTCGGGCTAAGCACACAGCAGCATTGGTGGAGAGCAGAGATGCCAGGAAGTGACGTTGGAGATGGGAGCAAGCTGGAGATGGGTGACGGAGATGCGGAAGAAACAAACCGTGCAGATTGATACACGGTAACTCGGAAACATAAAAAGCAAAAACGCTACAGTAGTTTGTCTGCTGGTGATTCTGATTCTGACAATAACAGCAGTGTACAACAAGACAAAGAGGAGCTGAAGGTTAAACTGGTTTGCTTTGCCATCAACCCTTTGAAGCCAACTCAAACTTTACACTACAAAGTGGGAACCGTGAACGTCAAACCGCTTTGGGACGGTAGCTTAGTGATTATGTGCGGTGATTCCAAACAACGAGACAGTTTGATTAAGATGAGGGTTTTGCCAGTAAAAAGGTGAAGTGTTATGAGTGGGAACGAAAGAAGCTAGTGGGAGAAGTCATCACAAGGGTTTGAATGGACATAATGAGTGAGGAGATTCAGTCTGTCCATCTTGTTACTTTTTGAGGAGAAAATATTACCAAAGAAAATCAAAGTCAGGTTCATGTGTTTTCCAGTGCGACCGTATGTTCCACCACCCCTCATGTGCTGTGTGTCGTGGTAAGGTAAGGTGTGCTAAATGTGGGGGAGAGGACCATGAGTATTTGGTGTTTCAGCGTTTCCCATAATGCTCCTGGTGACCGCCTGCACTTTCCAGAATGCACCAAGGTGCCAGCAGAGTTCCACTGTCTCACAACGCATGTAAACAATGGCAAAGCGAGGATGTGGATGGCGTTAATTTAGTGAGTTCACGGGCGATTATGATGATTAGACGTTCTCCCAAGTTGAGAGAATTATCTAGAGTAGCTGCAGCACCTGTGATGGACTTCTGCTGTGCCCCAATGTTGTCTTATTGTCCATACTTCAGGAGATGTGTTTACAGTGTAAGTCCTGAGCTCCTGACATCGGAACTCTACTGAAACCGACCTCTCCCATGAGTCACGGACCACCAGACGGCGCGAGATTCACAACTGCGAAACACCGAATGGCCAGTTTCCTGAAGGGGCAAAGGTGAGATGCTGCAACTGTGGAGGAGAGCATAGTACTGCATATAAAAGGTGTGAGACACACAAACACACAGCTGGGGTACAGAGAGTCCAGGTGGAGGAGAAGCTCTCCCACGCTGAGGCTCTCAAGAAAGCTGTTAAAAAAAAGGGGGACAATGTGGTAGCTTCACAAATGACTGAACAGAGTCGGGATCTGACTTCTCAGAAATCAAGACAAGACAGTGGAGACCTGCATAAGACTGAGCGTTCCTGGCAGAAGTGATTAACTGTTCAGCCCAGACATCCAGCAGAACAGAGAGGATTAAGATCATTATTAAGGCAGCACAAAAACACCTTGATTCGAGGGAAATAACAGTAGAGGAAATAAATGAGATTCTTACAGCAGGAATAGAAGACACACAGGTGTCATGTGGAGGATCATAATGTTTTTTATTATTTTACAGTGGAACGTCCAAAGCCTTTGTTCTAATGGGCAGGAATTTAAGAAATTTATTGAAGACAGGAATGAGAAACCAAATGTGCCACATTTAGATTTTGTTCTTCATGGTTATGTAGCCATGCGTAGGGATCAGGAAACTGGTCCTGGTGGGGGAGAAGCTACCTTTGTCCAATAGGGTCTGGGGTTATAGGGTTATTAAAGTCAGCAGGGAATCCGAGGCAGCTTTAGTTGAGGTATGGATAGGTAATGCCAATTTATGGATCGTGAACTTTTATAACGCCTGTAAGAGGCTGAACAAAGAAGTGCTTGAAAATTTAACTGTTGATGAAATTCATAAGACGGTTTGGTGTGGGGATTTTAATGCACATAGCGCCCTCTAGGGTCGTGCTGACACGGACGTAATGGAGGGGTGATTGAAGAAATGTTGGAGGAAAACAGATTAATATGTCTGAATGATGGAAGGGGAACTAGGGTAGATGTGTCCAGAGGGTTTGAGTCATGTATTGACCTTACACTGCTCTCTGCGGAACTCGGCGGGATTTCCAACTGGGGCGTCAATAAAGGATACTACTATAGGTAGCGGTCATTACCCCAAGACTGGGTACGGTCCGGCTTGAGGAGGCAAGTTTTCCCAAATGAAAATTAAGAAAAGCAAATTGGGCAGCATTCAGTAAGGTATGTAGTGTGAGGATGGACCATTTAGGCCAAGATAATATGATATAATAATATATATAATAATGATAGTGTAGATGATTTTAATAGCAAAGTCATAGAGATAATGCACTGTACTGCAGTGGAAGTAATTGGTAAGGGGAAAGGTGCAGGACAACGCAAAATGGTTCCCTGGTGGTCAACTGAGTGCAAAAAAGCAGTGCAGGCACAAAACAAGGCTTTTAAAAAAGTTAAAGCCTCTTTTTCATTTACAGATCTCATAGCATACCGAAGAGTACAAGCAGTTTACTGGGGTAGCTATGACCACTACCTTTGCACCCCCTCCCCCCAGGACTAAAACAAACCAACTTTTTTAGGTTTCTTAGATGACCCCAATACACAATCAGGATGTTCCCAAAAATAAAAATTGGCCTCAAGCCAGTTATCCAAGATGGCCACCAAAATAGTTTTTTTTTCACTTAAACACCAGTGATTTCTGTCATTGTTAAGTCTATTGCTTGTTCCTGCTATGTATTTTAATAAGGGTCTATTGGCGGCCATTTTGGACATCATTTTGAATCTTAAACCCATGAATTAATTTAGTTTAGGCACAAATGAGTTTGCTGTGACCTGGAATGATCTTCCCATTGAATTTTTATGATATTTAAGTTGTTTATTAGTTGTGTAAAGGTGTTTTAGTGGAAAAAAAAAAAAAAAACAATTTTTTGCATCCATCTTGAATAACTGGCGTGAGGCCAGTTTTTATTTTTTGGAACATCCTGATTGTATTTTGGGTTCTAAGTGTAGCGGGATGAAAGTCCCGGGTCCCAATTGAAAAGACGTTCCCGCTAGCTTGGCTAACGGGGAGTTCCCCTTTGGCTGACCTGGTAGAGGAACGGTCTTTTGTGCGAGCTGCGTGGGTTTGATCCCCCACCGTCGTCCCAGGCAGTGGTCTCTCTTGGTTGGGCCGAACCACTATTAAAATTTTTAATATTCTGTGCACATCCGCGCTCTGCCCTCATCACCAAGAAGCGATCACTACACGTAAAGTAGTCCCACAGAAACAAATAACTGCACTGCAAAACAACGCATGACTTGTGGATGTGTTAATTTGACAATGTTTTAAGTCACTCTGTTGTATTGTGAGATGAACCAAATGACCACAACATCTGTAATTCAACTGAACTTTACTGAATAGTGGACCGTGGCATGTTACACACACAAGTACAGCTACTTAACCAGCACAGAGGTAGAGGCTAAAGCACTCTGCCACTCAGAAAAACACTTTCTTCGCCTGTGACCTCCGACAGCAAGGCATGAACGCCACCTAGTGGACCTGTGAGAGTAGCTCATCACTTTTATCTGCACACAGTTACCCACAGTAATTTAGCAAGTAATTATAGATGATTAAACACAAATAAATGTTAGGATATCACACACGAATGGCAAAAAATTCAACTAAATCATGATCACTTACCCCCTCACTGATGCATGTGTGTGGCTTCCCGCCATGTTGGATGTCTTCTTGTTTACATCCATGGAACCTGGAAAGTAGTCCAGCAGCCTTCCCACAAGCACAGTGTGACATGTACTGACATATCTAAAGGAAACAGGGTTATTCAAGAGAATTTAGTACCTTTTGTTTTTCTTTTCCTACCCTCCCTCATCTCCACAATTCGTCATTACTATAACGTACATCAGAATCCAGTATTGCTCCACTCCTAACCAGTTGGTGGCGGTAATGCACCCTGTTGGTTTGCAAACCGTCAATAAAATCCAAGGAAGAAGAAGAATCATCATCATTGGCGGCCGGACCTGTGCAAACTACATTTCCCATGAGGCATTGCGGGGCCATCTGGCGCTGCTGCAATAAATGTGGTCAATGAGCGTCTCTGGTCCTGGACATGTTTTTTTGTGGCAGTTAGGATTCGAAACATCGGTTTTTTTCTGAGCCTTGTCAGGTAGTCTGTAACACAACTGTAATCTTCTGTGTGTTTCTGATTGAGATCGATTTTAAATCGCTGCAATTAACTTGGTTTTCCTCATCAGAAGAGTTAGCCCTGCTCGCCCGCTAATGGCTAATTGACCTAACGTCAGATGTCAGAAACCAAAGTTAACAGGTCAAAGTTAGGCCTTAGCAATACGGTGTGATTTATTGAATTATTTAATCGATTGGGAAGTGTTCTACCGGCCTGGACACTAAAAACGGCCTCCTCCACGTTTTCGAGTCAAAACAGCCGCTAATGTGAAGATAGCATGACTTCTACTATCATACCTCAGCAGTGGTGTCAAAAGTACACACATTTGTTACTTAAGTAGAAGTATAGATACTGCAGTTTAAAAACGCTCTGGTAAAAGTTGATGTATCAACTTGACTTCTTTACTCAAGTAAAAGTGAAAAAGTATGTGCTCCAAAACCTACTTAAAGTATAAAAGTATAAAGTAACCTTTAAAAAAAAAAAAAGGTAGATGCCACTATATGAATTGAAAGCTTAATTTAAAAACTGATTCGTTGTACATGTGGCCCAAGACCCAAAACCCAAAATTACCCCCCAACACCACCTGCACGAAAATGTTTCAATTCTAGAAGCTCTGAAATGCAATCTGGGACTATTCCAGACAATAAACTGCAGTGAGTTCAGCATCCATTTAGTGAAGGAAAACAACAACAAAAAAAACACAACTTTCCTTAATCAAATTCATTCCAGTAGTATTCTGCTCTTACTAGGATGTAGCAGTTTTCTAGTTTGGCAGATAGTTCTGGAGGAAATCACTGAAGAAATTAACACATTGAAAATATGGTCTGACCGAAACAAACTGTCATTAAATAAGACAGGGGTGAAGTGGAGGTGTAAGAGTCACTCGGTGTTCACAGGAAACACTTATTTATGTATGTATGTATTTATTTATGTTCATTGTTAGTTGCTTTTATATTTTCTGTTGTGTTTCTATTCAGCCTCTTTCTCTAAAATTGTATATAATAATCATTACATTATTGATATATAAACAAAAATAAATTTAAGAAATATTACAATTTGAAAACAAATGCACCCGAACGTGAAGACGTAATGCTAACTTTTAACATTGAAAATGCCATAGACATGCTAACGCGTTAGCGTCGCTCCCGTTTTTAAGTTATAGAATACATCTATCAACTGTTTCAGAAGACCATAACAGGTCGGTTTAACATAGAAAAGGTAAATAATACTCACAGAAGTATGCTCTTTAGGGTTTTAGCGGGGGAAAATTAAGCGAAAGAAAGAAAGAATAAACGAAGCAATAGGTCGAAGCATTGCTTCAATCTGCGAACCACTGCTTCGATTGGTTCACGGTTCAAAGCAAAGCCGTGCTGCAGAAAAGTTGTTTACAGGCGCACATGAAGTGAAATATATATATAAACATTAAACTGAAGCCAAGAGTAACGAGGCTGTTTGTTTTAAAAATGTAAGGAATAGAAAGTACAGATACTTGTGTGAAAATGTAATGAGTAGAAGTCAGAAGTAGGCAGAAAAATAAGTAAAGGAGTAAAGTATAGATACCTAAAAAGTGTACTTAAGTACAGTAACGAAGTATTTGTACTTCGTTAGTTAACACCTCTGGACCTCAGTGGCCAGAAAAATAGACACAGCAGACAGTCACATTCAAACCTCTTCTTCTTGTTCAGACTTAACTTCCAGTTGATTTCAGGGGTTGTACACTGAGGAGTTGCTTTTAATATTTTGTGTCTTTGAATTAGCCATAATCTTGGGCACATCTTAAAAGTAATGTGAAGTGCAACTGAGAAGAAAAAAGAAGGAAGTTTGAAGGTGGAATTCAATAAAATAATGGCAGTTGATGTTTATACGGTGCCATATGCAAACAATGAACTTCTGTCAGTACGACATCCGTTGTTATTTAAAGTACCCAATGTTGGGGTTCATCCACAAACTTAATTCTGAGCTTGAAATTCGTCAGTTGTCTCCTGTAGAGTTGCGACACGATATCTCTCTTTATCTCACAATGTTTGAAGTTAAGTATGTTTTTTGTTGTTTGCATCAAAGTTGTTTGTTTGTTTCAGGTGGTGTTTATGGCTCTGCAGGTGTAACATCAGGTATGTCATGACCTTTAGTCTGCTATCTTTTGAGTTTAGGGTTGATGTTGCATTTTCAAATTTGTAACTATACTTTAGTAACACTGATATTAATCTCAGGTGTCACCAGTGCAAAACTGGCAAATTTCCAGTAGCATGTCAGAGATTCAAAACTGATATACAGAAATTATGGTAACCAGTAAATGTACCGTGATGCCCACTCAGCCTTCTAAATTCCATGAAACTGTTGAATTACAACATACGAGGTCTGTCAAAGTATAGGTCCTTTTTATTTTTTTCAAAAACTATATGGATTTCATTCATATGTTTTTACGTCAGACATGCTTGAACCCTCGTGCGCATGCGTGAGTTTTTCCACGCCTGTCGGTGACGTCATTCGCCTGTGAGCACTCCTTGTGGGAGTGGTCGTCCAGCCCCTCGTCGGAATTCCTTTGTCTGAGACGTTGCTGAGAGACTGGCGCCTTGTTTGATCAAAATTTTTTCTAAACCTGTGAGACATCGAAGTGGACACGGTTCGAAAAATTAAGCTGGTTTTCAGTGAAAATTTTAACGGCTGATGAGAGATTTCGAGGTGATACTGTCGCTTTAAGGACTTCCCACGGTGAGAGACGTCGCGCAGCGCTCTCAGGCGCCGTCATCAGCCTGTTTCAAGCTGAAAACCTCCACATTTCAGGCTCTGTTGATCCAGGACGTCGTGAGAGAACAGAAGTTTCAGAAGAAGTCAGTTTCAGCATTTTATCCGGATATTCCACTGTTAAAGGAGATTTTTTTTAATGAAAGACGTGCGGACGGATTGCAGCTTCGGCTCGCAGCCGCCGCGACGCTCCGCCACAGGAAAAACACCTCTGTTGGAAGCCTTAAGGACAAGTTGGAACATGTCCAGCTGTTAAACAATTTCTCATATACTCACTCCACTGAAAGCCATCAAAAGCTGCCTGGATTTTACAAATGGTTATCAACACAGAGGTGTTTTTCGTGTGCCGCCGCACCGCGCCTGCTGCGTCCCAACGCGCGGACCTGTCCGCACGTCTTTCATTAAAAAAATCTCCTTTAACAGTGGAATATCCGGATAAAATGCTGAAACCGACTTCTTCTGAAACTTCTCTGTTCTCTCACGTCGTCCTGGATCAACGGAGCCTGAAATGTGGAGGTTTTCAGCTTGAAACAGGCTGACGACGGCGCCTGAGAGCGCTGCGCAACGTCTCGCACCATGGGAAGTCCTTAAAGCGACAGTATCACCTCAAAATCTCTCATCAGCCGTTAAAATTTTCACTGAAAACCAGCTTAATTTTTCGAACCGTGTCCACTTCGATGTGTCTCACAGGTTTAGAAAAAATTTTGATCAAACAAAGCGCCAGTCTCTCAGCAACTTCTCAGACAAAGGAATTCCGACGAGGGGCTGGACGACTCCTCCCACAAGGAGTGCTCACAGGCGGATGACGTCACCGACAGGCGTGGAAAAACTCACGCATGCACACGAGGGTTCAAGCATGTCTGATGTAAAAACATGAATGAAATCCATATAGTTTTTGAAAAAAATAAAAAGGACCGTTACTTTATTGACAGCCCTCATACATGATGACACAATGGCAAACTGTAGACAGGTGCAACAAGTATCAGTCATGGGTCATTCCACATGAAATTGATCTCTCTCTCTCTCTCTCTCTCTCTCTCTCTCTCTCTCTATATATCTATATATATATATATATATATATATATATATATATATATATATATATATATATATATATATATAGTGTGTAAGTCCCAGTTCGTGGTCTCGGATTTGTGTTATTTTCCCATTTTGTAGGCCTAATGTGAAAAATCCTAAATATTAGGTTCATGCTTCAAATATCTGTCCATCCAGAAAGGTCCCCAAAAAGGGGACGTGGTACTTGTTTTGGCACAGATGCTATTTTCTTGTCAGTTTTGAAAGGCCATATCTCAATAAAGTATTTGGATGAAAATTTGGATTTTATTAGATCTGTACATCATTTATCTGTGGCCCACACCCAGGTTCCACACCCCCTTTTTCAGACGCTTCTGTAATCAAGAGTATTTGGAGTATGAGTAAGTTCTAGAGTCTTAATTAATTAACAAATAAACTATTATCGCCATGTGTTCTCATTCATACTGTCAGTATTTGAGACAAGAAGAGTAGGTATTCGGGCAGCATGGTGGTTTAGTGGTTAGCACTGTTACCTCACAGCAAGAAGGTCATGGGATCGATTCCCACCTGTGGCCTTTCTGTGTGGAGTTTGCGTAGGTTCTCTCTTGGTGCTCCGGCTTCCTCCCACATACAAAGACATGCAGGTTATGTGGACTGGAAAGTTAAACTTGTCTGTAGGTGTGTGTGTGTGGATGTGAATGTATTTGTTTATATGTGGCCCTGCGACAGACTGGCGTCCCGTCCAGGTTGTGACCTGCCTCACACCCTGGACGTGCCTATGACTGCTGGGATAGGCTCCAGCCCCCATGGCCCTTAATTGGAGTAAGCGGTAACCGCTTATGTAGGTATCGTGGACCTACTCAATGTGGAGAAGGCCTACGGCCACATGCCATCCATCCGCACACCAAGTCTTTGGAGAGAGGTGAAGATGTACAGGGTTGATGACCAGTACTTGCCAGAAGTGTGGGAGTTTATGACCAAGGAAGTGGGATGCCACTTGAAGGAACTTCATTTGCCCTACTTGGCAGAAGAGATAAGCTTCAACAATGGGGAAAAAGACTTTTCATTGGCAATATTTATCATGTCTTTTAGTGTCTTTAAGTGTATTATTTATTTTACCAGGTAATAGCGTAAAGGTTCGAATAATTTATTTATTTTGTAAGACACACTTAGGATTTGATTAATTGTGTAGAATGAAAGCAGAAATTATAGTCAGTTAAATTATTGCAGACAGTCATTCCATTTGTGGATGGTAACTTATTACAAAATAGTACATAAATTGTGATGAAATTAATACACTTTAGTCATTTTTTGCAGTATGATAAGAGTCAAAAAGCACTGTTTTAGGCAAAGGAAAACTGTCCAAATTGCACTCAGAATACACCAAATTGCACCATTTTTTTTTTTTCAAAATTTCCAGGGGGGCATGCCCCCAGACCCCCCTAGATGACTTTGCGGCTTCACCGCACAATCCGTCCACTCACAGAAAATGTTCAGTCAAAAAATTTTCAGTTGCTTGCAGCCATGGCGGTTAAAAGTGAGTGAGTGAGAGTAGATTTTCTTGAAGTCCAATAAGACGGCAGTCAGTGGTCATGTGACTTCAGCGTGTTAATAATGGAGATGAAGATGTTCTTATTCATCGCTGACTTTTTGAGGATTTTCATGCCTGTTAAATAAAACGCCTGTGTTGACATCTGGAACTTAAACATTGTACTTTTTCTTTTTCAGAAGGTGGAGTCTGTGGTTCAGCATCACAGCAGGCTAAAGGAGGGCAGAGCTTAGGAAGAGTATAATGTTGCGCATTCTGTCAACAAGGACATTGCACCAAGTGGTGCCGGTGCGCTCCTTTCTGTTGGGCGCGACTGTCCCTGAACCACCAGTAGCGTTTTCTCGTTATACCGTCCACCTGTCACCACCTGCAGGCCAATGCTGGTTCTCCACCACCTCTTATAAAGAGGTGGCACATCAGCCAAAACACCAACTGCCAGAGGATGAGCCACAGAGCAGCGCTGCTCCGACCAACCGCGCGTTTGAGAAAGACAAAGCTGGGACTGAGCCTGCAGATGTGGATCCCCTGCAGGACAAGTCCATTGGCCTGTTCCAAAGGTTTAAAAAGACTTTCAAACAGTATGGGAAGGTGTTGATCCCCGTTCATCTGGTGACATCCACAGTCTGGTTTGGAGGCTTCTACTATGCTGCCATGAAGTGAGTGTCAAAATTGGAGCTCCAGTTACGACCGTAAGAGCTCTTGGTCAAAAACTCTTCTTGTGAACTTCCTGATTGAACTAAACTCCTTGTTGTGTGTTTCATTAATTCCACTTTGATAAGATGGTTGAGGGTTTTATCTCCCAGCTCATCGATGTTGGGGACATTATCGTCTGACCGTCAGTCTGTAAAGTTTTAGTTTCTGTACAGTAACTAAAGAACACCTTGTCTGATGATGACCATTTAATGGTGGTGTATTTTGTGGAGATTAGAGGAGGGTTACTCTTGAAAATGGCGGTCATCCGTTCAGTATAGCCACTATTAGGGATGTGAATCGTACAACAACTCATGATTCAATTCGATTCCGATTCTTGGGGTGACGATTCGATTCAGAATCGATTTTCGATTCAAAGAGCTCTGAGAAATAGTTATATTACTTAAAAAAATGTTTATGAAAATGCAGCTTTACAAGGTTAATCAAGTGATTCTAGATGTAAATTTACTTATCTGCTTTGCTCATTCGGAGTTGGCTGGCAGTTTAGCGAAGCACTGGTCAGTAGTCGGCAGATACCGCTGCTCACCTCTTTTAGCTCCAGGTGATAGCGTAGTGTGTGGGCTTGCGGATTTGAAATGTTTCCGAAGTACTTGACTTTCATTTTGCAGATTTTGCACACTGCATAAGTCATGTCAAGCTCCTTCTTACGCAGCAAATAATAAAATCCAAAATGCATTATTGAATTAGCTCTTCGTCCGCCATGCTAAGCTACAGCCACTGAACTCTACAGCGCACGAGTGTTTAAAGCACGCCGGACCCCGCTGTAGTACGGAAGCCGTTGCCTGACAAACAGTACACGCAGCGAGTAAGCAAGATTATGTTTAAAAAATGCTTTTAAAAAATTGATTCTTGGACATTTCGGATCGATTCAGAATCGTAATAAATAAGAATCGCGATTCGGACGTGAATCGATTTTTTTCCGACACTCCTAGCCACTATCTTCATTTACACAACAATAACTACAAAGCACCTCACCTGATTGGAACTGTTTCTTGGTGGTGCATTGGGAGAGGCTAGAGGAAGGTTCATTTCAAAAATGAGGGAAAATACACCACATACGAATTGTAAAGTGACATTGTTTTGTTGTCTACCATCTTTAAGGCACCGGTATTTTGCTACAGAAATAATTTCCGGACTTCATTATCATCTCTACTATAAAACCACAAGGGCATACACCACGCTTTGCAATGCTCTTATCTTGTCTAACTGCACTGTGGCGTGAACTTTTCCATAGTTATACATGGAAATTTCTCTTGTCACTTCAGAAATGATAAAATCTTTTTTTTCCCAGTTGATTTGCACTTGAGGCTAAACTTACTGAAACGTTTCACACTGTAAAACAGCATTTTGATTCCTGAGTCGGTCCATACAGCTCAGGGAGTAGCGATGGTCCAAAACTCAGACATTCCAGCAACAGTGAACCTTCCCAGTTTCAGTTTTGAATCTTCAGAATTACACTAACTGTCTGCAGATATAGCGTCCTGATCTTTTACTGTTAAAGTAAAGCAGTGGGCAGGGCGTCCCAAACTCCACACCGATTAGCATGTCCATTTGTCTGTCCATCCATCTGTTTGTTTTCGCTTGTTAGCACAATATCTCAAGTACCAGTTGACAAATTTCATTCGTATTTAACATATGGGTGTACTTGGGTGATCCCCTGACACCAGTCGATCACGCTGACTTTGGGGTCAATTTCAAATTTTGCAAGCAAAAACTTTGGTGGGGTGTGTTGTAGTCATTTTAGAAGTGCAACATTTAACCCGTTCGCCTGATTTCAGTGAACCTTCATGCTATGTGTCACATCATTTTCGTCTAATGTTGTCAAGGAGCGATAATTGGATTTTTGTCGTTGATGGGTTTTTTTTTTTGCTTTTTTTTTTTTTTTTTTTTTGTATTTCATATGTCAGTAACTTGTAAAAAGGTGGACCAGTTTGTTTATTCAAGTGTCTAAAGACAAAATATTTATGACCACCGTTAATAATCCATGCAAACAACTAGTACGGTAGAGCGGGAGGATCATTTTATGAACTTGATCGCAAACCTACGGTGGAATATTAGGCCAGTAAGTCAGAAATTTATAAGAAAACAATCAGTTATTCTTTGAGAATAAGTCATCTCAACAAATCATAAATCTGCAAGAAAAGCCATAAGTTTAACATTTGTTTTTAAATGTCTTGACTGCTGACAAATGTAATATTCTCAGCAGAGAAAAACTATTTTTTCTGAATATTTTCAAGTATATTTAACATTATTATACTAGAGATACATAATTCCAACGCAATGTTTTTTCAGGTTTTTAAAGTCTTGCTCTTCCTTGTATTTTGTTTGTCGTCAGGGGCGTGAATGTTGTGCCGTTCCTGGAGATGATCGGTTTTCCACAGTCGCTCGTTGACCTTCTGAGAGACTCTTCCAGTGGCTACGCTCTGACTGCCTACGCTATGTACAAGGTCAATTTAGTCCAAGACCAACTGGATTTTACTGAAGTCAGCATGATTTAATTTTTAACCAGTTACATTAATTTGTAGTTTACCCTAAAAACTCCCCACAATACTGCAATTTGAATGACTGCTTTCATTTCAAGGAGTTTTCATTCCACCTCAAAGTGAGAACATTTGTTTTCAACTGCAAACACTGAGTCAATCAATCAATAAATCAATCAATCCTGTATTTGTTCCAAGTGGGACAATTTGTTGTGCAAATAGTAGGGGTGTATATTTAACACATGAATAAAACACTGACATAAATATTGAAGACTGTATTAATGTCCTTTGTTAAAAGAAAGAAAAAGCTTTATAATTCACAATAGTAACATAAAAACAATTAAAAGAACAAGTTTAATGTTAATTCGTGTTAATATTTTCACAGTATTTGATTCAGGAACTGAGGGTTAAAAAAAAACTTGTCTCATAATCTTCTTGTTTCACTTTCATTGTGGACACCTCTATTAACCTCCAAAAAGGGAATCAGCTGCAAATCGTGAATTATCTGCAAACCATTAATTGTAAAACATGAATACTGAAAAAAATCTCACAAAATGTGAACGCGGGTCTCAAAACGTGAATATCATTCATGATATATATACGAGGGCTGTCAATAAAGTTACGGTCCTTTTTATTTTTTCAAAAACTATATGGATTTCATTCATATGTTTTTACGTCAGACATGCTTGAACCCTCGTGCGCATGCGTGAGTTTTTCCACGCCTGTCGGTGACGTCATTCGCCTGTGAGCACTCCTTGTGGGAGGAGTCGTCCAGCCCCTCGTCGGAATTCGTTTGTCTGAGAAGTTGCTGAGAGACTGGCGCGTTGTTTGATCAAAATTTTTTCTAAACCTGTGAGACACATCGAAGTGGACACGGTTCGAAAAATTAAGCTGGTTTTCAGTGAAAATTTTAACGGCTGATGATAGATTTTGAGGTGATTCTGTCGCTTTAAGGACTTTTCACAGTGCGAGACGTCGCTCAGCGCTCTCAGGCAGCGTCATCAGCCTGTTCAAGCTGAAAACCTCCACATTTCAGGCTCTATTGATCCAGGACGTCGTGAGAGAACAGAGAAGTTTCAGAAGAAGTCGGTTTCAGCATTTTATCCGGATATTCCACTGTTAAAGGAGATTTTTTTTAATGAAAGACGTGCGGACGGGTCCGCGCGACGGGACGCAGCCGCCGCGACGCTCCGCCACAGGAAAAACACCTCTGTTGGAAGCCTTAAGGACAAGTTGGAACATGTCCTGCCTGTTAAACAATTTCTCATATACTCACTCCACTGAAAGCCATCAAAAGCCGCCTGGATTTTACAAATGGTTATCAACACGGAGGTGTTTTTCCTGTGCCGCCGTACCGCGTCGGCTGCGTCCCGACGCGCGGATCCGTCCGCACGTCTTTCATTAAAAAAATCTCCTTTAACAGTGGAATATCCGGATAAAATGCTGAAACCGACTTCTTCTGAAACTTCTCTGTTCTCTCACGACGTCCTGGATCAATAGAGCCTGAAATGTGGAGGTTTTCAGCTTGAACAGGCTGATGACGCTGCCTGAGAGCGCAGCGCGACGTCTCGCACCATGGGAAGTCCTTAAAGCGACAGAATCACCTCAAAATCTCTCATCAGCTGTTAAAATTTTCCACTGAAAACCAGCTTAATTTTTCGAACCGTGTCCACTTCGATGTGTCTCACAGGTTTAGAAAAAATTTTGATCAAACAACGCGCCAGTCTCTCAGCAACTTCTCAGACAAACGAATTCCGACGAGGGGCTGGACGACTCCTCCCACAAGGAGTGCTCACAGGCGAATGACGTCACCGACAGGCGTGGAAAAACTCACGCATGCGCACGAGGGTTCAAGCATGTCTGACGTAAAAACATATGAATGAAATCCATATAGTTTTTGAAAAAAATAAAAAGGACCGTTACTTTATTGACAGCCCTCGTATATATATATATTGTTCACAAACCAGTCTAAATCTGTGATAGTGAGCACTTCTCTTTTGCTGAGATAATCCATCCCACCTCACAGGTGTGCCATATCAAGATGCTGATTAGACACCATGATTAGTGCACAGGTGTGCCTTAGACTGCCCACAATAAAAGGCCACTCTGAAAGGTGCAGTTTTATCACACAGCACAATGCCACAGATGTCACAAGATTTGAGGGAGCGTGCAATTGGCATGCTGACAGCAGGAATGTCAGCCAGAGCTGTTGCTCGTGTATTGAATGTTCATTTCTCTACCATAAGCCGTCTCCAAAGGCGTTTCAGAGAATTTGGCAGTACATCCATCCAGCCTCACAACCGCAGACCACGTGTAACCACACCAGCCCAGGACCTCCACATCCAGCATGTTCACCTCCAAGATCGTCTGAGACCAGCCACTCGGACAGCTGCTGAAACAATCGGTTTGCATAACCAAAGAATTTATGCACAAACTGTCAGAAACCGTCTCAGGGAAGCTCATCTGCATGCTCGTCGTCCTCATCGGGGTCTCGACCTGACTCCAGTTCGTCGTCGTAACCGACTTGAGTGGGCAAATGCTCACATTCGCTGGCGTTTGGCACGTTGGAGAGGTGTTCTCTTCACGGATGAATCCTGGTTCACACTGTTAAGGGCAGATGGCAGACAGCGTGTGTGGCGTCGTGTGGGTGAGCGGTTTTATGAGGCGTCTGTTATGGACGAAGAACACAGGTGCATTTTATTGATGGCATTTTGAATGCACAGAGATACCGTGACGAGATCCTGAGGCCCATTGTTGTGCCATACATCCAAGAACATCACCTCATGTTGCAGCAGGATAATGCACGGCCCCATGTTGCAAGGATCTATACACAATTCTTGGAAGCTGAAAATGTCCCAGTTCTTGCATGGCCGGCATACTCACCCATTGAGCATGTTTGGGATGCTCTGGACCGGCGTATACGACAGAGTGTACCAATTCCTGCCAATATCCAGCAACTTCGCACAGCCATTGAAGAGTGGACCAACATTCCACAATTGACAACCTGATCAACTCTATGCGAAGGAGATGTGTTGCACTGCATGAGGCAAATGGTGATCACACCAGATACTGACTGGTATCCCCCCCCCCCAATAAAACAAAACTGCACCTTTCAGAGTGGCCTTTTATTGTGGACAGTCTAAGGCACACCTGTGCACTAATCATGGTGTCTAATCAGCATCTTGATATGGCACATCTGTGAGGTGGGATGGATTATCTCAGCTTTAGACTGGTTTGTGAACAATATTTGAGGGAAATGGTGATACTGTGTATGTGGAAAAGGTTTTAGATCTTTGAGTTCATCTCATACAAAATGGGAGCAAAACCAAAAGTGTTGCGTTTATATTTTTGTTGAGTGTAAATTAGCTTCACGCAGGCGTCTTCTGTCACAGCACTTACAGGTAACTCCAGACTGTCTTTGATCATCCTGGAGCTGATCAATGGGTGAGCCTTTGCCATTCTGGTTATTCTTCTATCCATTTTGATGGTGGTTTTCCATTTTCTTCCACGTGTCTTTTTTTTTTTTTTTGTCCATTTTAAAGTATTGGAGATCATTGTAGATGAACAGCCTATAATTTTTTGCGCCTGCATATAAGTTTTCCCCTCTCCAATCAACTTTTTAATCAAACTACACTGTTCTTCTGAAGAATTTCTTGAACGTCCCGTTTTCCTCAGGCTTTCAAAGAGAAAAGCATGTTCAACAGGTGCTGGCTTCATCCTTAAATAGGGGACACCTGATTCACACCTGTTTGTTCCACAAAATTGACAAACTCACTGACTGAATGCCACACTACTATTATTGTGAACACCCCCTTTTCTAGTTTTTTTTTTTTTTTTTTTTTACTAATAGCCCAATTTCATAGCCTTAAGAGTGTGCATATCATGAATGCTTGGTCTTGTTGGATTTGTGAGAATCTACTGGTACCTTGTTTCCCATGTAACAATAAGAAATATACTCAAAACCTGGATTAATCTTTTTAGTCACATAGCACTACTATTATTCTGAACACTACTGTGTGTGTGTGTGTGTATATATATATATGTATGTATTTATTACACACAGGAGCAGCAGGAAACCACTGATGCGTTCAGTGAATTTGGTGACACTACACCTGAATTTATTGAATATTTTTCTGGTGTCTTGTTTTTGTTCTTTGTAGACGGTTCCTAAGCTTCCGTTTCTCCGCCGCCTGCTCGTTCAGATTGTTATTTTTCCAGCTCAAAGGATGGTTTATATGGATAAAAATAAGGTTATAGCTCGTTGTCTACCTTTTTTTTTTCTACAACGTTTCTCTTAAGATAATTGAGCTGTTTACCGGAGGGGGAGGTTTCTGTCCTCTGTGAGTTTGACAGATGGACCGTCCCAGTCAATCTCCTCACCTGATCACACTGTCCCTGGAGCGGGACACACCCAGCAGGGCCGGGCACTTGACAACAGAAGTGACAGCTGCTCGCGGATCATCTCCCCACCTCACCAAAAATAAACCTTTTTTTTTTTTTTTTTTTTTTTTTTTGCAGTGATCGGGTTTGCTATCAAGATTTCCTGCAATAATTGATCCATAAACTACTTAAAGTGAAAAAAATGTTTATTAATAATGATATTCACATTTTGCGAGACCCGCGTTCACATTTTGGGAGATATTTTTTCAGCATTCATGTTTTGCAATTAACAGTTTGCGAATAATTCATGATCTACAGCTGATTTCTGTTTTGGGGGTTAACACCTCTACATTGAATGTGTTAATATAATGCCTGTGTCAGCCACAAGGGGAAAGAACTGAGGGAGTACAACACAGAAGATACCCTGTGTCTCATTTTAGGGGCTGCATCTTTCAAAGGTTCTGTGAAGGTCTGGCCTTCCAAGCAAGGCTTTGAGTCGGTTTGTGGGACAAAATGAAAACCAGAAACTTTTGATATTTTGCTAGGAACGAAAACGAAACCAGAAACATATTTATTTTTTTATGTTCCGGAAAGAACGTTTATTTAAAATGATGGTAACCAGTTAATACCATTTATTTTTTTTAATTCTTGAGAAGATTTCCATTTACAGTGACCCGGTGAAGACGTCAGGCTCCATTAATGCTCCACAACCAAGCAGTTGGAGGCAATAATACAAACTGCCAATAAACAAAGAAGAAGAATCATTATGATTATTATTATTCACTTCCGCATTGGTGGGACAAAGCGCTGCCGTTTCCTACTGAGAATGGCACCCGGAGCAGACAAACATCGACGGGCTTCTTTAAAAGCACTTGCATTTACTAAGGTCATCATTATGCTGTTTTTTGTTTGTTTGTTTTTTGTCTTTGTGGATCGAATGGAATTTATATTCATCACAAGCTGAAAGATACATCAGATGGCTGAATGCTGAAAGGAATATATTTCAACTTTTAAAATGACTTATTTTTCTTGTTGACAGGACAAAGTGCTGGAGTTCTCTGGTTCAGGCTGTGAAATACCTGGAGCAGACAAACTCTGAGGGACCTCTTAAAAACAGTGTTTCTTAAGTAATTTCCACATTAAGGGATTAAAGTATTTCCCAGATGTTGTTCCAAAACACGAATGTGTTCTCTTCAGGCTGTAATATTGAATCTGACTGTTTTTGTTCGGAACAAACCAGTTGGGAAGAAATTCAGGTTCAAACCCTACTTTTAAGACCGTGGAAGCCGAACCAGCCTTTCTGAAATGAGACTGTCCTAACCCTCAGATGATTTTTCAGTCATGTCATTTACTTTCAGTCATGTCATTTACAACTTGTCCTTTTGTTTGTGATGCAAAGAATACACCTGTTGTATTTTTGTTTTGGGGGAAAGAAGGCTGCATTCATCAGCTCTGCAGTTCCATTGAGCCTCCAAAATGAGACGGCTTAGTTGCACCACTAGCCTTGCACAGCCGGCGAACACAGCATTTGAAGGAGGCAGCCTTCAAAGGATGCAGCCTGGAACTGAGACACAGCCTCTTCTAGAAAAGTGGATTTATTTAAAAAAAAAAAAAATCAAGTTTTCATATTGTGCAGGAAACATCAGCAGAGCTACACTGAGATAAGAGATCATTTCTGTCAGCCAGAAATGATTCGGATCAAATAATTCAGCTCTAATCTGCCCCCTGGTGGAGTTTTTTTAAAAGGTATGAGAGGAAATGCATATGATGCCTGTAGGTGGCACACACGCCACGCTGCTTCCTGGCTTCATTATCAGTGGGCGGAGCAAAGACTGAGTGAAAGCAGTGCTTGGCAATAGAAGAGATTTAATCAGAGTTTAGGACGTAACTGTAAAGTTTGAAAAGCAGATTAGAAATGGTTTTGTTTGTGTTGTTTTGTGGGAACTCTGGATTAATGTTTTGGTTTGTACCTGTGATTGACAGCTCTCCAGATCCAAAGTGTTTTTTGTCCCCCCCAGATTGCAACGCCAGCTCGGTATACGGTGACTCTGGGTGGCACCTCACTGTCTGTTCAGTACCTCCGCAAACGTGGTTACTTATCAACGCCGCCGCCGGTAACGGAGTACATCCAGGACAAGATGGAGGAGACAAAAGAAAAACTTACAGAAAAAATGGAGACGACAAAGGAGAGATTGTCTGAGAAAATGGAGGAAACCAAAGAACGCATCTCTGAGAAGATGGAAGAGACAAAAGACAAACTGTCTGAGAAACTGCAGGAAACCAAAGACCGAGTCTCTGAGGGCAAAGCCTTCTTCAGAAAGAAAAGTGATTCCTGAGTGTTGGTCTGATCCAGTTTTAGATTTTCAGTTTGGGATTTTGGGAACCTGTGATTGCACGTCCTGTCCAGAAATGTCATCTCCTGTGTCACTCGCCGTCTGATTCAATGTCAAATCCACAATCACAAACCACAAGCAGATTCCTGCCTACGCGTCAGTCAGACTGGGTTTACACACACCGCGTTCCTCTGTATCCTCGTTCATCCTGTCACCATGCTTTGCTTTTTTTTTCTGTGAACTGTGGAGGTGATTTATTTTTTTTAAACCCAGTTAGGAGAATAAAACTTGAATCTAACAGTTAGCTGTGTGTACAAGTCCATCAAAGCCTTTGGGAAAGCTAATACACTTTATGATGTCATAAAGTGATATTTTATTTTTTATGTAACTGTTAGCTAAAACAAGCTAATTATACTGTACGAGTCTAATGCACTTTGTGTGTTTACCACCTGTCATAATGACTGAACATAAACTACTCAAAAAATATAACGCAAGGCTAAAATACCCTCAGCTCTATGAGCATTGTGTTATTTGTAATTTGCAGTTTAGTTAATTATGTGTAAATTATTTGTTCATGTCGTGCAAATCAAGGAATATTTGTAGATGACCCTCTGTGCATTTGCATGTATTGAGACAAATTTAACTCCATTTACCCATTTGAGATATCCCATAATCCCTTGCGTGCCAGAGAGTCACTGCAGTCTAAACAACATAGAGAAACCAGATGACGACAATTGTAAATGAACATTATCCGACCAAAATGTAATTGTTTTGTGCTTTTGATCACGTTAATAAGAGACTGCTGCATGAATCCCTGAAAACTTACTAAAACAAATATTACAAATAATCCATGTCTGCTACGTTTAACCTGTGTGGAATTTAATAAATGCAAACCGAATTTCAGACATTATATAGCCTATATATATTCTGGACAAAAAATGCTGTAAAGGACAATAAGCAGCACATTAAAAAGCAAACTTCACTTTCTCCCAGAACAACATGAACAGGAAGCGATCGTGGCTCACAGCAATTCCCATTGAAAATAACAGCCTGAGCTTCTTACGTTTACATAAAACAAACAATGTCTAAAATCCTAGTTAATATATTCATGAGAGTTTTAGGCATAATTTACAAAGGGTTTTATGTTGCAATGTTAATGCTGTTGTCCGTGTGCTGCGGTTGAAGTGCAGCCTGATCACAGCGTCTCAATGCAGTTCTCAATGACATGTCACAGCGCGGCGACCTCTTCGAAATTTTGCGGGATTTGAAACCTCAGTAGGGCAAAGAGAAAGTTAACATGCAAGCTAACGTCCACAAAATGTCTTGTAAATGACACCAGAGGTGTTAATCAGATTACATGAACAGCGTTTTCAGTTGTAGAAGTGTTTATTTCTCACTTGCTTTTACATAATAAACCAGAAATGAAGCTGTTAGCAAGTCGCAAAACTAGGAACCATGGTAACCTCCGTAAAATGTCTTATAAGTTCTGAGGTGTTAATAGGTTCCAAAAACAGCGTTTTCAGTTTTAGAAGTGCTTACTTCTCACTCGCTTTTACATAATATATGAGAAACGTGCAACCCCAATTCCAGTGAAGTTGGGACGTTGTGCAAAATGTAAATAAAAACAATGCGATTTGCAAATCCTCTTCAACCTATATTCAATTGAATACACCACAAAGACAAGATATTTAATGTTCAAACTGATAAACTATTTTTTTTATTTTTTGAAATGGATGTCTGCAACACGTTTCAAAAAATTTGGGACAGTGGTATGTTTACCACTGTGTTACATCACCTTCTAACAACACTCAAGTGTTTGGGAACTGAGGACACTAATTGTTGAAGCTTTGTAGGTGCAATTCTTTCCCATTCTTGTTTGATGTACGACTTCAATTGTTTAACAGTCCGGGGTCTCCGTTGTCGTATTTTGCGCTTCATAATGTGCCACACATTTTCAATGGGTGACAGGTCTGGACTGCAGGCAGGCCAGTCTAGTACCCGCACTCTTTTACTACGAAGCCACACTGTTGTAACAGGTGCAGAATGTGGCTTGGCATTGTCTTGCTGAAATAAGCAGGGATGTCCCTGAAAAATGGTAAATGGACTGCATTTATATAGCACTTTTCCATCGAAATTAGATGCTTAAAGTGCTTTACAATTATGCCTCACATTCAACCCGATGTCAGGGTGCTGCCATACAAGGCGCTCACTACACACCGGGAGCAATGAAAAAGACGTTGCTTGGATGGCAGCATGTGTTGCTCCAAAACTTGGATGTACCTTTCAGCACTGATGGGGCTGTCACAGATGTGTAAGTTGCCCATGATATGGGTACTAACACACACCCATACCATCACAGATGCTGGCTTTTGAACTTTGCGCTGGTAACAATCTGGATGGTCTTTTTCCTCTTTTGTCCGGAAGACATGACGGCCATGATTTCCAAAAACGATTTGAAATGTGGACTCATCAGACCACATCACACTTTTCCACTTTGCGTCTCCATTTCATATGAGCTCGGGCCCAGAGAAGGTGGCAGCGTTTCTGGATGTTGTTGATGTATGGCTTTCACTTTGCATGGTAGAGATTTAACTTGCACTTGTAGATGTAGTGACGAGCTGTGTTAACTGACTATGGCTTTCTGAAGTGTTCCTGGGCCCACGCAGTGAGATCCTTTACATAATGATGTCAGTTTTTAATGCAGTGCCACCTGAGGGATCAAATGCTACAGGCATTCAATGTTTTCGGCCTTGCCGGTTACATGTGGAAAGTTCTCCAGATTCTCTGAATCTTCTGATTATATTATGGACTGTAGATGATGGAATCCCTAAATTCCTTGCAATTGAATGTTGAGAAACATTGTTCTTAAACTGTTGAGGTGATCTTCACCCCATCTTTGCTTGTGAACGGCTGAGCCTTTTGGGGATGCTCCTTTTATACCCAATCATGAGTATCCTCAGTTCCGCTTATTGAGTGTTGTTAGAAGGAAAGGTGATGTAACAGTGGTAAACATACCACTGTTCCAGCTTTTTTGAAACGTGTTGCAGGCATCCATTTCAAAATGAGCAAATATTTGCACAAAATCAATAAAGTTTATCAGTTTGAACATTAAATATCTAGTCTTTGTGGTGTATTCAATTGAACATAGGTTGAAAAGGATTTGCAAATCATTGTATTCTGTTTTTATTTACATTTTACACTACATCCCAGCTTCATTGGAATTGGGATTGTATATAAATAAACACAAAACGAAGAAACCAGCAACTGACGTCACAGTGCAGCTCTACTCTAACTGGCTGTCACCTGTGTCACAAAGCACAAAATGGGTCAGATTATGACAATACGACTTTTTAAACCTCTTAAAATAAATCAGGGTTAGCCATCTTTTAACTTGGCCAAGGCCTGTGTCTCAAGAATGTGGCAGTAATAGAACTGTACATGCTGTACACATATGGACAGACGCCAGGTCTTCGCAGTACCTGTCCTTCAGACTTTTGTTTTTTTGTTTTGTTTAGTTTTCAGTAAATACTGCTGGCAGCAACATGCTGTGGAGATGTTTTTCAGCAGCAGGAACTGGGAGACTAGTCAGAATTTCAGAATTGTGGGGAAAGATGAATGCAGCAATGTACAGAGACATCCTGGATGAAAACCTGCTCCAGAGCACTCTTGACCTCAAACTGGGATGACGGTTCATCTTTCAGTAGGACAATGACCCTAAACACACAGCCAAGATATCAAAGGAGTGTCTTCAGGACAACTGTGAATGTCCTTGAGTGGCCCAGCCAGAGCCCAGACCTGAATCTGATTGAACATCTCTGGAGAGATCTGAAAATGTCTGTGCACCGACACTCCCCATCCAACCTGATGGAGCTTAACAGGTGCTGCAAAGAGGAATGGACAAAACTGCCCAAAGATAGGTGGACCAAGCTTGTGACATCATATGAGCGAAGCGACGCGGAAGTCCACAATGAAACAGGAAATGTTAAATGTTGAACACTTCCTGTATGGGTGGAGCTAGAGCAGAGGTCAGGGTTTTGCTGTACTCCCCTGAAATTTGATTGGACACAGATAATTTGACGTTAAAAAAAGCTGCATTTTGAAATCGGTGGCACATATTGACTGCTAGGTCCATCCTGAACAGTAGTTGGTGTGTACCACAAAAAGTTCTGATCCACCTTAGTAGAAGAAGAAAAATGTTTGACTCATTTGTAATTGAACACATCATCTGAACCATAGACTCCAAATGACACCAAAGTTATATTGGTGAGTAAACGCCCATATTTTATGCCAGAAATGAGGTCCAGGTTGTTAAAAGTGGCATTTCTTCTTTAATTTGGTTTCCTTATATACACGTTTCTCCAGTGGTTTTAAACGAGCAGGCAGCTGTTTATTCATGATGTATAAGACGCTCGGGCTGAAAGGAATACAGGTAATTTACTCCTCCTCTGTTCTGTATAAAACCTGTTTAACCTCTTAATTTTGCACTCTAAAGGACTTATTTTTAAATAATCTCTTAATTTTGCTGTCTGAGTGACACACCAGTGACACAAATAAATCCAAAGTTATCTTCCTTAAACTCAAACTGAAAGCAAATCTCCAAAACTTGATATGAACTAATTAAAAATATAAAATCCAGCTTTCTGGATGAAAAAGAAGATATATATATATATTTGTATTTCTTGTATTTAAAATTGCATAAACAAATTACAATGTGTGAAATTCCATATGTTCCAATACTTTTGGAGGGCACAGTATCCTAACCTTATGATGAGTGCAAAATGAGTGTGGTATTATTACTGTTTTGTTTAAGAATGTTTGATTTTCACTGTTGCTCCCCTGAAGCGAAGTCTAAATGTGCATGTGATTTCTTAGTTTTTTTATTTGTAATAATTTGTAAAAATAAAAAAAAAAGCTTTTCATGTTGTCATTATGGGGTGTTGTGTATAGAAATTTGAGGGGACAAAGAATTTCATTCATTCTGGAATGAGGCTGTAACAACAAAATGTGGAAAAACTGAAGTGCTGTGAATACTTTCCGGATGCACTGTGTTCCAATGAAGGGTCACGGGGAGCTGGAGTCTATCACTGAGTGATAAGTGGGGGTTTACCCTGGACAGGCTGCCAACCTGTCATAGGACCGACACACATTCACACTCTCACAAACAATTTAGTCACCACTTCAATGAACCTACATGTTTTTGGAAGTGGGAGGGTGCCAGAGCACCCGGAGGGAACCCATGAGAACATGCAAACTCCACACAGAGAGGACCATGGAACCTGGAACCTTCTCGCGAGGCAGCAGTGTGAACTGCTGAACCATCATGCCACCTTGATTCAAAAAATGGCCCTTTAAAAAAAAAAGTGAAATTGTGATAAGTATTTTGCTAAAATGGAAAAATATTGAAACAATGACACAAACCTATTTGAAGGTAATTCTTAAAAAAGTTTTGAAAACTTAACTGTTAATTTATTTTTTTTAAATCATGGAAATCTATATTTTTAAATTTATTTGAGTTTAAAAAAGAATGTGAGCAAGTTTGGCAAATCCAACCTGTTATAGTGGCTCAAAGTATTCTAACAGTGGACTGATTTTAATGCAGTTGTTATGTGTCGGACGCAGCTCGGAGAACCGACCAGCGTTTGAAGGACCCAGTATGAAATAAGCAGAGCACGGTACAAAGGCTAACTGAATTTAATACATAACAGTGATACAAAATACAACAAAAGAAAGTGTGGTCTGGCGTGGTGCGCTCCCAGCAGCGCTAACGGTCCGGAGCCAGAAGCTGTTCGGACCCAAGGACCCCGCCGACACCCCCCAGGTGGCCGCAACAAACCGAGTCTGTGAAAGAAGGAACCATTATGTGAGTCCACACTCTACACACAGAGAGAACACTTAAAGGTGTACAAACAGCAAACAAACACTTCCTGGCTTGATTACTAATCAGCTTCCCAACCTGCAGGCATGGAACATCCAGTTCACAAAACTCCACTGCAGTGGAAGCCGATACATGACTAACATACAGCTCAATATAATAAAGGTGTGAGGGACACCACATTTACTGACTGTATAAATGTTAGTCACAAAATCTAACGTACCTCAGGAAGTGTGCTGACGAGCGTGAGACCTCACCCCCTCCTCTTTCACAGACCGTGCATCAAACCCTGGACGTTCTCTGCATCCACTGATGATGAGATGGCTCCCGAGACAACGATCTCACCCGTCTGGTCACAAGGTCGAGTCTCTGGCAAATACACACTGTATACTCCAGTCTTAAATGCCACCATGTTCCAAACCATATAGATGCACCTCAGCTGTGAGTCCTGACGAGCCGCAGGTGATCAGGGTGAGGTCCTGATAACCTCAGCAACACAGCCACTCAGTCCCAAATGCAAGCCACCTGGAAGGAAAAACAAAAGACAGAAACAAAAAGGCAGCCAGGCCCCCCAGCCATACAACAGCAGTTTTTCTTTTCGGTAATTTTTTTTTCCTGTGACTTTAGTGAAGTAACACTTTAAGGTCAGTGTCATGTTGGAAACATGTTTTTTTAACAGTGTTTTGACACGTTTCAAGCTGTTTGCTGTAAACGCTCCAGAGATGCAGATCAGTACGACTCATTATTGCGAGTGTGTGATGCTGATCTGCTGAGCGGTGGTGTCCTCTGCTGTCCAAACTAATGAACAGCTGTTTATGCAGAACACACCTGTCCACCACAAACCACCTGTGTCCTCCCAGAGGGACGGTGATGCTGAAGACATGATGCCAGTGATAAGACAAACTGTGTTTGTCAGCGCTGATACAAGAACAATCTCGGGGTGAAGGTCAGGAAGTCCAAACTGTCCAAAGTTGACAACACCTCTAAAATATGGTGAAAACTCTGTGTTGGGGGGGGTCCCTGCAGCAGGAGATACTGGGGGGGGGGGGGGGGTCATGGCCATGGAAACCAACATGTCTCAATACCATCTATGGTTGCAATCGGGCCTTCTCTTTTTATGTTTGTTGTCCTCAAACTGGAATGTTGTCAGTATCGGAGCAGCAGCAGACGAAACAGCTCAGTCTATACTTCCCCATCAGCCACCTCGAACACTTCCTGAGGATTCTAACCCTGCATTAGCAACAAATGACAGTAGGGCTGTACAATGTGGCCAAATTATCATATCTCAATATTGTTATATCAATATGATATACGATATATACGACATGTGAATTTCTCCATTGTGAGATCAATAAAGTCTTATATGAGTATGATTTCTCACAAAGTGCAGCAAAAGTGAAAATTAAATATTCTTAAAACAGTAATAATGCCACACTCATTTTGCACTCATCATAAGGTTAGGATGCTGTGCCCTCCAAAAGTATTGGAACACTTGGTATTTCACACATTTTAATTTGTTTATGCCATTTTAAATACAAGAAATACAAAAAATAAAGAATAAAATTTTCTAAAATTATCTTCCTCAAACTCAAACTGAAAGCAAATCTCTAAAACTTGATAAAACCTTTAAATAATAATCAGTTTTATTGCCAGTTTTCTTTAGATAAGTCAGGGGATGGAAACATGAACATTTCCAAGTCACTGAATATGTCTTAGACTTTATTTACATCAATTATGAAGAAATACAAAAGTTTCTTTCACCAAAACATCAACTCTAGACTTTCATTTGAAGGATTGTTTCAGTTATCTGCTCCACTAATAAGCGAACAGAGCATGAACCAGCTGCTGTCTGTTAGCTTAAACATGTGTACATAAGGCAACCCGAATTAAAGCAGAAATGCTGCTTTTACCAACCTGGACCTCATTTCTGGCGTAAAATATGGTCGTTTACTCACCAATATAAGTTTAGTGTGATTAGAAGTCCATAGTTCAAACGATGTTCAGTTCAAATCTGAGGCAAAATTTTTCTTCTTCTACTAAGGTGGATTAGAACTTTTTATGGTACGCGGCACCAACTACTGCAAAGGAGGAACCTAGCAATCGATGTGACTCATTCATAATGCAGCTCTTTTCAACCAGACGTGTGGTGCCGTGACATGTCAATCACCTGTGTCCAATTAGATTTCAGGGGAGTCCAGTGAAACCCCAGCCTCCCCTCTAGCTCCACCCATGCCAGGAAGTGTTCAGCATTTGACATTTCCTGTTGCACTGTGACTGAAAATTTGTTACTTCCTGTTTGAGTGTGAGCTTGCCAATGAGTTCCTGTGAGATTCCTCCCCCCCCCCCCACCCCGACCCCCTGCCTTTTTAAGCATTTTTCTTTATTTGCTTCTCACATGCCTGGAAGCTCCTCACCATCTAACCATGTCCTTTAGGGCCCTGTCCCACTGGGGAGAGCATTAATTGCGCATGAATTGAGTATACAAATTGCGGGTGTTCGTTGTCGTCCGCAACAAAAATGGCCAAAAATGACAAATGTCCCAGTATGAATTACGGATATATTAATAATATATAGCGAATATATGACGGACAATCACGGTTATATAACGCATGTAGTGAGGAAACTGATCCGACACATTGATATTATCACGGCAGTATTACGGGTGTATTATGAATGCATTGCGCACATGTTGCGCGTGCACGGTATCTGCATTGCGGTCATAAAAGAAGCGCACTCGGGCCGTCTGCATCGCTATTCACACCAACAGTACAGCCTCTGGAGCATTTGCTGGACTTGGGCAAGTTGATCACAGAGTCAATGTTTATTTTGTCATGCGAGGGTTAATTGTTCATGAGTTTGGGGAGCGGGAGGGGGGAAGCCGCTCGGGTGTGAGATGTTTTTTTTTTTTGAGTGAGTTGTGGCTAAACAGCAACTCTTCCTTTTGTTGGTGTTAAATAAAAGTCCTGGATTGCAGCAGCTACGTCTTTATGGATCTACACAGCCGGACCACCACTGACTGGCAGGTATGTCACTTTCTGCCACACTTTGGGTTTACGTGATGTGTTTGTTATGCATTCACAGATTGTCCGCAAATCAGGTGCAAAGCAGATGTAATAAAAACGCTTTATTCGTGGCCAATTTGTATTAATTCGCTACAACATATTTTAGTTTGTGATGTGGACACACTGTCCCAGTCCACTGCCAAGCCGCAAATCCCCGTCAGTTGCGGATATCAGCGGTTAACGGCAGATATACAGTGCATAGAGTGACTATGTATTGTGTATGAATTGAGTATATATGGAGTATGTAAGGCGGATATTGTCCGCATTCAGATTTTTGAACAGCTCAAAAATCCTGGCTGCAGACATGCGTGCCTCTGCGGATGATCACGGGCGTGTTCGGATGACGGCCGACTCATACAGGCATGTTACACGGATATTGCAGATGTTTGGCGAATATGGGCCAATTTTGTGCGCAATCCATACGCAAATCCTTCTAAACGCCAGTGGGACAGGGCCCTTAGGTTCTTCAGACTTTTTTCAGTAAAATGGTTCTTGGGAGCATGAGCATGAGTAAAACCTTTCAGCTTCTGGAGGGGCTCTGCCCCACATACTCCCCACCTTTTTAAGCAATTTTCTTTTTATGCCTTTCAGCTGACCCCCCTAATTACAGCCCTCTTACCCCCTACCACTTTAAGCATTTTTTTAAAATGTAGATCACTCACTCACTCACTCACTCACTCATCTTCAACCTCTTTTCTGGGTTCAAGTCGCAGGGGCAACAGCTCCAGCAGGGGACCCCAGACTTCCCTTTCCCGTGCCACATTGACCACCTCCGACTGGGGGATCCTGAGGTGTTCCCAGGCCAGTGTGAAGATATAATGTAAATTAATATTCAAAGTTTTCAGCTAGTTGACGGTAGGGCTGTACAATATGGCCAAATTATCGTATCTCAGTATTGTCATATCAATATGATGTACGATATGACTATGATTTGACGCAAAGTGCAGCAACAGTGAAAATTAAACATTCTTAAACAAAACTCATCATAAGGTTAGGATACTGTGCCCTCCAAAAGTATTGGGACACTTGGTATTTCACACATTTTAATTTGTTTATGCCATTTCAAATACAAGAAATACAAAATATAAAGAATAAAAAATTCTAAAATTATCTTCCTCAAACTCAAACTGAACGCAAATCTCTAAAACTTGATAAAACCTGTAAATAATAATCAGTTTTATTGCCAGTTTTCTTCAGACAAGTCAGGGGATGGAAACATGAACATTTCCAAGTCACTGAATATGTCTTGGACTTTATTTACATCAATTATGAAGAAATACAAAAGTTTCTTTCACCAAAACATCAAATCTAGGCTTTCATCTCAAATGTACTTTCTGTCAAATTTCAGGTCTTCTTTTTAAGAAAATCCTCCTCTACACCACTTCATCAGGAAGCTGGATTTTATATTTTTAATTAATTTATATCAAGTTGTGGAGTTTTGCTTTCAGTTTGGGTTTAAGGAAGATAATTTTAGAAGAAAAAACTGTATTTGAATTGGAAGAAACAAATTAAAATGTGTGAAATACCAAGTGTTCCGATACTTTTGAGGGCAACTGAGAAACAGTGAAGAGCAACATCTTACATCTCATATATAGTGCAGCAGATAAGAGAATATCTCGAGTGGAATCCTGCAAACGGTGATACAAACATTAAATTTGGCACAAATAATCCATAGACATTAACTCTTTTTAAAAAACTGACTGCCACTTGAATTTTCAATAGGCAGCCAGGTAGGGGTCAACTGAAGAATTACACAGGGGTCAAAATTAAAAGATGCTCCAATCATATAGAAAACTACACCACATTATTTGTCTGATCATAAAGATTCCAAAAAGGTATAGTTTGGACAATCTGTGACTGAATGTTATGGAGTTATGAGGCAAAACCAGCAAGAATGGTGACAAAGGCCTGTATGTGGCGCTGTAACGCTTCTACAAAAACGGAGAAGGAGAAGTGGGGCTAACAACAAAAGCTACAACTTTAGAAATTGGCTCATGGATTAAATAAAGTATTTTAATCTGACCTGTTGCGAGTATTCTTCATCACAGATGAAAGCTGTGATGAAGAAGGGGCGCAAATGAACGGTCAATAGATAGTCCAATAAATACAATTTATTGTGGCAAATGTGCACAACAGGTCGAATACTGCTTTTAGACAGTCAATTACAAAATACAACAGGTGACGTGTGGGCAGGCCCGAGGGTAGGAGACGCCTATCCAGAGAAGAGCCGGGGCCCACAAGGTTCCGCCGCCAAGGAAGACCTGCAGTACACCGAAGCCACCAAGTCCCGAGTCCCCAGGTGGCCTCTACTTCAGCTGTCAGACCCGGTACTGCTGGCAGGAACAAAAACAGGTTAATGGTGGGTGTGTGGACACCCAGTAAGCAGTCAGCAACTCACAATGTTTATCCACTTGGAGGGAACACCTCCTACCTCCAACTCTGGAACCAGTTAACGGCAGAGCCTGAACTACAACTTAACGTAAGTGGAATGAGGAGTGAAGATCGTCACTCCCCCACCGTCCACAAACACAGCTCCAGTTGTAAGTAGAGTTCCAGGTACTCCTGCAAAAAGTTCAGAACAAACAAGGTATGTGCGTTCAGCACAGAAACAACGGCTGAGAGAATTACCTGAGTGGTAAACTGATATCTCGGCAGAGATGTGGTGTCTCCTCCAGGCTTTTATGGTGCAGTGATGATGATTACTGACAGCTGGTAGTCCTGGCTCCTGGGTGGTGACTGCGCCCTCTGGTGCTTGAAACCAACTACAGGCAGGGCGCCCTCTGGCGTTGGCCAACAGTACCTCCTCTTCGGGCGGCCCACATAACAGGACCCCCCCCCCCTCAGCGAGCGCCTCCTGGCGCCCGACCTGGCTTGTCGGGGTGTTGCTGGTAGAACTCGGCCAGGAGGGCCGGGTCCGGGATGAAGCTCCTCTTCACCCTGGAGCGTTCTTGAGGTCCATAACCCTCCCAGTCCACCAGATATTGGAGACCCCGACCCCTCCGGTGAACATCCAGGAGCCTGTGGACAGTCCACGCAGGCTCGCCGTCGATGATGCGGGCAGGAGGCGGCGCAGGTCCAGGGGTGCAAAGGTCCGAGGTGTGGTATGGTTTGATCTTGGAGACATGAAAAACAGGATGGATCCACAGTGAAGCCAGGAGTTTCAGCTTCACTGCGGCTGGACTGATGATTTTGGTGATCCGAAACGGTCCGATATATCTGTCCATCAGCTTTTGCAACTCCGTGTTGAGAGGAATGTTCTTTGTTGACAGCCAGACCTCCTGCCCGGGCTGATATTCCCGGGCCAGGTCACGTCGGCGGTCTGCATGGCTCTTCGCCCTCGTCTGGGCTTTCAGCAGGGCAGAGCGGGCTGTACGCAACACCCGACGGCACCTCCTGAGGTGGGCCTGGGCCGAGGGAACCCCGACCTCTCCCTCCACAGCCGGAAACAATGGGGGCTGGTACCCCAAACACGCTTCAAATGGGGAGAGGCTGGTTGCTGATGAAACTTGACTGTTATGAGCGTACTCGATCCAGGCCACATGTTGACTCCAGGCCGTCGGGTGCGCGGAGGTCATACACCGCAGGACCGCAGGGCCTGTTCCAGCTCTTGATTAGCCCGTTCTGCTTGTCCGTTGGTCTGTGGGTGGTACCCGGATGAAAGGCTCATGGTGGCCCCCAGTTCCCTGCAGAAACTCCTCCAGACCTGGGAGGAGAACTGAGGACCACGATCCGAGACGATGTTCGTAGGGATACCATGCAGACGTATGACATGGTGGACCAGGAGGTCTGCAGTCTCCTGGGCCGACGGGAGCTTCAGGAGGGCCACGAAGTGGGCCGCCTTGGAGAACCGGTCCACTATCGTCAGGATGGTTGTCATACCCTGGGACGCAGGGAGACCCGTGACGAAGTCCAGGCCGATATGGGACCAGGGGCGATGAGGCACAGGCAGCGGCTGGAGGAGTCCCTTCTCCGGTTGGTGGACTGCCTTGCCCCTGGCACAGGTGGTACAGGCCCGGACATACTCCCGGACATCGGGAGTATGTCCGGGAGTATGCTGAAAAACTAATTCATGCATTTGTTTCCTCTAGGCTGGACTATTGTAATTCATTATTATCAGGTTGTCCTAAAAGTTCCCTAAAAAGCCTTCAGTTGGTTCAGAATGCTGCAGCTAGAGTACTGACGGGGACTAGCAGGAGAGAGCATATCTCACCCGTGTTGGCCTCCCTTCATTGGCTTCCTGTTAATGCTAGAATAGAATTTAAAATTCTTCTTCTTACTTATAAGGTTTTGAATAATCAGGTCCCATCTTATCTTAGGGACCTCATAGTACCATATTACCCCATTAGAGCGCTTCGCTCTCAGACTGCGGGCTTACTTGTAGTTCCTAGGGTTTGTAAGAGTAGAATGGGAGGCAGAGCCTTCAGCTTTCAGGCTCCTCTCCTGTGGAACCAGCTCCCAATTCAGATCAGGGAGACAGATACCCTCTCTACTTTTAAGATTAGGCTTAAAACTTTCCTTTTCGCTAAGGCTTATAGTTAGGGCTGGATCGGGTGACCCTGGACCATCCCTTGGTTATGTTGCTTTAGACGTAGGACTGTGTTTCATAATTATTGTATGGCCTTGCCTTGCAATGTGGAGCGCCTTGGGGCAACTGTTTGTTGTGATTTGGCGCTATACAAGAAAAAAGTTGATTGATTGATTGATCGGCTTCCACAGACGCCCACCAGAACCGCTGCCGGACAACTGCCACGGTCCTCCGCACCCCTGGATGGCAGGCGAGCCTGGAACCCTGGCAGAAGTCCAAAACTGCAGTCCTAGCGTCTGGTGGGACGTACAAACGGTTAGGTGGTCCACTGCCGGGGTCCGGGTGACGCATCAGGGCCTCCCTGATGATGTTCTCCACGTCCGATGTCACTGTGGCGACGATAGTGGACTCCGATGATGTTTTCTGGTGGATCCGCCAGCTCCGCTCTGACTTCCTCTTCATGCACCCGGGACAGTGCGTCCGACCACTGGTTCTTAGTCCCGGGGCGATAGGTGATCCTAAAGTCAAAACGGCCAAAAAAAAGAGACCAATGGGCTTGCCTGGGGTTCAGACGCTTAGCGGTCTGGATATACTCCAGGTTCCGATGGTCGGTGAAGACCGTGAATGGAACCACAGCTCCCTCCAACAAGTGTCTCCACTCCTCCAGGGCCTCCTTCACCGCCAGGAGCTCCCGATTGCCGACATCATAATTCCGCTCTGCTGGGGTCAACCTGCGGGAGAAATAGGCACAGGGGTGGAGTACCTTATCGGACTCCCCACTCTGGGACAGCACAGCTCCTATCCCTGAATCGGAGGCATCTACTTCCACAAGAAACTGGTGGCTAGGATCAGGCTGCACCAGAACTGGCGCAGTAGAGAACCGGCGTTTCAACTCCCTAAACGCAGCTTCGCACCGATCCGACGAGGTGAAGGGAACTTTTGGGGAGGTCAGGGCTGTAAGGGGACCAACAACCTGACTATAGCCCTTGATAAACCTCCGATAGAAATTAGCGAAGCCGAGGAACTGTTGCAGCTTCCTACGGCTTGCGGGTTGGGGCCAATCTCTCACCGCCGCTACCTTGGCCGGATCAGGGGCGACGGAGTTGGAGGAGATTATGAACCCCAGGAAGGAAAAAGAAGTACGGTGGAACTCGCACTTCTCGCCCTTCACAAACAGCCGGTTCTCCAACAACCGCTGCAGGACCTGACGTACATGCCTAACATGGGTCTCAGGATCCGGGGAGAAGATGAGGATATCGTCTAGGTATACGAAGACGAACCGATGCAGGAAGTCCCGCAAGACGTCATTTACTAATGCTTGGAACGTCGCGGGGCATTAGTGGGGCTGAACGGTATGACCAGGTACTCAAAGTGACCTAAGGGGGGTGTAAATGCCGTCTTCCATTCGTCTCCCTTCCGGATCCGAACCAGGTGATACGCATTCCTAAGATCCAATTTAGTGAATATTTTGGCTCCATGCAGGGGCGTGAACACTGAATCCAACAGGGGCAACGGGTATCGGTTGCGAACCGTGATCTCGTTCAGCCCTCTGTAATCAATGCATGGACGGAGTCCGCCATCTTTCTTGCCCACAAAAAAGAAACCTGCACCCATCGGGGAGGTGGAGTTCCGGATCAACCCGGAAGCTAATGAGTCCCGGATGTAGGTCTCCATTGATTCTCGCTCGGGGCGTGAGAGGGTGTACAGTTTACTGGACGGATACTCAGCACCCGGGATTAAATCAATGGCACAATCGTACGGTCGATGCGGGGGTAGAGTGAGTGCCAGATCTTTGCTGAAAACGTCAGCAAGATCATGGTACTCAACAGGCAACGTCGTGAGATTGGGGGGGACTCGAACCTCCTCTTTAGCAGTCACACCGGGTGGAACCGAGGATCGTAAACACTCCCGGTGGCAGGTTTTGCTCCATTGAGCCACAACCCCAGATGGCCAATCGATCCGGGGATTGTGCTTACTAATCCATGGATAGCCCAAAATTACTCCGGAGGTAGAAGGTGTCACAAAAAACACAATCTCCTCCCCTGTGATTCCCAGACACAATCAGTGTTAAGGGCTGTGTCTGGTGTGTGATTAGTGGAAGAAGGGTGCCATCTAGTGCCCGTACCCTCACTGGTGAAGGAACAGCCACTAGAGGGAGCCCTACTTCTGTAGCCCATCTGCTATCAAGCAGATTCCCTTCCGACCCCGTGTCAATCAGTGCTGGGGCTTGAAGGGTTAAATCCCCACAGAGGATCACAACTGGGATTCGTGCGGATTTTCGTGTAGTACCCGCGTGTGTGTTATGGCACACCCTTAGCCCAGTTTCTAAGGGTGAGCGTTGGTGTTTGACCGCTTGGGGCATTGTTTCTGCAGATGCTTGTTAGAGCCGCAGAAAAAGCACTCTCCGCGGGCCAGCCTCCTCTGTCTGTTTTCTAATTTTATTTTGGCCCTGCTCGTGTCCATAGCTTCGTCAGCAGGGGGAGCTGTTGTCACACGGAGCACTCGGGCTCTGGAGCGTGGGGAAGGCGGGGCTGCTTCGGAACGGGAAGGGAGAGGGGCGGCGCGTGCCCGGCCACATCCTTCATCTCGCTCCCGTCGACGTTCTTCCAATCGGTTGTCTAACCGTATAACCAGATCTATAAGCCCATCTAAATCCCGCGGCTCATCCTTAGCCACCAGATGCTCCTTCAGGACTGACGACAGTCCGTTTACGAAGGCGGCGCGGAGTGCAGCGGTATTCCAGCCGGACCTCGCAGCCGCTATGCGGAAGTCGACCGCATACTCAGCTGCACTCCGATGCCCCTGTCTCATTGACAGCAGCGTCGTAGAAGCAGTCTCGCCTCTGTTTGGGTGATCAAAGACTGTTCTGAACTCCCTCACAAACCCAGTATAAGAGGTAAGGAGCCGTGAATTCTGCTCCCAGAGCGCCGTAGCCCAGGCGCGTGCCTCGCCTCGAAGCAAATTAATTACATAAGCCACCCTGCTGGCGTCCGACTCGTACATCACGGGACGCTGTGAAAAGACGAGCAAACACTGCATTAAAAAGTCCGCACACGTCTCCACACAACCCCCGTACGGCTCTTGGGGACTTATGTATGCTTCAGGGGATGGTGGGTAGGGTCATTGAATGACCAGTGGAATGTCTACATTCGACACCGGGTCAGCAGGAGGAGGAGCTGCAGCAGCGCCCTGAGCGCGCGCTTTCCACCTGCGTGGTGAGAGTCTCCATTCTACGATTGAGGATGACGTTCTGCTCGGTCATTAGATCCAACCGAGCAGTAAAGGCGGTGAGGATTTGCTGCAACTCACCAATCACGCCTCCTGCAGATGCCTGTGCACACTGCTCTTCCATTGGCTGTTCAACTGGTGGTTGACGCCCCTCGGGATCCATGACGTTGGCCGAGATATCCTGTTGGGGAAGTGTAATGACACGGACCCACAACAGGGGGCGCAAATGAACGGTCAATAGATAGTCCAATAAATACAATTTATTGTGGCAAATGTGCACAACAGGTCGAATACTGCTTTTAGACAGTCAATTACAAAATACAACAGGTGATGTGTGGGCAGGCCCGAGGGTAGGAGATGCCTATCCAGAGAAGAGCCGGGGCCCACAAGGTTCCGCCGCCAACGAAGACCTGCAGTACACCGAAGCCACCAAGTCCCGAGTCCCCAGGTGGCCTCTACTTCAGCTGTCAGATCCGGTACTGCTGGCAGGAACAAAACAGGTTAATGGTGGGTGTGTGGACACCCAGTAAACAGGTCAGCAACTCACAAGTTTATCCACTTGGAGGGAACACCTCCTACCTCCAACTCTGGAACCAGTTAACGGCAGAGCCTGAACTACTACTTAACGTAAGTGGAATGAGGAGTGAAGATCGTCACTCCCCCACCGTCCACAAACCAGCTCCAGCTGTAAGTTAGAGTTCCAGGTACTCCTGCAAAAAGTTCAGAACCAACAGGGTATGTGCGTTCGGCACAGAAACAACGGCTGAGAGAATTACCTGAGTGGTAAACCTGATATTTTGGCAGAGATGTGGTGTCTCCTCCAGGCTTTATGGTGCAGTGCTGATGATTACTGACAGCTGGTAGTCCTGGCTACTGGTGGTGCCTGAGCCCTCTGGTGCCTGAAACCCGACTACAGGCAGGGAGCCTCTGGCGTTGGCCAGCAGTACCTCCTCTTCGGGCTGCCCCACATAACAGCTGTCTCCACATGACACCCTTGTTTTGGAAGATGACATCTGGAAATGGATTAATTCGTTATGACTGAAGTTACTTGTTAAGGGGTTTTTTAGCCAGCACTTTGTCCCACCACCAACAAAAAGAAAAATATATATATATGCTAAATATACGATATTCCGACTTGTCTGTTAACAACATGTTACAGAGGCAGGGTGATCAAATCAAATCAAATCAATTTTATTTATATAGCACCAAATCACAACAACAGTTGCCCCAAGGCGCAAAAGCCATACAATAATTACAGAAAAACCCCAACGGTCAAAACGACCCCCTATGAGCAAGCACTTGGCGACAGTGGGAAGGAAAAACTCCCTTTTAACAGGAAGAAACATCCAGCAGAACCAGGCTCAGGGAGGGGCAGTCTTCTGCTGGGACTGGTTGGGGCTGAGTGAAGAGAATCAGAGGAAGAGAGCAGAGATCAATCACTAATGATTAAATGCAGAGTGGTGCATACAGAGCAAAAAGAGAAAGAAACACTCAGTGCATCATGGGAACCCCCCAGCAGTCCTAAGTCTATAGCAGCATAACTAAGGGATGGTTCAGGGTCACCTGATCCAGCCCTAACTATAAGCTTTAGCAAAAAGAAAGTTTTAAGCCTAATCTTAAAAGTAGAGAGGGTGTCTGTCTCCCTGATCCAAATTGGGAGCTGGTTCCACAGGAGAGGAGATTTGCTTAATATGCGCATTGAAGGACATATCCTGATCAAAAATGACTCCAAGATTTCTCATAGTATTACTAGAGGTCAGGATAATGCCATCCAGAGTAAGGATCTGGTTAGACACCATGTTTCTAAGATTTGTGGGGCCAAGTACAATAACTTCGGTTTTATCTGAATTTAAAAGCAGGAAATTAGAGGTCATCCATGTCTTTATGTCTGTAAGACATTCCTGCAGTTTAACTAATTGGTGTGTGTCCTCTGGCTTCATGGATAGATAAAGCTGGGTATCATCTGCGTAACAATGAAAATTTAAGCAATGCTTTCTAATAATACTGCCTAAGGGAAGCATGTATAAAGTGAATAAAATTGGTCCTAGCACAGAACCTTGTGGAACTCCATAATTAACTTTAGTCTGTGAAGAAGACTCCCCATTTACATGAACAAATTGTAATCTATTAGATAGATATGATTCAAACCACCGCAGCGCAGTGCCTTTAATACCTATGGCATGCTCTAATCTCTGTAATAAAATTTCATGGTCAACAGTATCAAAAGCAGCACTGAGGTCTAACAGGACAAGCACAGAGATGAGTCCACTGTCTGAGGCCATAAGAAGATCATTTGTAACCTTCACTAATGCTGTTTCTGTACTATGATGAATTCTGAAACCTGACTGAAACTCTTCAAATAGACCACTCCTCTGCAGATGATCAGTTAGCTGTTTTACAACTACCCTTTCAAGAATTTCTGAGAGAAAAGGAAGGTTGGAGATTGGACTATAATTAGCTAAGATAGCTGGGTCAAGTGATGGCTTTTTAAGTAATGGTTTAATTACTGACACCTTAAAAGCCTGTGGTACATAGCCAACTAATAAAGATAGATTGATCATATTTAAGATCGAAGCATTAATTAATGGTAGGGCTTCCTTGAGCAGCCTGGTAGGAATGGGGTCTAATAGACATGTTGATGGTTTGGAGGAAGTGACTAATGAAAATAACTCAGACAGAACAATCGGAGAGAAAGAGTCTAACCAAATACCAGCATTACTGAAAGCAGCCAAAGATAACGATATGTCTTTGGGATGGTTATGACCTTCAGCTTTCAGGCTCCTCTCCTGTGGAACCAGCTCCCAATTCAGATCAGGGAGACAGACACCCTCTCTACTTTTAAGATTAGGCTTAAAACTTTCCTTTTTGCTAAAGCTTATAGTTAGGGCTGGATCAGGTGACCCTGAACCATCCCTTAGTTATGCTGCTATAGACGTAGACTGCTGGGGGGTTCCCATGATGCACTGTTCTTTCTCTTTTTGCTCTGTATGCACCACTCTGCATTTAATCATTAGTGATCGATCTCTGCTCCCCTCCACAGCATGTCTTTTTCCTGGTTTCTCTCCCTCAGCCCCAACCAGTCCCAGCAGAGGACTGCCCCTCCCTGAGCCTGGTTCTGCTGGAGGTTCTTCCTGTTAAAGGGAGTTTTTTCCTTCCCACTGTGGCCAAGTGCTTGCTCACAGGGGGTCGTTTTTGGACCGTGGGGGTTTACATAATTATTGTATGGCCTTTGCCTTACAATATAAAGCGCATTGGGGCACTGTTGTTGTGATTTGGCGCTATATAAAAAATTGATTGAAAATTGATTGATTGAATTTTTCTCTAATAGTTAAAATTTTATTAGCAAAGAACGTCATGAAGTCATTACTAGTTAAAGTTAATGAATAGCTCTGACTCTTTGTCAGCCTGGCTACGGTGCTGAAAAGAAAACTGGGGTTGTTCTTATTTTCTTCAATTAGTGATGAGTAGTAAAATGTCCTAGCTTTACGGAGGGCTTTTTTATAGAACAACAGACTCTTTTTCCAGGCTAAGTGAAGATCTTCTAAATTAGTGAGACGCCATTTCCTCTCCAACGTACGGGTTATCTGCTTTAAGCTGCGAGTTTGTGAGTTATACCACGGAGTCAGGCACTTCTGATTTAAGGCTCTCTTTTTCAGAGGAGCTACAGCATCCAAAGTTGTGCTCAATGAGGATGTAACACTATTGACGAGATAATCTATCTCACTCACATAGTTTAGGTAGCTACTCTGCACTGTGTTGGTATACGGCATTGGAGAACATAACAAAGAAGGAATCATATCCTTAAACCTAGTTACAGCGCTTTCCGAAAGATTTCTATTGTAATGAAACTTATTCCCCACTGCTGGGTAGTCCATTAAAGTAAATGTAAATGTTATTAAGAAATGATCAGACAGAAGGGGGTTTTCAGGGAATACTGTTAAGTCTTCAATTCCATACCATAAGTCAAAACAAGATCTAAAGTATGATTAAAGTGGTGGGTGGACTCATTTACATTTTGAGCAAAGCCAATTGAGTCTAATAGATTAAATGCAGTGCTGAGGCTGTCATTCTCAGCATCTATGTGGATGTTAAAATCACCCACTATAATTATCTTATCTGAGCTAAGCACTAAGTCAGACAAAAGGTCTAAAAATTCACAGAGAAACTCTCAGTAACGACCAGGTGGACGATAGATACACAACAAATAAAACTGGTTTTTGAAACTTCCAATTTTGGATGGACAAGACTAAGAGTCAAGCTTTCAAATGAATTAAAGCTCTGTCTGGGTTTTGATTAATTAATAAGCTGGAGTGGAAGATTGCTGCTAATACTCCCCCCCCCCCCCCCACCCCCCCCCCCCCCCCCCCCCCCCCCCCCCCCCCCAACAGCCTGTGCTACGAGCATTCTGACAGTTAGTGTGACTCGGGGGTGTTGACTCATTTAAACTAACATATTCATCCTGCTGTAACCAGGTTTCTGTAAGGCAGAATAAATCAATATGTTGATCAATTATTATATCATTTAGGAAAGGATGATATCATCCTTTCAGTTTTCCACAGTAAGACACTTGGCATTTTCAGATTTATGTGATTAGATAAATATTCCACTCATAAAAGAAAATAAACAATCATCAATAGAACTGATTGTTTTACACAAGATGAATGTAATGTGATGTTCAATGACATCATGTTCAACAATGTCATGATAATAATAAATTTCATTTATAATGCACCTCTCATTAATAAAAATTTTAAAGTGCTACAGGGAAAAAAATACATGCATACATGTACACAAAGGTCACTTGGCTTTTAATACAGCTTCGCGCTGCACAGCAGCGCAAAGCTCGCTCATGGTACACTGTGGTCCAAACAGGAAGTGCCAAATTTTGAATGCACAGTGAAAACAGGAAATGTCAAATGTCAAACACTTCCTGGATCGACACTTCCTGGATTAAACAGACGAGATCCTGTGGAATCTCACGGGATCTCAGTGTCAAGCTCACACTGAAACAGGAAGTGCCAAATTTGAGTTAGCAGTGAAGCAGGAATGTCAAATGTTGAACACTTCCTGGCATGGGTGGAGCTAGAGTGGAGGCCAGGGTTTCAATGGACCTCCCCTGAAATCCTGATTGGACCACAGAATGATTGACATGTCACGGCACCACACATCTGGTGGAAAAAGATCTGCATTTTGAAATTAGTGACTCACATCGACTGGCTAGGATCCTCCTGTCCAGTAGTTGGTGCTGTGAACCACAAAAGTTCTAATCCACCTTAGGAGAAGAAGAAAAATGTTTGCCTCAGATTTGAACTGAACATGTTGTTTGACTATGGATGTCTAATGACACCAAACTTAAAAATGAGGTCCAGATTGTTAAAAGCACCATTTCTCCTTTAATTCGGGTTGCCTTATATACACGTTTAAGCTAACAGACAGCAGCTCGTTAATGCTCTGTCGGCTTATTAGTGCAGCAGATAACTGAAACAATCCCTTCAAATGGTGATACAAGCATCAATGCAGCACAAATACCACCTTAGGACACTACACTAAAAAAAAAAAAAACAATAACTGCCAATGTGAATTTTCAATAGGCAGCCAGGTAGGGGTCAATTGAAGAATTACACAGGGGTTGAAATTTAAAATGCCTCCAATCAAATTGAAAACTCACCACATTACTTGTCTGATCATAAAGATTCCAAAAAAGTATAGTTTGGACAATCTGTGATTGAATGCTATGGAGTTATGGTGTAAAAACAGCAACAATGGTGACAAAGGTCAGTTTCAGTTTGTACAGGGGTCAAAAGTTAAAGTGGCTCCAATTTTGGTAAAAAGTGATGTAAATTATTGGTTGAGCTAACAGGATTAATAAATGGAATAGTTTTGGACAATGGTGAACGCTTGGTCTCCAAAGTAAAGGTCAAAACAAGGTCAATGTATTGGATTTTATGACACGTGAAATACGTACCCTGTAACATGAATTAAGCATGACACATGGATTGCAAACTGTTACTTCTTAAAACCCGATTAAATAATGTGGTGTAGTTTTCAATATGATTGAGCATCTTTTATTTTGACCCCTGTGTAATTCTTCAGTTGACCCCTACCTGGCTGCCACTTGTGCTTCAAGTGGCCAATCAGTTTTTAAAAAAAAAAGAGTAATGTCTAAGGTGTATTTTGTGCTAAATTTGATGCTTGTATCACCATTTGCAGGATTCCATTCTAAATATTCTCTTGTCTGCTGCACTATATGAGATGTAAGATGCTGCTCCTCACTGTTTCTCAGTTGCCCTCGAAAGTATTGGAACACTTGGTATTTCACACATTTTAATTTGTTTCTTCCATTTCAAATACTATTTTTTTTTTCTTCTAAAATTATCTTCCTTAAACTCAAACTGAAAGTAAATCTCTAAAACATGATATAAATTCATTAAAAATATAAAATCCAGCTTCCTGATGAAGTGGTGTAGAGGAGGATTTTCTTAAAAAGAAGACCTGAAAGTTCAGCTACAATTTGACAGAAAGTGAGATGAAAGCCTAGATTTGATGTTTTGGTAAAAGAAACTTTTGTATTTCTTCATAACTGATGTAAATAAAGTCCAAGACATATTCAGTGACTTGGAAATGTTCATGTTTTCCATCCCCTGACTTGTCTGAAGAAAACTGTTATGTGTCGGACGCAGCCCGGAGAACCGACCAGCGTTTGAAGGACCCAGTATAAAATAAGCAGAGCACGGTACAAAGGATAACAGAATTTAATGAACATAACAGTGCTGTGATAAATATAAAAGTGCGCGGTCTGCGTGGCGGATTTGCGGTGTGCTCCCAGCAGCACAAAACGGTCCGGAGCCAGAACCAGTTCGGACCCAAGGACCCGCCGACACCCCCCAGGTGGCCGCGACAAACCGAGTCTGTGAAAGAAGAAATCATCATGTGAGTCCACACTCAACACACAGAGAGACACTCAAAGGTGTACAAACAGCAAACACTTCCTGGCTTAATTACTAATCAGCTTCCACCCTGCAGGCATAGAACACCCTGTTCACAAAAACTCCAAGCAGTGGAAGCTGATTAAACGACTACATACAGCTCAATATAATAAGGTGTGAGGGACACCACATTTACTGGACTGTATAAATGTTAGTCACAAAATCTAACGTACCTCAGGAAGTGTGCTGACGAGCGTGAGACCTCACCCCCTCCTCTTTCACAGACCATGCATCAAACCTGGACGTTCTCTGCATCCACTGATGATGAGATGGCTCTCGAGACGGACAATCTCACCCGTCTGGTCACAAGGTCGAGTCTCTGGCAAATACACACTGTGTACTCCAGTCTTAAATGCCACCATGTTCCATCCATGTAGATGCACCACAGCTGAGTCCTGACGAGCCGCAGGTGATCAGCCTCAGGTGATCAGGGTGAGGTCCTGATAAACTCAGCTACACAGCCACTCAGTCCCAAATGCAAGCCACCTGGAAGGAAAAACAAAGACAGGACAGAAAACAGAAACAAAAGGCAGCCAGGCCCCCCCAGCCACACAACAAAACTGGCAATTAAAACTGATTATTATTTACAGTTTTATCACGTTTTAGAGATTTGCTTTCAGTTGAGTTTGAGAAAGATAATTTTAGAAAATTTGAATGTATTGAAATGGCATGACACAAATTATGGCACAAATTAAATGTGTGAAATACTGCTTTCCAATACTTTTGGAGGGCACAGTATCCTAATCTTATGATGAGTTTTGTTTAAGAATGTTGTCACTGCTGCACTTTGGTGAAATCATAGTCATAATCGTACTGATATGACAATACTGAGATACGATAATTTGGCCCTATGTACAGCCCACCTGTCAACTAGCTGAATTCTTGAATATTAATATACATCTACATTTAAAAAATGCTTTAAGATGCTTGAGATGTTTCTACAACTTAATTGGAGTCCACCCTGGCTTAAATTCAGCTGATTGTAATGATTTTGATAGACACACACCTACATATCAGTGGTTAGTGCACTCAGTTTCAGTGCAAGAACGGTTCCTGGTTCAAACCCCACCCCTGCCACATTTCTCCATGTAATGTGGAGTTGCATCAGGAAGGGCATCCGGTGTAAAACCTGTGCCAAATCAACATGTAGATCACCTTGTATCTGCTGTGGTGACCCCGACTGAAAACAAGGGAGCCGTTGAAGGGACTGTACTTACTCGGACTTTCAGAACATTGAAACTGTGTTGTTTTGTTAAAACTTGCAGAGTTAGTGCACAGACTGTACTGCAGCTATTTAATCTATACTCCCTGTAAGAATAAATTATCCTTTTTTCTTTACATCCATAGTCAGGTTAAAATGTTAATTATCCTCCAAATACTCTTTTTTTTTTTAGTAATTAGCATGTCAAAATAAACCCCCACCATTCTCACAATGTAGCAACAATAATAAGACTAAAACCTACTTAAAAAACAAAACAAAATATCAGTACTTTCTTGGTAAAGTAACATTTGAAGGAGGAGGTCTGTGTGTTTGTGTCCCCGCCAGGGAGTCTGTGTATGAGCATCAGGGAGCAGCGAGCAGGTTTCTCCATGTAGAACCAGAGTTGCGTTCGCCAGGAAGGCATTAAGCATCAAACTTGTGTGTCACATCCCAAAGTGGATCTGTGCTGCTTCACTTTGGTGACCCAGAGCAGAAGGGGGTGACTGAAAGGCCCCCCTCCCCCCCACCGAAAAGGTTTATAGCAGTAAGAAACCTGCCAGAATGTAGACCTGGGCTCATGTTACCTGTTTGTGTTTTTGGACAAGATGCTTCAGCCGCATTGTCTCAGTCCACCACCCAGCTGTAGAAGGGAGGTAACCTGTGTCAGACTGGCGTCCCGTCCAGGGGGTTGCTGTAGACTCTCATTTGCTTCACACTAGGGAATCCGGAGAGAAGCACGGGCAGTCCCGGGACTCAGGGTCTTTCCTGGACTTACTTCTTCTTAGCAAATGGAGCTGTCGTCGTGGACGCAACGAGACACTTTTCTGGAGGGTCTCAGACCCAGGACGGCCCGTGACCGTGTGTCTCATTTAGACGCCTGTTTACGGTGAATGTAGAGTTCACTGTTTTACACATCTCTAACGAGAAGTTATTAAAATTCACACTAGAAGTTTTGTAGTTTTCTTTTCATCTTCTCTTCCCCAGTGTTGTGGTGGGCTTTTTCTCTTTTTTTTAAAGATCTCAAGTCTCACTTATTGATCCTTGAATCTGTTTATTTCCTAAATTATCACAAATTGTGGATGTAGTGATTTTACTCAGATTAAAATTTAAACACGAGATTTCTTTAGTCTCCATTCTGATTGGCTAAAAGTTGTTTACTTCACAGAAAGTGAGTCAGGAGGCATCTGTTTGGGGAGGGCTAAACCCCCCACATTGCAAGTGATGCTAAATACTTGTGAACGTTTCAAACCTTCTCTTTGTTTGACTTTGTGGATGTTCTGTGGAGTCTTTCTAGGAGTAAACCTCAAACTTATGTTTGATGAAATTTTACAATTTCATCAAACACCACAAACCACCAGGGGGCAGTCAGAATTCTGCTATTTTTTTGGCTTTTGTGTTGTCATAAGGCAAAAATGTCAGCTCTTGCCAGGTGTCTCTCAATCTTGAACACTGAGGACAAAGAGACATGAAGGTCACGGCTGAATTAAGTTGTGGTTCCTGGAATGTTTCTGAGATTTTGCTCAGGAGAAAACCGACTGGTGGAGATCAAACATTCACCTTCATCCTTTAGCCCTGATTCTCAAGTCGATCCTTAAAAACAGATAAAGGTTCCAGTTCTATCATTCACACAGTTTCAGAAGTAACTCGCAGGGAGAAAACTGGCGAGCACCTTAAAATCCGCTCAGAGGAGTTACTGCGCACATTTGGATGAACAAACCTCATCCTGTGTTTAAAATAAATAAATAAAAGAAGAGAGCAGCAGACTGACTTTGAAAGTTTTATTTGTTACGCTGCAGTTTGACTACAGCATAAGTACAAGCATAAAATCTTTGACTACAACAGCACTTGGAGCAACATTTTTTGATTATTTTTTTTCTTTTATGTAAAAGTATTGCAATAACAGACCTTAGGCCTAAAACCCTATTACATCACAATTGCTTAAATAAAAAGAGGCCAAAAAAAAAAAAAAAAAAAAAAAAAAATACACATTGATTTTACTTCCGTGTTTTGATATATATTTCCTGTATTTGTTCTTTTATACAGTTACATATATTTTAGCACAGAGGGATCCCAGGTTAATTTGATATTAAAGCAAACCCACATTATAAAATCCAGGATGGAAACAGTCCGGGTGCTGACTGTCACCACAGATTACAGATTAACTGCTGAGACAATATCACCGTTATTACGGAAAACTGCAGCAATTTCAAATCGGCTACTTGTTAGCAGGTGTGATTAGAGAATTCTGGAAAGAAGCTGCGGAGAGACATAAAAATAAAAGTTAAAAAATCAGTCTGAGCCTAAAGTTAGCTGTTCAAGCTAGTGCAAGAAACAAACAAACAAACAAACAGGTCTTAAGGAGGCGCTGGAGGCCGAGCGGCATTCCGTTACCATGGAGACCTCTTCAAAAAATAACTGCTTCAGATTGGCTGTACATCGTCTTATAGTAAGAATGAACATGCTCTGCGGTTATTGTACAGAGGAGTTATTTTCAGTACATACTGTAAATAAATGCAGATTAAACATGACATTTGATTCCGTACACAATACAAAATTATTAATGTGGAAATTAAAAAAAGTTACAGAACAGTTTTATTGTATTTGTCTGATTCAACACTGAATCTCAACCCAAAATAGTTTTTGAAATAAAAAAAACATTCACTGAGTAAGTTTTCAAGGAGGCAAAAACAAACAAAAATTGTGGCGCCAGTTTACTAAATTCTAATCTTTGTGAATTTTTGTGCACAAGATGTCAGTCCTTCAAATTCCGACTGTGGATTGTTTTTTTAAATTTCCGTTAGTTGCTACATGAGTTCTTCAAAATTCAAGTGAATGAAAAGTTTTGATAAGGCGAGAGGCAACCAAAAAATTCTGTAGTCAATTTATTAAAGTCGGCACACAAACTGGTAGTTATGATCAACAGATAATTGGTTGTAAATGGATTTAATTACATTTACATTCCAAGAATACATTGGTAAGGAGATCTTACAAAAATCTAAAGTTTGTGATGTACTAAAGGTGAAGTGCAAACATTAAAGCGTTGCAATTTTCAATATTTTTTTTTTTAATTAATTCACAACTTTTGGATTGAGTATGAATCACTTGTGCTTTGTTTATGCCAATTATTTTTGTTTTTAACCTCCCGTAACACGTGCTAGGTTCTGCCCATCAATGACCCAGTCACATGAAGTGGAGATTTACAAAACATGCTTCAACCTGCACAAAACTCCATCACAACTTAGTGCTCGCTGCTTTGTTACCTAATGGAGAGATGGTGCTGAAAGTTGGTGTTCAGACTTTTTAGAAGTGTGAAAAAAAAACAGCAAAATAGTCACTCGTCCCTTAGAGAAACGTTAAAATGTCTTTGTTCAACAGTCACTGAATCAGTTAGAATTTGTAGTTGCCAAAAACAAACAAACAAACAAAAGTGATAACTGTGAACGCCACAGTGCATAGCTGATGCGTTTCTGAGTAAACTCACGTGTCAGTGAGAAGCACTGACACGTGAAGTTTACGCTGCGTGCACAACTTCACGCGCTGTTGGGACTGAGTGACTGAGTCTGGTGCCCCCTAGTGGCTGATAAATCTGCTGGATGTTGGGAACATTCAGTTTATGTAAACGCCGAGTTGTAAATTGTCATGGCAACTGGGGCCAACCACAGACCTTAATTTTGTTTTAAAGGATTTTAAAATGGGATTTAAAATAATTTTTCAATGACAAAACTTTCATTAAAGTTGTACTTAAGTTGGTATCATTACATTTTTTAAAATTTGAACATTTCGCCCACAAAAGCTGAAACTTTGATGGGATTGTTTATTTGTTTTGTCTTGTGATGGTCAGAATCTGCTCTGGGATCCGTCAGGTTCTGAAGAGTTTGTTTGTTTTTCTCAGTTCCACCAACAAAGGACCAGTCCAACAGCGCAGTGGAGGGAGTTGTGCACGTAGCAACTGTTCAATTTTAACTAACAAAATGACGGAAAAAAAGTCAAACACTGTGAGTTGAAGCTCATTTGTCGCTCGCTTTTTGTTTTTTTCCCCCCTTCAACAGTTTCTGTCTTAGTTCAAAAATGTAATTTCCACCGTGAGATGAAGTGAATTAAACTGGGAAGTTTGTCGGCATTGTGGCGTGAACGCTGATCGTGCCAACGAACATGTACAATTACAGGTTTTGTTAAAAATTCTGTGTAATAGAACTATACATCTGTTAGTTATAAATATGGTATATATTTAAAAAACAAACAAACCACCAGCCGGGAGCTAAATGACGGCACAAGGAATCTTTCTCAACATCCTTCTTCCAGAGATTATGTCATTGTGAACATAAACAGACTTATAGCAAAATATTATAAGTAGTAATTTGTGTTGCAACCATATTTGTAAGCAGAACTTTGCAAACCGTGTTCTCATTAAAAAAAAGAAGTACATTTTAACTGTAGGTTTTACAAATTTGATGCTGCCTTCTTAAATTCTTATTGTCTATACATTATCTTACATTATTCACAACATTTTTGTGGTTTCTACCCATTGGGTAGGATATGTGCATAATATATTCAAGTTATATACAGCACCTTACAAACAAACAAAGAAAGACAGACTACTGAAAAAGCACCGTTGGAAGTGAGGCACAACAAAGGTGGGAGCATTTGAGTGCAAGTGGGTTCCTATGTCTGCTCCACACGCGGGTCAAATGGGCGCCTGAAACCGTGTCGGCGCTTCATCTGGGCTCATGGCCGGTCCAGCACAGCGCTAGTCCCGGTCTGACTCTGACACTTTCCTGAAATGCTTCAGGACGGGTTTGTGTAAAAACCGACATCACAAGTTTGTGGATTTGTTGTTTTTAAAACCTACAGGTGGGTGTTGGTTGTGATATGGCCTCTTGTGTAAATTCTGCTGGATTACATACTCTGAAAGTTTAATAAAACTTTGGCCAGTTACACAAAAAAGTCTGAATACCTCATTGAATGTGATCAAATAGATCTGTACAAAAAATAAATAAATAAAAATTTTACAGGGTCTTAGTTTGGCAATAAATGTCCGGAATTGAACAAAACAAGATTGAGATCTACTTTAAAACCAATGTAATGCATTTTAAAAGAATTTAAAACATTTTGTTTAAAATAGTTTAAAACATTTAAAGAGACGGAATCAATCAATCAATTTATCAATCAATTTATTTATATAGCGCCAAATCACAACAAACAGGTGCCCCAAGGCGCCTTATATTGTAAGGCAAGGCCATACAATAATTACGGAAAAAAACCCCAACAGTCAAAACGACCCCCCTGTGAGCAAGCACTTGGCAACAGTGGGAAGGAAAACTCCCTTTTAACACGAAGAAACCTCCAGCAGAACCAGGCTCAGGGAGGGGCAGTCTTCTGCTGGGACTGGTTGGGGGCTGAGGGAGAGAACCAGGAAAAGACATGCTGTGGAGGGGAGCAGAGATCAATCACTAATGATTAAATGCAGAGTGGTGCATACAGAGCAAAAAGAGAAAGAAACACTCAGTGCATCATGGGAACCCCCAGCAGTCTAAGTCTATAGCAGCATAACTAAGGGATGGCTCAGGGTCACCTGATCCAGCCCTAACTATAAGCTTTAGCAAAAGGAAAGTTTAAGCCTAATCTTAAAAGTAGAGAGGGTGTCTGTCTCCCTGATCTGAATTGGGAGCTGGTTCCACAGGAGAGGAGCCTGAAAGCTGAAGGCTCTGCCTCCCATTCTACTCTTACAAACCATAGGAACTACAAGTAAGCCTGCAGTCTGAGAGCGAAGTGCTCTATTGGGTGATATGGTACTACGAGGTCCCCTAAGATAAGATGGGACCTGATTATTCAAAACCTTATAAGTAAGAAGAAGAATTTTAAATTCTATTCTAGAATTAACAGGAAGCCAATGAAGAGAGGCCAATATGGGTGAGATATGCTCTCTCCTTCTAAGTCCCTGTTAGCACTCTAGCTGCAGCATTTTGAATTAACTGAAGGCTTTTCAGGGAACTTTAGGACAACCTGATAATAATGAATTACAATAGTCCCGTCTAGAGGAAATAAATGCATGAATTAGTTTTTCAGCATCACTCTGAGACAAGACCTTTCTAATTTTAGAGATACTGCGCAAATGCAAAAAAGCAGTCCTACATATTTGTTTACTATGCGCATTGAATGACATATCCTGATCAAAAATGACTCCCAGATTTCTCACAGTATTATAGAGGTCAGGGGTAATGCCATCCAGAGTAAGGATCTGGTTAGACACCATGTTTCTAAGATTTGTGGGGCCAAGTACAATAACTTCAGTTTTATCTGAGTTTAAAAGCAGGAAATTAGAGGTCATCCATGTCTTTATGTCTGTAAGACAATCCTGCAGTTTAGCTAATGGTGTGGTGTCCTCTGGCTTCATGGATAGATAAAGCTGGGTATCATTCTGCGTAACAATGAAAATTTAAGCAATGCCGTCTAATAATACTGCCTAAGGGAAACATGTATAAGTAGATTGATCATATTTAAGATCAAAGCATTAATTAATGGTAGGGCTTTCCTTGAGCAGCCTGTAGGAATGGGGTCTAATAGACATGTTGATGGTTTGGAGGAAGTAAACTAATTGAAAATAACTCAGACAGAACAATCGGAGAGAAAGAGTCCTACCCAAATACCGGCATCACTGAAAGCAGCCAAAGATAACGATACGTCTTTGGGATGCTTATGAGTAATTTTTTCTCTAATAGTTAAAATTTTATTAGCAAGAAGTCATGAATTTCATTTACTAGTTAAAGTTAAAGGAATACTCGGCTCAATAGAGCTCTGACTCTTGTCAGCCTGGCTACAAGGGCTGAAAAGAAACTGGGGTTGTTCTTATTTTCTTCAATTAGTGATGAGTAGCAAGATGCCCCCTAGCTTTACGGAGGGCTTTTTTTATAGAGCAACAGACTCTTTTTCCAGGCTAAGTGAAGATCTTCTAAATTAGTGAGACGCCATTTCCTCTCCAACTACGGGTTATCTGCTTTAAGCTGCGAGTTTGTGAGTTATAACCACGGAGTCAGGCACTTCTGATTTAAAGCTCTCTTTTTCAGAGGAGCTACAGCATCCAAAGTTGTCTTAAATGAGGATGTAAAACTACTGACGAGATACTCTGTCTCACTTACAGAGTTTAGGTAGCTACTCTGCACTGTGTTGGTATATGGCATTAGAGAACATAAAGAAGGAATCATATCCTTAAACCTAGTTACAGCGCTTTCTGAAAGACTTCTAGTCTAATGAACTTATTCCCCACTGCTGGGTAGGTCCATCAGAGTAAATGTAAATGTTTATTAAGAAATGATCAGACAGAAGGGAGTTTTCAGGGAATACTGTTAAGTCCATACCATAAGTCAGAACAAGATCCTAAGATATGATTAAAGTGGTGGGTGGACTCATTTACATTTTGAGCAAAGCCAATTGAGTCTAATAATAGATTAAATGCAGTGTTGAGGCTGTCATTCTCAGCATCGTGTGGATGTTAAAATCACCCACTATAATTATCTTATCTGAGCTAAGCACTAAGTCAGACAAAAGGTCTGAAAATTCACAGAGAAACTCACAGTAACGACCAGTGTGGACGATAGATCATAAGTAAAACTGGTTTTTGAGACTTCCAATTTGGATGGACAAGACTAAGAGTCAAGCTTTCAAATGAATTAAAGCTCTGTCTGGGTTTTTGATAATTAATAAGCTGGAATGGAAGATTGCTGCTAATCCTCCGCCTCGGCCCGTGCTACAAGCGTTCTGGCAGTTAGTGTGACTCGGGGGTGTTGACTCAGTTAAACTAACATATTCATCCTGCTGTAACCAGGTTTCTGTAAGACAGAATAAATCAATATGGTTGATCAATTCTTATATTATTTTACTAACAGGGACTTAGAAGAGAGAGACCTAATGTTTAATAGACCACATTTAACTGTTTAGTCTGTGGTGCAGTTGAAGGTGCTACATTATTTTTTCTTTTTGAATTTTTATGCTTAATAGATTTTTACTGGTTATTGGTGGTCTGGGAGCAGGCACCGTCTCTACAGGGATGGGGTAATGAGGGGATGGCAGGGGGAGAGAAGCTGCAGAGAGGTGTGTAAGACTACAACTCTGCTTCCTGGTCCCAACCCTGGATAGTCACGGTTTGGAGGATTTAAGAAAATTGGCCAGATATCTAGAAATGAGAACTGCTCCATCCAAAGTGGGATGGATGCTGTCTCTCCTAACAAGACCAGGTTTTCCCCAGAAGCTTTGCCAATTATCTATGAAGCCCACCTCATTTTTTGGACACCACTCAGACAGCCAGCAATTCAAGGAGAACATGCGGCTAAACATGTCACTCCCGGTCCGACTGGGGAGGGGCCCAGAGAAAATTACAGGAATCAACTGAATTATTTCCAGCAGTTTTTAGAAGAATTTAAAACTCTTCAAATGAGCCCAAATGAGTTGATGTCTGTTTGAAACAGTTTGTCAAAACTACAACCCCTGGCAAAAATTATGGAATCACTGGCCTCGGATGATGTTCATTCAGTTGTTTAATTTTGTAGAAAAAAAGCAGATCACAGACATGACACAAAACTAATGTCATTTCAAATGGCAACTTTCTGGCTTTAAGAAACACTATAAGAAATCAAGAAAAAAAGATTGTGACAGTCCAGTAACGGTTACTTTTTTAGACCAAGCAGAGGAAAAAATATGGACTCACTCAATTATGAGGAATAAATTATGGAATCACCCTGTAAATTTTCATCCCCCAAACTAACACCTGCATCAAATCAGATCTGCTCGTGGACACTGACCCTATGCCATGACATTGACCCTATGTGTCTTTTTGCAAGGAATGTTTTCAGTTTTTGCTCTACGGCAAGATGCATTATCATCTTGAAAATGATTTAATCATCCCCAAACATCCTTTCAATTGTCCAAAATATCAACGTAAACTTGTGCATTTATTGATGATGTAATGACAGCCATCTCCCCAGTGCCTTTACCTGACATGCAGCCCCATATCATCAATGACTGTGAAATTTACATGTTCTCTTCAGGCAGTCATCTTTATAAATCTCATTGGAACGGCACCAAACAAAAGTTCCAGCATCATCACTTTGCCCAATGCAGATTCGAGATTCATCACTGAATATGACTTTCATCCAGTCATCCACAGTCCACGATTGCTTTTCCTTAGCCCATTGTAACCTTGTTTTTTTTCTGTTTAGGTGTTAATGATGGCTTTTGTTTAGCTTTTCTATATGTAAATCCCATTTCCTTTAGGCGGTTTCTTACAGTTCGGTCACAGACGTTGACTCCAGTTTCCTCCCATTCGTTCCTCATTTGTTTTGTTGTGCATTTTTCGATTTTTGAGACATATTGCTTTAAGTTTTCTGTCTTGACGCTTTGATGTCTTCCTTGGTCTACCAGTATGTTTGCCTTTAACAACCTTCCCATGTTGTTTGTATTTGGTCCAGAGTTTAGACACAACTGACTGTGAACAACCAACATCTTTTGCAACATTGCGTGATGATTTACTCTCTTTTAAGAGTTTGATAATCCTCTCCTTTGTTTCAATTGACATCTCTCGTGTTAGAGCCATGATTCATGTCAGTCCACTTGGTGCAACAGCTCTCCAAGGTGTGATCACTCCTTTTTAGATGCAGACTAACGAGCAGATCTGATATGATGCAGGTGTTAGTTTTGCGGATGAAAATTTACAGGGTGATTCCATAATTTTTTCCTCAGAATTGAGTGATTCCATATTTTTTTCCTCTGCTTGGTCTAAAAAAGTAACCGTTACTGACTGCCACAATCTTTTTTTCTTGATTTCTTATAGTGTTTCTTAAAGCCAGAAAGTTGCCATTTGAAATGACTTTAGTTTTGTGTCATGTCTGTGATCTGCTTTTTTTCTACAAAATTAAACAACTGAATGAACATCCTCCGAGGTCGGTGATTCCATAATTTTTGCCAGGGGTTGTAGTTTGCATTAAAACAGAAGAAGAAAACCTTCATCTTTCAAACTCTGGCAGGTTTTGTTGTTGATGTAAATGATCGGTGGATTATCAAAAGTTGATTAACCTTCTAATCGATGAATTGACAGTTGCCGCTTGTGAAGCGATGTTCTAGATGTTTCTAGTTTCAGACTTTTAGAATTACAAAATACAGATGTTTGTGAACGCGCCATCAGTCCGAGACACGTGTTTTTGCCAAACATCTCACCCAATGTTGAGCCCGAAATCAAGCGTCGGCACGGATTCCAAACGGCAGCTTGACTGAGGTGTGGTCTGCTCAAACAAGAACATTAGGCACCTTATTTACTCACATAACAGTAACATGCAAACCTCCTGGTACAAAACATAAAATTCATCTTTAAATCCTCCACTTACAAACTACGACTGCACAGAACACAGAAAAAATGATGGGAAAGCAAAAAAATAAAAAATAAAAAAAAAGATGGTGGACGTGAAGTGGGTCATCACAGTCAAAAGCCAAAGTACTGGCGCAGAAAGATCAGACTAACTGGTTTCTCCTCTCTGCAGAGGAGAAACCACCACACGGCACTTTGTGCTTTGGACTGCAGAGCGTAACGGGACAGACAGGAAGCAGCAACAATAGCAGCGGCGACAGGAAATAGCAGCAGAGACGACACTCGACCACAAATATACATTCAGAACACATAGTCACCAAAACGGAGTCAAGACGTCTGAGCCAACAAAGTCGTCGTGTTGTCTGCAAAGTCGTCGTGTCGTCTGCAGAGCGAAAACCAATCATGCAGAAGGAAGGCGTTGTTCTGCGTTTGCGTCTCTGCGTAAGGCTCGTCTGCGGTGTTGACGTGAGCAAAACAAAACAAAAATCCTCCAAACGTTTATCAGTGCTGCGTAAGGAAGGAGCCATGTGACCATCACGGTATCCAAAGCCGTTATTCTGACGACAGGTTGGGAAAAGAAATCCTGACAAATCTGACAACTTTCCAATGAACAATTCAGTCTCACGTACTGACTGATTTTACCAAAAACAGGAATCGATACAAGCTACACAAATGCAAATTCAGGGGAAAAAGAACAAAATTTAATTTGGGGAGGGGGCTCAAAACGTGTAATATTTTAGGACAAACGTCCTATTACATGGAAATTAAGTTTACAAGGTGTAATTCATCTTACAAGAATTGTTTTATGAGAAAAGGTTGATGAGAATAAAGTTGTCATCTTGTTGCTATGCATTGTCACATGACAAGAAAATTGTCACAGTATTATAGGAATAAAGTCTGACAGGGATATTTATTGAATTGTACAAAAAAAAAATATTAACATAAATCTGTAATTTGGCCAAAAAAGCCACGAGAATAGAACTTTAATTTATAATATTTAAATAAATCAAAAAAAGAAAAAGAAAAATGAAGCATATCTGTGCTTGTAAATTTTTCTCAGAATCCTATAGCCCACTAAACGTTGATGATCATAACTTTTAAAAATTCCTTCACCACATAAAAATCTTTATTCTCAATTTTGACCATTTTCTCACGTTTATCCCGTAACATACATTTATGGTTTGATTAATTTTATTGTCAATTGCAGCCCAAATACTGCACCTCAACACATCTGAGGGCAGCTTTAAATGGTAAACGGACTGCATTTATAGAACACTTTTCCATTTGTATCAGAAGCTCAAAGCGCTTCACACTGATGCCTCATATTCAACCATTCACACACTGATGTCAGGGTGCTGCCATGCAAGGCGCTCACTGCGCACCAGCAGCAACTTGGGGATTCAGGACCTTGCCCAAAGGCCCTTAGTGATTTTCTGGGCAGACGGGGTTTGAACTGAGGATCCTCTGGTCTCAAGCCCACTTCTTAACTACAAGACCATCACCTCCCCCAGCTTTAATAAAACACACTTTGTTTCAGCTCTTAGAGTGTGTCTGAACGTGATCATACCCATCATGCATTTGTGAGGTTTGAAAAGACAGAATTCTAATGAAAACTGAATTACGGACGTTTTAATGCGGACAAGCGCCCAATAAGTAAAGTCTCCTTGAATCTGAAGTCGTACAGTCAAAAAATAAAATAAAAATCTCTCAGTGACACACACACACACACACACATGCACGCACTCACACGGCACGCCTGCACAATCATTAAGTGCTTTTCTGTGTGACACACAGAACACTTCAGACATCGTCTCCACCTTAAGGGCTCGGCGCACTCTACGCCAGTTTTCTGCACACATATGAGAGAAGAGGCGCGACACACCGGAAAGCAGCTAACACACCGTTAAGTCCCTTTCAGACATGAGCTTTATGGCATCAACTTGACCCCAATTTTCCTTAACCTCGATTTTTTGGGGTCAAATTTCCTTTACAGCCACAATATGAACAAGCTGCACAAAACATGTTTGTATCAACGCAGGAAATAATCCAGTGAGACGACAAAGGGTCTGATCTTCACGAACAAAGAGCACACAGTCGTGTGCAAAGACGAAGTGCATTTAGGGCGTGACCACCTACACTATGCTGGTTAGAGGGAATCTAATCTGATCACTAAGTAAGGCGCGTGGTGCAAGAGCAGTCAGTTTTAGACGCTTCATTAGCGTGCAGTGGGCGGAACATGAATTAAGAGGTGGAGCAAACCACCAGCTGGCGCACTGCTATTCAAATCACCGAATCTTGAGACATAAACAGATGTGCGCCAAGGTTTCACAGCCTACAAATGCATGACAGCCTCCTATCCAAGCAAGGTGGAGTCTCACATTTTCCAAACAGTGTTCTCTTTTTTTAACTGTTGCTTTTATGTTCATTGTATGTACGCACTTCATGCCTACGTGAAGCGCATCTTCAATAATGTGCCATAAATATCATAAAAACTGCAATAAACTTTAGACCAGGTTTTTGGTCATCTACGATGCGTGCTGCTACATGACAGCACTGCCCCCGCGCTGCACCTAACCACACCTCATTTTAAGACCAACATGCCATTAGGCACATCGATGAGTGCAAGCCCCCTCGCGACTTCAAGAATGTTGGTACTGTGAAAATAATAACTCGTTAATAACTGCGTTAGTTGGAAGCTACCAAAGACAGTTGCGCTACACACTGCTTTGCACCGGGGTGGAAGATATCGCCTAAAGTGACGCCATGAGTCAGTTTAATAATCACAGCTGACATCTTTTTGTGCAACTCTTTGCTAGTTTTTCCTGTAGTGGCTTATAGTATCTTTTCAAGATAAACTACATGTAACTTACACTGGGTTCAAAGCAAACCAAGCCCGTCCATCTGTGCCAAACATAACCAGACCGCTGAATGAATATTCAGCGCTTTGAGATGCATCTTCTATCTGATGGCAATTAAAACAAGAGCTTTACTTCGGTAAATGTCATATGTCATGGTGTGGAGGATGTCAGGCGTGTGCGAGTCACTTGGTGGCGTGCTGCTTGTCTGAAAGGGACTAAAGAAAGCTGGGGCGGGTTAAGATGGCGATGGACGAGATGAGTTAAAGGAACAAACAGAAGGAGAGCGTGAGAGCAGAGGAGAAGGCAACAATGAGCAGAGAAAAGGCGAGATTCTTTTTTTTTAAAAAGGTTTTACAAAGGACCCTTCCATAGCCCTTTGCCTTTGACCACAAGCGGTTTTGTTGAAACCTGATTACTGTGCAGGCAGATGCAGACAGGAATCTGTCACTTAGAGTAATCTTGTTTTTCTGGCTTTAGGATTGTGGAAGACGAAGCGCTGAGCCTTTGGTTTTGGTGTTTCTACTCTGTAGCCATGGCGATGGTTTAAGCTCCGTGTGGCTGTTGGCAGAACGCACTGCTGCAGGGAAGAGGTGAGGACGGGGGAGAAAGTGGGAGAACACGGATGCAGGAAACTGTCAGGTTCTCAAAGAGGGAAAGGAAGGGAAGCATCAGCTTGTGCTGCTCGTTGGACAGCTGAAGTTTAGATTTGGCGTTCCCAGCAAGTCTTCAGTCAAACGACCACAAGCAGTCATTTGTTCGTGCTCTCAGATACGCACTATTGGTGTGTTTGAGGAAAAGACAAAACAAAAACACGCTCCACGGCACAACATAAAACAGGTGCATCAGTGACTTCAATTCGAGGACGTTCTTGTTGCGAAGAAGGTGCGCTATCAGTGGTGGGCACAGCTAACCAAAAAGTTAGCTTTAATAACAGCTAATCAGCTAACTGAAAAGTTATCTTTCATAAAGCTAAACCGATAAACCACCCAAAAATTTATCAGACATCTACAGCTAAACCGGTAACCAATAACTTTCAGTATTGCTTCCGGTGTACCTGCAACTATGAACAAGTTGATTTTGAATTTTAACACCACAATCGCTTCTAGTAGCATCAAAGGCGACCACAGACCTAAACAAATGAGTCAGCACTTCTGTCTTTGTGCGCCCTGCCCACTGCTGGAAGCTCCTGTTTACTACATATTTTGCAGCAGGTGAAGCAAATAAGCGCAACTCTAAAACCCCTGGCAAAAATTATGGAATCACCCGGCCTCGGAGGATGTTCATTCAGTTGTTTAATTTTGTAGAAAAAAAGCAGGATCACAGACATGACAAAAAACTAAAGTCATTTCAAATGGCAACTTTCTGGCTTTAAGAAACACTATAAGAAATCAGGAAAAAAAAAATTGTGGCAGTCAGTAACATTACTTTTTAGACCAAGCAGAGGGAAAAAAAATATGGAATCACTCAATTCTGAGGAAAAAATTATGGAATCATGAAAAACAAAAGAACGCTCCAACACATCACTAGTATTTGTTGCACCACCTCTGGCTTTTATAACAGCTTGCAGTCTCTGAGGCATGGACTTAATGAGTGACAAACAGTACTCTTCATCAATCTGGCTCCAACTTTCTCTGATTGCTGTTGCCAGATCAGCTTTGCAGGTTGGAGCCTTGTCATGGACCATTTTCTTCAACTTCCACCAAAGATTTTCAATTGGATTAAGATCCGGACTATTTGCAGGCCATGACATTGACCCTATGTGTCTTTTTGCAAGGGATGTTTCAGTTTTTGGCTCTATGGCAAGAGCATTATCATCTTGAAAAAATGATTTCATCATCTCCAAACATCCTTTCAATTGATGGGATAAGAAAAGTGTCCAAAATATCAATGTAAACTTGTGTATTTATTGATGATGTAATGACAGCCATCTCCTCAGTGCCTTTACCTGACATGCAGCCCCATATCATCAATGACTGTGGAAATTTACATTGTTCTCTTCAGGCAGTCATCTTTATAAATCTCATTGAACAGCACCAAACAAAAGTTCCAGCATCATCACCTTGCCCAATGCAGATTCGAGATTCATCACTGAATATGACTTTCATCCAGTCATCCACAGTCCACGATTGCTTTTCCTTACCCCATTGTAATCTTGTTTTTTTCTGTTTAGGTGTTAATGATGGCTTTTGTTTAGCTGTTCTGTATGTAAATCCCATTTCCTTTAGGTGGTTTCTTACAGTCTGGTCACAGACGTTGACTCCAGTTTCCTCCCATTCGTCCTCATTTGTTTTGGTTGTGCATTTTCAATTTTTGAGACATATTGCTTTCTGTCTTGACGCTTTTGATGTCTTCCTTGGTCTACCAGTATGTTTGCCTTTAACAAACTTCCCATGTTGTTTTGTATTTGGTCCAGAGTTTAGACACAGCTGACTGTGAACAACCAACATCTTTTGCAACATTGCGTGATGATTTACCCTCTTTTAAGAGTTTGATAATCCTCTCCTTTGTTTCAATTGACATCTCTCGTGTTGGAGCCATGGATTCATGTCAGTCCACTTGGTGCAACAGCTCTCCAAGGTGTGATCACTCCTTTTCAGATGCCGACTAACGAGCAGATCTGATTTGATTGCAGGTGTTAGTTTTGGGGATGAAAATTACAGGGTGATTCCATAATTTATTCCTCAGAATTGAGTGAGTCCATATTTTTTCCCCTCTGCTTGGTCTAAAAAGTAACCATTACTGACTGCCACAATTATTTTTCCTGATTTCTTATAGTGTTTTTTTAAAATCAGAAAGTGCCATTTGAAATTACTTAGTTTTGTGTCATGTCTGTGATCTGCTATTTTTTTTCTACAAAATTAAACAACTGAATGAACATCCTACGAGGCCAGTGATTCCATAATTATTGCCAGGGGTTGTATGTTTAAGATGCATGGAATTTAATAAACGCAAACTGAATATCAGACATCTTATATATATTACTCTGGAAACAAAGATGACAGACAGGTTTGACATAAGCAGGACTCGAAAGAGCAAAAGAAGAGACTGCAGGCTCACAATGACTCCAACTGAAAATAATGGAGAAGCAACCTGGGCTTCTTCTGGCATTTTTACATAAAACAAACCCAATAACAACGTCTATAAACCCAGAGAATATATTCATGAGAGTTTTAGGCACAATATACAAAAGGTTTAATGCTGTTGTCCATGTGGAGCCTGATCAGAGCATCTCAAATGCATTTCTCCTGTCATGAATGTGCTGAGATTACCCATAATGCACTGTGTGGAGACACAATGTCCACACTAAAACCTTCAAAGCTAGTGCATTACTTTAAAACTAAAACATATATTTGATATTTTCACTTTCTAAAACTTCAGACATGAAGTTAATTTAGATAACTTGTCCGAAATTAGTTTGGTTAAAATTTTAACCATAAGTTAAAACTGTATGCCTCTGGATGACTTGGGTGATATTGCCAGCACATCAGTAATGGGGTCAAAAGAAATGATCTTTTTCTTTTCTGTGACCAGCTCGCCCTTGCTTGCAGAAGATAGAGCGGTTTCTCCTGGATCCAGCTCTCCTCTGTTTGCACAGAACTGTACATCTACTACAAAGCATTTAACAGGTAGGTACACAAATCTTTGATTTCAGAGTTCATAAATGTTTATAACTGATAAGCTTTGTTCACCATGCCTACAAAAATATGTTAGCGGCCTAAAATTTATCGGACCAAAATTTATTGGAAGATAATTAGTCTGCTGATGGTTTTCAAAGTTATCTGAAAAGCTAATCCGATAATGAAAACATTAACTTCGATAATTAGCGGTTAGCGGAACTGTGCCCACCAGTGTGTGCTACTGACGTGCCACTGCACCGTTTAGCACAAGTATAGGTTCACCAACCTACAGACAATATTGTTTAGGTGGCGTGCCCTGATTTGTATCCATACTGGTTACCGGTAACAGCACTGCGATGCGCCGGTAGTGACCCACCTGGTGATGAGACAATCTGGTGGTTAAAGTCAGGGGTTAAAGGCCAGAATAACAACCATAATGTGAGGAAGATGTGAAATGACCTTGAATTTCTGTCCATGCTGTGGAGCGCATTTTGTTTTTTTAAACACGGCCACTAGAGGCAGAATAAGCTGCTTGCACAAATGACCCCATAGGTCATGTTTAGGGGAGGACCATTTCTGTTCTGTCTAAATGAAAACAAACCTACAAAAACAAGTTTAAAACAAAAACAAGTTTAAAACAAAAACAAACGACAACATTTATGTCTTAAGGCTGATTTACGCTTGTTTCAAATGGTAGCTACGACACCTTATTGGCCATTTGTTTTGTTCAGAAATTCAACCGCGTAATCAAAAGTGGGTAACAAACAAACAAACAAAAAAAAAAAAAAAAACAAAAAAACGAAAAAAAAAAAAAAAAAAACAAGATTCTGATCAGTGAAAAGGAAACAAAAATGCTGCAGTCAAAGATGAAGCTTTGGTTAAAAACTAATTTGTAAGTGTTGCTTATTTTGGTTTCATCTTGTTTTTATTGTACTGAATTACTGCACCTGCTGACGTTTCCTCGAAGTTGTTGATTTTCGTTTTTTTGGGGTGGGGGGTGGCAAGCATTTCAAAGTGAGACGTGGTTCGTCCAAGCGGCTTCTGAAGCAGACGTCTTCCCGGTGAGGCGGATGTGATATGAAGGAGTTTTTGTTTTTTTCCTCTTACTAAGTCTCGCTGTGCCTGTGGTGAGAGCAGGCAGACGTGTTGTAGGCTGGGTTTCAAAAGGAAGGACATAAGCTTATAATACTTTTTTTTCCTTTTTTTTTTTTTTTGGCTCCAACGTGTTTGAACAAATGTGGAGCCAAAGTTCAGTCGATCCATTCATGAAAAGGACAAACAGAAAAAAACATCATCACATACACAAAGCATCATTTCCCTCTTCAATGAAAAGATAGTGCAACTTTTAGATTTCTTTTTTTTTGTGGTATTTTTTTTTTTAAAGTACTTCCCTCTGTGTTTTGCTTCCTTGTGAACCTTGGCACTAAGATTTAGATTTGAGAGTCTCTTGTTTGTCGTGTTCTCCAGTCCACACTTGTGCACAGATCCCGGTCCGAAATTAAACAAAAAGCATAAATCCTCAGACCCCGGGGACGGACTCATCCTGGGAAGCAAAATCTATCTGTGCTAGGATCCTTCTCAAATTTATAAAAAAAAAAACAAAAAAAAAAACTTCACGTGGTGCTTCCATTTTACCCCAGCAGTGATAGCGATTTGATTACTAACATTGAGAAAGTAAAAAGAAATGAAAATAAGGGGTGCTTTCCCTCTCCGTCCTCGATTTCATCAGTCTATTTGTGCATGGGAGTGTGGCGCGCACGCACGAGAGAGAGAGACAGAGATAGAGAGACCACAGCTTACAGGTGGTCCAAGAAACAAGCGGCGACGCAGACAAAGTCTGGGGTGGGTGGTCTCATATTCCTGCCCGATCACACCAAGTCCTCTGGTTGGCCATCCTTGGCAGGTACTATTGTGCTTTCTGATTGGCTCTGCTGCTGGATCATCCTGCTCGCCGGCGCCCCCTGCCCCCCTACCCTCTGGTTATTGCTGTGCTGGTGTAGAAAGAACGCCGAGCCAGGGTAATGGCCCATCACCTCGCTGTATGCTGGCGGTGGACCTTCCATGCGCCCGTGGCTGCTGGAGTTTGCCGCGCTGATGCCAGAGTTACTGCTGGGAGGCCTCGGACCACCTCCTAATACGCCTGCCCCTCCTCCTCCTCCCAAAGTAGCACCTCCTCCCATGTCAATTAAGTCACTGTCGTAGATGGTTCGGTTAGGAGGAGCCCTCACCGACTCACGGTTAAGCTCCATCTGCTGCTCAGGGTCACGAAGCTGTAAGGTGCAGGGTCCCTGGTAAGGGGGCGGTTCCTCGCCGTCTGACAGAGAGATGGTGGGCGGCAGGTCGATCTGGTGCTGCAGGTAGGGATAGGTGGGCTGGAAGCGGCTGAAACGGTCACGCTGCATGAAGGACGGAGCCGTGAAGCGATCCCTGGTCTGTGGAGCGTATAACACCTGCAGAAAGGCAGAGAGACAGAGACAGAGAGAGAGAGAAAGAGAGTGTGTAAGGTGGAGGAGGCAGAGCGTCTGCAAACCAAAGGGCAGGACAAATAGTCTTACTGACTGGAATCCATGTGACCCTCAACTTTAACAAGATTCCCAGTACCTGCACTGGCCACACAGCCCCACAGCATGATGGAACCACCTCCAAATTTTACTGTAGGTAGCAAGTGTTTTTCTTGGAATGCTGTGTTCTTTTTCAGCCATGCACACCGCCCCTTGTTATGTCCAAATAACTCAATTTTAGTTTCATCAGTCCACAGCACCTTATTCCACAATGAAGCTGGCTTGTCCAAATGTGCTTTAGCATGCCTCAAGCGACTCTGTTTGTGGCATGTACAAAGTGCGCTGTATAGCTGAACGATGCACAGAGACACTATCTGCAGCAAGATCATGCTGTAGGTCTTTGGAGCAGGTCTGTGGGTTGACTATGACTGTTCTCACCATCCTTCACTTCAACTTATCTGAGATTTTTCTTGGTCTAACACTTTGGGCCTTAACTAGTACTGTGCCTGTGGTCTTCCATTTCCTCACTATGTTCCTCACAGTGGAAACTGACAGCTGAAATCTCTGAGACAGCTTTTTGTATCCTTCCCCTAAACCATGATGTTTGAACAATCTTTGTTTTCAGGTCATTTGAGAGCTGTTTAGAGGCTCCCATGTTGCCACTGATTAGAAGAGATGCAAAGAGGGGAAAGATTTTCAAATGGCCACTTTAAATACCCTTTCTCATGATTGGATTTACCTGTGTAAGGAGGTCAAGGGTCAATGAGCTTACCAAACCAATTCTGTGTTCCAATAATTAGTGCTATATGTATTCAAATCACTAAAATGACAAGGGTGCACAAATTTATGCACCTGCCCAATTTTGTTTAGTAGTAATTATTGCACACTGTTGCCTCCCAGCGAGAAGGTCATGGGTTCCATTCTCACCTGTGGCCTTTCTGTGTGGAGTCTGCATGCTCTCCCCGTGTTTCTGTGGGTTTCCTCCGGGTGCTCTGGTTTCCTCCAACATCCAAAGACATGCGGGTTAGGTGGATTGGAATCTTTGAATTGTCTGTAGGTGTGCGAGTTGGTGTGAATGTGTTTCTTTATCTGTTTGTAGCCCTGTGACAGACTGCCGTCCTGTCTGGGTGTACCACGCCTCACGCTCTATGAATGCTGGGATAGGCTCCAGCTCCCCACAACCCTTAATTGGACTAAGCGATTGAAGATGAGTGTGTGAGTGTGTGTGTAATTATTGCACACTTTCTGTAAGTCCTGGAAACTTCATTTCACATCTCAAATATCAGTGTGTTCATCTACTGTATGATATGTTTAACTGAATTTCTGACCCAGACAACCAATGATTTATAAAGGAAAATCATGAAAATTATCAGGGGTGCCCAAACTTTTGCATTCAACTGTACAAAATACTAATGCAGATCTCTGCTGGATGTGTTTCAAGAAGAGAATCTGAAATATGAACTTGTAAATATGAACCGTCCTTTGAGATGAGGTGCAAGTTTGCTGCAAACAATTAGAGTAGGTAGGAGGTAGTAATACTAGTAAATGGAGATGTAATCTAAAGCGTATTTTAAAAATTTTTGTCCGCCACTTAAAAGCACCATGTCATGAACCTTCTCCAGATTCCTTTAAAGATCTGTCACTGTTATCTCTTCAGACCCACTGCGTGATTCATGTCTCTATTTTTCTCCTGTTTCAGTCTGTTTCCAGTCATTACCAGAGGAACCTGTTACAGTTAGAGTGTCATGGTCTGGGCTGTTTGTCTGTTTTTTGTTTTCTTTATTTCCCACTAGGTGGCGCGCAAGCAGAGCTGAGCACCTGGAGACCTCACCTGCAGCTCGTTTCCACCTGATCAGGAGCTGCTGAATTTAAAGCCTGGTGATGCAGCTGTTCATTGCCAGAGACTTGATGAAGCTGACTTGTATTTGATGATTATGTTGCTGTTGAAGAGGAGGATTCGCTGATTGATGACTGATTCACTGGTTGAGTGAATGAATGAACTCTACAAACCTACCAAACAACCTTCTGCTTCTGTTCAGCCGTCAGACGGCATACTTCCTGAGAAACTCAGCTCCGTTGCAGCCACCTGGTGCCGGCTCCCCTCCTGGTCCAGTTCTCGCTGTGGGTTCCAGCTGTTCCACCGCCTGGAGCGGGCCGTGTCCTCCACTCTACAGACCGCCTGACTTTATAATTTCTTCTGTAATTAAATATCAGTTATTCATTCCTTCCATCTCTGCTTCCTTGCGTTTGGGTCCAGTTCAAATCCTGGGTCAGCTTAAATCCCGCACCCAAACCATAACATAGAGGCTTCAATAGTCAGCGCCCACTGACAGAGTCTGGATGATTGGGGGGGCTAAATGGTGCAGCGAATGGAGTGGCTAATGAGGAAGCTATAAAGTTACCTGAATGTAACTCTGGTTCTGTTGCACTTTCTTCTGCCGTGTGCAAAGACGTTCAGAATGCAGAAAAACGTGACCAATTGAACAGCAACAATCTGAGGGTGCAGGCAGGGAAATGCAGTGCAGCGAAAGTGAATTTCAGGATTAAATTAGAAAGCAGCTGTTGTGGCTGTTGTCTTGCACCAAAAAAAAAGAGAAGATTCCCACAACACATAGTCTTGCTTTGTTCAGGTACAACCCCAATTCCAATGAAGTTGGGACATTGTGTAAAACGTAAATAAAAACAGAATCCAATGATTTGCAATTCCTCTTCAACCTATGTTCAATTGAATACACCACAAAGACAAGATATTTAATGTTGAAACTGATAAACTTTTAAAATGATAAACTCATTTTGAAATGGATGCCTGCAAATGTTTCAAAAAAGTTGGGATGGGGCAACAAAAGACTGGGAAAGTTGATGAATGCTCAAAGAACACCTAATTGGAAACAGGTGAGTGTCATGATTGGGTATAAAAGGAGCATCACCAAAAGGCTCAGCCGTTCACAAGCAAAGACGGGGTGAGGATCACCACTTTGTGAACAACTGCATCAAAAAATAGTCCAACAGTTAAAGAACAATGTTTCTCAATGTTCAATTGCAAGGAATTTAGGGATTCCATAAGCTACAGTCCATAATATAATCAGAAGATTCAGAGAATCTGGAGAACTTTCTACAAGTAAGCGGCAAGGCCGAAAACAAACACTGAATGCCCGTGACCTTCAATCCCTCAGGTGGCACTGCATTAAAAACCGACACTGTGTAAAGGATCTTACCATGTGGGCTCAGGAACACTTCAGAAAACCATTTTCAGTTAACACAGTTCGTCGCTACAAGTACAAGTGCAAGTTAAAACTCTACCATGCAAAGCGAAAGCCATACATCAATCAATCAATCAATCAATCAATTTTTTATATAGCGCCAAATCACAACAAAGTTGCCCCAAGGCGCTTTATATTGTAAGGCAAGGCCATACAATAATTATGTAAAACCCCAACGGTCAAAACGACCCCCTGTGAGCAAGCACTTGGCTACAGTGGGAAGGAAAAACTCCCTTTTAACAGGAAGAAACCTCCAGCAGAACCAGGCTCAGGGAGGGGCAGTCTTCTGCTGGGACTGGTTGGGGCTGAGGGAGAGAACCAGGAAAAAGACATGCTGTGGAGGGGAGCAGAGATCGATCACTAATGATTAAATGCAGAGTGGTGCATATAGAGCAAAAAGAGAAAAACAGTGCATCATGGGAACCCCCCAGCAGTCTACGTCTATAGCAGCATAACTAAGGGATGGTTCAGGGTCACCTGATCCAGCCCTAACTATAAGCTTTAGCAAAAAGGAAAGTTTTAAGCCTAATCTTAAAAGTAGAGAGGGTGTCTGTCTCCCTGATCTGAATTGGGAGCTGGTTCCACAGGAGAGGAGCCTGAAAGCTGAAGGCTCTGCCTCCCATTCTACTCTTACAAACCCTAGGAACTACAAGTAAGCCTGCAGTCTGAGAGCGAAGCGCTCTATTGGGGTGATATGGTACTACGAGGTCCCTAAGATAAGATGGGACCTGATTATTCAAACCTTATAAGTAAGAAGAAGAATTTTAAATTCTATTCTAGAATTAACAGGAAGCCAATGAAGAGAGGCCAATATGGGTGAGATATGCTCTCTCCTTCTAGTCCCCGTCAGTACTCTAGCTGCAGCATTTTGAATTAACTGAAGGCTTTTTAGGGAACTTTTAGGACAACCTGATAATAATGAATTACAATTACAGCCTAGAGGAAATAAATGCATGAATTAGTTTTTCAGCATCACTCTGAGACAAGACCCTTCTGATTTTAGAGATATTGCGTAAATGCAAAAAAGCAGTCCTACATATTTGTTTAATATGCGCTTTGAATGACATATCCTGATCAAAAATGACTCCAAGATTTCTCACAGTATTACTAGAGGTCAGGGTAATGCCATCCAGAGTAAGGATCTGGTTAGACACCATGTTTTTAAGATTTGTGGGGCCAAGTACAATAACTTCAGTTTTATCTGAGTTTAAAAGCAGGAAATTAGAGGTCATCCATGTCTTTATGTCTGTAAGACAATCCTGCAGTTTAGCTAATTGGTGTGTGTCGTCTGGCTTCATGGATAGATAAAGCTGGGTATCATCTGCGTAACAATGAAAATTTAAGCAATACCGTCTAATAATACTGCTTAAGGGAAGCATGTATAAAGTGAATAAAATTGGTCCTAGCACAGAACCTTGTGGAACTCCATAATTAACTTTAGTCTGTGAAGAAGATTCCCCATTTACATGAACAAATTGTAATCTATTAGACAAATATGATTCAAACCACCGCAGCGCAGTGCCTTTAATACCTATGGCATGCTCTAATCTCTGTAATAAAATTTTATGGTCAACAGTATCAAAAGCAGCACTGAGGTCTAACAGAACAAGCAGATCTTTCAAGAATTTTTGAGAGAAAAGGAAGGTTGGAGATTGGCCTATAATTAGCTAAGATAGCTGGGTCAAGTGATGGCTTTTTAAGTAATGGTTTAATTACTGCCACCTTAAAAGCCTGTGGTACATAGCCAACTAACAAAGATAGATTGATCATATTTAAGATCGAAGCATTAAATAATGGTAGGGCTTCCTTGAACAGCCTGGTAGGAATGGGGTCCAACAAACATGTTGATGGTTTGGATGAAGTAACTAATGAAAATAACTCAGACAGAACAATCGGAGAGAAAGAGTCCAACCAAACACCGGCATCACTGAAAGCAGCCAAAGACAACGACACGTCTTTGGGATGGTTATGAGTAATTTTTTCTCTAATAGTTAAAATTTTGTTAGCAAAGAAAGTCATGAAGTCATTACTAGTTAAAGTTAATGGAATACTCAGCTCAATAGAGCGCTGACTCTTTGTCAGCCTGGCTACAGTGCTGAAAAGAAACCTGGGGTTGTTCTTATTTTCTTCAATTAGTGATGAGTAGAAAGATGTCCTAGCTTTATGGAGGGCTTTTTTATAGAGCAACAGACTCTTTTTCCAGGCTAAGTGAAGATCTTCTAAATTAGTGAGACGCCATTTCCTCTCCACCTTACGGGTTATCTGCTTTAAGCTACGAGTTTGTGAGTTATACCACGGAGTCAGGCACTTCTGATTTAAAGCTCTCTTTTTTAGAGGAGCTACAGCATCCAAAGTTGTCTTCAATGAGGATGTAAAACTATTGACGAGATACTCTATCTCACTTACAGAGTTTAGGTAGCTACTCTGCACTGTGTTGGTATATGGCATTAGAGAACATAAAGAAGGAATCATATCCTTAAACCTAGTTACAGCGCTTTCTGAAAGACTTCTAGTGTAATGAAACTTATTCCCCACTGCTGGGTAGTCCATCAGAGTAAATGTAAATGTTATTAAGAAATGATCAGACAGAAGGGAGTTTTCAGGGAATACTGTTAAGTCTTCTATTTCCATACCATAAGTCAGAACAAGATCTAAGATATGATTAAAGTGGTGGGTGGACTCATTTACTTTTTGAGCAAAGCCAACAGAGTCTAATAATAGATTAAATGCAGTGTTGAGGCTGTCATTCTCAGCATCTGTGTGGATGTTAAAATCGCCCACTATAATTATCTTATCTGAGCTAAGCACTAAGTCAGACAAAAGGTCTGAAAATTCACAGAGAAACTCACAGTAACGACCAGGTGGACGATAGATAATAACAAATAAAACTGGTTTTTGGGACTTCCAATTTGGATGGACAAGACTAAGAGTCAAGCTTTCAAATGAATTAAAGCTCTGTCTGGGTTTTTGATTAATTAATAAGCTGGAATGGAAGATTGCTGCTAATCCTCCGCCTCGGCCCGTGCTACGAGCATTCTGACAGTTAGTGTGACTCGGGGGTGTTGACTCATTTAAACTAACATATTCATCCTGCTGTAACCAGGTTTCTGTAAGGCAGAATAAATCAATATGTTGATCAATTATTATATCATTTACCAACAGGGACTTAGAAGAGAGAGACCTAATGTTTAATAGACCACATTTAACTGTTTTAGTCTGTGGTGCAGTTGAAGGTGCTATATTATTTTTTCTTTTTGAATTTTTATGCTTAAATAGATTTTTGCTGGTTATTGGTAGTCTGGGAGCAGGCACCGTCTCTACGGGGATGGGGTAATGAGGGGATGGCAGGGGGAGAGAAGCTGCAGAGAGATGTGTAAGACTACAACTCTGCTTCCTGGTCCCAACCCTGGATAGTCACGGTTTGGAGGATTTAAGAAAATTGGCCAGATTTCTAGAAATGAGAGCTGCTCCATCCAAAGTGGGATGGATGCCGTCTCTCCTAACAAGACCAGGTTTTCCCCAGAAGCTTTGCCAATTATCTATGAAGCCCACCTCATTTTTTGGACACCACTCAGACAGCCAGCAATTCAAGGAGAACATGCGGCTAAACATGTCACTCCCGGTCTGATTGGGGAGGGGCCCAGAGAAAGCTACAGAGTCCGACATTGTTTTTGCAAAGTTACACACCGATTCAATATTAATTTTAGTGACCTCCGATTGGCGTAACTGGGTGTCATTACTGCCGACGTGAATTACAATCTTACCAAATTTACGCTTAGCCTTAGCCAGCAGTTTCAAATTTCCTTCAATGTCGCCTGCTCTGGCCCCCGGAAGACAATTGACTATGGTTGCTGGTGTCGCTAACTTCACATTTCTCAAAACAGAGTCGCCAATAACCAGAGTTTGATCCTCGGCGGGTGTGTCGTCGAGTGGGGAAAAACGGTTAGAGATGTGAACGGGTTGGCGGTGTACACGGGGCTTCTGTTTAGGGCTACGCTTCCTCCTCACAGTCACCCCAGTCAGCCTGCTTTCCCGGCTGCTCGGGATCTGCCAGGGGGTAACTAACGGCGGCTAAGCTACCTTGGTCCGCACCGACTACAGGGGCCTGGCTAGCTGTAGAATTTTCCACGGTGCGGAGCCGAGTCTCCAATTCGCCCAGCCTGGGCCTCCAAAGCTACGAATAAGCTACACTTATTACAAGTACCGTTACTGCTAAAGGAGGCCGAGGAATAACTAAACATTTCACACCCAGAGCAGAAAAGTGCGGGAGAGACAGGAGAAGCCGCCATGCTAAATCGGCTAAGAGCTAGTAGCTACGCTAAGCTAGCGGATTCCTAAAACACGCAAAGTGAATAATGTGTAAATAATTTAGAGGTGATTCAGCAGAAGGAGTGCTTTAGTTAAGGGCACGTAAAGATTACACTGGGAAACAAATCGTAATCTAGATAACTAGATCAATCTAACTGCGCAGATTAAACAGCTAACAGATACAGAAAAACACCGCTATGCTCCGGAACAGGAAGTGATACAATACCGCAGTGAGAGCCAACATCCAGAAACGCTGCCGCCTTCTCTGGGCCCGTGCTCATTTGAAATGAGCAAAAGTGGAAAAGTGTGCTGTGGTCTGATGAGTCCACCTTTCAAATTGTTTTTGGAAATCATGGACGTCATGTCCTCTGGACAAAAGAGGAAAAAGACCATCCTGATTGTTACCAGGCCAGCATCTGTGATGGTATTGGGGGGGGGGGGTGTTAGTGCCCATGGCATGGACAACTTACACATCTGTGACGGCACCAACAATTCTGAAAAGTACATCTAGGTTTTGGAGCAACACATGCTGCCATCCAAACAACATCCAAACAACGCACGTGTTACAACAGCGTGGCTTCGTAGTAAAAGAGTGCGGGTACTGGACTGGTCTGCCTGCAGTCCAGACCTGTAGCCCATTGAAATGTGTGGTGCATTATGAAGTGCAAAATACGACAAAGGAGACCGCGGACTGTTGAACAACTGAAGTCGTACATCAAGCAAGAATGGGAAAGAATTCCACCTACTGATTAACTGGTTCCATTTGCTCAAAGTGATGTTAATCAGTGGAATCACCTGATGGAGTGGGTGGTTGCAAAGAAAACCTGCACCCTCTCGGCACTTTCTGGAATCAGTTGAAGACCTCTGGACAAAACTCATAAACTTTTTAAATGCATGTTGCACCATTGCTAAACCAACACAATTCTTTCCTCCACCTTTTTCTCCCTCGGCCATATTCCCAGAGTAAATAGGAGAAAATACTGGCAGGCTCACTGAGGCTTTGTTCAGAGTGCCAGTAAAAAATCTGATTTATGTGCAATTTGATGCTGTTTGTTGTGTGTTGGGGGGGTGTGGCTGGACATTTTGGTGTTCTTTTCTTTTCTTTGCTCTCCAGGTGGTATGCAAACTGATTTGTCTGTGGAGAAGGTGCTGGCAGAAGAGTCCTTCACCCTCATCAACGTTATGTGCAGCACCTGTGGATGGTGCTCACGTGCAACCTTAAAGACTTTCAGCTGAAGCAGATAATGAGATGGCGTTCTGCATTTAAGCCATGTGTGATTCAAGCAGAATTGCCGGGAACTCGACCTTGTGGTGTTCGTTTGTGAGATGCTGAGGACCGCGCCTGGGTTTGACATCGTGCCTGTGAAGGAAGAAGGGTGAGGGACACATGCTGTCAGCACACATCAGAGGTGAATAACTGTTTGACTAATTGTTGATAGTAACTTGGTATTTTGTTACGCAGTATATTTGAATTGTGATGAGAATTGTGCAGCTCGCTTCTCACTGCCGTGGCGTGCGGACAACTGATCCTCCACTTGTTGTGAGAAGCTGCTCATTTACATAAAGCTTAAATACAGACCTGAATGTGTTGCTGATAGTGTGTGCCTTTTGAAGGATATTGCTTGTAACTGCTGACTTACCTCACCTCTTCTATCCTTCGCAGAGAGTCGGTTTGTTGTGTCCACCTGGGGGGTGTTTGGCGGTAAAAGTGAGTCCAGAAGCGCCGGGCCTCGATCCTTTGGGCGCGGGAGAGCGTGTCAGCCTTCACTCACCAGACTGACGCTGTTTTAGTTTGTACACGTTGTTATGCACCAAAGGGTGGAAGAAATAAATTGTTTTGTTATTGGAACCGCTTTCTGGTTATTTTAGCGCTGGGTTCCGTCAGACGCAGGTCCGCTTCTCAACCCGCGTCGACACATAACACTGTGTTGCATATTTGCAAGTCGGTTTTGGTCCGACTGCAGAGATCAAATTCAGGGTGTGTTTTGTTACATCTATGACTTTTGATGCCATGTAAAATTTACGTTGAAGTCATGTGTATAGGAAACATGCTAATTTGGTGCACTGGAAGGCAGATCTGCAGGTGTTCGCATCATGACTGTGATGTGTGTTGATTGTCATTAAGGCATCCATCAACAGGATGTCTAAACACTTAAACCTGGCGATAGGGGTTTTTGGGGTACTTAAGCCTTGCACACTTCCAGTATGGGGGGGGGGGAATCCTAGGCATGCCCCCCCCGCCATGTCCAAGGTTTGGGAGAGTAGGTGTTCTAGGCATGTGTGTTGTACTGCGTGTACCGTGCCACCCTAGAGAACAGACCTGTTGCCCATTTTTCAACTAAAACAGACAGAGAAATGATCTGTATACAATCATTTTGATATCATACCGGCAACATTAAATAATTCATATTTAATATTGCTGGTCTCATATTGATATGACACATATTTCTGGATTTTCACTGAATGTGGAAGAACTCAGCCATGAAAAATATAAACACAATTGTTTAAAATCATTTCATACATACATACATTCTCAACTGCTTATCCGGGATCGGGTTGCAGGGGCAACAGTTCCAGCTGGGAACCCCAAACTTCCCTTTTTCCAGGTCACATTAACTACCTCTGACTGGTGGATACCGAGGTGTTCCCAGGACAGTGTAGAGATATAATCTTGCCACTTAGTCTTGGGTCTTTCCTGAGGTCTCCTCCCACATGGACGTGCATAGAACACCTCCCTAGGGAGGCACCCAGGGGGCATCCTTACCAGATGCCCGAACCACCTCAGCTGGTTCCTTTCAACACAAAGAAGCAGTGGCTCTACTCCGAGGTCCCCACAGATGACCGGGCTTCTCACCCTATCTCTAAGGGAGCCACCCTTTTGAGGAAACCCATTTCGGCTGCTTGTACCAGTGATCGAGTTGTTATGGTCATGAGCCTACTCTCATGACCATAGGTGAGAGTCGGAACACAGATTGACCAGTAGATTGAGAGCTTCGCCTTTTGGCTCAGCTCCCTTTTCATCACAACAGTACGGTTGAGCGAATGCAATACTGTCGCTGCTGTGCAAATTCTCCAGACAATCTCACGCTCCATTGTTCTCTCCCCTGTGAACAAGACCTTGAGGTACTTCACTCCGGGGCAAGACCTCATTCCCTACTCGGAGTTGTCAATCTATTGGTTTCCTGCTGAGAACCATGGCCTCAGATTTAGAGGTGCCGATTCTCATCCAAGCCACTTCACACTCAGTTGCGAACCAACTCAGTGAGTGCTGGAGGTCACAGCCTTTTGAAGCCAATAGGACAACATCATCTGCAAAAAGCAGTGATGAGACGCTGAGCAGACCAACTGGAAACCCTCCTCCCTCGACTCCGCCTCAATAGCCTGACCATGAATATCACAAACATGGTTTGGTGACAAGGCGCAGCCCTGGTGTTGACCAACTCCCACCGTGGGCTCCTCCAGACGTTCCCAGTTCACCCACACTATCCGTTTCGGCTGACCAGGTCTGTCCAAAGTCCTCCCCCGCCCTCTGATCCAACTCACCACCAGATGGTGATCAGTTGACAGCTCTGCCCTTCTTTTCACCGAGCATCCAGAACATGCAGCCTCAGATCAGATGGTACGATCACAAAATCGATCATCAACCTTTGGCCTCAGGTGCTCTGGTACCATGGACACTTATGAGCATCCTTATGTTTGAACATGGTGATCGTTATGGACAGTCCGTGACTAGCACAGAAGTCCAACAACAAATGACCGCTCAGGTTAAGCTCAGGGTGGCCGTTCTTCCCAATCATGCGCCTCCAGGTGTCTCTGTCATTGCTGTGTCTGTGTGCTCTGTCATTTCAAGTCCCCCAGCAGAACAATAGAGCCCCCCACCGGAGCCCCATGTAGGACTCCAGTCAGGGACCCAAAAAAGGCAGAATACTCCGAACTGCTGTTCAGTGCATTCGCACAAACAACAGTCAGAGTTTTCCCCCTCACTACCGAAGGCGCAGAGATTCAACCAACTCATCTACAGGGGTAAATTCCAATGTAGCAGCGCTTGGGCAGGGACTCATGAGTATCCTCGTACCTGTACAGTGCATCACACCCTGGGCAACTCCAGAGAAGATTAAGGGCAAACCCCTATTAAGGAGAGTGATACCAGAGCCGAGACGTGCGTGGAGGCGAGGACCACCAGATCTAACTGGTAGTGCTCCACCTTCCGCACAAGCTCTGGGTCCTCCCCACACAGCATGATCATGTTCCATGACCCCAGAGCTCACCTCTGCCATCTCAGTCTGGTCTGTCGAGGCCCTCGACGTTCACTGCCACCCATGGGACAGCGCACATTACACCAGTGGCTCCCCTTCCGGGTGGTGAGCCCACGGGATGGAAATGGAAAGTCCACGTAGCCTTTTCTGGCTGTGCCCAGCTGGGTTCTGTGGCAAACCCGGCCACCAGGTGATCGCTGATGGGCCTGGCTCCAGACAGGGGCCCACAGACAGGGCTAAAACCATTTCAGTGATTGGATAAAGTAAATGAGTGCTTTTTGCTCTTCACTCTTCTGAACACTCTTCAACTAAACCCACGAGGAGCTCTGTGACTCACAAGATCTGTATTATAAAAATATATATTAAAAAAGCTGATGGCAAGTCTATTTATTTATACCTTCATATTTTTCAGTTTATATGTAATGCAAACGGTAGCTTTGTCCACGCAGAGTTGATTGTTATTACCATAGACTGTATATATGCTGGACAAAGCCTGCGTGACTCAGAACAGCTGAAATGACACCCGTGTCTGTGCGTCACCATGTCGAGAGCCCTGCCCTCACTGATTCACCATAAACTCATCAATGCTTAAAGGGGCGGAGCGTGGGTGACTCAATGTGTGACAAAAAAAATCCTGAACCTCCAGTCTGAACCACCAGCTAACAGGCTAACCTCAGTTCAGGTGTTTATTAAATCATATTTTTGAGGACTTTCCAAACGATTCATTTTGGTGTGGACAGCAGAAGGTATTTTCTCCATAACTGTGCAGTTGACCTAAAGGATCAGGCTACGGACAGCTGCTAGAAGTGCTAACACCATTAGTATACAACATTAAATCAGAGTTTCACTCAGCGTGAATATTTTTGCAACAGAGATGTCTTAGAAGATCTGTTAGGATGTTTCACCACGCAACAAGCCACATTATTCCAGGTGGTTGTAATAAAATACTCCAAACAAACTAAGCAACAACAACAGCGTGAGGAGGAGTCACTGGGCTCAGCCGCTGTCACACAGAACTTTATGGCTTAAAATGTCTTAAACTAAGAAGTTTGAAAAAAAAACAACAAAAAAAAAAACGTACAGTTGTCCTGGAGGCAGAAACTATCTCTAAAGACCAAAATTGTTTATTTCTGCTCAAAATTTGGACTTTTTTTTTTTTTTCAAATTATCCAAACATTATCCCAGTGTTTCTGATTTGTGTGATGATGTGACTCATCTCCCTGTGATTTAAGCCATATGTTTTTTTTCTTCACCCCAAATTTCAACTATACTGGATTTTGTATTTTGATCTCTCATGTTCTTGGTGTCAGACCTTGTCCACTGATCCCTACATTTGGAGTCCCTACTGTGTCCTTTACTAATTCACAGGTGGATGCAATTGCCTTTACCTTATTGCTAACCCAACAACGCAGAATATTATTATCCTCAAAAGCTACACATCTCCCATCCATTTCTTTATGGTTAAAAGATCTTGTTTTTTTTTTACTTGAAAAAATCAAGTTTAGACTCAGAGGGAGCGCTGTTGGGTTTCTGCAGCAACCTTGTATCACATATCTTGGATCGATGAAACCTTTTGGACCTGATTGAACTGATTGTGATGGGTGTGTTGTGTGTGTGTTTTTTATAAATATTTTGTAGGGCCTACGGTTAGTGTTATGGGATTAGATGTTCATGAATGTTCAGGTTGTCTCTTGTAGGAAAAAAAAAGATAAATAAATGTAAAAAAAAAAAATGGACATTTTAATACGGAGTCCTACGGGAATGTGCTCTGTTTTGGAGGCAGCCTCAAGTGGCCAATCAAGGAACTGCAATACATTTGACTTCTGGGTTGGGGTCAAAATATATATTTGAGGTTTACCACCTGGTTATTACTAAATCCAGAGACACTGTTAAAGGACTGACAGTATTTAGACACCAAACACCGCAGCCTTAAGATGGACTTAACAAAACTGGAAAATCAACACCAGGTGACGGCTATTCTCCGACACTCTTTGTTTGTGGCACTGCAAGTTGTTTCTATAAACACAACCCTGAATCAGTCTGAATGATGCAGCAAAGATTAGTTTTTCAAACATGTCCTCAGTAATTGTGAAATCATCCATGTTGACAACAGTTAGCAAACAGAACTTAACGTAAGCTAATGGCAAGTTCGCCACATGACTCCGCCCTCCACTGTCACCACAACTGTTGTCGGTTCTGCTCATTATGGTTAACATCAGCTACTCCCAAACTTAAGAATGCCACAGTCCAGGGCCACAGTCCACACTTTGGGAATCACTGGTCAGCATAAGTAATAAATAAACATTTTAGTAAATCAACAATTTGGCATTTCTAATCTATTTTAATAGATTAAAATGCCATCAAGTGACAGACACCCTACTGGTGGAAAAACAGCACGCATAGACGTGTGAAGACATTCTACACCAAGACGATCAGAAAGGAGAGAAGGAAGGGCAACGGCAATAAAGAGGCACAAAAGGAAAGGAGAGCTGGAGAGAGAGAACATCCAGAAAGAGAACGAGCTGAGCGCTGCAGAGGAGGAGGGGGAGTGAAAGGTGTACGGCTGATGGAGCGCTGCAGAGCAGGGCAGCTCTCAGACGGCTGTCTAGACAGTGTCAAGGGAGGTGTTGCTGATTAATGACGCACCAAAAACTATCCACCCCCCCCACGCTCACACCCCACCCCTGCATTACGAGCCGCCCACACTCGTTCGCTGCTTCTCCCTCTGTGCTTGTCTCTGCGTGGCCTTCTCCATCTCACAGGGTGCTTTAACGCTGACACGTTTTAACGCTCTGGTGTGGTCACTGCGACTGGCGGCTGCAGCATATTATTAAAGGCTGTGGGCGGGATGAGCTCATGTGCCAAGGTGGGAGGGGGTTGATTGGTCTTATTGGTTGACTGACAGCCGTCCATGTTGACCTGCGGATCATCCTGATGGCCTGAAAGTGCAGCAGAGAGGCCGCACTGACCGCAAAATCTAACAACAGTAGCATAAAGAAGCCTGCCAATATGTAGACCTGGGTTCGATTCCCGCTCATGCTACCTGTCTACATCCTCGGACAAGACATTTCAAAAGCAATGTCTCAGTCCACCTGGTGGTAAATGGGCACCAGAGGTGCCAACCTTCAATGGTGCCATATCTCAATGATGGAACGTAAAGGGATGCACGCCATTTTTGAGATTAAACGTACAATATATTTTTCAGTAATGTTTTAACTTTTAAAAGTAATTACGACATTATTATAAGCAGCAGTTGTATCTGCATGTAACTGTTAGCCATCAAAGCATTTTGAAAACAGGTGAGAGTTCTCATCAAATAATTTCATCCTTATGGTGCAGACGTTTTTCTGAGTCATTTGCCATTTGCAGTCTTTAGGGAACTTTACCCAACCAATGCTCTTCATCCACGGATATTTTGTAGGATTTTTCATCTTTACGTTATGCAACAAGCACAAGGAGGCCTCGAAGAAGTAAACCATGATGCTAACTTGCCAGCTGAGCTCAAATCAAAATCAAATCAAATCAATTTTATTTATATAGCGCCAAATCACAACAAACAGTTGCCCCAAGGCGCTTTATATTGTAAGGCAAAGCCATACAATAATTACGGAAAAACCCCAACGGTCAAAACGACCCCCTGTGAGCAAGCACTTGGCAACAGTGGGAAGGAAAAACTCCCTTTTAACAGGAAGAAACCTCCAGCAGAACCAGGTTCAGGGAGGGGCAGTCTTCTGCTGCGACTGGTTGGGGCTGAGGGAGAGAACCAGGGAAAAGACATGCTGTGGAGGGGAGCAGAGATCAGTCACTAATGATTAAATGCAGAGTGGTGCATACAGAGCAAAAAGAGAAAGAAACACTCAGTGCATCATGGGAACCCCCCAGCAGTCTACGTCTATAGCAGCATAACTAAGGGATGGTTCAGGGTCACCTGATCCAGCCCTAACTATAAGCTTAGCAAAAAGGAAAGTTTTAAGCCTAATCTTAAAAGTAGAGAGGGTGTCTGTCTCCCTGATCCGAATTGGGAGCTGGTTCCAGAGGAGAGGAGCCTGAAAGCTGAAGGCTCTGCCTCCCATTCTACTCTTACAAACCCTAGGAACTACAAGTAAGCCTGCAGTCTGAGAGCGAAGTGCTCTATTGGGGTGATATGGTACTATGAGGTCCCTAAGAAGAGATGGGACCTGATTATTCAAAACCTTATAAGTAAGAAGAAGAATTTTAAATTCTATTCTAGAATTAACAGGAAGCCAATGAAGAGAGGCCAATATGGGTGAAATATGCTCTCTCCTTCTAGTCCCCGTCAGTACTCTAGCTGCAGCATTTTGAATTAACCGAAGGCTTTTCAGGGAACCTTTAGGACAACCTGATAATAATGAATTACAATAGTCCAGCCTGGAGGAAATAAATGCATCAATTAGTTTTTCAGCATCACTCTGAGACAAGACCTTTCTAATTTTAGAGATATTGCGCAAATGCAAAAAAGCAGTCCTACATATTTGTTTAATATGCGCATTGAATGACATATCCTGATCAAAAATGACTCCAAGATTTCTCACAGTATTACTAGAGGTCAGGGTAATGCCATCCAGAGTAAGGATCTGGTTAGACACCATGTTTCTAAGATTTGTGGGGCCAAGTACAATAACTTCAGTTTTATCTGAGTTTAAAAGCAGGAAATTAGAGGTCATCCATGTCTTTATGTCTGTAAGATAATCCTGCAGTTTAGCTAATTGGTGTGTGTCCTCTGGCTTCATGGATAGATAAAGCTGGGTATCATCTGCGTAACAATGAAAATTTAAGCAATGCTGTCTAATAATACTGCCTAAGGGAAGCATGTATAAAGTGAATAAAATTGGTCCTAGCACAGAACCTTGTGGAACTCCATAATTAACCTTAGTCTGTGAAGAAGATTCCCCATTTACATGAACAAATTGTAATCTATTAGATAACTATGATTCAAACCACCGCAGCGCAGTGCCTTTAATACCTATGGCATGCTTTAATCTCTGTAATAAAATTTTATGGTCAACAGTATCAAAAGCAGCACTGAGGTCTAACAGAACAAGAACAGAGATGAGTCCACTGTCTGAGGCCATAAGAAGATCATTTTTAACCTTCACTAATGCTGTTTCTGTACTATGATGAATTCTAAACCCTGACTGAAACTCTTCAAATAGACCATTCCTCTGCAGATGATCAGTTAGCTGTTTTACAACTACCCTTTCAAGAATTTTTGAGAGAAAAGGAAGGTTGGAGATTGGCCTATAATTAGCTAAGATAGCTGGGTCAAGTGATGGCTTTTTAAGTAATGGTTTAATTACTGCCACCTTAAAAGCCTGTGGTACATAGCCAACTAATAAAGATAGATTGATCATATTTAAGATCAAAGCATTAATTAATGGTAGGGCTTCCTTGAGCAGCCTGGTAGGAATGGGGTTTAATAGACATGTTGATGGTTTGGAGGAAGTGACTAATGAAAATAACTCAGCCAGAACAATCGGAGAGAAAGAGTCTAACCAAATACCAGCATCACTGAAAGCAGCCAAAGAGAACGATATGTCTTTGGGATGGTTATGGGTAATTTTTTCTCTAATACTTAAAATTATTTATTATTATTTATTATTATTTATTAGCAAAGAAAGTCATGAATTCATTACTAGTTAAAGTTAAAGGAATACTCGGCTCAACAGAGCTCTGACTCTTTGTCAGCCTGGGTACAGTGCTGAAAAGAAACCTGGGGTTGTTCTTATTTTCTTCAATTAGTGATGAGTAGTAAGATGTCCTAGCTTTACGGAGGGCTTTTTTATAGAGCAACAGACTCTTTTTCCAGGCTAAGTGAAGATCTTCTAAATTAGTGAGACGCCATTTTCTCTCCAACGTACGGGTTATCTGCTTTAAGCTGCGAGTCTGTGAGTTATACCACGGAGTCAGGCACTTCTGATTTAAGGCTTTCTTTTTCAGAGGAGCTACAGCATCCAAAGTTGTCCTCAATGAGGATATAAAACTATTGACGAGATAATCTATCTCACTCACAGAGTTTAGGTAGCTACTCTGCCCTGTGTTGGTATATGGCATTGGAGAACATAAAGAAGGAATCATATCCTTAAACCTAGTTACAGTGCTTTCTGAAAGACTTCTACTGTAATGAAACTTATTCCCCACTGCTGGGTAGTCCATCAGAGTAAATGTAAATGTTATTAAGAAATGATAAGACAGAAGGGGGTTTTCAGGGAATACTGTTAAGTCTTCAATTTCCATACCATAAGTCAGAACAAGATCTAAGGTATGATTAAAGTGGTGGGTGGACTCATTTACATTTTGAGCGAAGCCAGCTGAGTCTAATAATAGATTAAATGCAGTGTTGAGGCTGTCATTCTCAGCATCTGTGTGGATGTTAAAATCGCCCACTATAATTATCTTATCTGAGCTAAGCACTAAGTCAGACAAAACGTCCGAAAATTCACAGAGAAACTCACAGTAACGACCAGGTGGACGATAGATAACAACAAATAAAACTGGTTTTTGGGACTTCCAATTTGGATGGACAAGACTAAGAGTCAAGCTTTCAAATGAATTAAAGCTCTGTCTGGGTTTTTGATTAATTAATAAGCTGGAGTGGAACATTGCTGCTAATCCTCCGCCTCGGCCCGTGCTACAAGCGTTCTGGCAGTTAGTGTGACTCGGGGGTGTTGACTCATTTAAACTAACATATTCATCCTGCTGTAACCAGGTTTCTGTAAGGCAGAATAAATCAATATGTTGATCAATTATTATATCATTTACTAACAGGGACTTAGAAGAGAGAGATCTAATGTTTAATAGACCACATTTAACTGTTTTAGTCTGTGGTGCAGTTGAAGGTGCTATATTATTTTTTCTTTTTGAAGTTTTATGCTTAAATAGATTTTTGCTGGTTATTGGTGGTCTGGGAGCAGGCACCGTCTCTACGGGGATGGGGTAATGAAGGGATGGCAGGGGGAGAGAAGCTGCAGAGAGGTGTGTAAGACTACAACTCTGCTTCCTGGTCCCAACCCTGGGTAGTCACGGTTTGGAGGGTTTAATAAAATTGGCCAGATTTCTAGAAATGAGAGCTGCTCCATCCAAAGTGGGATGGATGCCGTCTCTCCTAACAAGACCAGGTTTTCCCCAGAAGCTTTGCCAATTATCTATGAAGCCCACCTAATTTTCTGGACACCACTCAGACAGCCAGCAATTCAGGGAGAACATGCGGCTAAACATGTCACTCCCGGTCCGATTGGGGAGGGGCCCAGAGAAAACTACAGAGTCCGACATTGTTTTTGCAAAGTTACACACCGATTCAATATTAATTTTAGTGACCTCCAATTGGCGTAACCGGGTGTCATTACTGCCGACGTGAATTACAATCAGCTCAGCTCAGAGGTATGGAGTAACATTCATGCCAAATGTCTGAAGGAAATGCTTTTTGACAAAAACTACAGATTTTGCTTTTTCTATTTACCTCCAGAGATCATGGATCCACCATGTAGATTTATTAAAGTCCTGAGATCAAGGATCCAGTGACCAATTTCATATTTATTTACTTTTAGACTCAATAAAATGTTGTTGACATAGAAAACCTGTAAAACCTACTTTTAGTACACAGAAAATTCACAAGAGGGAATTGATAAGGAATCGGATCTATAAGCAGAATCGATAATGGCATCGATATCGATAAAATCTTATCAATATCCATCCCTACTTCAGAAAACACAATAACACTTTAACAATATTTCCCTGACTGTTAAGGCATAAGTTCATTTGAAAACTACTGTAAAGTGATTTACTTCTGTAAGAAAGTGTTTTAACGGATGTTTTGACTGTGGCACCAAAGGTGGAGAAACTGCGCCATGTGTCATTTGAGCAACTTCAGAACTGATCAGAGCATTGCAGTTCAGCCAGAATGGCTATTGATTAATGGATAGTTGCTGTTATTTTTCATTATTTCATTGTGTTATATTTTGTTGGCGTTATTAAAAAAAATATATATTTCTGACCTATAATACTTTAGGGGAAACACTGAATAGACCGTACTTGCAGTGGTTCTGGTTTCTGCAAGAGTCAGACATCCAGAATTGCACCTGTATGTTTCCTGTTTGGGTGTGACCGCTTTTAATCTCATATGTTTTTACGCCTTTGGTCTTTGGAAATTTTTACCAACTTTGTTAGCACTAAGCGCCGGAGTCCAACTCTGCTGTGGCTGCCATGACTTTTTTAATTTAAATTTTTTTTTTTTTTTTTTAACTGGAGCCAAGTCAATCAATGACTGGAGCCAAAAAAAGACATCACTCACACAGTCAAGTGGTTCTGACCCAATGTGTCCACAAATACCTTATAAGTGTTCGTATCATAATCACGACAAAAGATATAAAGTTGTACAATGTGTGTTGAAAGTGTAATGATTATGATAACATCGGAATAGTTGTCACTTCTGTATTTCATCGCAGACCCATTCAAGATCCTTAATTCTTTCAATACCAACACTCAGAGTGCCCAAATTAAATTCATCAAGTTTTGTATTATTGTGATAGAACTGTTTGTAATACTGGATTCTCTAATACTCACAAAAATCTGTGTCAGCTCCTACAGTAGTGTTCAGAATAATAGTAGTGGTATGTGACTAAAAAGACTAATCCAGGTTTTGAGTATATTTCTTATTGTTACATGGGAAACAAGGTACCAGTAGATTCAGTAGATTCTCACAAATCCAACAAGACCAAGCATTCATGATATGCACACTCTTAAGGCTATGAAATTGGGCTATTAGTAAAAAAAAAAGTAGAAAAGGGGGTGTTCACAGTAATAGTAGCATCTGCTGTTGATGCTACAAACTCAAAACTATTACGTACAAACTGCTTTTTTAGCAATCCTGTGAATCACTAAACTAGTACTTAGTTGTATAACCACAGTTTTTCATGATTTCTTCACATCTGCAAGGCATTAATTTTGTTGGTTTGGAACCAAGATTTTGCTCGTTTACTAGTGTGCTTGGGGTCACTGTCTTGTTGAAACACCCATTTCAAGGGCATGTCCTCTTCAGCATAAGGCAACATGACCTCTTCAAGTATTTTGACATATCCAAACTGATCCATGATACCTGGTATGCGATATATAGGCCCAACACCATAGTAGGAGAAACATGCCCATATCATGATGCACCACCATGCTTCACTGTCTTCACTGTGAACTGTGGCTTGAATTCAGAGTTTGGGGGTCATCTCACAAACTGTCTGCGGCCCTTGGACCCAAAAAGAACAATTTTACTCCCATCAGTCCACAAAATATTCCTCCATTTCTCTTTAGGCCAGTTGATGTGTTCTTTGGCAAATTGTAACCTCTTCTGCACATGTCTTTAATTTAACAGAGGGACTTTGCAGGGGATTCTTGCAAATAAATTAGCTTCACACAGGCGTCTTCTAACTGTCACAGCACTTACAGGTAACTCCAGACTGTCTTTGATCATCCTGGAGCTGATCAATGGGTGAGCCTTTGCCATTCTGGTTATTCTTCTATCCATTTTGATGGCTGTTTTCCATTTTCTTCCACGCGTCTGTTTTTTTTTTTTTGTCCATTTTAAAGCATTGGAGATCATTGTAGATGAAGAGCCTATAATTTTTTGCACCTGCATATAGGTTTTCCCTTCTCCAATCATCATTTTAATCAAACTATGCTGTTTTTCTGAACAATGTCTTGAACGTCCCATTTTCCTCAGGCTTTCAAAGAGAAAAGCATGTTCAATAGGTGCTGGCTTCATCCTTAAATAGGGGACACCTGATTCACACCTGTTTGTTCCACAAAACTGACGAACTCACTGACCGAATGCCACACTACTATTATTATGAACACCCCCTTTTCTACTTTTTTTTTACTAATAGCCCAATTTCATAGCCTTAAGAGTGTGCATATCATGAATGCTTGGTGTTGTTGGATTTGTGAGAATCTACTGAATCTACTGGTACCTTGTTCCCATGTAACAATAAGAAATATCCTCAAAACCTGGATTAATCTTTTTAGTCACATAGCACTACTATTATTCTGAACACTACTGTATATACTGTTATCAGTAAAGGGCTTTACATGATTGGTTGTATTGCAGGTTTTTCCAGTTCATCTGTTCCCCAACACCGCTCATAATTGCCTCCATCTGCTGCCGGAGCCATTAAATAAACAAGTGAGTACACGCACCTTTATTTGCGGCCCTGTATTTGCCAGCATTTTGACAGCCTCCAGGAACGTGCCAAATGAGATTTTGTTTGGATTGTACTGCCAGTCATACCCACTGCAATTTGCAAATCTCCAACTCTGGGTTGATCAAATATTGACCAGCAACCATGAAGGTAAATGTCAGAATCTTTGTGCTTGAAGAAACATCATATACGAGCAGCTTTTTAAAAATATACACAAAATAGTTTGAAACAGTAAGAAAACACAAGATGATTATTTTTTGGTTTATATTCTGTTCTGTCAGCTCTGGAGCACTGCCTCAGGTCCTGGATGGCAACCACTCAGACAGACAACTGGTTCATCCACCACCTCTCCAAAGTATCCCTCTAACTGCTGCAGCCAGGTGAAATGTGGCTGTGTCCTTGGCATCCTCCAGCTGCTGGGGGTCCTCAACACTCAGGAGCCAATGTGCTAGATCATGACCAGAGAAATGCACCACATGGACAAAATGTTGTAGTTGATGATCTCTCACAATGCAAGTGACATTCCTCATAGTCTCCCTGAGTAAGTGCTTCTCTGACACAGCCATTCCAGTGGCACACAAGGATCCTCTAAAGTGGCCAAGTACCTACGACATCCAGTCGTCTCTTCAGATCATTGGTTAGAGCCCAAGTCTCAGAATCACACAATTAGAGAGAGACAAGAAGAACCAGGATTCTAAAGACTTGGACCTTCTTTCTCCTGCTAAGATATCGACATCACCAGCTGTCTCGCAGCTTAAAGCAGATAACCCGTAAGATGGAGAGGAAATGGCGTCTCACTAATTTAGAAGATCTTTACTTAGCCTGGAAAAAGAGTCTGTTGCTCTATAAAAAAAGCCCTCCGTAAAGCTAGGACATCTTACTACTCATCACTAATTGAAGAAAATAAGAACAACCCCAGGTTTCTTTTCATCACTGTAGCCAGGCTGACAAAGAGTCAGAGCTCTATTGAGCCGAGTATTCCTTTAACTTTAACTAGTAATGACTTCATGACTTTCTTTGCTAATAAATTTTAACTATTAGAGAAAAAATTACTCATAACCATCCCAAAGACATATCGTTATCTTTGGCTGCTTTCAGTGATGCCGGTATTTGGTTAGACTCTTTCTCTCCGATTGTTCTGTCTGAGTTATTTTCATTAGTTACTTCATCCAAACCATCAACATGTCTATTAGACCCCATTCCTACCAGGCTGCTCAAGGAAGCCCTACCATTATTTAATGCTTCGATCTTAAATATGATCAATCTATCTTTATTAGTTGGCTATGTACCACAGGCTTTTAAGGTGGCAGTAATTAAACCATTACTTAAAAAGCCATCACTTGACCCAGCTATCTTAGCTAATTATAGGCCAATCTCCAACCTTCCTTTTCTCTCAAAAATTCTTGAAAGGGTAGTTGTGAAACAGCTAACTGATCATCTGCAGAGGAATGGTCTATTTGAAGAGTTTCAGTCAGGTTTTAGAATTCATCATAGTACAGAAACAGCATTAGTGAAGGTTACAAATGATCTTCTTATGGCCTCAGACAGTGGACTCATCTCTGTTCTTGTTCTGTTAGACCTCAGTGCTGCTTTTGATACTGTTGACCATAAAATTTTATTACAGAGATTAGAGCATGCCATAGGTATTAAAGGCACTGCGCTGCGGTGGTTTGAATCATATTTATCTAATAGATTACAATTTGTTCATGTAAATGGGGAATCTTCTTCACAGACTAAGGTTAATTATGGAGTTCCACAAGGTTCTGTGCTAGGACCAATTTTATTCACTTTATACATGCTTCCCTTAGGCAGTATTATTAGACGGCATTGCTTAAATTTTCATTGTTACACAGATGATACCCAGCTTTATCTATCCATGAAGCCAGAGGACACACACCAATTAGCTAAACTGCAGGATTGTCTTACAGACATAAAGACATGGATGACCTCTAATTTCCTGCTTTTAAACTCAGATAAAACTGAAGTTATTGTACTTGGCCCCACAAATCTTAGAAACATGGTGTCTAACCAGATCCTTACTCTGGATGGCATTACCCTGACCTCTAGTAATACTGTGAGAAATCTTGGAGCCATTTTTGATCAGGATATGTCATTCAATGCGCATATTAAACAAATATGTAGGACTGCTTTTTTGCATTTACGCAATATCTCTAAAATTAGAAAGGTCTTGTCTCAGAGTGATGCTGAAAAACTAATTCATGCATTTATTTCCTCTAGGCTGGACTATTGTAATTCATTATTATCAGGTTGTCCCAAAAGTTCCCTGAAAAGCCTTCAGTTAATTCAAAATGTTGCAGCTAGAGTACTGACAGGGACTAGAAGGAGAGAGCATATCTCACCCATATTGGCCTCTCTTCATTGGCTTCCTGTTAATTCTAGAATAGAATTTAAAATTCTTCTTCTTACTTATAAGGTTTTGAATAATCAGGTCCCATCTTATCTTAGGGACCTCATAGTACCATATCACCCCAATAGAGCGCTTCACTCTCAGACTGCAGGCTTACTTGTAGTTCCTAGGGTTTTAAGAGTAGAATGGGAGGCAGAGCCTTCAGCTTTAAGGCTCCTCTCCTGTGGAACCAGCTCCCAATTCAGATCAGGGAGACAGACACCCTCTCTACTTTTAAGATTAGGCTTAAAACTTTCCTTTTTGCTAAAGCTTATAGTTAGGGCTGGATCAGGTGACCCTGAACCATCCTTTAGTTATGCTGCTATAGACTTAGACTGCTGGGGGTTCCCATGATGCACTGAGTGTTTCTTTCTCTTTTTGCTCTGTATGCACCACTCTGCATTTAATCATTAGTGATTGATCTCTGCTCCCCTCCACAGCATGTCTTTTTCCTGGTTCTCTCCCTCAGCCCCAACCAGTCCCAGCAGAAGACTGCCCCTCCCTGAGCCTGGTTCTGCTGGAGGTTTCTTCCTGTTAAAAGGGAGTTTTTCCTTCCCACTGTGGCCAAGTGCTTGCTCACAGGGGGTCGTTTTGACCGTTGGGGTTTTTTAATTATTGTATGGCCTTGCCTTACAATATAAAGCGCCTTGGGGCAACTGTTTGTTGTGATATGGCGCTATATAAATAAAATTGATTGATTGATTGATCACCAAACACCTCTGCCCAGTGACCGCATGACTCCAGTTATTCCCAGGTGTCTCTCAATCTCAAAAGCCGAGGACCCAGAGAGAAGAACGTCACTGTCTAGATAACTGAACGTCTCTGCAAGTTCAGCAATTTGACCAGACAGATACACTTCTGATGGCCAAGTCCAGGACATCATTGAAAACCTGTATCTTAGTCTTGATCCAGGACAATCGCAAACCCAGACATTCGGATTCCTCGCTCAGCTTTTCACATGCTCCCATGAGCGTATATCCATGGATTCTGCAAAGATCACAGCATTGTCTGTGAAATTAAGGCCAGTAAAGCTTTCCTCGCCAAGAACAGCGCCTAAGTCTCTGGTTTACACAATATGACCCAACAGACAGTCCCTGCAAGTACTGAACAATGAAAGTGCCAAAAAACATCCTTGAGGAATACCAGTATTCACTGGGAAACTGTAACAAACGGGAAAACTAGAGGGCCCCCAGAGAGAGGATACGCCTGCCACACAGCTGTCAACAATGTTATTTGGTGACAAACTCGTGGAAGTTTCATCACCGTCAAGCGGCTGTTGGAACGGTTACCATCGAGCTGCCCGGCTTGGTTACAGAAACACTGGAAAGTGACATCTCTGAGGCAAATTCAGCAAGAACCTGAAACGTCAGCAGTACGACAGAGGAAAGAAACTGAAAATGTGGATGTGTAGTCGTCGTGCAGTAAACTTATTTCCTACTGTAGGTTTGATGGAATGGTGTGATGGTCTTACCTCTGAGGTGCCTTGTCGTGAGCTGACATCTGAAGGCCACAGACACCCATCCTACACAACAAAACAGAATAAAAGCAGGTACTTAACGTCAGATGGTCAGGGTGTATATTTATTAATTTCTTAAGAAAGTCGTCTGCCTGTAAGTTTAACATTTAGATGGAATTTTATTACTGTACTTGTGTACTTCCTCTAAATCCATTTGGAACAGTTCCAAATATGTTTGTTTTCTTTACTGGCAGGCTGAAGCTTTTCTTGTTAAATTATCAAACATGTTGAGGTACATGGACACGTGGGCCAGTCCAGCTCCATTTTTCCTCATGTTTCTATTAACCAGTGGTGGGCACAGTTCCACTAACCACCAATTAACAAAGCTCTTTTCAGCTAACTTCAAAAACCATCAGCAGCTCAATTAGCTTCCGCTAAATTTAGTTTTGCTAACCTTTAGTCCGCTAACATTTTTTTGCTGGCATAGTAGCCGAACGGTCAAAAACATTTGTCAACCCTAAAATCAAACATGTTAGTTCCTGTCTGTTATTATGTTTTGCAGCGGTCAGGCAGCTGTGAGGAGCTGAGCTCAACCCTACCCCAGCAGAAGGGGCCTGGATGCCCACATGGTACAAAGAAGAAAAAAAAAAGTCATTTACATTCAACATAGAGTACCCCAGATGTGTGGCAAAAGGCATAAAAGGCAAAACAGGTTTGACATATGGTTTGATTTAAAAACCAAACTAATTCAATCAATCAATCAATCAATTTTTTTATATAGCGCCAAATCACAACAAACAGTTGCCCCAAGGCGCTTTATATTGTAAGGCAAGGCCATACAATAATTATGTAAAACCCCAACGGTCAAAATGACCCCCTGTGAGCAAGCACTTGGCTACAGTGGGAAGGAAAAACTCCCATTTAAACAGGAAGAACCTCCAGCAGAACCAGGCTCAGGGAGGGGCAGTCTTCTGCTGGGACTGGTTGGGGCTGAGGGAGAGAACCAGGAAAAAGACATGCTGTGGAGGGGAGCAGAGATCGATCACTAATGATTAAATGCAGAGTGGTGCATACAGAGCAAAAAGAGAAAGAAACAGTGCATCATGGGAACCCCCCAGCAGTCTACATCTATAGCAGCACAACTAAGGGATGGTTCAGGGTCACCTGATCCAGCCCTAACTATAAGCTTTAGCAAAAAGGAAAGTTTTAAGCCTAATCTTAAAAGTAGAGAGGGTGTCTGTCTCCCTGATCTGAATTGGGAGCTGGTTCCACAGGAGAGGAGCCTGAAAGCTGAAAGCTCTGCCTCCCATTCTACTCTTACAAACCCTAGGAACTACAAGTAAGCCTGCAGTCTGACAGCGAAGCGCTCTATTGGGGTGATATGGTACTACGAGGTCCCTAAGATAAGATGGGACCTGATTATTCAAAACCTTATAAGTAAGAAGAAGAATTTTAAATTCTATTCTAGAATTAACAGGAAGCCAATGAAGAGCCAATAATTCCGGCCATTTTATTGATTTGAACGTCAAGACTATCATTTTTACAAATTGAAAATATCACAAATATCTTTTAGTTTTAAATTAATGCACTAATTCTGAAAGTTTGAGCATTAAAACTCACAGATGCCAAACGGCATTATGGGAAAATGAGCATACTCATCACTGGTTGGCTGTTGAGTTATTTGTAAAAAACCCACACACAAGTTACTGTGTGTGTTGGTTTTTACAAATACATGTGTTTTTGTAAATATGTAATTTGTTTTTCATTTGTAAAAAAAAAAAAGGCATTTGCAAAACTGAAAACTCTGTTAAGTGTGATTCAGGCAGAGCACCAAATGGCAACCATGTGACAACTAGTTGCTATTTACACTCCCATCCAATAGATGGTGGTGTTCTATGGATTTTGACCCAAAATACATGGAACACCGGTATATCATAGATCAGCGGTTCTGATTAACAGCAAAATATGGCCAGTTAAGGGGATTTGTGAAAGAGACATGATGTGCGTCCGTAACTACAGAGGATATGGGGAGATCGAGAGTGTAGAGATGATGTGTGAGGTGAGCAGATCCAGAGAACATTGAGGACAAAAAAATGGGACCTTCACGGTTAATACAGTATATAGTACAGTATACAGAATATAGATATTGATTACCAAATACTTTGGTAAACCTATTTCTAGTACCATCTAGTACCAGTAAATCTAGTACCAAAAACAGTTCATCCACATGAATAAATGTATATTTTCAATGAAGAGGTGGAGTCAAATTATTTGTCTATACAGTGTTCTGGAGAAATACGTCACTTATTCTGAAAACTGATTCTATGAACATTTTGATCCACATATCACCAACATTTGATAAATGCAGAGGGACAGACAACAATGTACTCAAACAATAAAATGACATTTTAATTTTGGCCATTTACTTTTCACTGATATACAATTTTCTTCATATATTACAGTACTTTTGTGAGCCAAAGACTTTGGTGAACCCATTTCTAGCACCAAAAGAGTTTGTCCACATGAATAAAGGTGTATTTTTAATAACGATTTGAAGAATGTGCGAAAAATGCGTTTCTTAAGGTTTAGCGCAAATTTGCTCCCATTTACAGTGTTCTAAAAAAATTATGTGAAAATATTCTGAAAACTGATATTGTTGTCAAACACAACATTTTGCCACACAACACAGGCATTATACCCAAAAAGCATCTTAAATGGAATTTACTGAAAGTATAGGAAAAATCAAGAAAATACCCCTTCCCCTCAGAGGGCTAATGAAGAACACAAATGGGTCATTCCATCTCAAGTCACCCAGGGGCTCCCAGGTCACCCCTCAGTCCTGAGTTGCTTATTTAATATGTTGTTCCTCTGCCAGAGTAATGGTGAAATGCCAAATATTGGAGCTACACCTCAATCAATATTATCTGGATTTTCCACATTTTATGAATACAGTGATTTCTACCAAATGTAGACATTAATAACTAGACTGTCATTAGCTTCCCAGCTTTGAAAATACACATCCTAGCCTACCTTCTGGTATAGAGTTGGAATATGAAATCAGTAATCAATTTTAGTGTATCTGGTGTATATGGGCCTTCCACAAGGCCCTGAAAATGATAGAATTTCCAAAACTTTACGTGTTGTCCGTATATCTGCATTCTCAAAAATCCCTCAAAGATATCAGCTATGGTCTTAAAATTATTTTTATCATCATTTATGATGTGTTAAAGCATATCTATGAAGTGAAATCATACCAGTCTGGAGCAAAATGTCGAGTTGTGAAAAATATGCTAATATTTTGAAAACATGAAAATGGGCCATTTTCAGCACCCCAAAAGGTAATGTGGGTATTTGAGCATCGTATTCATATTTATATAATGTATTCTTATGTGTCGACGCGGGTTGAGGAGCGGACCTGCGTCTGACGGAACCCAGCGCTAAAATAACCAGAAAGCGGTTCCAATAACAAAACAATTTATTTTTCCACCCTCTGGTGCATAACAAAGTGTATGAACAAAAAAATGCGTCAGTCTGGTGGAGTGAAGGCTGGCACGCTCTCCAGCGCCTAAAAGGATCGAGGCCCGGCGCTTCTGGACCCACGTTTACCGCCAAACACCCCCCAGGTGGACACGACAAACCGACACTCTGCGAAGGATAGAAAAGGTGAGGTAAGTCAGCAGCTACAACCAATATCCTTCAAAAGGCACACACTATCAGCAACACATTCAGGTCTGTATTTAAGCTTTATGTAAATGAGCAGCTTCTCACAACAGGTGGAGGATCACCAGTCCGCACGCCACGGCAGTGAGAAACGAGCTGCACAATTCTCATCACAATTCAAATATACTGCGTAACAAAATACCAAGTTACTATCAACAATTAGTCAAACAATTAATCACCTCTGATGTGTGCCATGTGTCCCTCACCCTTCCTCCTTCACAGGCACGATGTGTCAAACCCAGGCGCGGTCCTCAGCGTCTCACAAACGAACATCACAAGGTCGAGTTCCCGGCAATTCTGCTTGAATCACACATGGCTTAAATGCAGAACGCCATCTCATTATCTGCTTCAGCTGAAAGTCTTTAAGGTTACACGTGAGCACCATCCACAGGTGCTGCACATAACGTTGATGAGGGTGAAGGACTCTTCTGCCAGCACCTTCTCCACAGACAATAAATCAGTTTGCATACCACCTGGAGAGCACAGAAAAGAAAAGAACACCAACATATCCAGCCACACCCCCCCAACACACAACAATTCTTACATACCTCAAGATGGTATGTTCCAAAAATGGTGTTGAGTCTGAGCTTCCTTCTTGTGGTCTGCGTCTGCACAGCAGCTGGTGTAATATGCTCTTGTCTTTCGGTGAACTGAATATAGTTCATTCGAAATAAACTCAATTTGACTTTAACTGTCACAGTCTGTTTATCAATATAGCTTTATAGATAGTTGGAATCACTAGACAACCACAGAATTATTTAAAAGTAAGATCTATGCATCTGCAGGAGGCTGAACAAATATGCAGCGATCAAGGATCACCTCCTCAAGTAATAATATTTTGTGTCATCTGCAGTGATCTCTCACAGCGAACTGCACCTCGGTTTGTGCAAACCAGGCAGCAGTTTACAGATGCGTGAGTTTGAGGATCAGGGTGAAAACGTTCCAGCACCAGCAGACATTCGCGTGTAAACAGCTTTGATCTGTGATCAGAAACAGTGCTCTCTCTCTCTCCCCCCATCCCCGCTCTCTCTCTCGCTCTCAATGCTGAACGAAACGGGAAGAATCAAGTTTGCTTGTTACTATAAATGGCAATATTTTCTACTTTTTGGGGGCGGGGGGGGGCACAGAAGGACTCTGAACGGGGTCAGATATGGAGTGACTAAATTCAAAATTCAAAATTCAATTAAATTCAGGTGTACCTTAAACCAGTGCTTAATTTGTAAAGTGGGAGGTCCCAGAGCGCAGAGGATGGGTGGCTCTGGTGCAGAAAAAAAAAAAGAAGGGCTGGGGGCTTGCGAACAATGCTGTGCGCCACACCGAAAATAAACTGGGCATGTATTGTACTAGTCACACCAAATCCGGATAGAGTACAAATTCCTCAGTGGTCCCTCGTTTATCGCGGGAGTTACGTTCTCCGCGTTCACACCGGGCGCGACGCGAGCCACTGCAGCCACAGGTTGCCATGTGTAATGACGCGTTTTGGTGCAAAACCGCGCAGCGCGACGTGAGTGAAGGGATTTTGAGCGCTTTGCGCGTTTGTAGCGCGATATTGCGTCGCATCACGTCGTGTTGCCCTCCTCCCCAAGTTGAAAAATCTGAACTTTTTCGTCTCGTCGCGCCGCGATGACCAATCAGGGACTGAATATGTAGTGACGTGGAGATGTCTGGAGTTTGACTGAAGATGTGAACATGTCCTGTATCTGGTAGCAGCGTGTGAGCAGGACTTATGTCTCTTTTGTCCTTTATTTCACAATCATGACAGAGTTTTTGGAGCGAGCAGCAGCCCCACAGCAGGGGGAGCGGAGTTTCTTTTTCTTTTTTTTACATGCGCGCGCGAGGGAATCATCCATGGAGATTATTTTACTTATTAACTACACAGATGTATAATAAAGCAAATGGTGACTGGTTTCTAAACACAATTATGACAGAGTTTTTTGGGGAAGGGCGAGCTGCAGCAAGAAGCGGAGTTTCTTTTTTTTTTTTAATTGTTTATATGTGCGCGCGTGAACGGGATAGTTGGTCCTCAAACTGGGTCCCGCAGAGGCGGCAGGACCGCTGAAAGTGGCCGTCATCCAGACGCAGGCAGCTCCTGCAGCAAATAATGATACTCTCTGTATTGGGAGCTTTTCACAACAACTCGCTCCGTGTGATCAAGGTCCGTCATGGTGACTTGACACCGAGCGGAATGAAAGCTCCTCCTATTTGATGACGCACTGGGGCGAATTTTCACAGCGAAAGTCCACCCAAGCAGAGCGACACACCGGGCGAAGGAGGCGCGTCCGTCGACCCCCGCAAATTTGTAGCGTCTGATCGCGCCCGGTGTGAACGCGGCGGAAATCCGCGAAGTAGCGCTATTTTTTACACTTATTATAGATGTTTTAAGGCTGTAAAACCCCTCACTACACACTTTTCTCAAACAGGCATTAACATTTTCTCACTTTTCTCTCTTGTGTAAACACTCTCTTTTTTCTTCTGTGTGAGAAGATTATAAACAGACACACGCAGAACACAATGCGCGGCTCTCCCTTCACTCACTACCTCCGGGGGTACGGATGCGAGACCCGCAAAGAATCCAAGTCCTCTCTCGGTGGCCACGGAGCTCTGCGGCTACGGTCAACATCCGGATCAAAACAGCGAGCGTAGCCTCTGGACCTGTTGCCAGATTTGGCGCAATTCCGCACAGCAGACAGGAGGGTGGCGGTGTGATTGGCAGTGAGAGCAATCGCGGCGATTTTTTTAAATATTTTATTAGTCAAGAGAGGTGGCGGATCATGGATCCAGTATAAATAGCTGTCGGAGCCAACGTCAGAGGTTCCGGAGCGCGCTCCGTCTTGCTCCCCCTCAAATTAAGCCCTGCCTTAAACCCACTAACAACTGTTCTGAAATCGAATCCTTACTGTTTTGTGGTATATGTCTGATTCTTTTTTTTTAATGTGTAATTTCTGAACTGATGATAAAAACAAAAAGGGTCAACGGAGTAACAATTTAATGAGGACAAAACAGGGAAAATGATCAAGCTGTACCGAGGTACAACTGACGGCTTCCAGATGAAATACCACTCCATTTCAGAACCAGGACAAAAAAGAAGAAAGAAAGACAAAAAGCCACACAAAGAAATAATCAAAGCTTTCTTTCATCTACAGTTGACTGCAGGATTTTTTTTACACCTAGCGATATTTAGCGGAAAACATTAGAGGAGCAAATGCATTTTATTTAAGGTCAGATCTCTGAGTGTTTGTATTTCTTCTCTATGCGTCTCAATCCTCCATTTTTCTGTAACGGTTTGCCTCGTCCTCACCTTTAATCCAGTCATTCATTCCTGTTCCCACCACCTCCAACATTATTCACTAAAGTTAATTCCTTCCAACCTTTCATCATTCATTCTCTCTGGAGCTTCTGAAGAACATATGTCGGCTTTATGTGTGATAAAATATTATCATTATAAAATTTTCTCTCTACTAAAAACTGCCACCATCTGGCGGTTTAGTGGAATTACACCTGAAACATCAGTTTCTATCTTTGACAGCTTCTTAGCAAATATGACCCATTAATTGATTTTTAAATTGAACCACGGCTCAAACAAACAACAACTAGAGGAGGTGACATGGTAGCCTGCCCCCACCGGTATGACGTTTGTTCTGCACTGTTTAATATGTCGAGAAGGAGAGGACTTAACGAATAACGACAACATCCCCAAAGACGGCACTGGTACCTTGGTACTGACGGTGCAAACATCGACAAAGCTCTCTGTGACTGTCATGGTTGTTGCGCCGGACTTCTTCTCAACTTTCATTCACACGAACGTTTCGACGCGGTGCAAACACAATCATTACATCACAGCAGGACATAAGTCTGGATCACGTGTGGGCTGTTTAAAGAGGTTTCTGAGACGAGCTCGCTCGGCTGAATTATGCTGCCAAAAGTTAACTCAAACCTTTGGCAGCTGGTAAAAAAAGGTGATGCTTTATGATCTCACAGAGAACATAGCTTCTGTCCTAACGAGTGTTAAGTTGCTGATTTTCTGTTGTCAGGCATTTAAAAATGTTTAGGTTTTGCCTCTTTCAGTAGCTTCAGATGATAATTTTAAAGGTAGACTTTTGGCACAATGAGAAAATTTCAATCATGTAAAAGCAATGCTGCTTAAAAGAAAAAAAAAAAAACCCAGACTTTAAGGAGGTAATTAACAGCTGAATCATAATGACTGCTTGTTTGTTTGCAGGCTTCTAGTATGTGTTTGTCGTGTCAGTATGGGGGCGGAGCCTCTGCTGTCTAGACAGCTCCGTCGTGAATTAAACATCAAGGCTCGGCGGTCTGGATCTGAAGACACCGATTCAGCAGGTTCACCCAGCAGACCTTCTGTGGAACTGGGATGAAACGATCTTTACCGGGAACAAGCTGTTTGTTCTGCTACAGAAAAAAAACATCACTGTTACCTCACGGAACAGACGAGCTGATAAATGCATTCACAGTCATACGATTCTAATGAAGGACAAATTAAAGCAGGCTGGGGGTTTCTCTCTCACCATCACTGCGTCTGGAGCTTATAAAGTTTCTGGTTTCTACAGACAAAATACTGTATCATGGATATAATCTAATAATGGACAAACCCGCCGTGTGATGTCTCCTGTACATTTTCTGAAGCGCAGCTATGAAGCTAAAGTTGTGCAGCTCAGCATGTCACCACATTTTCAGTTCCTGACTGCCAAACTCATAGTTAAGCCATGAATAGATAAAGACCGGTGTGATCAATAACATCCAGACAAGCCCACCTATCCAAGCTACAAATCTAGCTAAGGCTAACAAGCTAGGTAACCTGGCTTTGAATGACTGATTAAGGAAGATTTTTACAGGCTGGCCTGTAGCTCTAATGAGAGGTAGCTTGTTGCTGGCTTTAAAACCATGACACTGCATATACCCCAGGCCCCATATTCTCTGGAGTATCAGTCACACCTGTCAAAAATGTATCAAGATGAGGGAAAAAACATATATAAGTCACATCTTTTTTGTTTCCTGTATGTGGAATAAACTTTGTAACACATTGTTTCACACAGGACCTCAGGCTGCACTGTTTCTTAACACAAGGATTCTTAAATTCACAAGGATTCTTAAAATTCCAAAAATAAGTAAGATGGATAAAGAATATGTTGTTATTTGACGTGTTTTGGACAGAAGAACTCATCCGGTGGGCATGGACTGCTGGTCTACAGCAATGAAAACAAGAAAAAATGTAAGTATGCTTTTTGTTGTTTTTTTTTTTTTTAACGGCTCTTTACGATTTTTGTGCATCACTGTGCTTTTGTTATTGCTGTTAATTCTTTTATTGTTGGACTTTTTTGTTTAGTGCTTTGATTCCTGGGAAAGTACGATATAAACTATTTTTATTAAGGAACACATGATTTTTCAGTACATATGTCGCAGGACCACCCAAACTACTTAAAAAAAAGGGGGGGGGGGACTTGTACACTGGAGAATATAGTAGTTAACATTACCTAGCTAGGTAATGACATACAAATTAAATAATACTAAAATTTCACTCACTAAAAATACTGGAGCACAAACTTCTTTGATGGTCTATTCATACAGTTAACTACACAACAATCGATAATATCATAAATAATAAAATGTTCAGAAAGGAGCTAGCAGCCTGCTGCTAGCAGTATACGTAGGAGCTGTATGATAGCGATCAATCAAATCAAATGCATCCCTAATTATGCATAACGAGCTACACGAGCAGATACTCTTCCATCAGCTTGCATCAAAATAAACATCCAGATGCGCTGTATGTAGTAACAGGGGACTTCAACCACATAAACCTGCAAGATATTCTCCCCAAATTCCACCAGTATGTAAACATCGCCACACGAGGGGAAAACACGCTGGACAAAGTGTATACTAATATACGTGGAGCTAACAGAGCAGCCCCCCGCCCCCATCTCGGCGCCTCAGACCACATCTCACTCCTCATGCTTCCTGCTTACAGTCCAGTGTCGAAAAGCAGGGACACCATCACAAAGACCATCTCTGTGTGGCCAACTGGTGCTGTGTCCATGCTTCAACACTGCTTTGAGACCACCGACTGGCAAATGTTCAGAGCGGCTGCAACAACAAGGAGCAATGTGGACCTGGAGGAATACTCACCGACTGTGCACTGCTACATCCGGAGGTGCATAGACAATGTGACCACCTCCAAGACCATCACCATCAGGCCAAACCAGAAACCCTGGATGACCAGAAAGGTGCGCTCCCTGCTGAAAATTCGTGATGTTGCATTCAAAGACAGCGATGCAACAGCACTCAGAGCAGCCAGAAGGAACCTGTCGGTGGGAATTAAAAGAGCTAAGTCCACATATGCCCTCAAGGTTCAAGGCCACCTCCAATCCAATGACCTACGGAGCATGTGGAGGGGCATCAAATGCATCAAGGACTACAAAAATAATGTAGCACAGTGCTCTGCAGACCCAGCGCGGACACTCTGAATGCCTTTTATGCGCATTTTGAGGCATCCAACACCACCACCCCCTCCCAAGTCCCTCCATCCCCCAAAGACCCTCCCAGTCAGCAACATCACTACAGCTGAGGTGAGGAACGTGCTGCAGAGGATCAACCACAGAAAGACTCCGGGCCCTGACGGAATACCAGGGAGGGTCCTTAAAGACTGAGGTTCTGGCGGATATATTCAACACCTCTCTGTCCGAAGCCAGAGTTCCGCCGTGCCTCAAGACATCAAGGATAATCCCTGTGCCAAAGACCTCTGCACCATCCTGCCTCAATGACAAGGCAAGTTGCACTCACCCCCATCACCACAAAGTGCTTTGAGAGGCTGGTGATGAGGCGCCTGAAGCAGACCATCAATGTGACTGTAGATGAGCACCAGTACGCGTATAGGCAAAACCGGTCCACAGCTGATGCCATCTCCACCGTGGTGCATCAGGCCCTCTCCCACACAGAGAACAAGGGCTCCTATGCAAGGCTGCTGTTCCTGGACTTCACTTCTGCATTCAACACCATCATCCCGCAGAAACTGGTTTCCAAGCTGGCTGAACTAGGAGCTCCCTCAGCACTGTGCAACTGGATCCTGGACTTCCTGACTGGGAGACCACAGAGTGTCAGGATCAACACCACCTCATCCTCCACCATCATCCTGAACACTGGCTCACCCCAGGGTTGTGTGCTCAGCCCACTGCTGTACACATTGATGACCTTCGACTGGAGAGCCCAGCACAAGAATAATCTTGATGTTAAGTTTGCAGACGATACAGCAGTGATCGGGCTCATTAGCCAAGGGGATGAGACACCGTACAGGCAAGAAGTGGAGAACCTGACACGGTGGTGCAGAGACAACAACCTCATCCTCAACACCCAGAAGACCAAGGACATAGTTGTTGACTTCCGCAGGTCAGCCCCCACCACCCCCCTCCCCCTCTACATCAACAGAGCTGCGGTGGAGATCGTCTCCTCCATCAGGTATCTTGGAGTCCACCTCTCCAACACTCTCACCTGGCACACCAACACCACGGCTGTCATCAAGAAAGCCCACCAACGTCTCTATTTTTTGAGGAAATTGGGAAGGGCCGGCCTAAACACCGAGGTCCTCAGGGCCTTCTACAGCTGTGCAGTGGAGAGTGTCCTGTCCTGCTGCCTCCCTGTGCGGTATGGTGGCTGCACGGTGGCGGAGAAGAAAGCGCTGCAGCAGGTGGTGACATCTGCACAGAGGACCATCGGCTGCAGCTTACCACCCATTGGGGACCTCTACATCTCCAGATGTAGAGACAAAGCCACCTACATCCTCCGAGAATCAACCCACCTTGCACACAGTCTGTTCACACCCCTTCCCTCTGGAAGGAGGCTGTGCAGCATCCGGGCAAAAACATCCAGACTGAAAAACAGCTTCTACCTGAATGCTGTCAGACTGTTGAACAGTTCAACATCCACCACCAAACAGTGAACATTGCACTACATGCACACTGTCACTTTCTTAATACTCTAACGCTGCTGCTGCTGCCGACCCTGTGCCTTGTATATATATTCTATGGCCACAGGGGTGCGCATATTGTACATTGCATAGGTTTATATTGCGAAAGCTTATACAATAGGTTAAATTAAAAATGTCCCAGTTAACTACACTGAGACCTGGGGAAACTACATTTCTTCTGCCTGTAATGGTCAAGTGACAATAAAAGTGAGTCTGAGTCTAAAACAGCTTAAACTAATTATCTATAAAAATTTTACTCCAGTACAATTTTCCCAAACGGTGGAAACTAGCTAACTATGTACCAGGCTATAAAACATGTTTATTGCTGCTGTAAGGTTGGCGAATTTAACATGGGGTTCTCTGGGGATTGACTCACTTTTGGAGCCAGCCTCAAGTGGCCATTTGAATAACTGCAGGTTTTGGTACTTCTGCAATGGCTTTACTTTCCAGCACCGGGGATTGCTGCCTGAGTTTGCAGAACAAATGATGTGACAAAATGTGTGTCTGTGTGTACAGCCAGCGCATTGGAAGAGGCATTCACAATGGGAAAATTGTGTTAATATACCTTTTATTTTGGGAGCGGGGGGGGGGGGGGGGGGGGGTGAGGAATATGTGAGGAATATGAACTCTGATGACAGCATGTAGGGTAACGGCCCTCAAGTGCTTCCACTGAAGTGAATGGGGAAAAACAGAATTTTTTTTACAGTGTGAAATCAGTGTTTTTTTTGGGGGGGGTTTGTACTTGGATGGTGAATAGGCTACGACAAAATGCTTAAAATGTGTGTTTTATGAGATGCACTAAAATGACTGGTCCACAGCTTTTCCAAATATAATATTTTGAGGAGGGAAAATTAGTTGGTTTTATTTTATAAAGTATCTCAGACAAACAGAAGTGAGTGAAGCCCAACACAGCGTGAGAATGGTCTTTAAAACATGATGGATGTAACCATGGATTTTATCCTTTTCTTTCATGTGGCCAGGAGAAAATTCTTAAATCAAATCAAATCAAATCAATTTTATTTATATAGCGCCAAATCACAACAAACAGTTGCCCCAAGGCGCTTTATATTGCAAGGCAAAAGCCATATAATAATTACAGAAAACCCCAACGGTCAAAACGACCCCCTATGAGCAAGCACTTGGCGACAGTGGGGAGGAAAAAGTCCCTTTAACAGGAAAAAACCTCCAGCAGAACCAGGCTCAGGGAGGGGCAGTCTTCTGCTGGGACTGGTTGGGGCTGAGGGAGAGAATCAGGAAAAAGACATGCTGTGGAAGAGAGCAGAGATCAATCACTAATGATTAAATGCAAAAGAGCATGTTTAGTCTCCCAAAAGCGTGGAACCAGCTGTGTTGGTGCGTTGTGCCGTTGCATCATGCCATGCTAAGCTAAACTGCTACGTGCGGGACCAGTCTCACTGAGGAAACCGCTTCTGTGATCACGGAGTTGGACAGAACGCGATGATGAGAAGCCGCCTTTAACAGAACAGGCGGATGTGGACCAGCTTCAGCACTTGTATTATTGGCCAAGCTGAGCTAAACTGATAGCTAATAAGCTACCTGCAGCCGGTGAGCCCTGGTGGAGCAACCTCTTTTCCTGTGGACAAAAGATAGCGCCACACAGTGGAACAATAATTCTATATGGCTGTGTGTCTGTGAACACAGCAGGAGTGAAATCAGAGACACCACTTTCACGGTATGTGACCATTATTATTATATGGCTGCGATGTTACGCACACTCCGGTTGGCTGATTTCCGGTCTGATATTTTCCCTTATCAGACTAGTTACCATGACAATCAGAACGCGTATCACATTTGTTACAAACCAGAAAGCTAAAAACTGTGTTAGAAAAACCACACTGGGCATGAACATACTCCATAAATATCTAAACAGCATCGGAAAAAAACACACAGATTGAAAGCTTACCAGCTAACGAACGGACCATCTGTTAGCAATTTCTTCATGGAGGTTAAGTCAATAGATCGGACTATGAGCCGTCAGCAGCTTTCATATTTGGGCAATACCGTAAGATCATGTGTTTATATGTATAGTAGCCATATAATAAACAAATTATTAACCTCGCGCTCAGTTAATAATCCTTTATTATTCAGTCTTATTGAGACATATGTGATGTTTGTTTGGGGTTTTTGTGAATACATCGCGGGTTACAAAGAAGCGAGGAGGACAAATTCCAGAATCTGATTTGAAAGCCAAATTGAAGCCATATTACATTTGGAAACAAAAAAATAAATAAAAGAAAAATATTTCTGTGTAGGCTCTCAGTTGTCCAGGTGGTTTCCATAGTAGAGAAGCTTGAATCTTCGACTGGACTGGGACTGATTCTTCTCTACAAGAGTCAGACAGAAGTCAGACTTCCAGAGCAAGAATTTTAGCTGAGGAAGCTTCTGCGATTTGAAGCGAAACGTCCTCTCGTCAAGCAACCCAGTCCAGTCGAAGATTCAAGCTTCTCTACTATAAAAAGAAAAAAACAAGAAAAAAAAAAACAACAACAACAACACAGACTGACTGTGTGCTGGAGTAAGTCATGAGGTGGAAACAGGTGGACTGAACTTCAAGACACTCAACACCTGAGGTTACATCACTTTTACAACTAAAAATAGCTCTGAATCTGTGTGCAGTTTTCAGACGTTGTATGGTGAATTTTATTTTAATCAGCTACATTAGTAACTTGCACAAGTTAAAGAGTTGGAAGTAATGATTCATAATTGGTATGTAATTTTTAAAAAGATATTGTTTGATTGGAGTGAGATATGCCATTTAAGTCCCTGATGAGCCCTGAGGTCCACTGGAGCCTGACGCTGATCCCAGGATCAAAATAACATTCAATGATCATTATTAATTTTATTAGTATTTTTAAAGGCATGTGTTTTTAGCATTGGTAGCCAAATGGTTAGTGCACTTGCTTCCAAAACAGAATGTTCGAGGTTTAAGACCACCAGTGCCATTCTTCCTCTTATCTGGATTTATGTCAGGAAGAGCATCCGGTGTGAACTTTTGCCAAATCAATATGCAGATCCATTTTGCTTCAGTTGTGTGGTTCAAAAAGGGATAAGATAAAATAACTTACACCACCTCCTCCAACAATGAGGGCAGACAGAGTTCTGGTTTTGACCCTCCATTTGTCCTTTGTGACATCATAAAGCAATAATGGCAAAAAAGAATTAGAGGATCGAGACCAGAGGAACAATACTTGAGCTCTAAGGCCTTCAGACAGACGTGTCTGATCCTTTCAGCACTGCAGATTATGAAACACAAACCTGCCTTTGCTGTCTGCCAGCAGGGGGCAGCATGCAGCTCATGTCCAGTGCTCAAACACACCAACATGCCACTTGGTGCAGATTCAGCAGCTGCTCGATGAGACAAAAGTTTTCTCAGACACGTGTGTGTGGTTTGTGTGTGTGTGGTGTGTGAGCGTTTGTGGTCTGGGGTGGCCTGACCTGCTGCAGGGCGTGCTCGTGCCTGCGTGCCTGGCCTCTGCCTCGTGATGAAGGACCAGGTGGACAGCTTGTAGTGGTTGAGCAGGCAGATGATCACACACCCCATCACCGTCATCACCACGATGATGATGACGATCTGAACAAACTCCAGTTCAGCTGTACAAACACACAGAACAGAGAAGAAGGTTCAGAGCAAGCTGTCGGGCTTCACACAGCTCAGAACACAGAAATCTCACAACGCTCACTTATACATGTGCAACTTCTTTTTCCCCCATCATTGCTTGCTGTACAGGAACCTTTGAGTAATTATTTCTTGCATCTCGGTTCAAAACATTCTATTGATGACAATATGAATGCCCGAAAAGCAGAGATTATCATTAGAAATGATTGGCACGGCTGACTTGATTAATGGAGACCTTTACTGCAAGTTATGTCATCTGGCTGCCTCCCTGCTTTCTCACACATGGAGGGCAAAAAAAAAAAAAAAAAAAAAAGACAAAAAAAAAAAAAAAAGACATGCATCAGAGGGCTGTGCACGACACACACAATATAAATGTACAAGTTAATAGACACACCAATGGTAGATACACACTCCTACAAGCAGATATATACATCTGTAATGGTGTTGTTGATTATACTGTATAAGACTACATCATGTGACCTCTGGGTGACAATCACAAATATTTTGCTGATCAATATATGCTTTAGATCTCAATCTAGGTGTCTTGGTATACAACGGGTTGTCTTTCAGACCATGTTTTCCTTCACCTTTGACCCCTCCAAATCTAATCACATCCGATATCTAGCCAAGTAGTTATCTGACCAAATTTGATCCATCTAAATTTCTTAGTTTTTGAATAAATGAAACTCCCATTATAATGGATTCAGGTGGACCAGCAAATTTGTCCGTTTTATATAATATATATATATATATATATATAATATACTACAATATATATATATTACACTCAACAAAATATAAACGCAACACTTTGTGGTTTTGCTCCCATTTTGTATGAGATGAACTCGAAGATTTAAACTTTTTCCACATACACAATATCACCATTTCCCTCAAATATTGTTCACAAACCAGTCTAATCTGTGATAGTGAGCAATTCTCCTTTGCTGAGATACTCCATCCCACCTCACAGGTGTGCCATATCAAGATGCTGATTAGTCACCATGATTAGTGCAAGGTGTGCCTTCGACTGTCCACAATAAAAGGCCACTCTGAAAGGTGCAGTTTTGTTTTATTGGGGGGGGGGGGGGGGATACAGTCAGTATCTGGTGTGACACCATTTACCTCATGCAGTGCAACACATATCCTTCGCATAGAGTTGATCAGATTGTCAATTGTGGCCTGTGGAATGTTGGTCCACTCCTCTTCAATGGCTGTGCGAAGTTGCTGGATATTGCGAGGAACTGGTACACGCTGTTGTATACGCGGTCCAGAGCATCCTAAGCATTATTACTTTTTCTAAGTTTCACTGCGGAGTGGTACCTTAACATCTTAAATCCTGAATTATGCTTCTGCAACTCTAACTCTGTGGCCATGCCAATGACATCAACCGTGCGGGACAGTTTTAAAGTTCTCCGTTGCGCCTTTATGCAGTTTTTTCTGGAATTAATTTGTCCCTCAATGAGCTTCTTTCTGCAATCATCTACCTCCAAATCAAAGGTAAGGTGTACAATTTCCCTCCATGAATTGCAGGTTATTTGAGCAAATAGTTTTTCCGACTCCATGTTGTAAAGTTGGTCATATTTGCGGACGTTTCTTCCAAAAGTATTTGATCCATGATCGAAATGTAATTGGTGTGTGCACTGCAAACACTTTTAAAATGTGATGGGAGAGGAAGGAGTGAAAAGTGACAAATCACAGCCTTTTGTGGTGCCTGATTTAGCAGGTGCAGTTTGGAAAAAAAAAATGCCCAGGCTTTGAATCAAGGAAATAAGGCACCCACTTTCCTCGAATCAGTGAGTGTGAGTCCTGAACTTGAATTTGTACCTCTGTTACTGGGCACGTCCAGACTGTTCTATCAGTACATGAGAGGGGTTTTTAAGGGAAATACATTACGATGAGACGGGATGTTTTGTCCGATGTGTGCGAAACTCCGTTATGCAAAATGCAGTATATACGGTGTTTATTACACAGAAAACCAAACAAAAGCATTCTGACTTTTGCTTTTGTCTGATGAGTGTGAATATCCAGTTTATACGATGATGGTTTAGGTGAGTTTAATGTATACAAAAAGGTTTTACCACACCTTCTCACCCTTGACCTTGACTGATCCAAATCTAATCAACTCTAGATATCTATCCGAGTAATATCACACCACGTTTTGAAGTAAATATGTTCAGCCGCTTTTGCATTGTCTCTCGCACACACACCACACACACAACCACACACACACACACACACACACACCACACACACACACACACCACACACACACACACACACACACACACACACACCACACACACACACACACCACACACACACACACACACACACACACACACACACACAAGTAAAAACAATGTGCTGTTGCTGCTCTGCTGATGTGCAGGGTTAAAAACACACACAAAATGTGTACAAAAGCATCTTTGAGGTTTTCCTGATTTCTTGAGATTTATTCAGCCTGGCTGTGGTGTGTTGAGTTCACCAGCAGGGGGCGGCAGAGGCCAGTCGAGGCGTCTGTGCTTTTCTGGAAAACATCAGGATGAGCGTGGGGACTTGTCTGTCCCGCCGGCGGCGTACAGTACTGTCTTTGTAAAGATGCTGAATAACGGTGCCAGGTTTGTGCCACCAACAAACGTCACGATTACAAGCCATGAGGGCCATGTGGGAGGTCAGGGTCAGGTGGAGATACGCCACCATCTCTGCTCGGCAGGCACGTCTGCCTCTCATCTTTTGTTCATTGTTTCTCAGTCCTCCCACTCAGTCTCTGAAGCAAGCAATCACCTCCTGCATCTCCACATCGCTCCATCCATCTTCTCTCTGACCCCCGTCCTTCCATCCGCCTCCATCTTCCACAAGTCTTTTCTTGCATTCTTATCAGTTCTTCTCCTTTTCAATCTATCGCTTCTTCTGTTCCTCCTTCACCCACCATAATTCTCTGTTGCTGAATTTTCTATCTCGTTTTCACTCATGTGCATTTGACCTCAATTTGACCCCAATCTCACCCCCAACTGAAAGAACTTTTTGTTTTTGTGAAAGTGACGCCGGCATTTTTCTTTTTTTACTCCTAACCATTCTTCTACAGATCTAAAAGTCTGCATAAACTACAACTTCACTAATTTGTAGTATTTTATTTGTTATTAACGTTCTCTTGATGATGTTAACTGGTTTATTATGATGAGTAAAAAGAGGTCTCGATCTCAGTGGGCTTTTATCTGGTTAAATAAAGGTTATTATTATTATTACCTGAGGCAAAACATATGGCCATTGGGTCTAAGCCTTTTCACACTCTCGCTCTCTTCCAGGTCTGATGCGCGAGGTCAAAGAGAAGAGGTTGGTAAACTGCAGTCTCGAGGCAATCGTGACCGACTGTGTGGGCAGCGAGAATGACAGACTTTGATTATTTTTCCCGTTGGAGTGTTGATTCCTTGAAAGATATTTGTGAAAATGTGGTATTGGTGTCCAAGGAAGAACAACTGAACTTTATGCTGCACACAAACTGAAAATTCAGGATTTGCCCGACTCGACCCACTGCTAACCCAGACAGTGTCCATTCGTAAACATACGATCACTGATCACTGTTTCACTTGGCAGGTTTCCATAAATCTTGTGCACTATGTTTGTATTTCAGAGTGTGTGAAATAAATTATTTGTGAAGAATAAAACAAAATTAATCATGGATCTGGTTGTTGAATGGCAGTTGAATGATGTCTCTAGTAAATAACCCTGAAGTAACTGTCTGGTCCGTATCCCTGCATGTTCTGTCATTTATTAGGCTTATAGGCACATGTTGCTGTGATTGGATCAATGAATAATGAATGAATGAATGGGATAAAATGTACTGATTTGTATCACAACAGAGCAAGGCGACAGATTACGGAAGCATAGCGGAATTTTCTCCAGCAGCTTTTCTTGTCCGCTTCTTGGGGTGGACAAAGCATTTGGGATCATCTTAAGGTAATTATTTATAATATTTATATTGTAATGGCTTGGTAAAACACACTCAACAAAAATATAAACGCAACACTTTTGTTTTGCTCCCATTTGTATGAGATGAACTCAAAGATCTAAAACTTTTTCAACATACACAATATCACCATTTCCCTCAAATATGTTCACTAAACCAGTCATAAATCTGTGATAGTGAGCACTTCTCCTTTGCTGAGATAATCCATCCCACCTCACAGGTGTGCCATATCAAGATGCTGATTAGACACCATGATTAGTGCACAGGTGTGCCTTAGACTGTCCACAATAAAAGGCCACTCTGAAAGGCGCAGTTTGTTTTATTGGGGGGGGGGCTACCAGTCAGTATCTGGTGTGACCACCATTTGCCTCATGCAGTGCAACACATCTCCTTCGCATAGAGTTGATCAGGTTGTCAATTGTGGTCTGTTGGTCCACTCCTCTTCAATGGCTGTGCGAAGTTGCTGGATATTGGCAGGAACTGGTACACGCTGTCGTACTACGCCGGTCCAGAGCATCCCAAACATGCTCAATGGGTGACATGTCCGGTGAGTATGCCGGCCATGCAAGAACTGGGACATTTTCAGCTTCCAAGAATTGTGTACGGATCCTTGCAACATGGGGCCGTGCATTATCCTGCTGCAACATGGAGGTAATGTTCTTGGATGTATGGCACAACAATGGGCCCTCAGGATCTCGTCACGGTATCTCTGTGCATTCAAAATGCCATCAATAAAATGCACCTGTGTTCTTCATCCATAACAGCGTCTTGCCCATACCATAACCCCACCGCCACATTGGGCCACTCGATCCACAACATTGACATCAGAAAACCGCTCACCCACACAACGCCACACACGCTGTCTGCTATCTGCCCTGGACCAGTATGAACCGGGATTCATCCGTGAAGAGAACACCTCTCCAACGTGCCAAACGCCAGCGAATGGAGCATTTGCCCACTCAAGTCGGTTACGACGACGAACTGGAGTCAAGGTCGAGACCCCGATGAGGACGACGAGCATGCAGATGAGCTTCCCTGAGACGGTTTTCTGACAGTTTGTGCAGAAATTCTTTGGCTATGCAAACCGATTGTTTCAGCAGCTATCCGAGTGGCTGGTCTCAGACGATCTTGGAGGTGAACATGCTGGATGTGGAGGTCCTGGGCTGGTGTGGTTACATGTGGTCTGCGGTTGTGAGGCTGGTTGGATGTACTGCCAAATTCTCCTGAAACGCCTTTGGAGATGGCTTATGGTAGAGAAATGAACATTCAATACACGAGCAACAGCTCTGGTTGACATTCCTGTTGTCAGCATGCCAATTGCATCCTCCCTCAAATCTTGCGACATCTGTGGCATTGTGCTGTGTGATAAAACTGCACCTTTCAGAGTGGCCTTTTATTGTGGGCAGTCTAAGGCACACCTGTGCACTAATCCTGGTGTCTAATCAGCATCTTGATATGGCACACCTGTGAGGTGGGATGGATTATCTCAGCAAAGGAGAAGTGCTCACTATCACAGATTTAGACTGGTTTGTGAACAATATTTGAGGGAAATGGTGATATTGTGTATGTGGAAAAGTTTTAGATCTTTGAGTTCATCTCATACAAAATGGGAGCAAAACCAAAAGTGTTGCGTTTATATTTTGTTGAGTGTAGTTGCATTTTCACTCCTCCTTATAAGCATCTGTAAAATTATGTTTATTATGGATTTAGACATTTGTCTGACTGACGCTGTCATTGACCGACCCGTTTACCGTTTTTAAACCTCTCGACCTTTGAACCATCCTGGTCGCCCATGCGCATTCCCAAAGTGTGAAAAGGCTTATGTGTGAAGACCTGGCGTCTGTCTGTCCCTCTGTGTTCAACTAGTTCTGTTCTGCCACGTCTTCAATTCACAGGGAACATTGTTGGGACACAGACCTTGGACAAGTTCACAAGATGGCTAACCTGACCTATTTTAAGAGGTATTTAAGATGTTTAAAACATCACATTCTATAGCAAATTTGATTGGCATGATCTCGCTCACGTTAGTGCGCGAGCGTTGGTGATGTCGCTTCCTGGTATCACTAGCTGCTAACTTTGCTTCAATTCTTTGGCTAGAAATAACCTCTCTCTCTGCTCTCTCTCTAGCTCCCCCCTGCTCTCTCTCTCTCTCTCTCTCTCTCTCTCTCTCTCTCTCTCCTCTCTCTCTCTCTCTCTCTCTCTCTCTCTCTCTCTCTCTCTCTCTCTCTCTCTCTCTCTCTCTCTCTCTCTCTCTCTCTCTCTCTCTCTCTCTCTCTCTCTCTCTCCTCTCTCTCCTCTTCTTCTCTCTCTCTCTCTCTCTCTCTCTCTCTCTCTCTCTCTCTCTCTCTCTCTCTCTCTCTCTCTCTCTCTCTCTCTCTCTCACAGAAGCCAGTTTTTGGTCATGGACTTTTTGGTTTCAGTCATTCACGGATTTGCATACCTGAGGTGTGCAGACTTGTTTTTAAATAAAATCTGGATCGATCAGGCAGTTTATTTGTTGTTTAAATTTTAATGATGGTGGAACGTAATGTAATTTTGATGACATCACTATTTTAAATTCAGGTTTAGTTATTTTTGCTGATGGAAGCGTTCTGCACATGATGATTTCAAGGCCTGTCAGAAATGTAATAATCTAACAATAGTTTCTATTTTTACAGATAGTTGTACAGTCACACCCTCCTCCCTAATACTACAAGTATATTATTCCACAGTAAATATTAACATCCATATATCCGTTGTCTGTACCTGCTTATTGCAATTAAGGGTGACGGGGGGGCTGGAGCCTATCCCAGCAGTCACAGGGCGAGAGGCGGGGCAAACATTAACATACAGGAGCCTGAACCATATTTGGTAAAACATCCAAAGGCTGGACATGTTTTTAACACATGCTGTCCTTCTGCTAAATGCTCAGGAAGCATGAAGCTAAACTGAGCAATGGCATGCTGCATGTTACACGCATCCAACAGTGAAAGTCATGATGCTGCAGTTTTCTCTGCAGGCTGTGAGTCCCTTGTTGTGTTCTCAGTTTGTTCTCGACCTTGTCTTGGCACCATGTCTGACCTCTGACTCACACTCTGACTCACTGCTGGACTGTCACCGTGTGCGATTGTGTGTCTGTGCTGCAACAACGTCTGCAGCCCCTTACTTTACAGCATGTAAAACTTTCACTTTAAAGGCCGTAGGGGCAAAGTCATTCATTGATTAATTAGAATGCAAATCACTGAACCAAATTCTGTTACATTCATAGAACGATGAAATGCCACAGCACGGCGTGAAGAAACGTTTTTGTTTTTTTAACTGATGCTTTCAATTTATTTGCTGTATATCAATCTTCCATGATACACTTCATCTACATGCTCCATATATTCAAAATACTGCATTCCTCCCAAAATTGCTAACTTTGTTCTCTCAGTTTCTTAGCGATTAGGAATCTGTGTATATGTTCAGATTTGGGCGTTATTTTAATAAATTGTTCTTTTGGAACACGGTGGACTTTGTGAAAGAAATGTGGATTATACTGCAGGTTTGAACTCAGAGGTTTCTTGTTGCTGAGCCGCAGAACAGCGCCACCTGTCTGTTCTCACATGAATAAAAGGACATATGTTTAATGATCATCTGATGTGAAATTTTCTGCGCACCACATGAGGTGGGTTCCCATTAATGGAAATAGGAAACCACTGCTTAATGGAAACGCATGTTTAAAAAACCTGAAATATCACAAATAAATTTTTAACGCTTGTGTGAAATTGTTTTTCAGGAAAAATAAATAAATAAATAAAGAACCAAAGGTCTATTTAACTGTACCCACCCACTATTTACCCACCAAAAAATCTCAAAAAATTAGATCAGGACAATTTTTCCACCCCAGAATAGAGTCTTTTCACAAAACTTGTATCTTCATGATACAAGTTGTGTATTCTAATCAACGTGTTCTAATCCACAGTGTGTCACATTGATCAGAATATGGTGTTATTGTTATTTGATAAGACCACATATTCCCCACTGTACTGTTACTGTTCTCTCTCTACATTTATCTAAACATATGGCTAAAGCAATTTGTGCTTTGATAACAACTGATAGTGTCTTAAAATAAGCTAAAATAAAATTTGATACAAGTGAAGCTGCATGTACTGATCATTCAGTACGTGCAGTCACCATCAGTCATGATCAGTCACCAATATAACTTAGTTCTCAGGAACACTGATTGGGTTTAAATTAGATTCTTATTCACTTCTATGTTTTTTTCCATCCACTGCTGACGTCAGCATTTCTGGGATACTCACAATTTGTGTGTTGTGCAAAAAAGAACAACAACAAAAAAACCCTGCACAAACATTTTTCACATCAATTACTTCTAAGAGCGTGTTAAATATTTATCATATTTTAATTCACATTAATATTTCATGCCCATGTAACAGAAGAAACCATAAAATGCAGATATAGCAGGTTAACATATCACGTTTGCATGGACACAGTTTGAAGTAAATTCATCCTAAAGACAGAGTTTCATTTGTGTGAAATAACTTGAAAAACTTTAACAAGGAATTCTGTCAAAAACATGATATAATAAAATCAAAGATTCACCAGGAGTGTTAGTTTTTCCACATAAATGATGATTTAAAAAAGGTCCAGTCAGCATTTTGGTCCTTTTGGTTGAACCAGCCCCATTTGAATTTATTCCAGATGAACTTTAAATTGTCTCCATGCAACAGAACAACATTTCATCCATTTCTTTGTAGTTTCAACACAACGCGGTGCTCATTTTAAAATCTGTAACGCTGTCTCTCATTGGCTGTTGTGTGGATGAGCGGCGCTGTGCTACATTATCCTTCAGTCTTCAATCAGGACGTGAAAACGTGAGACTTAATAGCCACTGTGACATCTCACGAGAGACGTTTCCAAACAATTTTACAAATACATCCATCCATCCATCCATCCATCCATTTTCTTCCGCTTTATCCGGAGTCGGGTCCCGGGGGCAGCAGCTCAAGCAAAGCAGTCCAGACCTCCCGATCCACACACACCTCCCCCAGCTCCTCCGGGGGAACCACAAGGCGTTCCCAAGCCAGCCGAGAGATGTAGTCCCTCCAGCGTGTCCTGGGTCTTCCCAGGGGCCTCCTCCCAATGGGACGTGCCCGGAACACCTCTCCAGCGAGGCGTCCTGGGGGCATCCGGAAAAGATGCCTGAGCCACCTCAACTGACTCCTTTCAACGTGGAGGAGCAGCAGCTCGACTCAGAGACCACAGACTAAATCCGACACACGCCAGGAAAACAAAAATAACTCTTCTTCTTCGTCTTCTTTCGAAACCAACACAGTGCATTACCGCCACCAAATGTTTGGGCGTTTAGCATTAATGGATTCTGACAGATGCTATCAAAAATAACCCAAAAATGTTCACCACACAAGGTCGTGGGTTCAATTCCCGTGGCCTTTCTGTGTGGAGTTTGCATGTTCTCCCCGTGTGTGCATGGGTTTCCTCCAAGTGCTCCGGTTTCCTCCCACATCCAAAGACATGCGGGTTAGCTGGATTGGAGTCTTTAAATTGTCCGTAGGTGTGTGTGTGGGTGTGTCTGTGCTTGTTTGTCTGTTTGTGGCCCTGCGACAGACTAGCGTCCTGTCCTGGGTGTACCCCGCCTCGCGCTCTATGACTGCTGGGATAGGCTCCAGCCCCCCGCGACCCTTAATTGGACTAAGTGGTAGAATGAATGAATGAATGTTCACCACACAAGTAAAAACCTGGAGTTCTGGGAATTTCTGGAAAACTTTCATCACTGACTATTACAAATCACATGACATGTGGATGAAGTAAGAGACAAGCTTGTTAAATGTTATAAGGGATGACGTAACACCAGTATTGGATTAAAAAAAATCCAAAGTGGCCATATTTTTGGGGACTTACTGGTCAGTTGATATGACTATTGGTTTTACAGTTATCGCGAAAACACAGAACCCAGCCTTCAGATTCAATTTAATGGAAACTCTGTCTTTTCTTGGTACATTGGTTGGTTTTAAAAGGCTTTACAAAAAGAACATATTTACCCGTTATAGTTTGAAGGATTAGGTTTACCATTTTTGTCATTGTTCACTATTACTTGTTTAGTTGTGTTTTGAAATTTCAGTGATTAAGTTAAACTGTTCAGGCACTTTGTTCTTCTTTTTTTGTATAGTTGTCATGAGTGTATATATATATATATATATATATATATATTTTTTTTTTTTTTTTTTTTTCTTTTTCTTTATTTTTAATGGTATAAGGGGAGGGTACTCATAAGCCTTGCTACTGCCTTCACCCTTTCGGCCCCAAGGGTTCGCTGTACATTGTTCCTTTTGTTGCTCATCTGTGTGCCGGACAAATACATTTATTCATTTTCACCATTTTGCTTTGTTCATCCTGAAAATATCGATAAAGTTTTGCACAAATCTGTAATGAAAACTCAGCTACAGGCTGTTGTTGCAGGTAATGTGTCAAAATGAGATGATCATCGGCCCTGCTGGACACAAACACCACAACAATCATTCAACATGATCATTAGGTGACTGTGCAGCAGAGGCAAAGGTCTTTGTGCCTTTTGATCCGTCTTTGCATTTCAACTTGCTCCCTGAGAAATTAATACAAATGGGTTTTTTTTCCACTTGCATAACACAGCAGTGGTTAAACTGATCCCGTCTGTGGCTGACAGAGACAATGATTCATGTTTTTGTGTCCTCCAGAATGAACTATTGTTCCATTTACTGGCATATATTCAAATGACCCGGAATACAGCTGCTAGAGTTTTGACTAGACATCAGGAATTTGACGGTATTACGCCAGCATTCATTTCTCTTTGCTGGTTCTTGGTTCATATGAGGATTTTGAGGTTTTGTTGCAGAGACCAGAAAATACTAAATGGTTGTGCACCCACTTTTCTCATGGAGGTTGTTGAGCTTTATGTGCCGCCGGGTGCCCTGTGCTATCAGGGTGCAGAATCACTATACAATTCTGCAGATGGTAGAACCTTTGCACTTCTTTGCTGTTATTTATAATCAACAAATAGTCTTATTTGCATGTCTTTACTTATGGTGTTGACTTTTTTGCTCTGCTTGGTTGTTTCTTTTATATTAGTACGGCTTTGCTTTTTGTTTTTACCTTGTACTTTGTAATATGTTTTATACTGTAAAGCAATTTGAAATACAGTACAACTTGAAAATACTTTACAAATAAAGTTTTTTGCATTTATTTTCATTAGTTGCTTCATAATTTTTCCTATTATTATAATGATTTAGTCTGTTTTTATTTTTGTATTATTATTGTTCTTAGTTACTTAATAGTTTCTATATTATTACAATTGTTTTTGTTAATAATTACAATAATAAACAATTGAGTAACTAATATTATTAGTTACTTAACAGTTTATTATTACTATTATTAGTTACTTAATAGCTTTTGTTATTATTACTATTATTACTTAATTGTTTTTGTTAATAATAATAATAAGAAACAACTGAGTAGTATTAGTTATTTAATAGTTTTTATTATTAGCTACTCAATACCTTTTGTTGTTATTATTATTATTATTATAGTTATTATTACTGTACTGATGTGTTTTCACACTTTTGTTGAGTTTCAGATCATTTCAAATCCTGGTATGCATACTGAAAGTATGTTTGAATTTCTGCACAGGATGAAGGTGTGAAAAATGTGGACTAAATCTCAATATGTTTAAGATTTATAAAACAAATTCTTAAATTAGAAATCAATTTTCTGACAGTGTACATATTACACTGCAAGTACTGTATATAGGGATGGGTATTGATAAGATTTTATCGATACCATTATCGATTCCACTTATCGATCTGATTCCTTATCGATTCCCTTACCAATACCTCCTGTGAATTTTCTGTGTACTACAAGTAGGCTTTACAGGTTTTCTACGTCAACAACATTTTATTGAGTCTTAAAGTAAATACATATGAAATTGGTCACTGGATCCTTGATCTCTGGACATAAATAAACTCCACGTGGTGGATCCTTGATCTCTGGACATAAATAGAAATAAAATCTTAATAAAATGTAGTTTTTGTCAAAAGCATTTCCTTTCAGACATTAACGGCATGGATGTCACTCCATAGATCTGAGCTGAGCTCAGACGGCTGCTGGAGTCTGCAGGTCTACAGCCATACAGTTTTGGGCTGCTGCACGTCAGCCAGGACATCTCATTTTGGGAGGAAAAAAACATTTTGATCAATTGCCGTTTATTGTTTGTATTACAACATTTAGAAAGAGGTGCCATTTGATTTAAACCGCGATTCGCTTTGAAGTTATAAATTCCGAGGGAAAGAGCAGCGAAACAATGAACCAATGAAGCAGCAGATCGAAGCACTGCTTCATTGGTTCAAGGTTCAAAGCAAAGCAAAGCTGCAGAAACGGTTAATTACAGACCTGATGCAGGGTCTGTAATCAATGTAGAGAAATGATCAGTGGATCGAATAATTTCTTAACAATACCCGAAAAGAACCGGTTCCCGATACCTAAACCTAACTGTATACGTATGAAGTAATTACTTTAATTTTTTTTTATTTTTAAACTTTAAAGATCAGGTTACAGTTTTGAAACAATTGTTTCAAACTTTGTTTCAAATTGATAAATCGTGAAATATATTTTGAGTTCAGTTTGGTAATCTCTCAGGAATGGATGCAATTATGTTTGCGCTTGAGAAGCGTGTAACAATCACTCTACAATAAAATTAGGTCACCAGTATATGAAAAACTGCAGGGAAAACTAGACAACTAGAGGTCCGCCCGGTCTGACCAGCATCATTAACCCTCTCCAGGTCATTCATCTAGATAAGGGTGGGTTTGGATTAGTCTAGTCTAAACACACCCAATCCGATTGGTCCATCACAGCAGCCATAGGGTACAGGTGGGGTCACGAGGAGAGGAAGATGGCCAATCAGAACGAACCGTGCTGTGGTTAAAAAACAAAAAAACAAACAAAACAAAAACAAAATTTAATTCAGAAAAACCAACTGAGGTTTATCACTGAGTGAAGGAAGGAGGAACTTAAAGAAAACAGAGACCAGAGGAGATAAAATATAACACCTAACCTGGTACTGAAGAACAGCACGATAGATTAGTGGTTAGCACTGTTGCCTCACAACAAGGAGGTCCTGTGTTCGCTTCCCGTCCTTTCTGGTTGGAGTTTGCATGTTCTCCCTGTGTCTGCGTGGGTTTCCTCCAGTTTCCTCCCATAATCAAAAAATTGCTTATTTAGGGTCTGCTCCTTTCTCTGCCCCTGACCAAGGCAGAGTCTCTACATCTGGAGTTGGTCCGGGGACACCGGACTGTGGCTGCCCACTGCTCTAGTGGTTGGACTGTGTCTAAGTGTAACTGGGATGGGTTAAATCCAGAGGACAAATTTTGTTGTATGTCTGTAAGTAAAATGAGAATAAAACCCCTTCTTCTTAAAGACGCACACAGCTGAAAGTTGGACGATACCCTTTAGGACGGGTTAATATTTCCTGTGGCTGTAGAGGTAAGGCAAAGCTACATGAACCTCTGGTGATGTCATCATAGGGACACGCTTTCGGAACGCTCAACTGCAAAATGTCACCACCACAAATCAGAGTTTTCATCCCCACAGGGTGGTCTTAGCTCACACATGTCACTGTAACTCTGAAAGCCGCGTCAACAAAACCAACAACCCTGTTTTCATCTTAATGAGGGAGAATTTTGTTGATCTAACGAACTGGAGAGGCACGTGGGCAGACGTGTTTGTGCATGTGCCTCATTTTCTGCAGCCGGCTGCAGAGGCAGAAACAATTTTGTGTAGGTTAAGACAGACCCTGCTGGCCTGGGGCAGGAAGCGCTCATCCTCTTTAATATATTAAAGATAAGAAACATAACGCTACCTGGGAGTCAAAGCACACTTTACTAATAGTGGAACCCACTATTGTTTAACTGGGAGTTAAAATACAGAATGTTATCATGAACGGCAAAAACAGGAACCACAAGTCCACTTTTACCCACTCGGCACAGTAAACAGCTGGAGGGGAAACGTTATAGGCAATACTCATACTAGGCTATTAAATACAAAGGAGCCAAAAAGAAGACTTCCCAGGTAAATTCTTAAAAGGTAGCGGACATAAATGAAAGTGGTACCAGTATTGATGGAGCTGTGGAATTGTACAAATATAAGGCTAGTTTACATTGCAGGAACTTTGGCCACTCCCAAGATTTCAAGAACCTTTATCCGAACAGTTTGGTAATTGGCCTCATCAGCCACTGTGTCTCCAATTAGATGGACCATTCTTGCTTGCCTCTACTGGTGGTTGGCTCTCACTGCGGTATTGTATCACTTCCTGTTCCGGAGCACAGCGGTGTTTTTTCTGTATCTGTTAGCTGTTTAATCTGCGCAGTTAGATTGATCTAGTTATCTAGATTACGATTTGTTTCCCAGTGTAATCTTTATGTGCCTTAACTAAAGCACTCCTTCTGCTGAATCACCTCTAAATTATTTACACATTATTCACTTTGCGTGTTTTTAGGAATCCGCTAGCTTAGCGTAGCTACTAGCTCTTAGCCGATTTAGCATGGCGGCTTCTCCTGTCTCTCCCGCACTTTTCTGCTCTGGGTGTGAAATGTTTAGTTATTCCTCGGCCTCCTTTAGCAGTAACGGTACTTGTAATAAGTGTAGCTTATTCGTAGCTTTGGAGGCCAGGCTGGGCGAATTGGAGACTCGGCTCCGCACCGTGGAAAATTCTACAGCTAGCCAGGCCCCTGTAGTCGGTGCGGACCAAGGTAGCTTAGCCGCCGTTAGTTACCCCCTGGCAGATCCCGAGCAGCCGGGAAAGCAGGCCGACTGGGTGACTGTGAGGAGGAAGCGTAGCCCTAAACAGAAGCCCCGTGTACACCGCCAACCCGTTCACATCTCTAACCGTTTTTCCCCACTCGACGACACACCCGCCGAGGATCAAACTCTGGTTATTGGCGACTCTGTTTTGCGAAATGTGAAGTTAGTGACACCAGCAACCATAGTCAATTGTCTTCCGGGGGCCAGAGCAGGCGACATTGAAGGAAATTTGAAACTGCTGGCTAAGGCTAAGCGTAAATTTGGTAAGATTGTAATTCACGTCGGCAGTAATGACACCCGGTTACGCCAATCGGAGGTCACTAAAATTAACATTAGATCGGTGTGTAACTTTGCAAAAACAATGTCGGACTCTGTAGTTTTCTCTGGGCCCCTCCCCAATCAGACCGGGAGTGACATGTTTAGCCGCATGTTCTCCTTGAATTGCTGGCTGTCTGAGTGGTGTCCAAAAAATGAGGTGGGCTTCATAGATAATTGGCAAAGCTTCTGGGGAAAACCTGGTCTTGTTAGGAGAGACGGCATCCATCCCACTTTGGATGGAGCAGCTCTCATTTCTAGAAATCTGGCCAATTTTCTTAAATCCTCCAAACCGTGACTATCCAGGGTTGGGACCAGGAAGCAGAATTGTAGTCTTACACACCTCTCTGCAGCTTCTCTCCCCCTGCCATCCCCTCATTACCCCATCCCCGTAGAGACGGTGCCTGCTCCCAGACCACCAACAACCAGCAAAAATCTATTTAAGCATAAAAATTCAAAAGAAAAAATAATATAGCACCTTCAACTGCACCACAGACTAAAACAGTTAAATGTGGTCTATTAAACATTAGGTCTCTCTCTTCTAAGTCCCTGTTGGTAAATGATATAATAATTGATCAACATATTGATTTATTCTGCCTTACAGAAACCTGGTTACAGCAGGATGAATATGTTAGTTTAAATGAGTCAACACCCCCGAGTCACACTAACTGTCAGAATGCTCGTAGCACGGGCCGGGGCGGAGGATTAGCAGCAATCTTCCATTCCAGCTTATTAATTAATCAAAAACCCAGACAGAGCTTTAATTCATTTGAAAGCTTGACTCTTAGTCTTGTCCATCCAAATTGGAAGTCCCAAAAACCAGTTTTATTTGTTATTATCTATCGTCCACCTGGTCGTTACTGTGAGTTTCTCTGTGAATTTTCAGACCTTTTGTCTGACTTAGTGCTTAGCTCAGATAATTATAGTGGGCGATTTTAACATCCACACAGATGCTGAGAATGACAGCCTCAACACTGCATTTAATCTATTATTAGACTCTATTGGCTTTGCTCAAAAAGTAAATGAGTCCACCCACCACTTTAATCATATCTTAGATCTTGTTCTGACTTATGGTATGGAAATAGAAGACTTAACAGTATTCCCTGAAAACTCCCTTCTGTCTGATCATTTCTTAATAACATTTACATTTACTCTGATGGACTACCCAGCAGTGGGGAATAAGTTTCATTACACTAGAAGTCTTTCAGAAAGCGCTGTAACTAGGTTTAAGGATATGATTCCTTCTTTATGTTCTCTAATGCCATATACCAACACAGTGCAGAGTAGCTACCTAAACTCTGTAAGTGAGATAGAGTATCTCGTCAATAGTTTTACATTCTCATTGAAGACAACTTTGGATGCTGTAGCTCCTCTAAAAAAGAGAGCTTTAAATCAGAAGTGCCTGACTCCGTGGTATAACTCACAAACTCGTAGCTTAAAGCAGATAACCCGTAAGTTGGAGAGGAAATGGCGTCTCACTAATTTAGAAGATCTTCACTTAGCCTGGAAAAAGAGTCTGTTGCTCTATAAAAAAGCCCTCCATAAAGCTAGGACATCTTTCTACTCATCACTAATTGAAGAAAATAAGAACAACCCCAGGTTTCTTTTCAGCACTGTAGCCAGGCTGACAAAGAGTCAGAGCTCTATTGAGCTGAGTATTCCATTAACTTTAACTAGTAATGACTTCATGACTTTCTTTGCTAATAAAATTTTAACTATTAGAGAAAAAATTACTCATAACCATCCCAAAGACGTATCGTTATCTTTGGCTGCTTTCAGTGATGCCGGTATTTGGTTAGACTCTTTCTCTCAGATTGTTCTATCTGAGTTATTTTCATTAGTTACTTCATCCAAACCATCAACATGTTTATTAGACCCCATTCCTACCAGGCTGCTCAAGGAAGCCCTACCATTATTTAATGCTTCGATCTTAAATATGATCAATCTATCTTTGTTAGTTGGCTATGTACCACAGGCTTTTAAGGTGGCAGTAATTAAACCATTACTTAAAAAGCCATCACTTGACCCAGCTATCTTAGCTAATTATAGGCCAATCTCCAACCTTCCTTTTCTCTCAAAAATTCTTGAAAGGGTAGTTGTAAAACAGCTAACTGATCATCTGCAGAGGAATGGTCTATTTGAAGAGTTTCAGTCAGGTTTTAGAATTCATCATAGTACAGAAACAGCATTAGTGAAGGTTATAAATTATCTTCTTATGGCCTCGAACAGTGGACTCATCTCTGTGCTTGTTCTGTTAGACCTCAGTGCTGCTTTTGATACTGTTGACCATAAAATTTTATTACAGAGATTAGAGCATGCCATAGGTATTAAAGGCACTGCGCTGCGGTGGTTTGAATCATATTTGTCTAATAGATTACAATTTGTTCATGTAAATGGGGAATCTTCTTCACAGACTAAAGTTAATTATGGAGTTCCACAAGGTTCTGTGCTAGGACCAATTTTATTCACTTTATACATGCTTCCCTTAGGCAGTATTATTAGACGGTATTGCTTAAATTTTCATTGTTACGCAGATGATACCCAGCTTTATCTATCCATGAAGCCAGAGGACACACACCAATTAGCTAAACTGCAGGATTGTCTTACAGACATAAAGACATGGATGACCTCTAATTTCCTGCTTTTAAACTCAGATAAAACTGAAGTTATTGTACTTGGCCCCACAAATCTTAGAAACATGGTGTCTAACCAGATCCCTACTCTGGGTGGCATTACCCTGACCTCTAGTAATACTGTGAGAAATCTTGGAGTCATTTTTGATCAGGATATGTCATTCAAAGCGCATATTAAACAAATATGTAGGACTGCTTTTTTGCATTTACGCAATATCTCTAAAATCAGAAAGGTCTTGTCTCAGAGTGATGCTGAAAAACTAATTCATGCATTTATTTCCTCTAGGCTGGACTATTGTAATTCATTATTATCAGGTTGTCCTAAAAGTTCCCTAAAAAGCCTTCAGTTAATTCAAAATGCTGCAGCTAGAGTACTGACCGGGACTAGAAGGAGAGAGCATATCGCACCCATATTGGCCTCTCTTCATTGGCTTCCTGTTAATTCTAGAATAGAATTTAAAATTCTTCTTCTTACTTATAAGGTTTTGAATAATCAGGTCCCATCTTATCTTAGGGACCTCGTAGTACCATATCACCCCAATAGAGCGCTTCGCTCTCAGACTGCAGGCTTACTTGTAGTTCCTAGGGTTTGTAAGAGTAGAATGGGAGGCAGAGCCTTCAGCTTTCAGGCTCCTCTCCTGTGGAACCAGCTCCCAATTCAGATCAGGGAGACAGACACCCTCTCTACTTTTAAGATTAGGCTTAAAACTTTCCTTTTTGCTAAAGCTTATAGTTAGGGCTGGATCAGGTGACCCTGAACCATCCCTTAGTTATGCTGCTATTGACGTAGACTGCTGGGGGGTTCCCATGATGCACTGTTTCTTTCTCTTTTTGCTCTGTATGCACCACTCTGCATTTAATCATTAGTGATCGATCTCTGCTCCCCTCCACAGCATGTCTTTTTCCTGGTTCTCTCCCTCAGCCCCAACCAGTCCCAGCAGAAGACTGCCCCTCCCTGAGCCTGGTTCTGCTGGAGGTTTCTTCCTGTTAAAAGGGAGTTTTTCCTTCCCACTGTAGCCAAGTGCTTGCTCACAGGGGGTCGTTTTGACTGTTGGGGTTTTACATAATTATTGTATGGCCTTGCCTTACAATATAAAGCGCCTTGGGGCAACTGTTTGTTGTGATTTGGCGCTATATAAAAAAATTGATTGACTGATTGATTGAATGTGGTGAAGAATGCGGCTCACAGTGACAGCTAGTAAACAAACTTTAGCCTTAATGTTAGATGCAAAGCAATTTTTAAAAACTTGAGCATTCAATGTTAGCACGTTAGTCAAAAGGTAAAAGCAGGAGTAATTACATTTTTTTTTCTAAATTTGGCTTTATTACGAGATTGCTGCATAATGCTCTTTCTTTTTCTTTAATTGTGTGGACTACTTGATTGCAGTGGCCGATCTGCTCTGTGTAAACCTGATCCCGTCAGGTCTCAGAAGCTAAGCAGTGCGGGACCTGGTTAGTACTTGGATGGGAGACCTCTTTGGAACACCAGCGGCTGTGTGTGTTTCTCCAGGTAACACTGGAGTTGCGTCAGAAAGGGCATCCGGCGTAAAACTAGTGCCAAATATCAATGCGGATCTGGTTGTATTCACTGTGGCGACCCCGAAGACACACACAAAAAAAATGGGAGCAGCCGAATGGACAACAACACTTGATTGCAATGACCTCCAAACTGCAACGTCCCTCATTGGGGGAAGGAAAAAAAAAGCAAGTCTTGTGTCCTGGTGTTGCCAACCCACGACGGTTTGTGGCGCAGCATGTCATTGGTCTTATGGTGTTAGCCATCTTTAATGTTGTGGTTGTTCAGATCCTTGTAGTCCTGCATATGTTCTCTCAGCAATGTTTCGCGGCTTGCATTATTTCTGCAGGTATCCAGTTCTGCTGTAGATTTTCGCATTCTACCTCAAGGATTCGAATCCCTGCTGGACCTCGTCCATCACCTGTACGTCCATGTCCGGTCTGACATGTGCAAAGATGGAAACTGGTCTAAACATTTATTGACTATCAGGAACTGTTTAAAAAAGTTTGCTGTTGCAAAATACAAATTTTCATGGCTCAAGTGGTTATGCACATGTGATGTCAAATATGTCATGTAGGACAGCCCTGCTCTGAGACAGCCGGGAGTCACACAGAAAGACACATGGACATAAATGATGTTTGTGACAATCAGTGAACCGCAGCTAATAATGCATACGCAGTGAAGGCAGGGCGGACTGATTTTTAGGGGGGACTGTTCGATCTGCGACACAGGACTTCAGTGGCAGGACCTAAGGAGGTAGAAGGTTAACAGAGTTTCAGCTGTGATCAGCGTTCAGCACAGCAGCCCCGCGGAGGGACTGAAGCGCCACACTCTGGATAAATATCACAGGCCGGAAAAAGGACACACCAGATGCCTGGCTGAAAGTAGTTTTCTCACAGCTGTATTCAAAGCAAAGAACAAAGTGCAGATGTTACAAAACTGAAGCAGCTTTTCTTGTGGACATTTGTGCATTAGAGAGGAAGGAAGGAAAGAAGGAAGGAAGCCAGCGAGGTTGCAGAACACAGTGTGCGGCGATGGATCTGACGGAGGCCAGAGAACAGTGTGTGCCGGCGGCCTGCATTACCAGCACCAGTCTGATGTTATTACAACACTAATCCACTAGTCAAAATAACATCAGCCCGGCATCTGCAGCACCTTTATTCCTCCTGCAGGCTGAACAACGTGCACGCCGGGCCGGCTGACCAATCACCGCACTTCGACTGTGGCGTGCAAAAAGGTCACAGAGTTTATTTAAATCCAAACTCATTATGCCAAAACTAAACAGCTAGAGACAATTTGGCAACACCCGCTGCACACAAAACTGAGGTTATAAATAAAAAGAGATTCTCAGATATCGATACACAAATTATTAGATTACAATTATGAGACAACTCATTTGCAACAGAACTGATACCAACTGTACCATGTTCCCCTCCTCCAGTTGACACACAACACCACTGTATAAACACGCTCACACAAAATTCTAAACACACGCAAAAATCAAACCAACCAACCAACCAACCAACCAAAAAAAAAAAAAAAAAACTGCTTTGACTGCTCTTCTTTTGTTGTGCTTCGTAGCTCCTCACTAGGACAGAGTCAGAGACAGCTAGCCGCAGTGCAACATTACCACTGATATTAAAAAATGAAAGCAGGCCATAGGTAAAAAAGAAAGAAAGAAAGAAAAAAGTCATGGAGTGGTGTTAGATATGATGAGGTTGCTATGTCTTATTTAAGGGTCATTTGATATCAAAGTCGTGAATTCAGCTTCAACACAACTCCAAAATCCAAAGTTGGAAACTTCCGAAAACAGAGTCGACTTGTTGAACTTGGAAAACAATATGGATGCATGCAGTAACGTATCAAGGAAAAATAAATAAGTTGTTCATATGTTGTTTTCTGAGGGATTTTTTTTTTTTTGCACTACCTCAGAAAATGTAAATATGTATTTTTTGCACTACTCATACAAAATATACCACAAAATATTCCAATATACATATCTATATTTTACAGTTATATTACCAATATTGTTTGCATTGTTCTGATCTTTATTTAGAAATCTTTGCTCATTTTGTTTTATTTATTTTTGTCATTCCCCAGGTATCGAAAATGGTAGTGAGGATTTTCATGGTTGGGGGGGTATAGAGTCTGATATTCCAGCATAAAACCGCTAAAAACAGATGACAATCAACCGCCACACTGTGGCCACTGACGCATTCAGCAGAAAAAAAATCATCTCCAAGCTCAAATGATTCAGATTCCAAAGGAGGCAAATTTTTTTTTCTTTCCACAGTGTTTTCAGACTGCTGCTCTTGGGAGAGGAATGCTGCTCCATTTCTGTGAGACTTCCACTAAAATCCAACATTTTTCAAGAATAAGGAAATTAATGTACTCTCTTATCCTACAACCCCGAGGAGGCTAAAATTACTGCAGCTGCTGTCAGAGACAAACAGCAGCTTCATGTTCCTCAATGTTACATTCAAAAAGTCCAAGACCAAAGAGTGCAACAACACCGACCAGGAGAATGCCCTCTGACCTTTCGGCATATGTGTGTGTGTGTCTGTGTGTGTGTGTGTGAGTGAGGCTGGCGAGAGGTCAGACGGTTTAGTCGACCTCTCACTGAAAACAAGCCGTCAGACGTAACAGACGCACATCAGCAGCCATCAGCACAAACAGCGTCTGAATGTGACGCGTGCAGCAGCACTTATTCAAACGCAAACCTCCGCCGAGCCCCAACTGCCTGCTGCCCCCACCTAAAAAAAAACAAAATGCTTTCAATGTGTGTTTAGTTATTTACTTTTTAACTCACGCATCTAAATATAGGTGAGAAACGCTTACAACGTTTATGAGGTGAAGGCCAGCTGTCTACATACTGTCCAGTCGCTTTAGGAGAGACTGCGGCTGACCATTGACTTCAGAGCTGGTGGTTTGATCCCTGTCTGTTTGTGTGCATGTTGCAGTGTCGTAAACCCCTGACAGTTCACAGAGTGCAGGTCAGCACCATGCACAGCAGAGCCAGGTGCATGTGCACATGATAAAACCAGAAATGAACTGATGACTCGCACATGAACAGTTAGGTTTTAGTCCCGGTGTTTGTCCCTGGATTCTGTGAATGAGAGGCTACACCTCCCCCGGGATGGGACACTAGTTCATGGCAGGTTACTTCCCCAGCCAAGGCTGGAACCATTTACTGCCGGGTGGACCGAGACAATGCAGATGAAATGTGTTGGTGCAGTCTGACAGCATGTTTTTATTTAATTCTTTTCATGTGGTATCCAACTTTTATTTTTGTTATTTCAGGTAAAGTATAATTTCAGTTGCAGCTTAAAGAAAAGGACATGTTGCTTTGCAGAGGTTATAGAAAGAAAGGAATATTTCTCAGTCATAATTTGTTGGCAGCTTATTGTTTTTTAAAAGACGAAAAGAGAAACTGGTCTTGTGAGCTGTGTGAAAGGTACAGAATCATCAGTTTGGGTGTATGGTTGCATCCTGACTGTTTCCTGCCTGGTTTTTACAGGCTGCACCCCTGAAACCTACAGGGGGAGTAGCCAGGGGCTTTCTGTAGGACGTCTGGGAGACCCAGAAGACAAGCTGCCTCATCAAGCTTTAAATCAATCTGCCGATTCCACAGAGACTGGGACCAGGACGCAGACATCGACATTCCTCACTCAACCTCACAGATGAGCTCTGAAACTATCCTGTAAGAGGTCTGGGCCTGCCTGCTTTAGTCTGCATAAAGGAAGCGCCATTTCCCCCAAACTAACTCACGCCGAGCTGCAGCTGCAGCGACGCCGGCATGATTCAGGAAGCACAGTGGATGCAGGCTGATAGTCCAGGCCAGCCGCGCAGGGTCTGGCTCATGAGGTACTTGCTAATTCAGAGGAGGGGAGCACAGGGAAAAGCCTTTTGCTGTCGGACTGGAGAGACTGAGCTTCAGCTATTATGAATCGCAGCTTGTCGCCGGGCAGCACACAGACCTCGAGCTCAGACAGCAGATTGTGAAATCACTGCAACAGACGGCCGGGCAGCATAACTCAGGAGACTGCAGCCCACCACAAAAAGGAGGAATTAGCCACTCCAGGCAGAGAGGAATCTTCTTTGGGATTTGCGTGTCCCCTAACCCCCCTCCCCCCCAAAAAAAGTCCAGAAAATGTTGAGGCAGTAGATGAGCGCAAGACGAGCTGAGCTCCACACCCTGCAGCTGGCTCTTCCCTGCAGGCATTTCTCATTTCCGACCACACTCCAGAGCAGCGGCCCAGTCAGGGAACAACAGGATTGTCAAGTCACACCTGGCAAGGAAACATCCTCTTTACTCTGAAATCCGGCACGTCGCCGCGGTGATCTCAGCGCTCAGTCCCTCAAACCCCCCAACCTCACTCTACAGCAGAACCAAGACTAATGGAATAATGAGTCAAAAACTATCAAAGCCGTCGATTGCCTTGGAAAGGTCAGGGACCACACGCTATATCCACCAGACTACAGAACCAACTTGGGTCCTGGATGGCAACCACACAGAGAGACAACTGGCCCATCCCCAATTCTCCAATGTAACCATCTATCTGCTGCAGCCAGGTGAAGTGTGGGCATCCCCTCCTCCAGTCACTGGGGCCCTCAACAATGAGGCACCTGCATCACGCACAGACAAACCCGACACATGTCCAAAATGTTGGAGCTGATGTTCCCCAACACTGCAAGTGATCCTCCTCATCCGAGTCTCACTAAGCAAGCGCTTGCTGAACACAGCGTCACTGCGGAAGTACCCAAGAGACCTGGTACCAAAGACATCCAGTCATTGAATTAGGTCATTGGTTAGTGTCCAAATCTCACAACCACACAGTAAGACAGGAAGCACCAGGTCCCTAAAGGCTTGGACCCTCCTTCTCCTGCAAAGATATCAACATCAGCAAACACCTCTGACCTTTGACCCAAATGACTCCATGAGATCTTCTCAGGCGTTTCTCGATCTCCAAGACCAAGGACCCACAGACATGACGATTGCTGCCATCATAAACTGACGTTGCTACAAGTTCAATACTTTCGCTATATAGATACACTCCTGATGGTGTCCAGGGACTCACTGAAACCCCGGATCTTAGTCCTGATCCAGGACAATCGCAAACCCAGGAAGTCCAATTCCTCACTCAGTTTTTCAAGTTCTGCAATCAGAGTATCCACTGATTCGACAAAGATCACAGCATCATCTGCAAAGTCAGGGTTGGTACACCTTTCCTCATCAACAAAGGCACCTAAGCTGCTGGTATTCACCATCTGACCCAACACCCGGTCAAAACGCCAGTCCATGTTAGCACTGAACGGTGTAGGAGACACATAATACGAATAAAATTATGAAAATATGGTTAAACATGATGTACAAGATCAATATACAAAGCAACTTTGTTTTTTCTTGTGTAAAACAATAGGATGGTGGAAATTAGGAGCAAGTGTAGTTGAGTTCCATGCAGCCTGATTGAGCTTGGTTGGCAGGTTCTTTCATATCCAAAGCCTTGGTCTGGTGGCCATGAAGGCCACCGCTGCTTGAACACCACGTATGCCACATAAACACGAACGTTGACTTGATTTTGTCGTGCTGGGAGAGTCAACGCTTCAACACCAAATAACACGTAAATGGGACTTAGTTTAAGCTCATCATATCCAAGATCACACCATGACACCCCCCCGGTCACCGTTCATTTTTATTACCAACAATAGCAATAATGTTGCATTGCAGTTGGCTGTCCTTGACTCCACTGTATGTGTTAGCAAAGTGCTACAAAGCGCTGGTTCATGACAGTCGGGCTAGTCCAACGCACGCGTCAAACACTGTACAGATGTTGGACAGCAAGTCCATTTCTGCTGCAGTGGCATGTTTGGAATTTAACAGCAGTTGTAGAAAGACTGCAATCTGCGGACCAGCACCACGACCAGCACCGTCGAAAAACAAGGAGGCATCGCTCTCCGTCTTCCTCAAACCTTGCACCAGCTGATTTAGTGTGAATCTGAACTCCGTCATACAGACGTAATTTGGTCGGTAACCTCAAAAGTACAAAGTTTGGTAGTTAACCTGAGCAGCTGTTGAAGGCTCAAGGATCAGTATTGTTTCGGACATGAAAATGTGGTAATGTACCACCGCAGCTCTGAACTTTGAAGACCTGAGCATAACAAGAACTGCACAGTTTTTGATTATTGATTATTATTGATTATTATTATTATTATTGATTATTTTATTTTATTTTAATGAAACAGTGTGGCACAACCACTCATGTGGCCATGTCGGCAGCCACAACTCAGCAAAAACTGATATCAAAATCCAAAATCCAACAGACAGACTTCAGTGAGAAAACCACACAGACAGAAGACGAATCACTGCAGCTGGAAGTGTGAAAGATGCGTCTTAGTCCTGAAAATTGTGCTATTTTCACAGTGAAGCCCAGTATATCTTCAGATTTATCTCACGGAGCATCAGAGTCCCTTTCTTATTCATACAAGATTTCACACAGAACATTCTGGACTCATGAAGTCCTCTGGTGTGATTTCGACTTTTGGATGTTTTCGTGCTCTCGCCACAACAAGCAGGTGTACCTAATGAAGTGGCCACGTTGCAAAGCAGGACTAAATAAAACCGGCTTTCTTTTCTGCAACTTGCTGGCCGTCCGGTTATCCAGAGAGCTGCAGTCCAGTGAGAGTCCTGCCGAGTTCACAGCCTGCTGCCCACCACACACACACTCACACGGCCCTGTCTGCTGCCACTGCTGTTACTATGGTAACCACTGGGCACAGTGCTGTGCTCAACAGCAAGGGCCTAGAGCGGCTGCTAGGGCGCCGTGGCAGCGACCTGGCTGGCACTGACACACACACACACACACACACACACACACACACACACACACACACACACACACACACACACACACACACACACACACACACACACACACACACACACACACACACACACACACACAGAGAGTCAGGAACAAGATCTCAAGAAAGTGTGCAACTGCCACCATGACCTCCATCAGCATCTTGTTATTCAAAGATCATCATCAGGTTACCAAGTGACACTTTCACAATTTGACACATGAAGAAAATTCTTCTTCAGCTGCTCCTGCTTCACCCTCCACACGTCTGAAGGCCTCCTGACTCCAACCTGGTCTGACATCTGGGTCACAGTCTTTTGACTGAGCGATGTGGCAACGACACGGCTGAGGTTCGTAGCATGGGAACACGTAGAGATTCTGGCCACCATAGGGGAGAAAATGAAGTACCTTGAAATATGTAATGTAATATACCATTTTAAAGGGTAATGTCTGCAGAATTAACCTGTGAGGTTTCAGAGCTTAATACCTGCTCAGTTTGGAGACACAACTGAATCAACATTCAGATCACCTCACCGTGGGCAAAACAAACAAACAAAAAAACCAAAACAAAAACTAGGACTGCAAGCAGTCACATACGGCCCTCGTGTCCACGCCACCGCCTCCCTGGGCCAACGTGTCCCCTTGTGACCAGATGTGGGCAGGTGCGTACAGAGGCTGACCCTCATCACACAGTTCAAGTTTCATGCAAATCAGACAATGCATGAAGGAGTTATGACATGTTGATGGGTCATCCACTAGAGGGCGCTCAGAACACAAATGGGTCAGGTGCATTGCGTATGTGGCAGACACTCAAAAACAAAATGCATTTCTGAAGATTCTTGGACCATACTTTGAGTAGTCCACTTCCTTAAAACTAATACTCTTCCAACAGCATGTCCGTATTTCTGGTCCAATACAAGATACACAAACATGTGACATGGGCACGAAAACGTGACGTACAGGAACTGAGAGAGATTTATTGGAACTGTTAGCTACTGCTTGAAGTGTTCAAACCAAAATGTACTGTGAGAACGAAACAACAGTGCACTCTAAATCATGGTATAGTTCCAGGCTGGTTCTGTAATAAGTGGAATGCTACAGAGTGTGACGCGCACAGAGTGTGACGTACACAGAGCGTGATGCACCATGTCTGTGCATCATCAATGGTCCTGATATCAAATACATTCAAAGAAATAGATGAATAATAGTAACTACATTTTAACTTCACCAGAACTACTGACATTCCATAAACAGCTGCCCTGTATCATTGGTATGTCATCTCTGAGGTGCAAGTTTTTGTGACGTACCAAAATGTGACGTACTGTGTCATTGGAAACAATAAGTGAGTGTACATACTGAACAGGGTGACTGAGTAACGCGGCAATGACACAGCTGAGCAACGCAACTGAACAGGGTGACTGAGTGGTGGAGTAAAAAAATGATATATTCTCTGAGATTAAAGTGTCATATTTATAGTGCATCTGGAAAGTATTCACAGCGCTTCACTTTTTTCCATATTATGTTATGTTACAGCGTTATTCCAAAATAGATCAAATTAATTTTATTCCTCAAAATTTTACACACAATACCCCATAATGACAATGTTTTTTTTTTATTTTTGTAAATTTATTAAAAACAAGAGCAATCGAGATTTCTGACTCAAATTAAAATTAAAAATTAAAACTCAAATTAAGATATGCGATTCACATCGTGACCAGGACTTTACCTGAATCCGGATTCCACAACATAATGTAATAATTGCATACTGATAATAAGGAATGGTCACGACTGATCAAGATGTTGTAATGTGATAATTAATTCACAGGGTGAAAGAAAATAGTGTCTTCCTGATCTTGGTTTTACATTATGAGGTCATATCAGGATATGTCATTCAAAGCGCATATTAAACAAATATGTAGGACTGCCTTTTTGCATTTACGCAATATCTCTAAAATCAGAAAGGTCAGAGTGGTGCTGAAAAACTAATTCATGCATTTATTTCCTCTAGGCTGGACTATTGTAATTCATTATTATCAGGTTGTCCTAAAAGTTCCCTAAAAAGCCTTCAATTGGTTCAGAATGCTGCAGCTAGAGTACTGACGGGGACTAGCAGGAGAGAGTATATCTCACCCGTGTTGGCCTCCCTTCATTGGCTTCCTGTTAATGCTAGAATAGAATTTAAAATTCTTCTTCTTACTTATAAGGTTTTGAATAATCAGGTCCCATCTTATCTTAGGGACCTCGTAGTACCATATTACCCCATTAGAGCGCTTCGCTCTCAGACTGCGGGCTTACTGGTAGTTCCTAGGGTTTGTAAGAGTAGAATGGGAGGCAGAGCCTTCAGCTTTCAGGCTCCTCTCCTGTGGAACCAGCTCCCAATTCAGATCAGGGAGACAGATACCCTCTCTACTTTTAAGATTAGGCTTAAAACTTTCCTTTTCGCTAAGGCTTATAGTTAGGGCTGGATCGGGTGACCCTGGACCATCCCTTGGTTATGTTGCTTTAGACGTAGACTGTGGGGGGGTTCTCATGATGCACTGTTTCTTTCTCTTTTTGCTCCGTATGCATCACTCTGCATTTAATCATTAGTGATCGATCTCTTTTTCCTGGTTCTTTCCCTCAGCCCCAACCAGTCTCAGCAGAAGACTGCCCCTCCCTGAGCCTGGTTCTGCTGGAGGTTTCTTCCTGTTAAAAGGGAGTTTTTCCTTCCCACTGTGGCCAAGTGCTTGCTCATAGGGGGTCGTTTTGACCGTTGGGGTTTTTCATAATTATTGTATGGCCTTGCCTTGCAATGTGGAGCGCCTTGGGGCAACTGTTTGTTGTGATTTGGCGCTATATAAGAAAAAAGTTGATTGATTGATATCTGTTAAGTAGTTTTGACGTAACCCTTAAAAGTCTACAAAGGGAAATCCTGACCTAGAATCAGAATCCAGATCCACATCACCTACAAAATGTAATGGAGTCTTCCAAGGTCTAACACCAATGCGTGATGAAAATTCATTAAGTAGTTTTGAAGTAATCATTCAAAGCCTATATAAACTGAAATCTTGATCCAGAATGCGGATCCTGATCCGCATCACCTCCAAAATTTTATGGAGTCCCTAATATCTATCTGTAGTGAAAATGTGGTGGAAATCCATGAAGCTTTTTTTTTTTTTTTTTTTTAACATAATCCTTCAAAACATATATAAAGTGAAATTTTGATCCAGAATCCGCATCCGGATCTGGATCACCTCCGAAATTTAATGGAGTCTTCCATTACCCATTACCTAATAACACTAACAAAACAATAATAATAACACTAACAACACACTGAAAACAAGAGCAATCAGAGATTTCAGACATCCACCAATTCGGATCTGGATCACCTCCAAAATTCAGTGGAATCTTCCATGGCCTAATACGAGGTCTGTCCATAAAGTATAGGTCCTTTTTATTTTTTTCAAAAACTATATGGATTTCATTCATATGTTTTTACGTCAGACATGCTTGAACCCTCGTGCGCATGCGTGAGTTTTTCCACGCCTGTCGGTGACGTCATTCGCCTGTGAGCACTCCTTGTGGGAGGAGTCGTCCAGCCCCTCATCGGAATTCCTTTGTCTGAGAAGTTGCTGAGAGACTGGCGCTTTGTTTGATCAAAATTTTTTCTAAACCTGTGAGACACATCGAAGTGGACACGGTTTGAAAAATTAAGCTGGTTTTCAGTAAAAATTTTAACAGCTGATGAGAGATTTTGAGGTGATACTGTTGCTTTAAGCACTTCCCACAGTGCGAGACATCGCACAGCGCTCTCAGGTGCCGTCGTCAGCCTGTTTCAAGCTTAAAACCTCCACATTTCAGGCTCTATTGATCCAGGACGTCGTGAGAGAACAGAGAAGTTTCAGAAGAAGTCGGTTTCAGCATTTTATCCGGATATTCCACTGTTAAAGGAGATTTTTTAAATGAAAGACGTGTGGACGGGTCCGCGCGTCGGGACGCAGCCAGCGCGGTGCGGCGGCACAGGAAAAACACCTCCGTGTTGATAACCATTTGTAAAATCCAGCCGGCTTTTGATGGCTTTCAGTGGAGTGAGTATATGAGAAATTGTTTAACAGCTGGACATGTTCCAACTTGTCCTTAAGGCTTCCAACAGAGGTGTTTTTCCTGTGGCGGAGCGTCGCGGCGGCTGCGAGCCGACGCTGCAATCCGCCCGCACGTCTTTCATTAAAAAAAATCTCCTTTAACAGTGGAATATCCGGATAAAATGCTGAAACCGACTTCTTCTGAAACTTCTCTGTTCTCTCACGACGTCCTGGATCAATAGAGCCTGAAATGTGGAGGTTTTCAGCTTGAAACAGGCTGACGACGGCGCCTGAGAGCGTTGCGCGACGTCTCGCACCGTGGGAAGTCCTTAAAGCGACAGTATCACCTCAAAATCTCTCATCAGCTGTTAAAATTTTTACCGAAAACCAGCTTAATTTTTCGAACCATGTCCACTTCGATGTGTCTCACAGGTTTAGAAAAAATTTTGATCAAACAAAGCGCCAGTCTCTCAGCAACTTCTCAGACAAAGGAATTCCGACGAGGGGCTGGACGACTCCTCCCACAAGGAGTGCTCACAGGTGAATGACGTCACCGACAGGCGTGGAAAAACTCACGCATGCGCACGAGGGTTCAAGCATGTCTGACGTAAAAACATATGAATGAAATCCATATAGTTTTTGAAAAAAATAAAAAGGACCTATACTTTATGGACAGCCCTCGTATGTATCTGTGTTGAAAATTTCCTCAAAATCTGTGTAGTAGTTCTGACATAATCCTGCTAACAGAAATCCTTCAAAGCTTATATAAATTGAAACTTGATCCAGAATCTGTATCTGGATCAACTCCAAAATTTAATGGGTTCTTCCATGGCCTAATATCTATCTGAGGTGAAAACTGTCAAAATCCGTGCGGTAGTTTTGATGTAATCCTAACAGACAGACAAATAAATAAACGCCCAATAAACCTTTCAATGCTATGCTGATGATACTCAGTTATACATGGCAATAACTGCTGGTAATCTCGTTCACATAAAATCCTTAGAAGATTGCCTTGCATCAGTGAGAAGCTGGATATCTACAAACGTCCTGCTTTTAAACTCTTATAAGACTGAAATGATGGTTCTTGGTCCAGGGAGACATTAGCATCAATTTGACCAGTTACCGCTCAGCCTAGGCTCGTGTGTCATACATCACACTGACAAAGTGAAGAACCTTGGGGTAATTTTCAATCCTATATTGTACTCTGACCTCCACATTAGAAATATTATGAGGACTGCTTTCTTCCACCTGAGAAATATAGCGAAGACTCGTCCCATCCTGTCTATGGCTGATGCTGAGACCCTGATCCATGCATTTATCTCTTCTAGATTGGACTACTACAATGTTCTATTTTCTGGTTTACCGCAGTCCAGCATTAGGGGTCTCCAATTGGTTCAAAATGCTGCAGCCAGACTCTTGACACAAAGCAGAAAGTTTGACCACATTACACCCATTTTGGCATCTCTTCACTGGCTTCCTGTCCCAGTGAGATCAAATTTTAAGGTTCTGCTACTAGTCTATAAAATTGTTCATGGACTGGCACCTCCCTACCTAGCTGACCCAATTAAACCCTACGTACCGGCCCGGGCTTTGCGTTCTCAGGGTGCAGGACTACTTTGTGTCCCTAGGGTGAATAAGAAGTCTGAAAATAAATTGAATTAAATTGAAATTGAAATTAAACACAGATGATTTAATTACGTCCTTGGCAGAAGTAATAACACTAACAATACACTAATATCACACTAATAATAACATTAACACACTAATAACACTAAGAATACACCAATAACATCACACTCGCAATAACATTAACACTACCAATACACCAATAATATTAAAGAGGAAAGAGAAGGGGGCAAAAAGGGGGGATGAGAAAATGAGCTCTAGAGACACTGAGGGAGAGACAAAGAGAGGGAGAGACACACACATTGAAGGAAAGACACAGACAGACAGAAAGAAAGAGACACACACACACACACACACACACACACACACACACACAGTGTGGGAGGGATACAGACAGACAGTGAGGGAGAGACACAGACAGACAGCAAGGAGGAGACAGAGAGAGAGACAGACAGTGAGACACAGACAGACAGACAGTGAGGGAGAGACACAGACAGACAGCAAGGAGGAGACAGAGAGAGAGAGAGACAAACAGACAGACACACAGACAGACAGACAGAGAGGGAGAAAGGGGGAGAGGTGCCAGACATGCTTTGGGGAGTCGGGGCAACAAGAGAACAAATAATTCCAGCTCTGTGTCTTTTCTCGTCTTTTTTTCATCCCTTCATCTCTCGCTCACAGCCTGCGTGTGATTTGCCACAGAGACAAAACAAGACTAAAACAGCAGTGCACGTCTTCACAGGTTCTGAATGTTGGAACCGATCCGAAACAGCAGAACACTATGAAGACACAGAGGAAAGAAGAAGCAGATCCAGAACAGCCCAGAGGACAGACGGAACCGCCAAAATCCAAAACCCAGACAACCTCAACTGACCCAGAACACAAAAACTCATCATTTCAGTTCACACGACTTTTTCCTTCCTCAAATCAGACTTGATTTGCTAAATGAAGATCACCATTTGGATGTGTGAATGACCGAATCTGTCCCCTCACAGAATAACAAATGCTCGCAACGTATAACTCGCCAAATTAAAAGATGCACCAGCTCAATTAAAAATTAAACGTCGTTTGCCTACGTAAGGCACCACAGACTTGCCTGCCACCTGCTGGACATGTCTGGACTTGTTGCAGGGAATAAACATATCATCACATACATGTTGGAAATTAGGAGCAGATGTGTGTAAAATTACTTATATCTTGAAATGAGGTCATTAGTTGTTTTTAACTTCCGATTTATGCATTTATTTTATTCTTAAAAAGCGGCTTTTCCCCAAGTTTTACTGAATGTTGCTGCTGTTCCTAAGGTAGCCAGGTGGGAGGTGTTTGGAAAAATCAAGGTGGGCTGTTGCTCTAGCTGTTATGGTAAATTATTAAATGCATAGTAATTAATTAATTATTATTTTATTTAAGAGTAGATCTTGTAAAGAGGCGACAGACAGTGTCCGTCCATTTCATCGTCCATCATCATGTTTTATTGCAGACATCGTGATTTTCCAGTTCAACAGATTTCACCTAAACCTACCAGGGAGAAATGTAAAAATGAGCATTTTTACTTTGGCAACCCTTTTTACTTGTTATACTTTTTACTGTTATCGGGGTCCAATAATATAAAGTTTTAAAATGGCACAAGTCCAAATTTTTCAAGATTAATAAATATTTTGCTGTCAGTGGACTAACTGTCTCGGGTTGACTCAGCATAGTTTTTGGATATGTTTCTTTTGCATCCTTCCTTTGATGCAGTGTTGAGTACATGGTGGTACTAAGTCTTGTTTTCATATTTTGTGTGAACACAAACTTTATTTATTGCTGACGTCGGCCAATGACACAAAATGCTGAGCGGGCAATAATGCTACCCCCCCCTGCACCGAGCCCTGAGAAGGACCAATGGAGCCGGATCACCTCATCTGCATGAATAGAACATGACGCCAATGCTGTGTGATAACATATCATGAATATTACAATACAATATTAGCAATGTTCAGTGGTGCAATATTGATGAAGAGCAGAAAAGGATCGAGCAGGAGCGGCGTTAAAGTCACAGCCCCCAGCAGTCAGATCAACATGTCATCTCCTGAAAGACGCGTGCGCCCCTCAGGTGTGCGTGGACATGAGCAGAGCCAGACAGACAGGACAGTGTCTAGACAAACACCCCCGCCCCCCTCCCCCAATAAACCCGGCTCTGAGTGATTGAACCAGACTGCAGGGTCAGAGTAAAGTCAGCTGGTGTAAACGAGGGCGAGAATAACAATTCAGTTTTTTACTGATCAAGCTGTTTGTCAACAGTTTGTTTTGCCTAAAATATCCAAAGCGTGAAACAAACACATGTAAGTCACTTTCTACCACAGCTTCACGATTCTTATTCAACATCCAAAAATAATCATTTGCTTTGACAGTTATTCAAAACGGTTTAGCCTCAAATTCAGTCGGTTCAAGAAAGATTTATGAGCACAAATACAAAACCACATAATACAGTACCTGTGTTAAACTGCTTTGAAATGGATTTATATCAGACTGTCCTTGGTGTTAAAACACTTAAAATGAATATAATCTGAATTTTGACAGATTTCAACACTGCGTCTGAGCCATGCAAATGCCACCTAGAACTTAGCTTTGGAAATGGAAGACAATGCCAATGCAACATGCAATTTCAACTGCACCTGCTCCTGATGTCCATCATGCATATGATGATAAGATTTTTCCCTGCAACAATCCCAACTGCAACTTCATTTTTTTAGTAGACGTTGGAGCTCAATTTGCTTGGTATAAATATATATATATTTAAACATATATTTGATGCCTTTTTTAACTGCTTAACCCTTTGTGCCCTTTATATTAAGAAATTCCCCTTTAAATGTAATCTTTTTTTTTTTTAAGAATAATGCCCATGTGTTGCACATCAAAATGATCAAGAAAATCTTAGCTTTCTGGATGTGAGACATAAATTAGTCTACAAAAATGTAAAATATCAATCAATCAATCGATCAACTTTTTTCTTATATAGCGCCAAATCACAACAAACAGTTGCCCCAAGGCGCTCCATATTGTAAGGCAAGGCCATACAATAATTATGAAAAACCCCAACGGTCAAAACGACCCCCTATGAGAAAGCACTTGGCCACAGTGGGAAGGAAAAACTCCCTTTTAACAGGAAGAAACCTCCAGCAGAACCAGGCTCAGGGAGGGGCAGTCTTCTGCTGAGACTGGTTGGGGCTGAGGGAAAGAACCAGGAAAAAGACATGCCGTGAAGGGGGGGGCAAAATACATGATTTGTTCACAGAAATATGAGAAAAAGCTGGCCAGGACACAAGAGTGCACCATTAGAGGTCTAAGGGTTAAATCTGTGTCTTTTCTATTGTAACAATTCAACACCAAATCAAATTTAAAGTAAGCTACAGGACTACATCAATTGGCTGACTCCTGGCTCAATCTAAATACTCTACAAATCGGTCCATGGTCTGATTTTAATGTTACAAACTGAGTAAAGCTGTTCTGTCTGACATTCTAAAGCCAGGAGCAGTACATTTAATTGCGTTGTAAATTTTAAGTTTTCACTCCCACACTGACTGTCACTTCTTCTGCTTATTCTATGCTGCACTTTCTGCTACTGTACGTGGTGCTGCCCCCTGTGGTGATGAAAAAGGCGAGCAGAGGCGGCATCAATGTGCTGCAGCACAGTAGTAAAAACCTGAAGATGGTCCCCAATGCGACTTTTGGCTTATTCTAATTCATCATGAAAAATAAAAAGTCTACATTAAATAAAGAATTGCATCATATCAAACCAAATTGTTCCATAATAAGATGTATTGCTCCTGAATCGTGTTGTAGCCCATGTACACAGATACATATTGGATAGTGTCAGGGACAGATTCAAACAACTGCTTTGTATGCAACAGTTTTGATTCAAATAGAATTTAAAAAGAACAAAAATATTTCTGAAGCATAAGTTTTTTCTTGATAAATGAGTATGTGATTAACTGACTGTTGACTGGCTCATCATTTCAGCACTCGTATGTCCAGGTCACAGACTTGGATTGTGGATATTGTGTGATTTTGTTGAGGTGGATCAGAGCTCACAGTTGCAAATTTTCTGTCAACCAGATGCTTCCGTTGCATCTTTGTGGTGTTTAAAATACTGATGACTGCAACTCTTTCAAAATACGTTGCGGCACGGAATGAGTTAGAAGAATGATGCAGAGATGCAAAGAAATAATATCATGGCTGCAAAATTACTGAACAATGTCCACGCCGCGTTGCCGTGTGCACTATCAGCTAACAGCGGGTCAGCCAGACGCCCAGACAGATAAATCTTTGTCAACTTAGCAAGTGGAGTTATGAAAATGACTCTGCAGCGTTCATTACTGAGCAGGTCAACAAACATCACAGGTTTGCTGCTGCCAACGGAAAAAAAAGAGAGAGAGAGAAAAAGCTGAGCTCATGCTGAGGTCTGGCAGAAAGACAGAAGGTGGTGTTGAGCTGGAGTGACAGAAGCAGCAGTGGCAAAAACAGAGTCATAAAAAGATAAAAAGAATACAGGTCAGGCTGAAGAAACGCGCAGACTGATCACGGAGAGGCGACGGGAACAAAGATAAGAGCGGGAATGGAGAGGAGAGGTGAAAGAACAAGTGTAGAGAGAAGATGGTAAAAGCAGACAGATGTTGAAGGCAGACGAACAACAAAGCGTGACGTCTTGTGTCTCATATTAGACCCGACAACAAAACCGTGCAGCGGCAGAAAAAAAGAACAAAACAGAAAAGATAAGAGGAGGGAGGAGGAGGACAGGATGAGTGGGCTTTTTGTCTGCTTGCTTCCTGGCACATGCTTATTTAAACACACACACACACACACACACACACACACACACACACACACACACACACACACACACACACACACACACACACACACACACACACACAGGAGCGGCTGATTTACCAGGCGACTCTAAAGTGGGTTTTCAGCATCAGTGGTGGTAGCAGGCGCCTCCCAGACGCAGGCTGAACGCTGCATATGTGCTGCAAACTCTGATCAGCCAAACAGACACAACGGGGGAATCGTGGGTGGGAGTCAGGAAATTCTAGGAGCACTGGGACAGATCCAAGCTGGAGCTGGTTTAAGGCTTCAGAGCCGCCACAGACACCAGCAGTAGGTGCAAATGCCACCACAGTGAACGGCCATCTGATCTTCCATGCCACACAGTTTGTGAGCATGGCAGTGGGAGACGGTGGGACAAGAAACACAGATTCCCCACCCCCCAACAGCGAGGTCCAAACAGGAATTCTTTTACAGTAGTGCTTTGATGATGAGTCAATTAAGCAATTAGCTGACTCACAGAAAGCTGCTGGAATCAGATCTGACCGCTAACGCCTCGTTTCCATGAACATCCGGGATATACGAGATACACCCTCGAGCGTTCAACGCAAAGAAATGCATGTCTGTTTTTTGTCATCCAGTTGTGTTGAATATGTGCACAGAACAGAGACAAAGACGAGAGGTGACAAATTCCCTTCTCATAGCAGCAAAACATCACTCACAATATGTTGAACTCACTAAACTTGTTTATTTTTGCCATTTCCACATGCACTTTCTGAAAGTCAAGCAACTGAAATAAAGGCACTAGCTGGTTAGCTTACCAAAGGTAGATTCCTGGCACACAGTGGATACAATCCCTATGAAATCCACTGGAAGAACTATTTTTTTCCCCAACGCACTCAAGGCAACTTCTAGAGCCCAACTGATATGGATTTTTTGAGGCCGATGCCGATAACGATATTTGGATGAAAAAAATGCAGATAACCGATAAATCAGCTGTTATTTTTTTAATGAATAAAATGTTCTTTTTTGGACCCTTAACAAAAAAGGTATGAGCTAAAAGCTGAAGCTTTGTCCTCATATTGATTAACTTTATAACAGAGAAGAATTTTCAAGTTAAAAAAATGTAAAAATGCAATTGGACCAGTCAGGGGGCTATTCAAACGGGTCAGCTAGTAAGATATCACTCCTGAAAAATGATTTTTGCCATATCACGTGAGATAAATCTGCCCTACGATTGGATTTTGGAAAACCATGTGACGGAGAACCAATTCCGATTGGACACTCACATTGTGCACGTCATCACACATCTTCTATGAGGAATACCAAGACGGCCGACAGTGGATCGAAAGTCCGCGGAGTTAACTTTTCAGCAAAAAAAAAAAAAGTAAGTTTCTTTCTCATATCATTAAAACGTTATTTACAATTTAGTAAAGCTTGGTCCCAGCCATTGTATACGACGGCGTCGGCCCCAAAGGGTTAATGGTGAATGGCAATAATTCCCAGAAACCTTCCGAAACCAACCAGTGAATCTGAATGTTTCAACCTCTTAGCAGTAAACGAAAGTTTTTCATGCTAGAAATAAGGTCTACACAATGTGGGCTTAATAAAAATCGTGACCGACGCAATGCAGCACATTTGACACATTACTACATAAACTGAGTTAATCACCTGAGCTGAACTGAAACGGGAGAAATGTTTGGTGAATGTAATCGCAAAGTTATTACAAACAACATCCTTATAAACTTACTTGTATGCTTTTGTCAGCCGATTAGTGCAGTGTGACGGCGAACTACGGGGGCCGGTGATGAACACATTTAAGCAGGGGTGTAAGCAACTCTCAGTTGAATGGAGTCAGAGCTCCATCTACTGGACAAACGGTGCAAGGACATTTTACATTGCCGACACAAACAGTATTTCAGCAACTGTTGGGTTTATGAGAAATTATTGGCGTTCTATCGGCAAAATTTCGGCCGATAGTGAGTAGTTTGAAAAGGGCTTATATCGGCCGGCCGACATATCGGTCGGGCTCTAAAAATCACAGCAGCGTTTTATGCACACGTCATATCAAACATGGACAAAATCCACAGAGGGGTGTCTGAGATCGAGCTCCAAGCACACGCCAGAGATTCTAACAGTCAACATAGCAGCCACTCACCGGGCGATAATCATCAGCTATTTTGAGAATCAATTAAATAAGGCCATAAATGTCATTAGAAAGTCTTAAAGGCGGCACTCAAAGAGCTGAAAATTGGTGAGACAACAGTCACATCTCACAACCCTACAGAAAGGATTTTCTATAAATGGGATGTGCTCGAGCAAGGTTCAAACTGTTTCTGCAGAAACATTTAATACATCAGACTAATAAGTAGCTATTTTTGTTATTATTGTTTAAGTACAGCTACATCATAAAACTCAAATTACATGGTCACAACAACTCACAACCCTGCTCAAAGGATCAAGCAAACACTTCATTCTCTCTCAACGTATGACTTTTTTTTAATGAAGTTAGGCTACAGTTCCCTTCATTTCCAAAGCCCAGGCTGGAGGGCCACCAAGGCCACCGCTAACTTGCCAACAGAGGTCACTGAAATCCATTCATGTCTTTTAGAGATATCCTGCTCTGCCCCTCCCGACCTATGTTCCACCCAGCCAACAGCTTTCTTAGAAACTGCGTCAGTGGCTTTTGAGTATTCTTGGTAACCAAACAGCCGGGGCTGAAAACATTATCTAACTGACATTCAGGCTTGTTTGAAACGTAATGTGGAAAATTTGCACGCACTGCATTTTGTTTGTCACATTTCTATGCAGCAGAAGTTGTGGTTCTCCAAATCCTTCACATCAGGACGAAACTGATGTCAAGACATTAGGAAACTGAAAACGGAACTGAGCTATTTTGTTACCCATCGACTGGAAAGAAGCACGATAAGCCGTTTTATCTTCCTCTCTGTCTGCTTTACACAGAAACAACATGACTACAATCTGCAGGAAACTTGCGTCAGCAACCCAAAGTCGGCTGCATGTCTGAGTAATTACAACCGACTTCAGTCAGAAATACTGCAGCTTACTAAAATAATGAAATTGTATGGTGACTCAAAACAGGATGTTTCAAGACTGAAGATTTTTAAAGTCTAAACAAGCTCTTAAATCTTTATGCAACTTGTCAAGTAAACTTATTTTACACCAAGTATACAGTAGCATCCATCCATTTTCTATATATACCTGCTTACTGCAATTAAGGTACACAGGAGGGCTGGAGCTTATCCCAGCAGTCACAGGACGTGAGGTGGGGGACACCCTGGACAGGATGCCACATACAAACACTTTCACACACACGGACAGTTTAAAGCTTCCAATTAACCTAACCTGCATGTGTTTGCATGTGTATGTAGAGTTCTACCCAGAAATTTTTAGGATAGCAGTGCTGTTGGCAATTATCACCCGGGGGAGTAGGTCCTCCAGAGGAGGACCTTTTAGCATGTTCACTGTTTTAAGTACAAATGGAGGCCATTTCCTGCAACTTCAGTCTTCAGTCTTCTCTAAATATACAACTTAAGAGACACAGGACAATCTCCAACACCCATCTGCTGTCTAGCAGATTCCCTTCTGACCCCGTGTCCACCAGTGCTGGGGCTTGAAGGGTTAAATCCCCGCTCAGGATTGTAACTGGGAGTCGTGTGGAAATATGTGTGTGTCCCACGTGAATGTCTTGGCCCACCCTAAGCCCAGTTTCTAATGGCGGGCGTTGGTGTTTAACCGCTTGGGGCAGTCTCTCTGCAGATGCTCACTCGAGCCGCAGACAAAGCACTCCCTGCGAGCCAGCCTCCTCTGTCTGTTAGGTGGTCTAAATGTGGCCCTGCTCGTGTCCATAGCTTCGTCAGCAGGGGGAGCTGTAGCCACATGGAGTGTTGAGGCTGTGGAGCGTGGGGAGGGCGGAACCTTTTCGGACCCGGAAGGGAGAGGGACGGCGCGTGCACGGCCACGTCCTTCGTCTCGCTCCCGACGGCGTTCCTCCAACCGATTGTCTAACCGTATAACGAGATCAATAAGCCCATCCAAATCCAGCGGTTCTTCCTTCACTACCAGGTGCTCCTTCAGGACCGACGACAGTCCGTTTATGAAGGCGGCGCGGAGCGCAATGTTATTCCAGCCGGACCTCGTGGCCGCGATGCGGAAGTCGACTGCATATTCGGCTGCGCTCCGGCGCCCCTGTCTCATTGACAGCAGCACTGTTGAAGCTGTTAGGGTGATCAAAAACCGTTCTGAACTCCCTCACAAACCCAGTATAAGTGGTAAGGAGCCGTGAATTTTGCTCCCAAAGCGCTGTAGCCCAAGCGCGTGCCTCACCACGAAGCAAGTTAATTACATAAGCCACCTTACTGGCGTCAGACGCGTACATTACGGGACTTTGTGCAAAGATGAGCGAACACTGCATAAGAAAGTCCGCACACGTCTCCACACAACCTCCGTACGGCTCTGGGGGACTTATGTATGCTTCAGGGGATGGTGGGGGGGGGTCGTTGAACGACCAGTGGAACGTCTATATTCTGCACTGGGTCGGCAGGAGGAGGAGCTGCAGCAGCGCCCTGAGCGCGCTCTTCCACCTGTGCGGTGAGAGCCTCCATCCTGCGATTAAGGATGACGTTTTGCTCGGTCATCAGATCCAACCGAGCGGTAAAGGCGGTGAGGATTTGCTGCAACTCACCGATTACGCCTCCTGCAGACGCCTGTGCACCCTGCTCTTCCATTGACTGTTCAACAGATGGGTGACGCCCCTTGGGATCCATGACGCTGGCCGAGATATCCTGTTGGGAAAGTGTAGTGACACGGACCCACAACAGGGGGCGTAAATGAACGGACAATGAAAGAGTCGAATATGAACACTTTACTGTTGTGAATGAGCACAACCACATTACAGAGGACTACAGAATTTTGCAAACAGTCAATCCACAAAGGTGACGTGTGGGCAGGCTCGAGGATAGAAGACGTCTGTCCTGAGAAGAACCGGAACCACACGATTTCCTCCGCCACCGAACCTGGAGAATACTGGAGCCGCCAAGTCCCGAGTCCCCAGGTGGCTACCGTCTCCGACTGTCGGATCTGGTACTGCTGGCGAGGAGCAGAAACAATAAGCTGTGCGTGTGTGTACACCCAGTAACAACAATGGTGGAGATTCCACCTCCACCTCAAACATAGTAACACAGTAACGTGCAGCGCCTGAATGACTACTTATGGAGTTTCATGTGAGGAGTGAAAAGCGTCAACTCCTCCACAATCCGCAAACCCCAGCTCCAGCTGCGAGTAATCACCACGTAAGTCTGCAAAAGTCTCAAGAACAGATTACGTGCGTTCGGCACAATAACGGGTGAGAGTTTTACCTTAACAGGTCGATGATATCCCGGCAACGAGGTGGAGATGACGTTCGAGTTTTATGGAGTAGTATGATGAAGTGAAGATGGGTGACAGCTGTCATGAGATAATGAGTGACAGCTGTCACCCCCGGCTGTGTCCGTGGCGGCAGCGCCCTCTCATGCCTGAAGCCCGCACTTCAGGCAGGGCGCCCTCTGGTGGTGGGCCAGCAGTACCTCCTCTTCTGGCGGCCCACACAACATAAAGCAGTGATTCACAACTGATTTCATCATTCACGTCATGCTAACGGGCTAACGCTGGTGTGAAAACGCCATTACATAACACAAGGGCAACAGGGTAATGTTAGCATGAAAAGTTGTGAGCGTCACAGAAGATGCTAACGAGCTAAAGTTAGAAATAAACCTCCATAGCATCATGCAGGGCAATGCTAAGAAGCTATGGTTAGCATCCGTTATGAGCAACAGAATTCATAATGTACTTAAAAATATATTGTTGAAGTTAGTTTTGCTTAGAGAAATCTTACAGCACATCTTCAAGTCAATTAGATATTTTGATTAGAATTTACAAACATAAAATTAATCAAATTTAGCAGTGTATAAGTCAGTAACAGAATGAGATGGTGTATTTTTAACACCTTTAGAGCGACATATGAATGATCCCCGCTACAGTACATTACAAAAACACATCTGATGATGATTATTTTTATTTTCTCTTGGCGTGCGTTGATTGTAGAAAACCAACTGTCTCCACAGTATGTCTGGTCGTCTCTAGTACTCTTCATTTCAGCGTTACCGTCTCTCGGCTTTGTGGTGTTTCACACTTTAAGTGGATACTTAGAAAACAGGGAGTCACTGCGTTAAAAAAAAACCTCCTCATGTTTGTAATAATTCAGTTTAATCTGCTCGGCATTTTCGTCTCTACCCACAAATCATAACTGGTTTCCATTTTGGAAACAACGGCTCCTCGGCTGCAGCATATGCTTGCGCTGCGTTTTATTCGGCTATGACTCACTGTCTCTCTGTCTGTATTTCAGTCTTTTTTCCCGCCATCTCCTCGACTCCTCTCATCACTCTTGCCCTTCTTCACTCTATTTATCCATCAGTCTTAAATTGTCTTTCCATCCCTCTTTTTATACTTCAGTCTGTCACTCCCTCGCTTATCCCACCTCATCTCCGTCACCTTTTTTTTTTTTTGCTGCTCTCCCACTCCATCCAAACTCTCAGATGAAGGGGTGTAAACACGCCTTCCACATGCGGTCTCATTGTGTCGAGCCAACAGAGCAAAACAACCACGCTTAAGTTGCTCAATAGGCTTCACCAGATGATGAGCGCCTCCTCCTCCTCTCCTCCATCCTTTTTTTTCTTCCTTCGGGTTGAGATGCTTAACAACCATGAAGCAATGCCTGGCAGGCAGGATTAGGTACGGGGGAGAGACGGTGAGAAGCGAGGGACCCAAAAGGAAGGCGTCGGTGAAAGGGAGCCGGGGTTAAAGAGAGGCGTCAAAGAGAAGTACACGAGGGGGAAATGAGAGCAAAAAAAAGTCCCATCAAGAAACTTTTCTGCTCACTGGAACACTTGGCCGTGACCGCAGGCTGAACTTCAGCACGATGCCGAGCAACAGCCACCGACAACACAGGAAACCAAGAAAAAAAGTGGGGTGGGGGGATTTAAAGAAGCAGACGAGCAAAGAATGAGAGGAATGCTGCAAAGAGCCATTCGCGGTTTTACGAAGGTTGTTGGTTTTTATGTTTGTTTTGTTTTAGCCACGCTAAAGCAGGGATGGAGATATAAATAGACCAGAGGCAATAGGGGAGGAGGGGGTTCAAACAGAGGGTAGCTGAGAGCAGAAAATGATACACCCCCCCAAAAGCTAAACTTGCAAACAGCCCAAACGAAACAGTAACTGCTCCATCGTTCCATTCTCTGCTCTGTTATCAACATTTTAATGTGTTCCGCTGATGGCAAGAAAAGCATTAGGTGAAAATAGTTGGAATTTGGACGGCTGGTCAGAAAATAGAAGTAACCCAAAGGTGTTGTAGTGGATGAAGAAGATACTGTGATGAGTGGGTTTGTACCATTTTTACTGTTTAATCATCCAAACGATTAATGCAATAACAGCGAACATCGATGGCAGATAAACTGAAAATGAAAGCAATCCTTAGATGCAACACAAATTAAGAGACGTCCGACATAATGAGTCACTTCTAAAACAAGACCGTTACTGTTGCACAACCACTTCCCTCCACCTACCAGAAGGTAGCAAAACAGTTAGTGCAGCATGCTATGATGCCAACATGCATAACCAATGTTGGCATGCTATGACGCCAACATACTTAATGCTGGCATGCTATGACGCCAAAATGTGTAACTGATGTTGGCATGGTATGACGCCAACATACTCAACTAATGTTGGCATGCTATGTTGCCAACATATGTAACTAATGTTGGCATGCTATGTTGCCAACATATGTAACTAATGTTGGCATGCTATGACGCCAACATATGTAACTAATGCTGGCATGCTATGACGCCAACATATGTAACTGATGTTGGCGTGGTATGACGCCAACATACTCAACTAATGTTGGCAGGCTATGTTGCCAACATATGCAACTAATGTTGGCATGCTATGATGTCAACATGCATAACTAATGTTGACATGCTATGATGTCAACATGCGTAACTAATGTTGACATGCTATGATGCCAACATGCGTAACTAATGTTGACATGCTATGATGCCAACATGCGTAACTAATGTTGGCATGCTATGACGCCAACATGAGTAACTAATGTTGACATGCTATGACGCCAACATGAGTAACTAATGTTGACATGCTATGACGCCAACATGAGTAACTAATGTTGACATGCTATGTCGCCAACATGAGTAACTAATGTTGACATGCTATGTCGCCAACATGAGTAACTAATATTGACATGCTATGTCGCCAACATGCGTAACTAATGTTGACATGCTATGTCGCCAACATGCGTAACTAATGTTGCCATGCTATGTCGCCAACATGTGTAACTAATGTTGCCATGCTATGTTGCCAACATGTGTAACTAATGTTGCCATGGTATGTCGCCAACATGTGTAACTAATGTTGCCATGGTATGTCGCCAACATGTGTAACTAATGTTGCCATGGTATGTCGCCAACATGTGTAACTAATGTTGCCATGGTATGTCGCCAACATGTGTAACTAATGTTGACATTCTATGTTGCCAACATATGTAACTAATGTTGGCATGGTATGACGCCAACATATGTAACTAATGTTGGCATGGTATGACGCCAACATATGTAACTAATGTTGGCATGGTATGACGCCAACATACTCAACTAATGTTGGCATGCTATGTTGCCAACATACTCAACTAATGTTGGCATGTTATGACGCCAACATGAGTAACTAATGTTGACATGCTACGACGCCAACATATGTAACTAATGTTGGCATGCTATGATGCCAACATGTGTAACTAATGTTGGCATGCTATGACGCCAACATGCGTAACTAATGTTGACATGCTATGTCGCCAACATATGTAACTAATGTTGACATGCTATGTCGCCAACATATGTAACTAATGTTGACATGCTATGATGCCAACATGAGTAACTAATGTTGACATTCTATGTCGCCAACATGTGTAACTAATGTTGTCATGCTATGTCACCAACATGTGTCACTAATGTTGGCATGGTATGACACCAACATATGTAACTAATGTTGGCATGGTATGACACCAACATATGTAACTAATGTTGGCATGGTATGACACCAACATATGTAACTAATGTTGGCATGGTATGACGCCAACATATGTAACTAATGTTGGCATGGTATGTCGCCAAAATGACTAACTAATGTTGACATGCTACGACGCCAACATATGTAACTAATGTTGGCATGCTATGACGCCAACATGCGTAACTAATGTTGGCATGCTATGTCGCCAACATGAGTAACTAATGTTGACATTCTATGTCGCCAACATGTGTAACTAATGTTGTCATGCTATTTCACCAACATGTGTCACTAATGTTGGCATGCTATGTTGCCAATATATATAACTAATGTTGGCATGCTATGTTGCCAATATATATAACTAATGTTGGCATGCTATGATGCCAACATCCGTAACTAATGTTGACATGCTATGTCGCCAACATGTGTAACTAATGTTGCCATAGTATGTCGCCAACATGTGTAACTAATGTTGACATTCTATGTTGCCAACATATGTAACTAATGTTGGCATGGTATGACGCCAACATATGTAACTAATGTTGGCATGCTATGTTGCCAACATGCGGAACTAATGTTGACATGCTATGTTGCCAACATGCGGAACTAATGTTGACATGCTATGACGCCAACATGAGTAACTAATGTTGACATGCTACGACGCCAACATATGTAACTAATGTTGGCATGCTATGATGCCAACATGTGTAACTAATGTTGGCATGCTATGACGCCAACATGCGTAACTAATGTTGACATGCTATGTCGCTAACATATGTAACTAATGTTGACATGCTATGTCGCCAACATATGTAACTAATGTTGACATGCTATGATGCCAACATGAGTAACTAATGTTGACATTCTATGTCGCCAACATGTGTAACTAATGTTGTCATGCTATGTCACCAACATGTGTCACTAATGTTGGCATGGTATGACACCAACATATGTAACTAATGTTGGCATGGTATGACACCAACATATGTAACTAATGTTGGCATGGTATGACGCCAACATATGTAACTAATGTTGGCATGCTATGACGCCAACATGCGTAACTAATGTTGGCATGCTATGTCGCCAACATGAGTAACTAATGTTGACATTCTATGTCGCCAACATGTGTAACTAATGTTGTCATGCTATTTCACCAACATGTGTCACTAATGTTGGCATGCTATGTTGCCAATATATATAACTAATGTTGGCATGCTATGATGCCAACATCCGTAACTAATGTTGACATGCTATGTCGCCAACATATGTAACTAATGTTAGTATGTTTTGTCACCAACACAAACCTTTTTTGTTATATTAAGTCAGTCCTCCATCAGCCCTGAGGCCCTTCGGTGTCTGTTTATATCCAGATTCTGAAGCATTAAGCAGATGAGAGTCTACGACTGGATGGGATGTCAGTCTGACGAAGGTTACTGTCTCAGCTAAGGCTGGTACCTATTTACAACTCGTGGACTAAAACAATGCAGAGTAAGCATCTTGTCCAAGGACACAGACAGATGGCTTTTCCTGACTTTTGCCTGTAGATTCACCAATTCGGGAGGACTCTGTGGCAAACATGGACAGGTGAGAACCCTTCGGGGAAACCAACCACTGTGGTGTGAAATGGCGCCAAACTTGGCCCAGTTAACTGCTTTAACTGTAAATCCTCTTCTCCTCGAGAAAGGCTGCTAGCAGCCCATGAGTATAACAGTAAAAAAACACATTTTAAATTAATAACATATTTGACATTAAACATGTTTTTCAAACTGTATCAAAATGACTCCAAAGTCTAATAGATGGTGATATACGAGGGCTGTCAATAAAGTTACGGTCCTTTTTATTTTTTTCAAAAACTATATGGATTTCATTCATATGTTTTTACGTCAGACATGCTTGAACCCTCGTGCGCATGCGTGTGTTTTTCCACGCCTGTCGGTGACGTCATTCGCCTGTGAGCACTCCTTGTGGGAGGAGTCATCCAGCCCCTCGTCGGAATTCCTTTGTCTGAGAAGTTGCTGAGAGACTGGCGCGTTGTTTGATCAAAATTTTTTCTAAACCTGTGAGACACATCGAAGTGGACACGGTTCGAAAAATTAAGCTGGTTTTCAGTGAAAATTTTAACGGCTGATGAGAGATTTTGAGGTGATTCTGTCGCTTTAAGGACTTTTCACGGTGCGAGACGTCGCGCAGCGCTCTCAGGCGGCGTCATCAGCCTGTTCAAGCTGAAAACCTCCACATTTCAGGCTCTATTGATCCAGGACGTCGTGAGAGAACAGAGAAGTTTCAGAAGAAGTCGGTTTCAGCATTTTATCCGGATATTCCACTGTTAAAGGAGATTTTTTAATGAAAGACGTGCGGACGGGTCCGCGCGTCGGGACGCAGCCGCCGCGACGCTCCGCCACAGGAAAAACACCTCTGTTGAAAGCCTTAAGGACAAGTTGGAACATGTCCTGCCTGTTAAACAATTTCTCATATACTCACTCCACTGAAAGCCATCAAAAGCCGCCTGGATTTTACAAATGGTTATCAACACGGAGGTGTTTTTCCTGTGCCGCCGCACCGCGTCGGCTGCGTACCGACGCGCGGATCCGTCCGCACGTCTTTCATTAAAAAAATCTCCTTTAACAGTGGAATATCCGGATAAAATGCTGAAACCGACTTCTTCTGAAACTTCTCTGTTCTCTCACGACGTCCTGGATCAATAGAAACCTGAAATGTGGAGGTTTTCAGCTTGAACAGGCTGATGACGCCGCCTGAGAGCGCTGCACGACGTCTCGCACCGTGAAAAGTCCTTAAAGCGACAGAATCACCTCAAAATCTCTCATCAGCTGTTAAAATTTTCACTGAAAACCAGCTTAATTTTTCGAACCGTGTCCACTTCGATGTGTCTCACAGGTTTAGAAAAAATTTTGATCAAACAACGCGCCAGTCTCTCAGCAACTTCTCAGACAAAGGAATTCCGACGAGGGGCTGGACGACTCCTCCCACAAGGAGTGCTCACAGGCGAATGACGTCACCGACAGGCGTGGAAAAACTCACGCATGCGCACGAGGGTTCAAGCATGTCTGACGTAAAAACATATGAATGAAATCCATATAGTTTTTGAAAAAAATAAAAAGGACCGTTACTTTATTGACAGCCCTTGTACGTAGTGTTGATCAACAAGTTTTGTTTTTTTAATTGATGATATAATCCTAACATGCTAATGATGCCTTTTTTACATTTCTACAGATTAGCTGCCATGCTGGCCCACTTATTTAAACATGCTAGTAAGATAAACACAACTTTGTCATTGGGGAAACCAGGTTTTTTTGTTCCCGTCTGCAGTGCATGCAGCAGTTATAACATCCAAACTGATGAAGGTTACAACCATCACTTATTGATCTGTGGAGGTAATCTATTCATCAGTTTTACCTCAGCTGAGATGCTAATTAAAAGCTGTAGATGGGAATGAGTTGAATCGTATTTGCTTTTTATCCCATACTGGGTGCCTTAAAGAAGTCAAAGTCAGAGTCAGAAGGACACTTCGACCTTTGAAGGTGAAGATTCAGGTGCAATTCTGCAAAAATGCCAGGTAGTGGAGCCAGATAAAGGCTTGTGTTTTTCTTTGATCATGGCTCAGCTCTTACTGGATAATCAGAATAGTTTGCAGCTATTTTTCTTCTCAGTTGAGAGAATCTTGTCTCCGCTGGAGTTGACATCTCTTCCTCCCAGTTTTATTTCTTCACGTGCTCCTCTTTCTTTCTGTCTCTCAGGGAGTTCAGCTCAAGGCGAATGCTGCTGAAGGTAAAGAGGCTCCTGACTCAACCAGGCAAACCTATTTGGGCAAGACAAAGACTGCGACAACCAGTGCACTTTGTTGTTGTTTTTTTTTGTTTAGTTTTTCATACTTTTATTAACCTTTTCTGTTGATTGCTCTGGTTTTCTTTTCAGTGGGCAGAAGTCAGGACAAGATCAGGGTGAGTTCGGCTTTCAGCTTCAAACTGAGAAAACTGAATATGTGTTTTTATTTGCAATGTTTTTGGTGAACATCACTCCTCTTCACATGCCACAGAGAAGTGCTGTGCTGAAGGTCAGAGTGAGTTTGGAATTGTTGCCTTTGTGTCTCCGTCTCTTGCATCCATTCCTCTGAATGTCTGTCAGTGGTTTTCTCTGAGGTTCTCAGCCACCGTCTGCGTCTCTGCCTCTCTGGGTTCCTCATGGTCAGGTCTGCAGGTCTGGGAGGATGTGCCGATGACATGCATCACTGCATCCACCACACCACGGAATCACCCTGAGTCATGGATGTCAACCACCCAGTGAGACAAAAGGTCCATCCCCGCTTGTTGAGAGGAACCATCTGCCTGCTGCAGTCAGGTGAAATGTGGGTGTGTCCTCGGCCTTCTCCAGCCGCTGAGGACCTCAACACTGAGGAACCGGTGGGCTGGATCATGTCCAGAGAAACACACCACAAAGCCAGTGATCCTCCTCATCCAAGTCCCCCAAAGTAACCACTCATTTGACACAAAGTCAATCCAGTGGGACTCAAGGATTCTGCAAAGAAACAAAGTCCCAAAAACATCCAGGTGTCACATTATGTCACTGTTTAGAATCCAAGTCTCACAACCAGACAGTGAGACAGGATGCACCAGTACTTTCACTCTCCTGAAAAGATCTTAGTATCTCGAAAACACTTCCATGATTCCAAAAGCTCGACCCAGGTGTCCCTCTGTGCCAGAGACTTGAACATGACTTCTGAGAAGTTCATCAGTTTCACGATACAGATAATAAACCTCTGATGACTGAGTCTAGGAAGTCACTAAAAGCCTGGATCTGAAGCTGAAGCAGGTAAAGGCTTTGCTAACAAGCCAAACAACTGTCTGTGTTCATACATTGACGGGGGGGGGGGCTTCAGGCGAGAGAACATAAACATGTTAACAACTCTGGGAAATGTCAGAGATTTCTTTGGAGGAGCGAAACATGAGTGTGCAACCCGTGAGCCCTGTAGAGCGCCATGCATTTTTCTTTCTTTCTTTCTTTCTTAATTAATCCTAATTAATTATCCATTCCTAATTAATTAATTTATTTATTTATTGCACAGTATGTAAAACAGTAAAAGTCCACTTGAGGTATGTGGCACTCTTTGCAGCTTTGACTTCATCTTTTGCAGGTTTGAAGTCACTGGCTTTGCAAACGGAGTTGAGTTTGAATCACAATCAACGTAATAAAATCATCAGCGTTTATCTGTCTGTCTGTCTGTTAGCAAGATGACAAAACTACTGCACAGATTTTGGCGAAAGTTTCACCACAGATAGATATTAGACCATGGAAGAATCGATTAAATTTTGGAGGTGATCTGGATACAGATCTGGATTATGGATCGTTTCCCTTTATATAGGCTTTGAAGTATTACTTCAAAACTACTTCACAGATTTTCACCAAATTTCCACCACAGGTAGATATTAGGCCATGGAAGACTCCAGTGAATTTTAGAGGTGATTCAGACTGGCGGATGTCAGAAATCTCTGATTGCTCTTGTTGCCAATTAAGTCTGCATATACAAGGAATTTGATCTGGTGTTACTGGAGCAATAACAAAAGAAAAACACTTCTATAAGAAGTAAAAGAGTCAAATAGACAAAACTATATTCACTGTTGAATAAATAAAACGTAATCCAATGGAACAACATAAAAACAGGTGATTACAGTACAGATGCAGCTAAAAAGAGCACACGCAGTGTCATTGGCTAAGTCTGTTCTGTTTTCTGTTACAATCAGTGGTGGGCACAGTTCCACTAATCCTTTAAGCGCTAATTAGCAAAGCTAACTTTTTTGTTAACTGATTGGCTTTTCATCAAACTTTGAAAACCACCAGTGGACCAATTAACTTTTGCTAAATTTAGTTACGATAACTTTTAGACCACTAATATCTTTTTGTGGGCATTGTGAATAAAGCTTAACAGTTAAAAACATTTATAAAGCCTGAAATCATACATTTTAGTTCCTGCATGTTCCATGTTTTGTAGCAGACAAACAGCTATGAGAGGTAGAGCTCAATCATCTGCCAGCAGAGGAGACCTGGCTACCAGAGAGAAAGAGGAAGAGAAGAAAAAAAAAGATAATTTATTTTCACAGCCATTGCCTGCAAGACACAGTCTTGCAGACGTGTCACAGGAGACATGCACAGCAAGGCAGTTTTGACTTATGGTTAAAATTTTAAACAAACTAGGTTATTGAAATTAATGCCACCTCTGTCATTTTTACAAAGTGAAAACATCAGCTATATGTTTTAGTTTTAAAGTAATGCACAAATTTTGAAGGTTTGAGCATTTACAGACACACATGCCAAAAGAAATTATGGGAAAATGAGCTTCCTGTCATCAGTGGTTGGTCGGTTTATTTATATGTAAAAACCAAGTTACTGTAACGTGTGTCTTGGTTTTTACAAATAAATCTGTATTTGTAAATGTCATTTTTTTTATTTGTAAAAAAAAAAAAGGCAATTTGAAAACTGAAAATTCTGTTTAAGTGTTCGTCTCTCAGCGGTGCGCACTTACGAACTTTGATATAGGGAGATTTTAAGTATGAATCGGGAGGTCAGAAGAAATTCTCCAAACAGGGAGAGTTGACAGGTAAGTGTTAATGAGCTTAAAAACAAGGTCACATTTGGGACTTTTTAGGAAAGCCCCATCAATTTTAAGTCTTTACTGTATTGCTGCTGTGAAACAAAAACCCTTTTATTCTGAAGTGCACATTCAGGAAACTGGCTTGTTAGCACTACAGCTATACGAGGTCTGTCAATAAAGTATAGGTCCTTTTTATTTTTTTCAAAAACTATATGGATTTCATTCATATGTTTTTACATCAGACATGCTTGAACCCTCGTGCGCATGCGTGAGTTTTTCCACGCCTGTCGGTGACGTCATTCGCCTGTGAGCACTCCTTGTGGGAGGAGTCGTCCAGCCCCTCGTCGGAATTCCTTTGTCTGAGAAGTTGCTGAGAGACTTGCGCTTTGTTTGATCAAACTGTTCTAAACCTGTGAGACACATCGAAGTGGACACGGTTCGAAAAATTAAGCTGGTTTTCAGTGAAAATTTTAACGGCTGATGAGAAATTTTGAGGTGATACTGTCGCTTTAAGGACTTCCCACGGTGCGAGACGTCGTGCAGCACTCCCAGGTGCCGTCGTCAGCCTGTTTCAGGCTGAAAACCTCCACATTTCAGGCTCTATTGATCCAGGACGTCGTGAGAGAACAGAGAAGTTTCAGAAGAAGTCGGTTTCTGCATTTTATCCGGATATTCCACTGTTAAAGGAGATTTTTTTAATGAAAGACGTGCGGGCGGATTGCAACATCGGCTTGCAGCCGCTGCGACGCTCCGCCACAGGAAAAACACCTCTGTTGGAAGCCTTAAGGACAAGTTGGAACATGTCCAGCTGTTAAACAATTTCTCATATACTCACTCCACTGAAAGCCATCAAAAGCCGCCTCGATTTTACAAATGGTTATCAACACGGAGGTGTTTTTCCTGTGCCGCCGCACCGTATCGGCTGCGTCCCGACGCGCGGACCCGTCCGCACGTCTTTCATTGAAAAAAATCTCCTTTAACAGTGGAATATCCGGATAAAATGCTGAAACCGACTTCTTCTGAAACTTCTCTGTTCTCTCACGACGTCCTGGATCAATAGAGCCTGAAATGTAGAGGTTTTCAGCTTGAAACAGGCTGACGATGGCGCCTGGGAGTGCTGCGCGACGTCTCGCACCGTGGGAAGTCCTTAAAGCGACAGTATCACCTCAAAATCTCTCATCAGCCGTTAAAATTTTCACTGAAAACCAGCTTAATTTTTCGAACCCTGTCCAGTTCGATGTGTCTCACAGGTTCAGAAAAAATTTTGATCAAACAAAGCGCCAGTCTCTCAGCAACTTCTCAGACAAAGGAATTCCGACGAGGGGCTGGACGACTCCTCCCACAAGGAGTGCTCACAGGCGAATGACGTCACCGACAGGCGTGGAAAAACTCACGCATGCGCACGAGGGTTCAAGCATGTCTGACGTAAAAACATATGAATGAAAACCATATAGTTTTTGAAAAAAATAAAAAGGACCTATACTTTATTGACAGCCCTCGTATTTAGCTTTCCTGCAGGGAGAAAAACAGCAGATATGGGAAAAACTGTTGTTGGTGAAGCGTCAGTGGTGGTGTCTGAAGGATGAGCAGCACTTCTGAAAACACAGCGGTGCTGCGCTACAACGCTTTGGGGGAATCCCAGCTACGGGTGTAAAGTCAACCACAATGTAAAAAAAACAAACAAAAAAACCCCCACACAAAACAAACAAAAAACTGCACAAATGAACCTTTTTCTGACTTCTTTATATATATATATATATATACATATATATATATATACACACACACACACACACGAGGTCTGTCCAAAAAGTATCAGACCTTTTTATTTTTTGCAAAAACCATATGGATTTGAATCACGTGTGATTGCATCAGCCAAGCTTAAACCTTCGTGCGCATGCGTGAGTTTTTTCACGCCTGTCGGTTGCGTCATTCGCCTGTGAGCAGGCTTTGTGTGAGCACTGGTCCACCCCTCTCGTCGTTTTTTTTATTGCGAATAAATGTCTGAACGATTTGGAGCTTTGCTGCATCAATTTTTTTCCAGAAACTGTGAGAGACCTCCAGGTGGACACCGTTCCGAAAATTAATATGGCTTTTAGGGATGATTTTGTGGGGATTACACAGATTAAGGAGTGTTACTGCCGCTTTAAGGACGGCCCACAACTGCTGAGAGCGCGCCGCGCTCCCAGCACCGATCGACAGGCTGAATCAACCAGATCATTTCCAATGTGAAGGCTTTGTTGATCCGGGACGTCGTCTGACTTCCACAAAAAAAGGAAAAAGGCATGGACATCAGCACTTTTTCGGCACATTCCACTGTTAAAGGAGTTTTTTTCATGGAAAGAAAAGCGGACGGATGCGCCACCGTGCCGTTCATGGCACAGGACAAAACCACCTCCGTGTTGGTCTCACAGGATGGCTTTGAGATGGCTTTCAGATGGCTGTCGGTGGGTTTTCAGTCGTGTGACTAACCAAGAAATTGTGGATGAGCTTGGACATGCCAGAACATGTCCTGTGAGGCTTCATCATGGCATTGCTTTGCGCCATGCGGCTCCACCGCCAATCCATCCGCACGTCTTTCATTAAAAAACTCTCCTTTAACAGTGGAATGTCCGGATAAACTGCTGATTCCGACCTCTTCTGAAAGTTCTCTGTTCTCTCACGACGTCCTGGGTCAACAGAGGCTTAAATTTGGAGGTTTTCAGCTTGAAACAGGATGATGACGTCGCCTCGGAGCACTGCGCGACGTCCCGCTCCATGGGACACACACACACACACACACACACACACACACACACACACACACACACACACACACACACACACACACACACACACACACACACACACACACACACACATAGGGTGTCTCCAAAAAATGTACCCATAAGTACTCTGAAATATGAATACCAGGAAATGGTTTTACTGGGAAATAATGGTGTTTTTCTCGTTTCAGGAAGCCTAAAGTTTGTTCTGGAAGACATTAAAGTCCAGCAAAAATGCTGCAGTTGACCCTAATTCAGAGAACAAAAATCACTGAGTTCTGTGCAATGCATACTAAGGGCTGACTTGCATATCTTTCCAAACAAACAAATGGCAAGGAGACTTGAACTTGCTAGGTGGATTTCCGGAAAACTGGAGTTGAATGATTTGTTTCTTAGGAAACTTTAGACAAGGAGGTTACATTGATCATGTGGTGTAAATGATAAAGTGTTAAAACATCAAAATGGAAACACTGAACTAAAAACTGTGCACTGGGGAGAAAAATGACATGCTTCGGCCACATAGTCATGCAGAAAATGTCTGATAATATTGATTGGTTTTTCTGTGCTGTCAAAATAGTTTTGTGTACATTTTGTAGCTGAGAGCGCTGAGCGACGTCTCGCACCGTGGGAAGTCCTTAAAGCGACAGTATCACCTCAAAATCTCTCATCAGCCGTTAAAATTTTCACTGAAAACCAGCTTAATTTTTCGAACCCTGTCCACTTCGATGTGTCCCACAGGTTTAGAAAAAAGTTTGATCAAACAAAGCGCCAGTCTCTCAGCAACTTCTCAGACAAAGGAATTCCGACGAGGGGCTGGACGACTCCTCCCACAAGGAGTGCTCACAGGTGAATGACGTCACCGACAGGCGTGGAAAAACTCATGCATGCGCACGAGGGTTCAAGCATGTCTGACGTAAAAACATATGAATGAAATCCATATAGTTCTTGAAAAAAATAAAAAGGACCGTTACTTTATTGACAGCCCTCATATATACATATATATATATATATGTGTGTGTGTGTGTGTGTGTGTGTGTTAAGATGGAGCTGAAAGTTGCTCTTGAAGAATGAAAGCGAGTGAGGCTGAGTAGAGTGCCTGAGCAGAGACATGCAAACTGTGCACTCCTGCAGACATAAACAGCTGAGGGGGTGTGCGCGTGTGTGTGTCTCTGTTTTTAGGGCCATGCACCGGCACACATTCAGCCACTGCAGCAACAGTCACATATTAAGTGAAGGAAGATGAGCAGGACTCCAGCAGGCCCATTCACCCACTCAAACACCTACGTGTGCAATTCATCACCAAGCAACTTTCTGAATGCAGCTCATTAAAATTTCTGTCTCTCATGAAAATATAATTGTTGCAAACGAGGAGCCCGGGGTGGCGTTTACGGGCTGGAGGACATGTTTACAGTTAGGAATCATTAAAAACTCATCTTTAGTGCCTTTCAGTATTCTTAATATTGATTAGTCAATTAACAGAGAGATAATCAACTTGACAATTACGAGGTCTGTGAGAAAAGTATCCGACCTTTTTATTTTATGCAAAAAATATATGGATTTGATTCATATGTTTTTACGTCAGCCAAGCTTGAACCTTCGTGCACATGCGTGAGTTTTTTCACGCCTGTCAGTTGCGTCATTCGCCTGTGGGCAGGCTTTGAGTGAGCACTGGTCCACCCCTGTCGTCATTTTTTAATTGCAAGGAAATGGTGGAATGATTTGGGCTTTGTTCCATCAGAATTTTTTCGGAAACTGTTAGAGACAGGCAGCTGGAAACCATTCGGAAAATTCACATGGCTTTCGGTGAAAATTTTAATGGGCTTCACAGAGATTAAGGAGTGTTACTACCGCTTTAAGGACGGCCCACAATGGCACACGGCGCGCCGCGCTCCGAACCGCGATCGACAGGCAGAAACGACCATTTCATTTCTAAATGGATGGCTGTATGGATCCGGGACCATCGTGTGCAATTTCTCTGGTTATCACAAGAGCTGGACATCAGCCATTTTCTGGCAGATTTCACTTTTAACAAGAGATTTTGTCATGGAAAGCCACGCGGAGGCTTCGCGCATCACAACGGATTCGCTGATGGAGTGAGACAAAGACACACCTCCGTTTTGGAATGTCAGAGGACAAGTTGGGATATGCCCAGCTCTCCACAATTTCTCTTATACTCACTCGACTGGTAAGCCACTGAAAGCCGAGATAGGCTCGGAGCGCGGCGCGCCATTGTGGGCCGTTCTTAAAGCGGTAGTAACACTCCTTAATCTCTATGAAGCCCATTAAAATTTTCACCGAAAGCCATGTGAATTTTCCGAATGGTTTCCAGCTGCCTGTCTCTAACGGTTTCTGAAAAAATTCTGATGGAACAAAGCCCAAATCATTCCGCCATTTCCTCGCAATGAAAAAACGACGAGGGGGGTGGACCAGTGCTCACTCAAAGCCTGCCCACAGGCGAATGACGCAACTGACAGGCGTGAAAAAACTCACGCATGGGCACGAAGGTTCAAGCTTGGCTGATGTAAAAACATGTGAATCAAATCCATATATTTTTTGCATAAAATAAAAAGGTCGGATACTTTTCTCACAGACCTCGTATTACCTTGCCCTCGTTTTACAGACAACTGTCTGTTGGTTTGAAGGTTTCTTAACATGATTATTGAAAAATGTACAATTTTTTTTTAAATAATAAATTAAAATGTAACACAAATTTGGGGTAAAGCTTGAACCTAACAAATAGTTTTGAGTAAATATGCTAACTATAGAACAGCAAATAAACTGCTGAAATGACAAACCATGAAAACATTCTTAAATGATCCTGGGAAACATTCCACTGAATTGTTGTGTAACCTTTACAAGGGGGCGAGACAATGACATTTTCTTTTTTAAATTGTTAGGTAAATCAGGTGTTTTACAAATAAACACATTTTCAGTGAAGCTGTAACTTCTGGTCCATATCTGCATAATGGGACAGCACCAGGACATTTTTAAGAATATTTTCTTAATAAAAATTGTATGATATAGAATAGATATTAGTATTGCAAGTGCACTTTTTCCAAAAAAGAAGAGAAACACAAAGTGTGGCACGCATCCCCACTCCTATGTTAAGTTGGTGTATGTTTTTATAGTTTGGCTGATAAAGAAGTGTGGAAAATTATTTCTATAGCAAAAGACTGATGCTTTAAAGATGCTATATATGGTTTATTGTTATCATGACAGATTGCTGCTTTACAGCTGTTATGTGGTGTGTTTGAGTCCCATTTTCAGAAGGATATTTCCTCCAGCCTCCACCAACAAACAGCTTCAATCAGACGAGGTGTTCTTTAGTTACTGTGAGGAAAAGAAAGGTTTGCAGAAGGACACCTGGACGGACACATGGACAGATGGACAGATGGCTGGAAGGGGTGAAAACTTAATGTCCCGAACTTCTTTGAGTGGACACAGAAAAATTTGCAAAAAACGAAAACTTTGAATTGAAAAAGAAAAATGATCTGAAAGTGTGAGGCCTGTTCCAGAACAATCATTTTGGAGTGAAACTGCTGCTGTGGAATCGTTATTTATTTTACACTTTGAGAATCTTTGGGCCAATCCTGGTACAGGGAACACTGCATTTTGAAGAAGACCCCCATGATCGGACAGAGTCAAGATACTAAAAGAAACTAGAAGCACTCAGAGAGTGCAAACCTCCGCCAAGGCCATAGGGTCACTGATGCCATAACATCTACATGCCGTGGAATCATTGAACCTAAAAAGTCTAACAATGATGTTTGCTCAGTAGTAAAAAAAAGTATCCTTAGCACTTGGCATCACAGTTTATTGCAACTTGCACCTTTCCCAGAAGCTACTGTCATCTGAGCACTGATATTGATATTGCATGTGCTTATAGACAAAAACAAATAAGAGACAAAATTCAATTTATTATTCAACTAAACTGCAAATATATGAATTTTTTAACATTTATGAAACAATTCTCTAAACAAGGCCATAGGGTCACTGACCCTAAAGAGATTCCCTCCTCGGCACAGTGATCTATTCAACAATTCAGTGTTACAACCAAAACTATGATACATACACTTTTCTTTCCTTTATATTTGACATCCTTGACCATGAAAACATACCACTAGAACTTGGAATTACTTTTATGTCTTTATTATTAGATCAAAAGTTATTGTATAAAAACAATTTTTCGGTAATGGCGGTTTTCTTCTGGATCTAGCTCCATAACATTTGAAGCTATATCAAATCTGATGACACCTTACTGAATCAGTACAGATTCAGCTACAATTTGGTGTTAGTTGTGCAGCTCTAGCTTCATTTGTCACCTCACACTGACACATTTTGTGTTTTCCCTATATTTTTGCATATTCTGGATCACCAGATCCGGAATCCGGATCCGATCATCACCAAACTTTGTTGTTTGATAGAACATTTGACTATGTTACACCCTAATTTTTTTCAAGCCTTTCTGCCTTGTTTTTGTGGAGTTAGAAACTAGAATGTCAAAATTCCCCCTATCCCGCAATGGTGAAGAATCCTTTAAAAAATTCCTGGATCCGGCTCGTGATCCAGATCACCACTAAAATTTAATCACTTGTTCCTCTTGTCATTTCCAACCACTCTACAAAATTTCATCAAAATCCGTTCAAAACATTTTGAGTTATCCTGCTGACAAACAGACAGAAACACAAACAAAGGCGACCGAAAACATAACCTCCTTGGCGGAGGTAATTAAAATTAAGCAACAGGCCATTGTCATGGCAATCCCTCGGTGGTGAGGAGGATTGTGTCTTGATCAACTCTCAGATGGGATGATGGACGCAGAGATGACTGAATAGACCTGGGGCATGTACTACAAAGTGGGGTTACTGGCTTATCAGGGTAACTTCGGGAGTAAGTTGATGACGTGTGGAGTAACTTCCTGGTTAACCCGTACTACAAAAGGTGGATAGGTTTTAATCGAGGTATGCTGCCATGGCAATTTATGCTGTGTGCCAAACCTGCTCCGAGCAGGTAATGTTCTCGGGTAGCTTGAGGTTTTCGCTTAACCACTCCCTTTATAAGTACCGTCCATCCACCTTCAATCACTCCGAAGACAATGCCGGCCTACCTGGATAATCCGTTTGATATTGGGGCACAAATTGTGAGGGGCTCTCTTCGCAGGGCGAGGGTTTTTAAAGACCGCCAGAATCCGCTGACATACCCGGACGATATTCTCTATGAAAGATATAGATTCTCAGCCGAGGGAATTCGTTATCTTTGTCAGCTGATCGGGCCAGAAGTCTGTAACATCACCCATCGTACACTGTAAAAAAAGACTGTTGTGTTTACAGGAAAACACTGTGGCAGCTGTGGTTACCAGGGAATTCCTGTAAAAAAGCAGTTAAATGTACAAAAAAGAGAGCTCTTGTTTGTAGATTTAACAGTTCTTTTAATGTGAGTCAGCCGTGGTTCATTCACTGTAAATCCATATACATATCATGTCTGTAATGTTATCTACTGTGCTGCTGTATGTTTTACAGGAATTCCCTGGTAACGACAGCTGCCAGCGTTTTCCTGTACAAAAAAGTCATTTTTTACAGTGTACGATCGAGCAGATAATGTGCCTTGTGCCTATTTTGCCAGTGGACAATTTATGTATTCCATCGGTGATGCTGAACATCTGAGCAAGAATGCTGTATGTCAAATCAAATCAAATCAATTTCATTTATATAGCGCCAAATCACAACAAACAAACAGTTGCCCCAAGGCGCTTCATATTGTAAGGCAAAGCCATACAATAATTACAGAAAAACCCCGACTGTCAAAACGACCCCCTGTGAGCAAGCACTTGGCGACAGTGGGAAGGAAAAACTCCCTTTTAACAGGTAGAAACCTCCAGCAGAACCAGGCTCAGGGAGGGGCAGTCTTCTGCTGGGACTGGTTGGGGCTGAGGGAGAGAACCAGGAAAAAGACATGCTGTGGAAGAGAGCAGAGATCAATCACTAATGATTAAATGCAGAGTGGTGCATACAGAGCAAAAAGAGAAAGAAACACTCAGTGCATCATGGGAACCCCCCAGCAGTCTAAGTCTATAGCAGCATAACTAAGGGATGGTTCAGGGTCACCCGATCCAGCCCTAACTATAAGCTTTAGCAAAAAGGAAAGTTTTAAGCCTAATCTTAAAAGTAGAGAGGGTGTCTGTCTCCCTGATCCAAATTGGGAGCTGGTTCCACAGGAGAGGAGCCTGAAAGTTGAAGGCTCTGCCTCCCATTCTACTCTTACAAACCCTAGGAACTACAAGTAAGCCTGCAGTCTGAGAGCGAAGCGCTCTATTGGGGTGATATGGTACTATGAGGTCCCTAAGATAAGATGGGACCTGATTATTCAAAACCTTATAAGTAAGAAGAAGAATTTTAAATTCTATTCTAGAATTAACAGGAAGCCAATGAAGAGAGGCTAATATGGGTGAGATATGCTCTCTCCTTCTAGTCCTTGTCAGTACTCTAGCTGCAGCATTTTGAATTAACTGAAGGCTTTTTAGGGAACTTTTAGGACAACCTGATAATAATGAATTACAATAGTCCAGCCTAGAGGAAATAAATGCATGAATTAGTTTTTCAGCATCACTCTAAGACAAGACCTTTCTAATTTTAGAGATATTGCACAAATGCAAAAAAGCAGTCCTACATATTTGTTTAATATGCACACTGAATTACATATCCTGATCAAAAATGACTCCAAGATTTCTCACAGTATTACTAGAGGTCAGGGTAATGCCATCCAGAGTAAGGATCTGGTTAGACACCATGTTTCTAAGATTTGTGGGGCCAAGTACAATAACTTCAGTTTTATCTGAGTTTAAAAGCAGGAAATTAGAGGTCATCCATGTCTTTATGTCTTTAAGACAATCCTGCAGTTTAGCTAATTGGTTTGTGTCCTCTGGCTTCATGGATAGATAAAGCTGAGTATCATCTGCGTAACAATGAAAGTTTAAGCAATGCTGTCTAATAACACTGCCTAAGGGAAGCATGTATAAAGTGAATAAAATTGGTCCTAGCACAGAACCTTGTGGAACTCCATAATTAACCTTAGTCTGTGAAGAAGATTCCCCATTTACATGAACAAATTGTAATCTATTAGATAAATATGATTTAAACCACCGCAGCGCAGTGCCTTTAATACCTATGGCATGCTCTAATCTCTTTAATAAAATTTTATGGTCAACAGTATCAAAAGCAGCACTGAGGTCTAACAGAACAAGCACAGAGATGAGTCCACTGTCTGAGGCCATAAGAAGATCATTTGTAACCTTCGCTAATGCTGTTTCTGTACTATGATGAATTCTAAACCCTGACTGAAACTCTTCAAATAGACCATTCCTCTGCAGATGATCAGTTAGCTGTTTTACAACTACCCTTTCAAGAATTTTTGAGAGTATGAGATGTCGTATGATTCGCGAGGTAGTACTTGCTCTATCTAAACTGTTGGATGCATTTGTCGTTTTCCCTGGCCATTTATCCGCAATGCAAATCAAAGAAGGGTTTTTTGCAATCGCGGGTAATTACTAATATCAAAATAGGTCTAATGCATGTCCATTAATCAGGCGAAGTGGGGCTTATCAAGCTATGAATATAAACCTACCGTTCTGAAGGATGTTTTTATATTTCATCTTCACCTGCTTCCAGGTGCGTTTGGCACTGCTATTGCATCTGAAATATTGATAGAATTAGGTTTAGCAATCATACAGTCAAGGTAGCCTATTTAGGAAACATTAAATTAACCAAACATTTATTAGTAGGCCTATGCCCACTTCTGAATCGTGTTGCATTTGGGCGTAATTAATGAAAGAAGGTCATTTTTTTACACATATTAGACATTCCACAGGTTAATCATCTGTAACAGATTTGGGGAACAATTGAATTGTACGTACGCATTTACCCGATCAGCAATACGTTGCCAATAAGCGTGTCTTGCTTTATTGGCAGACGATGTTGTTGTGAAAGTGTAGGAACACGGACCCACAACAGGGGGCGACAATGAACGGACAATGGAGGAATCAAATATACTGTTTTTACTGTTGTGAAAAAAGGGCACAACAAATACAACTGATAACAATAGAGAGATCAAGTCTAATTCAAAGGTGTCGTGTGGGCAGGCTCGACGATAGGAGACGTCTGTCCAAGTCGAACCGGAACCAACCCGATCTCCGCCGCCACCGGACCCCGGGGATACTGGAGCCGCCAAGTCCCGAATTCCCAGGTGGCCACTGCCTCCGCTCGCCGGATCCGGTACTGCTGGCAGGAAACAGAAACAGTCAGGTGTGGATGCGGCTGCACCCAGCAACACGGAGGGTGGAGAGTCCACCTCCACCTCTCGTCAGGAAAATACTGGTGAGTGCAGGAGTGTGAGTACTTATCCAAGAAGTCCAATACAATCTCCCGCTGTACCACTCACTATCTGCTATCCAACACACAAGCAACAAGGTATTATCGTCAAGAATACAATCGGCTGAGTACGTTACCTCTTAGGTATGGCGATATCTCGGCAAATGAGGTGGAGATGCCGTCCTGCTGATATACCTCCGTCTTGATTGGGATCAGCTGTCTCTAGTGATGGATGACAGCTGTCGTCCTGGCTGCTCCTGTGAGGCGGCAGCGCCCTCTGGTGCCTGGAGCCCGCACTCCAGGCAGGGCACCCTCTAGTGGTGGTGGGCCAGCAGTACCTCCTCTTCAGCGGCCCACACAACAGGACCCCCCCCCCGACCGGGTTTGTCAGGGTGGCGACGGTAGAAGTCGGCCAGGAGGGCCGGGTCCAGGATGAAGCCCTTCTTCACCCAGGAGCGTTCTTCGGGGCCGTACCCCTCCCAGTCCACCAAGTACTGAAAACCCCGGCCCATTCATCGAACGTCAAGGAGCCGGCGCACGGTCCAGGCCGGCTCTCCGTCGATGATCCGGGCAGGAGGTGGCGCCGGACCCGGAGTGCAGAGGGGTGAGGTGTGATGGGGTTTAATCCTGGAGACATGGAAAACCGGATGAATCCGCAGTGAGGCCGGAAGCTGGAGCCTCACTGCGGCGGGATTGATGACCTTGAGAATCTTGTAAGGTCCAATGTATCGCTCCTGCAGTTTCGGGGAGTCCACTTGAAGGGGAATGTCCTTGGTGGACAACCATACCTCCTGCCCAGGACGGTACGTGGGAGCCGGGGCCCGCCGCCGGTCTGCATGGTTCTTCGCCCTCGTCCGGGCCCTCAGCAAAGCAGAACGGGCGGCACGCCACACCCGACGGCACTTCCGTAGGTGGGCCTGGACCGAGGGCACACCAACCTCCCCCTCAACCACCGGAAACAACGGGGGTTGATACCCCAAGCACACCCCGAAGGGGGAGAGGCCGGTGGCGGACGACACTTGGCTGTTGTGGGCGTACTCGATCCAGGCCAGGTGGGTACTCCAGGCCGTCGGGTGCGCGGCTGTCACACAGCGTAGGGTCTGCTCCATCTCCTGGTTGGCCCGTTCTGCTTGTCCGTTGGTCTGGGGTGATACCCGGACGAGAGACTGACCATGGCCCCCAGTTCCCGGCAAAAGCTCCTCCAAACATGCGAGGAGAACTGGGGACCGCGATCGGCGATGATGTCTGATGGTATCCCATGCAGACGGACGACGTGGAGGACTAGGAGGTCCGCTGTCTCCTGGGCCGTTGGTAGCTTCGGGAGGGCCACGAAGTGGGCCGCCTTGGAGAATCGGTCCACTATCGTGAGGACGACGGTGTTTCCCTGGGACGGCGGGAGACCCGTGACGAAATCCAGGCCGATGTGAGACCAGGGGCGATGAGGCACGGGCAGCGGCTGTAGCAATCCCGGTGTCTTGCGGTGGTCCGCCTTGCCCCTGGCGCAGGTGGTACAGGCCTGGATGTAACCCCGGACGTTGGCCTCCAGGGACGCCCACCAGAAGCGCTGCCGGACGACTGCCACGGTTCTTCGCACCCCAGGATGACAGGAGAGCTTAGAACCGTGACAGAAGTCCAAAACTGCAGCCCTGGCTTCTGGTGGGACGTAAAGTTTGTTCTTCGGTCCGGTTCCGGGGTCCGGGTCTCGTGTCAGGGCCTCCCGGACGGTCTTCTCCACGTCCCAGGTGAGAGCGGCCACGATAGCGGACTCCGGGATGATGGGTTCCGGGGGATCCGACGGCTCCGTTTTGACCTCATCTTCATGTACCCGGGACAAGGCATCCGATCTTTGGTTTTTGGTCCCGGGACGGTAGGTGATCCGGAAGTCAAAACGGCCGAAGAACAGTGACCAGCGGGCTTGCCTGGGGTTCAGACGCTTGGCGGTCCTGATATACTCCAGGTTCCGGTGGTCAGTGAAGACCGTGAATGGCACGGACGTTCCCTCCAACAGATGTCTCCACTCCTCAAGAGCCTCTTTCACCGCAAGGAGCTCTCGATTGCCGACGTCATAGTTCCGTTCGGCTGGGGTCAACCTGCGGGAAAAATAGGCACACGGGTGAAGGACCTTATCGGTCTTCCCGCTCTGGGATAGCACGGCTCCTATCCCTGAGTCCGAGGCGTCCACTTCAACCACTAACTGGCGATTAGGATCGGGCTGCACCAGAACAGGTGCAGACGAGAAGTGCCGTTTCAACTCCTTGAATGCGACATCGCACCGATCCGACCAGGTGAAGGGGACTTTTGGTGAGGTCAGGGCTGTCAGGGGGCTAACTACCTGACTGTAGCCCTTAATGAACCTCCTGTAGAAATTAGCAAAGCCTAGGAACTGTTGCAATTTCCTACGGCTTGTGGGTTGGGGCCAGTCTCTCACCGCCGCAACCTTGGCCGGATCAGGAGCGACGGAGTTGGAGGAGATGATGAACCCCAGGAAGGACAAAGAAGTGCAGTGGAACTCACACTTCTCGCCCTTCACAAACAGCCGGTTCTCCAACAACCGCTGCAGGACCTGACGTACATGCCTGACATGAGTCTCAGGATCCGGAGAAAAGATGAGTATATCGTCTAGATATACGAAGACGAACCGGTGCAGGAAGTCCCGCAAGACGTCGTTAACCAAGGCTTGGAACGTCGCGGGGGCGTTTGTGAGGCCGAACGGCATGACCAGGTACTCAAAGTGACCTAAGGGGGTGTTAAATGCCGTTTTCCACTCGTCTCCCTTCCGGATCCGAACCAGATGATACGCATTTCTAAGATCAAGCTTGGTAAAAATTTTGGCTCCATGCAGGGGTGTGAACACCGAATCCAACAGGGGCAACGGGTATCGGTTGCGAACCGTGATTTCATTCAGCCCCCTATAATCAATGCATGGACGAAGTTAGCCGTCTTTTTTACCCACAAAAAAGAAACCTGCGCCCATCGGGGAGGTGGAATTCCGGATCAACCCGGCAGCTAACGAGTCCCGGATGTAGGTCTCCATTGATTCACGCTCAGGCCGTGAGAGGTTGTACAGCCTACTGGACGGGAACTCACTGCCCGGAACCAAATCAATGGCACAATCGTACGGACGGTGGGGGGGAAGCGTGACAGCCAGATCCTTGCTGAACACGTCGACAAGGTCGTGGTACTCCACCGGCACCGTCCCCAGATTGGGCGGGACTCTGACCTCCTCCTTAGCTTGGGAGCCGGGAGGAACCGAGGAACCTAGACACACCCGATGGCAGGTCTCGCTCCACTGAACCACTACCCCGGACGGCCAATCAATCCGGGGATTGTGCTTCAACATCCAGGGAAAACCTAAAACCACACGGGAAGTGGCCTGAGTCACAAAAAACTCGATCACCTCCCGGTGGTTTCCTGACACCACCAGCGTTACAGGTGGTGTCTTACGCGTGATCGGAGGGAGTAGGGAGCCATCTAGTGCCCGAACCTGTACAGGCGAGGTAAGCGCCACCAGAGGGAGCCCTATCTCCCTGGCCCATCTGCTATCCAACAGATTCCCCTCAGAGCCCGTGTCCACCAGTGCTGGGGCCTTCAGGGTCGAGTCCTCATAAAGGATCGTAACTGGGAGTCGTGTGGCGATGTGGGTGTGTCCCACGTGAATGTCTCGGCCCACCCCTAGCCCAGTTTCTAGAGGCGGGCGTTGGAGTTTAACCGCTCGGGGCAGTCTCTCATATGGTGCTCTATTGCACCACAAACAAAACAAGCTCCATGGGCCCGTCTCCTCTGTGCATCTGGAGCCCTAAATGTTGCCCTACTCGTGTCCATAGCTTCGTCAGTAGGGGGAGCTGTGGCCCCACGGAGCGCAGGGGCCGTGGAGCGTAGGGAAGGCGGAGCGCGGTCGGAACCGGAAGGGAGAGTGACGGCGCGTACCCGGCCACGCCCTTCGTCTCGTTCCCGCCGACGTTCTTCTAACCGGTTGTCTAACCGTATGACGAGATCGATGAGCCCATCTAAGTCCCGCGGTTCGTCCTTAGCCACCAGGTGCTCCTTAAGAACCAAAGACAGTCCGTTTACAAAGGCGGCGTGGAGGGCAGTGCTATTCCAGCCGGATCTCGCAGCCGCAATGCGGAAGTCGACTGCATAGGCAGCTGCGCTCCGGCGCCCCTGTCTCATTGACAGTAGCACGGTTGAAGCGGTCTCGCCTCTATTAGGGTGATCGAACACGGTTCTGAGCTCCCTTACAAACCCATCGTATGTCAGAAGGAGCCGTGAAGTCTGCTCCCAGAGCGCTGTAGCCCAAGCGCGTGCCTCACCGCGAAGCAGGTTTATAACATAAGCTACTTTACTAGCATCGATCGCGTACATAACGGGACGCTGTGCGAAGACGAGCGAACACTGCATCAGAAAATCCGCGCACGTCTCCACACAGCCTCCGTACGGCTCTGGGGGGCTTATGTATGCTTCCGGGGAAGGTGGGAGAGGTCGTTGAACAACCAGTGGAACGTCAACGCTACAATCTAAATCTGCCATCACAATAGGCTGCCTGCAGTCCACGTCCGGACCCAGGTGCCCTTCTACGTATATGGACCCAGACCAGTTATTAGATTTTGATGGCTCATTTCTTGTTGAAGCTGCACAGCGTTTCCTGCATTGACGGTCGTCACATTTTGAACATCCAGCGTTTCTCTTTGTCTTCACGGTAAGTTATGCACACAGGAAACACACAGACCAAATCAGGTGCACTTTAACTCACCCCACGTGACGCTACACAACCAATCAAATAAGTTATACAGAGCAATGCTGTACAGCAGGTAACACACACACACACACACACACACACACACACACAAGAAGACAGAGACAGAGATGCTCTAAAAAGAGGAAAAACATGGAAACTGGAGCTTTTAATCCAGAATGGACATACTGAATATCTACTACTATAAGCAACAGATTTGTCATGTCCCGCAGCTTGTGAAATGGAGCAATATCTCCATCTGTTGGATATTTAATGCAAGTAAAATAGAATTTTTCCAAAAACAAAACAAAACAAAAAAAATTCCACAGGGAGATCAAAACCAATTTGCCTGATACGCTCTGAGACAGTGGTGATAATTAAAACAGTCAATATGAAGCCTCACTACGAGACAAAGGAAATCTTTTTGAGCAATCATGCTCACTCAAATCCAAGCTGAGGGTGTGGAAAATACACGATCTAAGAGCCCAATATGATCCAGCAGAATGCTGACACAGTTACGAGGTCTGTTAGAAAACTATCCGACCTTTTTATTTTTTTAAAAAACTATATGGATTTGAATCATGCGCGCTTGCATCAGCCAAGCTTGAACCTTCGTGTGCATGCGTGAGTTTTTTCATGCCTGTCACTTGCGTCATTCACCTGTGGGCAGGCTTTGAGTGCGCACTGGTCCACCCCCCTTGTCGGATTTTCATTGTCAGGGAAATGTCTGAACGATTGGAGCAGCGCTGAATCAAATTTTTCCAGAAACTGTGAAAGACAGCCAGGTGGAAACCATTCGGAAGATTCAGACAGCTTTCGGTGAGGATACTCTGGGCGTCACACAGATTAAGGAGCGTTACAACCGGATTAAAGACGGCCCACAGCGCCGGAGGGCGCTCCGCGCTCCGAGCGGCCATCGACAGGCTGAAATGACCAAATCATTTCCAAAGTGAACGCTGTGTTGATCCGGGACGTCGTCTGACTACCAGAGAAACTGCAGAAGAGTTGGACATCAGCACTTTTGCGGCACATTCCACTGTTACAGGAGATTTTGTAATGAAAGACGTGCGGAGGAATTCATGCGTCGGGACGGAGCCACTCATGGCGCACAACAAAAATCACGTCCGTGTTGGAAACCATTTGGAAGATTCAGACGGCTTTCGGTGGCTTTTCAGTCGAGTGAGTATCTGAGAAATTGTGTAACAGCTGGGCATGTCACAACTTGTCCTGTGAGACTTCCAACACGGACGTGCTTTTTGTTGCGCGCCATTGCGGCTCCGTCCCGACGCGCGAATTCCTCCGCACGTCTTTCATTACAAAATCTCCTGTAACAGTGGGATGTGCCGCAAAAGTGCTGACGTCCAACTCTTCTGCAATTTCTCTGGTAGTCAGACGATGTCCCGGATCAACACAACCTTCACTTTGGAAATGATCTGGTCGTTTCAGCCTGTCGATGGCCGCTCGGAGCGCGGAGCACCCTCCGCCATTGTGGGCCCTCTTTAATCTGGTTGTAATGCTCCTTAATCTGTGTGACGCCCAGAGTATCCTCACCGAAAGCCGTCTGAATCTTCCGAATGGTTTCCACTTGGCTGTCTCTCACAGTTTCTGGAAAAAATTGATTCAACGCTGCTCTAATCACTCAGCCATTTCCCTGACAATGAAAATCCGACGAGGGGGGTGGACCAGTGCTCACTCAAAGCCTGCCCACAGGCGAATGACGCAACCGACAGGCGTGAAAAAACTCACGCATGCGCACAAAGGTTCAAGCTTGGCTGATGCAAGCGCACATGATTCAAATCCATATAGTTTTTTAAAAAAATAAAAAGGTCGGATAGTTTTCTAACAGACCTCATATTCACTGCCCAAGTAACTTTAACTACATGTTTTAGATTTTTCCTAAATTAAGCACTTTATTTTAAGATGCCCTTTTCAGAAGCTCTTTATTTTTAAATGCCAAACTTATTTTACTGAAAATGAGAAAAATAATATATCTTTAATATTATTTTGTTAATCTAATACCCTCCAGTTCAAAGTGAAAATGAATAAACTTTTCTGCAATACTAGTGAATTATACTTCATTTTACAGTTTGATACCATTTGCTGTTTGATACAACTACTAGCCTACTTCAAAATATACCGCACTGAATCATAACACGTTAACTGTTTTCGCTCAAGGAAAATTTCTCTGACTGGACCATCTCTGAATTTTAACTGAACACCCCTGATCCAAATGTTCAAACATTTAAATCAATAACCAAGAACTGAATCAATAATGAAAATCTACACAAGCAAATTACAGGTCCACAAACCCATGATGTACTTCATTTCTCCAGTGGACAAACTTGTTTCATACTAATGCGATTAGCTCACATACAAACACCTGGCTGAGGTGAACTTCAAACAAAAAGAGCTTTTCAGAGACCGTAAAGGCTTGTTGGGTCTGTATTATTGTACTTTAAAGCATGTGTCATGAGATGGCACGGACTTGGACAACTCTCCATGGGGCGGTTTGTGAAGGATCCCCTGGTGCAGACCTCGGTGTAGGTGATCCGCTGGGATAATCTGGCTGACAGATGGGCCAGGCTGTGGGTAAGCAGGGCTAAGGAGGGGCCGTGTAGTGCGATAGTGCAGGGACGGCACTGGGCTGGGCCAAGACGGATGCTGTGACTATGACCTATATTAATAATTCACACAGGATCTCCATGCTACACCGAGCAGGAGCCCTAATCATCATTAGCAGTGCTAGCCAGGAGTCGCGTTAGCTTTGAACACACTGCCAAACATGAAGATCAAACATGCAAGACAGCCTTTGCCGTCTCTGTCTCCTCTGCTATTTTCACCCAAACATTCTTTTATTTCTGGATTTTACTGATGGTCAACGTGGGACTTTTAACAAGTTTGTCTCAAGCACAGTCAGAAGTCTGTTTTGTTTCTATATGAAAGCCACTGAATAAAACAAGCCAAAATACAAAATAAAAATACACAGTTACTTAACAAAACCTGTGAATATGAAGCTGTGTTTTTATACTTGGTGTAATGACAGATTTTGACTGAAGGACGGCCTGTGGCTGGACAAAAGGCTGGTTTTTGACTCAACCTTCTAGCTGACATGTGAAACTGAAACACCAGCCCTACATAGAACTTTTTTTAATCTATACAACTATGCAATGCCTGTGCTTACAACCACGATTTGCTTAGGAAAATCTTCAAAATTTGTGAAACGATTATTGATACTGATATAGGGATCGATAAGAAATCAGGGAGTAAAAAATGTACATTACCAATATATCTGCCAATAACAATGACAATTATTCTTAACATTTCAATATCAAACCCATATGACAAAGACAAAGAAGTGTAATTAAGGTTTGATGTTTTACAGTTTAAACATGCACTTTATTATAAATAACTATAGCTATAACCAACCTCATGCCACCATACGTCACATAGCCTTCACTCAAATTGGCAGTAACCGTGTCACAATGCTCAGCATTTGCATAGACTTCTCATCTATTTTGGCCCAGCCAAGCTGGCGACATAGCAATCACCTGTCTCTTGAAACTGTAAAATGCCAACTCTGAAAGTGAATGGCAGCTGGTCATTTTGCTTATCTTGTAGATAATCTGAACAAGAGGTGAGGGGGGTCCCAGGCATGCTTGACAGCACTGTAAACAATGTTGTCAGAGCACGCTATTTTGGACGAATCACGTAATGACACATTTCCAAGAGAAAATGTAAAATAAAAGTTTTCATATCGGCAAAACTAAAAAAAAAACAAAACCAAAATAACAAAACAACAACAACAAAAAAAACAAACAAACAAACAAACAGATTTTTCAAACCTCTTGAAAATACCACCACAATGAAAACAACACCATGACCCCCTGGCAGATTATCCCAGGACACCCTCCTGGACCCTGTATGATTTTCCACAGTATGAACAAGATTTGAAACCTTGACCTTCTAGGATGCATATCCCTGAAAGTGAGAATGGGATTTTACTCCACCCACAGCGAACAGTTGTGGCCATATTTGAATACAGCACCATCAGACTCAAATCTAATACTGTGTTCATTTAAATTAAGGGGAAATTTTTCATCGTGTAGTAGTGAATGCCAAATTCAGAGAGCCTGAAGACCAATCTTAAACCTGTTTCACCAAAAATACAACTTATACTCATATTTAACATTGATTAATTGCAATTTTTCCTGGGGAAATCTGACGATTTCCCTCAATAAATGGCTTAAATAGTTCCATGGATTATCAAATTCATTCACCATTTCTGTGCAGCGTTTCTCTCATCAGCTTCTTCTACTTTAAAAACAATTACCTCCGTGAAAATGAATTTCAGTTTGATCTCCACCGAGTTATTTCCACATCATTTGAAGTTTGAATGATGACAAACTTCACTGACAAAGGTAAAACTCAGTAACGGACTGAAACAAAGATCAACAGGTCCAAAATGAGAAAACTGTCCATCCCACAGCAGACGAGTCCAATTATTCTTGCATGTCTGCAGACACTTGCAGGACTCAAATCAATATCCAGACTCTTTGTATCACTCTGCCGCCTCAAAGACACAAAAGAGACCAACACAGCGGCATCCACTCACAGCTGCAAGGTGGGGGTTTTTTCCTCCATTGTTTTATATCTAATGCATCGGGAAAAACGACCATCAAATCCCAAACCCCCACTCGATGTGCACGTATTTATGGACTGCATTTATATCACACTTTTTTCATCTGCATCAGATGCTCACAACGCTTTACAGTTATGCCTCACATTCACCCATTCACACAAACACACTCGCACACCGATCAGGGTGCTGCCATACAAGGCGCTCCCTACACACCGGGAGCAACTCTGGGATTAAGGACCTTGACCAAGGGTTTTGAATTGAGGATCGTCTGGTCTGAAGCCCAACGCTTAACCACTAGACCATCACACCCCCACCCATTCAGGTCTGTACACGTTATTAATAGTTTCTACTGTAATAAAAAGCAAAACCTTTCCTCCAATTTGTGACATCAAAACGTATAATTTCATTTGTGTCGTCACCAAACACAACTTTCCTTTGATTTCTGTTCCACTCAGCCATTAAACCTTCATTGCACAGGTTTTCTTCGCGTGTTTTCCATTGCAGGCGGTATCACATCATTTTCCTAAAATGAAGCGGATGATGGCGGGTGACCGAGCTTTTTCTTTCACACGCCAACAATGTGGAAAAGTTTGTCAGTCATCATGTGTTAAAACGTTAAAGGTGAGACTCCAGATCTTTTCTCTGTGGATTACTGTTCTCTTGTCCTCATTTCTAGTTTCATGATTTAAAATCTTTTAAATTGTTACAAACGTGTCTTCTTATGCTGTGCACTGTGTCTTGGTTTGAACCTTTTATGGGTTCTGACTGCCATAAAGTTAATCATGTTATTATTACTAAAAGGAGGAGGATGCGGCAGGCAGCGATGACAAGCGTGTTTCCCATCCTGCTGCCTCGTCCTATCAGAACTCACTTCCTTCCCGCCAGAGAGTTTACATGTCCTTCCCACGCCTGCACGGGTTTCCTCCGGGCATTCCGCTTTTCTCCCACCATCAACACTGCTTCCTGCTTCCTCCGCTGTCCTTGACCACGTCAGTGTCACCTGACCTACACTTGGTCCCCCATGGTGCACTGTAGCACGCACTGCTCCTAGCGGCAAGACTGTGTCTATGCAGAGCACATTTTTAAACTAACAAAGGACGCAGAACGTCTGCAAATTGTCTTGACTCAGCAACTGGTCATGACAGTACACAGAAGCTCAAACAGCAGCGGAGAGGAACGCTTAATTTTAGTGGAAAAGAAGAGTTTAACAAAGTTACAGAGAGAGAGAGAGAGAGAGAGAGAGAGAGAGAGAGAGAGAGAGAGAGAGAGAGAGAGAAATAGCACATGCAAAAGAAAAAATACAGGCGACATACTAATGGTCTCAGAGTAAGTGGTGACACGAGGAGACAGGAATTGTCTCCTCATCGGCAGCTACTAGAAAGCAGGGTATTGACAGCAGCACCTTTTGTCGAGACACTTACTGATATGATTTCACTTCTGACCAATCAGAAACTAGTTCTAGGTTCATTCTGGTCCTTGTCGCTTGTACTTTTCCTGAAGTGTGGTGGTATTTTAATAGAACCTTTGTATAAAGACCACCTTGGACTGCGATTACAACATGGTCACTGTAGTACATAAGCTAATGCTAAGTAGTCCACTCCAGACTATAGATATCTAACCCTCACCGCAAGCAACAGTCAACGGGGAGCTCACACATGGATAAAAACAAAAACCTGGGTTTAAACAGTTCATGAAAGTGCTAGTCCTGGGAGTGCAATAAATCCACGTCAGCACCACCGACTATGGTCTAGATCAGGGGTCGGCAACCTATGGCTCTAGAGCCATATATGGCTCTTTTGACGATTGCATCTGGCTCGCGGAGAAATCCTTTAAAAAAAAAATGCATCGTGCATTTTAATCCACCTGTTTTCTACCGCTCCTGTTGAAGGTTGTGTGTGGCTAGAGCCAATCACAGCTGTCCTTGATGTTACAGGTGGGTCCAACATCAAAACTCTAATTTTATTGGATAATGTGTGACCTACACAGGTCAGTGTGAGGTCAAGAAGTAAACTTCCCTCCATTTTGTTTCTTCTGTTTAAAGCTAGCTTTTGTAGAGCAAACATGAAGAACATGGCTAAAAGAAAAAAAAAGGATGAAGAGTACCGTAAATTTCAGCCGGAATGGGCAGAGGAATTCGCCTTTGTGGAGAGAGCAGGTTCTGCGGTGTGCTTAATTTGCAATGATAAAATTTCTTCGATGAAACGGTCCAATATAAAGCGGCACTTCGACACACGCCATGCTACATTTGCATTGAAATATCCGGTGGGGGACAGCAGGAAGAAGGCCTACCAAGAGCTACTGTGCAGTGTGCAAGCTAGTCAACAGCAACTCTGTGTGTGGACCCAGCAAGGTGATTGGAATTCCGCTAGCTTTGCTGGTTCTTTAGCAATAGTGAGGAACAGAAAGCTTTTCACCGATGGTGAGTATGCCAAAACATTCATGCTTGACGTCGCCAATGAACTTTTTGATGACTTTTCGGATAAAGATAAGATAATCAGACGAATCAAAGACATGCCTCTGTCAGCAAAAACTGTTCACGATCGTACCATCATGATGGCAATTCAAGTGGAGGAAACACAAGTGAAGGATATAAATGCAGCGCCATTATTTTCCCTCGCTTTGGATGAGTCAACAGACGTAAGCCACTTATCCTAGTTCAGCATCATTGCCAGGTATGCTGTCGGTGACACACTCCGTGAGGAAAGTCTGGCTGTTTTGCCAATGAAAGGGACTACAAGAGGGGAGGATTTATTCAAGTCTTTCATCAAGTTTGCTAATGAAAAAAAGCTACCGATGGATAAACTTATTTCGGTGTGTACTGATGGCGCTCCTTGTATGGTGGGGAAAAACAAAGGATTTGTAGCGCTTCTTCGTGAACATGAAAATAGACCCATCTTAAGTTTTCACTGCATTCTACATCAGGAGGCGCTTTGTGCTCAAATGTGTGGCGAGCAGCTTGGTGAGGTGATGTTGTTGGTCATTCAGGTGGTCAACTTCATTGCTGCCCAAGCTTTAAATGATCGCCAATTTAAAACACTGCTGGATGAAGTTGGGAATAGTTATCCCGGTCTGCTTTTGCACAGCAATGTGCGTTGGCTGTCGAGAGGGAAGGTGCTCAGCCGTTTTGCGGCTTGCCTGAGTGAAATCTGGACTTTTCTCGAAATGAAAAATGTTGAGCATCCTGAGCTAGCCAATCCCGAGTGGCTCCTGAAGTTCTTCTATCTTGTTGACATGAGTGAACATCTGAACCAGCTCAATGTTAAAATGCAAGGTGTGGGTAACACAGTCTTTACCCTTCAGCAAGCAGTGTTTGCATTTGAAAACAAACTGGAACTCTTCATTAAGGACATTGAAACGGATCGTTTACTCCACTTAGAAAAACTGCGAGAATTTAAAGATGCATGCGCAGCAAGTGACCCCACTCAACATCTTGATATCCAGCAGCTGGCTGGCTTCACATCTGATCTCCTGCAGTCATTCAAAGCTCGCTTTGGAGAATTTCGTGAGCATACTCGTCTTTTTAAGTTCATCACTCATCCACACGAGTGTGAAGTGGACAAAGCCAACCTGATTTACATTCCCGGTGTCTCCATCAGTGATTTTGAGATCGAAGTTGCTGATCTGAAGGCCTCAGAAATGTGGGTAAATAATTTCAAGACACTTAATGAAGACTTGGAGGGACTTGCACGACAGCAAGCAGAGCTGGCGAGCAAACACAAGTGGACAGAAATGAAAAAACTTCAACCGGCAGACCAGCTGATTGTAAAAACTTGGAACACGCTTCCAGTCACATACCGTACACTGCAGCATGTGAGTATTGCCATACTGACCATGTTTGGCTCTACGTATGCATGTGAGCAGTCTTTCTCACATCTAAAAAACATTAAAACCAACCTACGATCACGTTTAACGGATGGAAGCCTCAACGCATGCATGAAGCTTAACCTCACCACGTATCAACCGGACATCAAAGCCATTAGCAAAACTATGCAGCACCAGAAGTCGCATTAAAGGTAAGAAGTACTTTATTTATTATTGATTAGCTTCAGAGGTTTATTATGCTCTAAAATTGTTAGTCTTACTCTAAAATGCACGCATTCAGTGGTATTTAGTGTCAAAAAATAATATATGGCTCTCATGGAAATACATTTTGAAATATGACGCTTTCATGGCTCTCTCAGCCAAAAAGGTTGCCGACCCCTGGTCTAGATCAAGATTCCCCAACAAGAACTATCCCCGGTAGTATGTGATGGTGTTCAACCATAAAAAGCTTTAAAACTTTTTATTACTTTCTTTTTATTTAGACCCCATTCAGACTAGGGTTGGCAGTCGGTCTTGTGTGGGATTTGGACTGAATCAGGTTCGGGTCTTACAGGTTTTCCTCTGAATGTGAACAGCGCAAATCGGACTCAATCTTGTTTTCTATTCAGGATTTGAGTGGGATTCGCCGAGATCTGAATACAAATGTGGCCAGAATCTGAGTATATTGGGGATCATGACATTAAACTTCCTCACTACATCCATGCTCTCGTAGTGTCCTCTCCACTGTGGCAGCATTCAGTGCGACTGCAACGGCGAGGACACATCAGCATCAGAACAACCATCACAGCACTCGTTATAGCAGAGTTTCTGTCATCTGCAGCGACAGACTGCAGATGATATGAAGTACGGCCATTTTTCAATGAAAATGACACAGACAATAATTTACTTAATTGAAAGATACAACAGTTTTAGTGTTTTGCACAGTGGACTATTAAAACAGGAATCCCTGGCTCTGATGGCAGCTTAAAAAGTTAATTTATAACCTCATTAAAAGTTAATTCCTTTCTGAAATGTCACACAAATTATTCACACTTGCTTGTTTAAAACCAGACTACTTCCTGCACTTAAATAATCCATCTCTTGCTGTCTGTTTTTCCTCCTCGTTAAAGATAAAAAAAAAGCATCTGGTTTGTCCTTGACGCTGTCGTAAGCAGCAAAATTTGAAAATTTTAAAGTTTTGATGGCAGGTGCCATCGCAGTGCGCGGCTGCCGCGGTCATAGTTGGAGGTGGTGGAATTTTTCAGTCAACCTCTCACTGAAAATATTGGAACATACGGTTTTCCGCCTGTCGTTTACTGCCGACATGTGAAAACAGATTTTCTCTGCGTGCCTTCTCGCCAAGAAAATCTGTCAGGTGCGCTCTGACGTTCAGATGCACAGATGCACACACACCCACGCTCTAACCATCCAGATACACATAAACACACAGCTTGAATTTGGTGTGAGCCGGATTGAGTTTGGAGACGTGTGTAGGATGAGCTGGATTTGAAAAACAGGTCTGAATGCTACTGAGCAAGAAAGCAAGCTGGATTGCCAACCTCAAGCAATTTAATCTCATTAACTAACACCTGCAGGCGGAGTCTGTTCTTGATGACATCATCACGCAGGCTGATGGAGTCACTTGCACAATGACGATTGTAAGGCGTTATCACGGCTGGTAGCACGGACGTCGTCATAGCTGAATCCCTCCCGGTGGACACGACCACACCTCATAATATTACGAGGTGTGACGATGAAAAGTTAAAACTTTTTTTTTTTATATTAACTGAACAATATAGAGTCCTGTATTGTGATTAAGATTTTTTGGTGTTTTCACACAGTCAAACCTTAATCCTATTCCACAGATCCATGTGTGAATAAAGCACTGAGCAAACATGCATATAACACACGTGATTATTTGCTACATATGTAAAAAAAAACAAAAAACAAATCTGCCTGTCTCTTAAAAAAATAAATAAATAAATAAATAAAATAAAATCCACAATCCTGTAACCGCCCGTTTAGAAAGACTCCTCCAAACATTTAACACTGACTGAAAAAGGCAGACCTGTGTGGAAACTCAACCTCCTGAGCAGAGAAACAAAACAACTACAGTGTGAGCGTTAAGGTTGGGGGCTGGGAGTCAGGCGAGGCAGACCAGACAGCCTCTATCTCCCCCTGACCCCCTGTCTGAGTCTGTGTGTGTCCCCCCTCCTCACCCAGACAATAGAGCAGGCCTGTGCCTGATTGGGGTCAGCTGGTGGCTGCCGCAGAGAGGAGGAACGGCGGCGGGGGGGGGGGGGGGGAGGCGGGCATCAGACACCGCTGTCTGACTTGTGTGTCTGGAGAGGAAGAGAGGGGGACCAAAAATCAGACAGCCCTCTGAACGGATAATGAGGACGAGAAGGATACGAGCAACTGGAGGCTTCTGTTTTACTCCCACACACATCCTGCACGACTCAACTCCAGGCTGAGAGGTTAAAGTGGGTTAAAAAACAAAACAAAAACATACACCCCACAGACACCGAACCCTCAGTAGCAGAGAGGCGCTGCTGCGTACCAGTCAGGAGATAAAGTCTCTGATTTTTGTAAGCTCAGCGGTTCAAGGCCGGCACAGTGCCATAGTTATTATTTATGTGCGTGTTGGGCCGCGTTCTATAGTGCCAAGTGCGTCAGAACGTCTACAAAGTGTGTGAGCACCGAACGGGTCCAAGCAGCCCGTTGTCAGCTCTGACAGCCTGCCATGTAATAATCACCGCAGAATTTAAAGGATCAAATCAATACAGGACAGATCGACAGAATGTCATCAAAAAAACGGGACAAAAAAAAAAACAACTATAAAAACAGGCAGATTACAGCTCTCTTATCTGATAGGATCTGGAATTTTTGACCTATTAAAAAAAAAACCTGAGGTCAATGAAAACATGACTGAGCTGATCTCATAGCTAAACACACTTTTAAACTGATGGTCATTAAAAATACTATGTAAGTGGAAAACACCCCGAACAACCAAATCTGAGCTTTCAGTCCTGGACCAGTGTTTTTATTGTGAAATAGTGAAAAACTGTGTCCCTAAAATGTCACTTTGGTCTCTAAATGCTACAATAATAGAAATTAATTGCAAGCAAATGATAAAAACAGTCAAAGAAAACAGTCCCTAGAGCCGAGAAAAAAGTGCCAACACCCCAAAAAATTAGCTCCTACTTCTCAGATTGAGATTGAGAGATTTGTTATTAAAAGACACTGGTTATGTCAGTTGCTTGGTTACTGAAGCTTCATTATGAAGTGTTTTTACTACTTCTGTCAAAAAATTATGGCAAAAAATTAATAAAGAGGAAAAATAGAGTCAGTGGCGCGACGGCCACGTTAATTAAATTTTGTCCAATTTCATTTGAAATGAAAATCAAATTGGCAGGACGGTGGCTTAGTGGTTAGCACTGTTACCTCAGAGCGAGAAGGTTATCAGTTCAATTCCCACCTGTGACCTTTCTGTGTGGAGTTTGCATGTTCTCCCTGTGTTTGCGTGGGTTTCCTCCAAGTGCTCCAGCTTCCTCCCTCATCCAAAGACACGCAGGTTAGGTGGAGTGGAAACTTTAAATTGTCTGTAGGTGTGTGTGTGAGGGTGTGAATGTGTTTGTTTGTCTGTATGTGGCCCTGCAACAGACTGGCGTCCTGTCCTGGGTGTACCCCGCCTCGCACTCTATGACTGCTGGAATAGGCTACAGCCCCCCGCGACCCTTAACTGGACTAAGCAGTTGAAGATGTGTGTGTGCATGTGTGTGTGAAAATCAAATTGTCAGTCCATATGAAAAACAGTCGTCTGTCTCTCTCATCAACACAGACGATAATACCGCTTGCTGTTACATGTCCATAAAAACTGTGCTAATGTGGCCTCAAGACTGCAACAACACATTAAGGGTACTATACATGATTTGACCAGTAGATGTCAGTTTTTGAGGAATAAAGCTTTTGGTGAAGTGTTAGTGGGAGGCTTGTCGGCGTGGTGAAGCCTGTGTTCTTCATTGCGTTTGTTCATTGATATGAAATATTAATCTCAAGACTCGATGTGGTTTAACTCCTTCCAGGTTTAGAGGAGCATCCAAAAGATTCCTGAAAAAAGTCCAACATGACATCATGTGGTGTGGTGAGTCAACATCCGTGTTAATGATGTGGTGAAAATACAGAATTTGACCACGTTCAACTACAACGTTCTGCTTTCCTGTTTGCAACAACGTAATAAGAGTAGTCCTGTTGTCTGAACAATCAGGCGAGCACCAATCCTGAACTCCGTTACCGTGACTAAATATGATCTGAGGGCATCATCACATCTACAAGTCACTTTTAACATTGGTGCAGACTTTAGCAGCACACAGGAAGCTGCAGGTTGTTTTTTTGTTTGTTTGTCATTTAAAACAAAGGATACCTCTCTTCCTTTCTTTACCTCAGTCTCCTTCTCTGCCTCCACAATAATCCCTGTAATTTCCTGTGATGAGGCCACATCCAGACCAAGACCTTGTTAGCCTCTCAGCTGGAATAGTCTGTGGATTTACCCCCCGCTGGCACACCAGCGGTGGCGAGATGGTTCCAAATGAACAGAAAACCTTAATCATTAGGTTTGAGTCTTGAGATGGTTCAAATCACTGCACTCAGCTCAGAAAACTCTAATAATTTAGATATTTAATAGAGTACTGACAACACCAGCAAGAACATTTACATATTTTCTTCAAACTTTTCTTTAAGCCCGCTGGTTAGAGAAAAGTGGTTAAAGAAAAGTGTTGATTTAATTTCTTCAAGGCTTTTTTGTTCCAGAACCAGTGAAGCCCAAGGTAACACTGGAGGCGCGTCACATTAGCATGTCAAAATCACATTTAAATTCTAGTCCACAAGCGTACAAAAAAAGATATAAAAACAAACACGAAGGTTCTGCTGCCACCACAGCGGCTGAGGCTTCAGTTTAACATGAGGCACTAACAGGACCTAAGGGGACTATCGAGACACATCAGTGTCGACCAATCAAAAAGCGATGACTGACCACAGACTGTCTGCTTAGAACACAAACCAGAACTGGATCTACTGCAGGTTCTGATGTTTGTTCCTTGTGCAGCTGAAACACGTCCATTACGTTTAAAAACATTAAATATGACATGCAGCAAGTCAGTGCTAAGAGCTGTTAGCTTAAGAAAATCCAATCTAACAGAGAAATCAGACCAGCAATGAGTTAACCCCCCCAACACACACACACACACACACACACACACACACACACACACACACACACACACACACACACACACACACACACACACACACACACTAAAAGTGTTTATAGTGTGGAGATGTTGGTTCTATTCAGTTCCCCATTTTGGTGTCACGATTCATTCACATTCTGTGCCTTCTGGTACTGATTTCTGATAGCAAAATTAAGGGTATTGATCAATAATACTGTATTTGTCTGTGGTTTGTCTTAACATATTAAAAACTCAAATACTTTTTGTGTGAGTAATTCATTAGAACCTTTGTTTTGTGTCCAAAGTAGTACGAAGCTGCAGCTACAACCTGCAATAGATGCGCTTGTATGCAAACATTATTTTTAGTCCTGTGGAAATATCACTCGAGAAGGTGACACTGAAATATGACACACAAGAAATCCCTTTGAAAAAAATAAATAAATAAAATAAATTCTACCAGGTGCATCTGAACTGAGCTGATCCAGTGACATTCTACCTTGTGTAAAGATTTCAAGTCAGTTGGAGGCTTATCGCCAGATAAAGGAGCTCTGATGCATCTGGTATCCACCTCAGCATGCTCAAAGGAAAACGGGTCTTAAAAACCACAGGCCCGTGGAAAAGGAAAGGAAACTGCTAGGCTACATGAGCTAACGTTAGCTTCAGGAAGTCAAAAACATGAGGCAGACCTTTAACTGTTACTGTATGCGGCAAAAAGTTACAAAGTGGAAACAGAAAAACTGCAATGGGCACAGCTAAGAAACACAGGCCATCACAGATCCTGCTGGCAAAGGTTTTACTGGATACCTGCTGGACACGTACGACAACGACAACACAGGTCAGTTACCAGCAACAACTTACAGTCACAGTGTTTTCTCTTGGTTTTCCAAAATGAGGCATTTGGGAGAAGAATATTTTATGACAGCTTTAATAAAAGTACTTTTCCTAGTTGTAAGTCAGAAATTATGAGCTTTAAGGTTTGATTAAATGCAACATGAACTTTTAACCTTGCAAGTGCATTTCTTCCATGACATATACCAAAACAAATTCTTCATCAAAAATATAATTAGCTGCAACTGTGTGTTATATCACACAAACATAGACATTGAGTAGATTTCAAAATAAAGTAGGTTATTATATTACTTTTATAGTTTTGGGCAAGACTGCAAAATTATTTCACATTCTTCCTTATGACCAACAGCAACTGACACCGATATCTATTTCTAAAAGTTGCAAAAAGAAAAGAAAAATAATTCAACACTGACCCGTCTCATCATTATACAATATTTCGCGCAGCTTCACGAAGTGTCCAATCAGACCTTTTCCTACCCTGAGTGCTTCAGGCGTCTTCACGGAGAATGCGACCTGACCAAAGGCCCCCAGACAGTTTGAAACCCTTTTTCAAGAGTGAAAAATACCTTTAAAAGTGATGTGGATCAAAGCGAGATCAGGTTAAAGGCCACTTCACCATGACCTGTGTGTGTGTGTGTGTGTGTGTGTGTGTGTGTGTGTGTGTGTGTGTGTGTGTGTGTGTGTGTGTGTGTGTGTGTGTGTGTTGCGGTCAGTCTTGGGGCCATCGGACAACAACAAAATAGGAAGATACAAAAACCTCCACTGAAAATGTTCCTTTTTCACGAATTATGTGAGACTTTGGTACAACAATGACTTCAGTATTTCCATAATGCAAACTTTATCATGTAACACCGGCTCCGAAAAATATCAAAAACCTCAGACATCATTATTCTGTCATCTGGTTTTCTCTGCACAGAAACCTGTTTTTGCTTGATCTTTGGTTCATCCACTAAAAGCAGCATTTGTAATTTCAAAACAGTAACTGCTGCTTGGTTTTATGTTGGTCAGGTGACGTACAGCAAGAGGAGGCATATAAACGCACCAGCTTTCATGTTTGTCTGAAGGAATAAAAAAGGGAAAAAACACACACACACACACACACACACACACACACACACACACACACACACACACACACACACACACAGTGTGCCCGCGTTACAGCAGCATTCACATGGAAGACCAATGTGCCAGGGCTCGACATAGCCATTTGCCCGCTGGCCCAGTGCCAATTTGAGCCACTTTTGGGCCACTACAATTCATCAAATGATGACCCGCTCGGGCCACTACAAAAGTACACAAAATTCTATTTATTTTACCATATTTTGCGGCAGCAAAGTCAAATTTCTTCACATCGTGTCATCAAACTTCACCGAGTCCGCCATATTTGTTTTGGTCTTCTTCTTCTTCTTAGTTTGTTTTGGTCTCGCACCACGGACCACATCTCGCATCTTGGGTTGGGTATCGTTAAGAAATTATTCGATCTACCGATATCAATAGTCTTTTTGCTTAACGATTCCCTTATCGGTCCTTCAGAGCAGCCGTTGTTTTTGAGGGTCTTTGTCGGGAAAATGATCATTTCTCTACGCTGATTGCAGTCCCTGCAGTGGGTCCGCTTCTGCAGAGCGACTGCACTTTGAAGCATGGACCAATGAAGCAATGGTTCGATCCGCTGGGTCGCTGGACTTTATCTTAATTTTTCCCAGCTAAAACCCTAAAGAGCATATGCCTGTGAGTAATACATACTATTTTATGTTAAATCGTAGGGGTGTCGGAAAAAATCGATTCACGTCTGAATCGCGATTCTTATTTATTACGATTCTGAATCGATCCAAAATGTCCAAGAATCGACTTTTAAAAAGCATTTTATTAAACATTTCCTTGCTTACTCACTGCATGTACTGTTTGTTAGGCAAAGGCTTCCGTACTACAGCGTCTCCGCGAGGGGCGGGGGGGGTCCGGCGTGCTTCAAACATTCGTGAGCTGAAGCTTAGCATGGCGGATGAAGAGCTAATTCAGCCAGCACCGTCTTTGCTGAAGGCAAATGTTTGGGCGCATTTTGGATTTTATTATTTGCTGCGTAAGAAGGAGCTTGACATGACTTATGTAGTGTGCAAAATCTGCAAAATGAAAGTTAAGCACTTCGGAAACACTTCAAATCCACAAGCCCACATGCTACGTCATCACCCGGAGCTAAAAGGAGTGGAGCAGCGGTCTCTGCCGACTACTGACCAGCGCTTCGCTAAACTGCCAGTCAACTCCGAACGAGCAAAGCAGATAAGTAAATTTACATCTTTAGAATCACTTGATTAACCTTGTAAAGTTGCATTTTCTTAAACATCAACATTTTTTAAGTAATATAACTATTTCTCAGAGCTCTTTGAATCGAAAATCGATTCTGAATCGAATAGTCACCCCAAGAATCAGAATCGATTTAAATCGTGAGTTGTTGTACGATTCACATCCCTATTAAATCGGCCTGTTATGGTCTTCTGAAACAGTTGATAGATGTATTTAATAACTTAAAAATGGGACCGGTGCTAATGCGTTAGCATGTCTATGACATTTTCAATGTTAAAGTTAGCATTAGCTGTTGGCATTTCAGCACATTTGTGTGCATTTGTTTTCTGTATAATTATTAATGGCTTAGCGCTTGTTGTCGTAAAAGAGTCAAATGTATTAAAAATTGTAATTTTTTTATTTTTATATTAATAATAATAATAGCAACAACAGTAATAATAGTAATAATAACTCTTCAGAAGCGGCAAGTCTGCTTCTTAACTCCTGTCAAAGCCATTAAAATATGTCAATCGTGACTGTGAGTCACTTTTGTGCAGATTAAAGTCACTAACTGGGACTCATGTCTTGTTGCAGTCAAGAAACGAGAATCGTCCTCCGTTCCGTTGGCACAGCTCCAAACGCTGCCCGGCTCTCTGCTGAGACAGAGTCCGGTCGGAATTAATAACTTCAAAATTAACTGCCGCTTTAAAAATAAAATGACACCTCTTTCCAAATGCTGTAATACAGAAAATAAACTACAATCAACTAAAATGTTTTTTTCTTCCCAAAATGAGACGTCCTGCATTCTTTATGAATTAAACTGATGCTGATGCGAAGCACAGCCAGCTGCAAGAGCTCAGCTCAGGTATGGAAAGACATTCACGCCAATAATGTCTGAAAGGAAATGCTTTTGACAAAAACTACAGATTTTGTTTATTTGTATTCAGAGATCAAGAATCCACCATGTAGAGTTTATTATGTCCAAAGGTTTAAGGATCCGGTGACCAATTTCATATTTATTTTAGGGGTGGGCAAACATAAAAAATCTTAATCGCATTAACTCAATGACTTTCTGTGATTAATCATGATTAATCGCATGGTATATGTGAAACCCAAAAATGAATTCAAAAGCCGCTTAAAAGCACAGTTTTATTTGAAAATGTAAATGAACATTGCATAAATTTGAAAATGTAAATTTCAACTGAAACACACTAATGAAATCAAATATAAAACCACTGGCAGGTCATTTGTTATCCTGTTTCATATCAAAATAACAATATTCATGTCCATGACTAAATGTACTAAAACAAATACATCACAGTTGTACACATACCACAATTTGATATGTATACAATTGTGATGTATTTGTATTTAGATTTTGTTGTGATTTGGCACTTTATAAGCCGATTAAATTGAATTGAAATTGAACATTTTATTGAGTCTTAAAGTAAATAAATATGAATTTGGTCACTGGATCCTTAAACTTTGTACATAATGAACTCTACATGGTGAATCCTTGATCTCTGTACATAAATAGGAATAAACAAAATCTGTCGTTTTTGTCAAAAGCATTTCCTTTCAGACATTGGCATGAATGTGTTTCCATATATCTGAGCTGAGCTTACAGCTGCTGTGCTTCACTTCAGGATGTAATTTGAAAAGAAAATACAGCACGTTTAATTTTGGGAGGAAAAAAAACGTTTTAGTCGATTGTAGTTTCTTGTCTGTATTACATTTGGAAAGAGGTGTCATTTTATTTAAAGCGGCGATTCATTTTGAAGTTATTAATTCCGACCGGACTCTGTCTCAGCAGCGCAGCATTTCGAGCTGTGTGAACGGAACGGAGGACGATTCTCGTTTCTTAACAGCAACAAGAGTCCCAGTTAGTGACTTTAATCCACACAAAAGTGACTGACGATATTTTAATGGCTTTGCGAGGGGTTAAGAAGCGGCTTGCCGTTTCTGAAGAGCAGTGAATCAAAGAACCAACGAGCTACTGGATCGAAGCATTGCTTCAATGGTTCATGGTTTCAAAGTGGAGCCGCGCTGCAGAAATAGTTTATTACAGTCCAAACCCTGAATATCCGACTTTATTTGTACGTCCGTATGACTCTGAAACTCGGAAAAATCCGTATAATTTATGGACTATAAGTTGACATGAAAACCACCGAAAAGCTGTGTTCACCGCGGGGACACGTTCGGCTATTCGAGATTATTCAAGAGTTTTTTTTTTACCGATGACGAACGATGCGTAAAAAAAAATTTGACCGATGCAGCTGCATCGGTCCAAACCGGTCTGGATCCGGGCCTGATCCTGTAGAACTTTGTACCGAAAATGTCCATTCAAAAGTTCTGCGTCTTTCTGCATTTTGTTTTATTGTGCATTGCATAGCCTGTACTTTTCTCGATCCTCGTGTCGCATTCTGTGTGAACTCAGCTATCAGCAGGAAGCAGCAGCATAAGCTCACCCCGACTGGTGCTTTCAAAATAAAAGGCAACGAGCAACAGTCATAAGGTTAAAAAAAAAAAAAAAAAAAAAAAAAAAACCCACAGCGTTAAGGGGAGGAACAAAATTGTCGGCGATAATGACCTCAATAATTAACGCAACGTTAGCGCGTTAATGTTGCCCAGCCCTAATTTATTTACTTTAAGACTCAATAAAATGTTGTTCACATAGCAAACCTTTAAAGCCTACTTTTAGTACACAGAAAATTCACAAGCGGTATCGATAACGGAATAAATAAGGAATCGGAGCGATAAGCGGAATTGACAGATAAAATCTTATCAATACCCATCCCTAACCACGCTCCATGCTCCAGGAGAATCTTGCGAATATTGAAATATATGTTGTTGATGCGTGGAGCGTGCGTTTGGCCATTTCCGTCACCGATCTTCGGCAATGTTCGTTAGCATCTTTAAATGCGCGGAAAGCTGCAGGAAACGAAGATGAACAAGACACAAATCTAGCAGAACGCTTTGAAATTTGAATTATGTTTAAACTACATCCACCCAAACCCGGACAACAACCAGGAAAGAGTTTTGCTAAAGGAATTGGCCAGAAAAGGAAGCTTAGTGATGATGAGTTAAGGGAAAGAGGCAGGCTATACGTAAGAAACAAGAGGAAGTGAGGTTTTGTCCCGACCTGGCCACAGAAATGGCCATGGCTTGGTTATGACCAAGAGAAGAATGAGGTTTTCTGCCAAATCTGCAGGGGCTATCTGTCGTATGCTGACAAGTAAGTAAAGTATATGCTTGGTCCTGGTAGACCCTGGCTGTTTTGAAGCTAGTTTAAAAGTCTAACCAGCTTGCCTGGAAAATGTAACGCACCAACTGACTGTAACATGTGGCTTCCCGTTGCACAGACCTGCAGTCATGAGACGTGCAGCAGACACCAGCGCAGCTCTTTAGCGTCTCATATAGTTGACCTGTGTGTAAATAGATGTTGACTGAGACATCAGACAACTCGCCACCCCCGCCGCCGGCACCGTCGCACACGTCTGACGGATGGCCTGTCTTCACACACACTGAGAGTACAAATCTGCTCTGGTCCCAAGGGCATTTTGGGAACCAGCGGAGGAGGTGTGGGGTGTTTGTGTGTCAGCTGAAGGCGTCCAGCAGCCAGCGACCATGATTTGCCTGCTGTTGTGGCTGAAGCACTGAGCTGCCACGACACGTGGAAGGGCACTGACCTTTTCACTGCTGTGCACTTTGGATGATGAAAGTTTTCACCTTGACCTCTTCAGCTGAACATCTGACCCCATGGTTTAGGGTCTGGTCCCAGGAGCGAGGGGCACCACATTAAAATGTTCACCAAAAAATAAATAAATAAATAAATAAAAGACCAAATAAACAACTTTAAAGACTGATTCTCTTTGACCTTTATCTGTATTTATTGTTGTCGCTCAAACTTTATGTTGCTATAAATGTTTACGGCCGACAGTATTTTATCAACATGAACTTATCTGAACAGAGTCTCCAAAGAACTGGAGAGAACTGGGAATTCTTGATCCAGGTCTGACTGACGCCACACTTTAAAACATCACTAAAATTTTTCCCTTTCTTTTAAAATGAATGGCAAACACTTACCATCAGTTAGAATCATAAATGTGTTTTTAAATGAAAAATAAATAAATAAATAAATAAAGCGCGTCATTACATATATTTTAAGTTCCAGATGTTCTATTGGATCTAGTTTAAATGGTAAAGACAGCTTTAATCTGGTTTGAAAAGGTTTTAGCAGATGTTCTCCAGATTGTCTTTTTAAAAGATGTTCATAGTTGCACTCATTACCTCTGCTAATCAACAGGTAGCAGTGGAGGTCATGTGATCAATTAATTTTTGGTGGCATTTATCAGATTTTTTTTTCTTTCTTTCTAGATTTTTGACTAATGATTACGTTATAAATATACTATGAGGAAAAACATCGTTAAGTCTGACATCTCTGCTCCATCGTTTTTTTTGTTAATAATAAAACTCCGTTTGAAGTACACGTGCCGAGCACCTTTGTAGCTTAAACTGGATTTGAAGCACCAAATACGAGAACTTCTCAACTGTAAATTGTGTTTGTCAGAAGAAATTCCATTCTTCCGGCAAAGTTGTATATCTTAAAACTCAAAAACCACAAAATGCTCAAAATGGAAATTTTTACACATCAATACTGGGAAGGTCAAAAAATTATGGATTTCTAACATTTATAAATGCCCTTTTTTTTACTGAATTTTGGGTTGCAAGTAGGGTAAGTACCAGATTCCCTGAAATACTCACATCACCCGCTAGATGGCGACAAAAGCTGCTCAAATGTGTGGAAAGGTGGTCAAAATGAGATGGGATGACAGTCAAAAATCAACTTAAAGTTGTGTCTGTTGCCCTTATAGACAACTGACCTGTTAATAATCACTTCAATTATAAAAATCACTGTGACTTTAATCGTGCCAAACTCAAAACAAAAATGTTTCAAAACCTTTAAACATTGGGAACTGCATGAAAAGCAAGACATGCTGTGCTGCCACCTGCTGGGTGTTTCAGGAATTTCCCCCATATAAAATAAGTTTCATATTGAAAGGCTAAAAGTCAACTGAGCATCTGCACATGCATGAGAGGAGTAACAAAACAAGAAACTGAAAAACCTGAATATTTTACCTGCATTGAATTGATGGCCGTGTACCGTAAAAAAACAACAACTCTACAGCGTTGACTTTGAATTATATTTTTCATGCTAAAATGTCTGTATTTAATGTGATTAATGCAAAACTAGCACTCTGCAAAATTCTAAAATCCTGCAATACATGTCCACCAGGTGGTGACATTGCTATGGAAAATACAATATAAATACTTCAAGAAACTGTTGCTACTCAAGCCATTTTTAAGTAATATTATTCCAAATTTTTAATTTTGTGTAAGAATATTTTTGTTCTATATCTGTATGAGAATGAACTGCGACCTTGAAACTGTGATCCGTACTGAACTGTGAGGAAGGCATACCGGTACACCGCTAACAAGTGCATATGTTGCTCGTTTCTCTACCAGTGTGCAGATAATATGAGCTAAAGTTACCTGGGCCACAGAGGACGTCTATAGTTCACCTCTACTGTGTAAAACCAGGACCTGGGGACCCTAAAACTACTTAACACAAAGAGCTGATTCATAAGCGCGCCGGCTGAGCGTGGTGAGGTGGCAGCACAAATAAAGCTCTACTGACACGCTACCTACGGAAACTCCCTGTGAAATTAATTACGGGAGCGCTGATCAAAAAAATATCATGCATATTTTTCTAATGCTGATTCTGCCACACCTCCTCCTCAAGGACCCAGAGTTTCTGTTCACACTTGCAGTTTGAAGTCAGATTTTTTTTTTCTTTTTTGTCCCAGGTTCATTGCTAGAATTCATTAATAATAAACTAAAACAAAAACCAAAGTAACACCTCCACAAACAGAAAAAGAAGGCCCCAAACAAAGCCCAAACAAACAACAAAGAGCTTAGCGAGGGATTGGATTGGCTGTCTGGCTGCAGACTGCAGGGTAAATATTGGCCGAGCCTGACAGCGGCTGTCTGTGTGTGTGCGTGTGTTTGTCTGCACATGTAGGCGTGTACGTCGCAGCGTATGTGTTTAAGAGAAAGTCAACAAGTAGCTGTGTGCACATTTGGCCCGAGGTAGTTGACAGACGACCCCACTGCCACCTACACACTAACACGGCTTGTACGCGGGATTACAGATCAGGCCACTTACATCCGTCTGGCTGGCCAGCCGCCGCTGCAGGCGAACTGTTCCACACGCATGCAGACGTCTCTGACACATGTACCGAAGCCTTTCCCAAGAGGCTAAACGCAAGCGTGGCTGTAAAACTGTGACCTCACAGGGAGGATGCTAATGAAATTCTAGAAATGTTCTATACGCTGGTTTTTGAAGGCCATTTCTCTGGGGAGACAGAACTTTACTTAAGTGCCACCCCCCACCACCACCACCACCACCACACACATACACAGAGATCACGTTCGGGTCACTGACCTCCGCTGACGAAGTTCACGCCACAATGCTTCCAACATGGCAAAACTCAGCAATTTGCAGGAATAAAACTGTGATTACAATTTAAAATGAGATTATTTTATAAACTTTAAACCTATTTTTGTGTGTTACACATCACTGCAGAATATAAATTTGTGATTATAATGCAGAAATATGTTGTTCCAACAAGTGATCAATTTAATATAAGTATTCTTTCTTGATTCACAAGTCTAAACTGTGCTAACTGGCTAAAAACAAATCGATCACTTTAGTTCATATTAGTGACTCTTTACTCAGTTCTCATAGGTTACGACAATCAAATGTGGCATTTTGTTTCTTAATAAAAGCTACAAATAACAAAAGGATATTAAGTTAGCGAATAAAATTTAGATTATGAAACAGCTTCACACTTTAGCTACACAAACTGAAGCTAGTTCGCCAGCCTGACCACCCAGTCTAACGTTAGTGTCATGCATTGGTGGGATAAGCTATGCTAGCATCAAACATGCAGCGGACAAACTACCATCCTTTGCATAAAACAGTTTAAAATTAAATCAATAACACTATCTCTAAACAAAGAAAAGAAATAATTTGACCATCATTTAATTAAGATGAATTTTAAAAAACAATATTCTCAGGTTACAATTTTTTAAATGTAAATATTTTTGCTCTTTATTTCTATATCACTTACATTGTGTATCTTTATGTTTTTAACTGTTGCTTAAAGATAGAGACGTTAAAAGACAAAACGGTAGGCTCTGGAAAACTGTGATGTATTTTTTTTTGGGGGGGGGGGGGTGTCTGTCATCCCATCAGTTAATAGAGGGAATAAAGGTATTATTACTTGGGGAGAGATATGTGCCCTTTGAGTGCTGTTCTACATACAAGAAAACTTGTTGAAATGATTGTGTCCAGCCTGCAAGACGACACACTAAATTTGGAGGAATGCCAATAAAAAGCAGGAATTTTGAGAGATCCCCACCCCCCCAATCAACCACACACACACACACACACACACACCTTGATGCATCTTTTTCCTTCCCACTGTAGCCAAGTGCTTGCTCACAGGGGGTCGTTTTGACCGTTGGGGTTTTACATAATTATGTATGGCCTTGCCTTACAATATAAAGCGCCTTGGGGCAACTGTTTGTTGTGATTTGGCGCTATATAAAAAAATTGATTGATTGATTGATTGATCTTAGTTGCACTGTACCCTTTAAAGAGTGTTGTTCTAGTTCATGCTGAAACACAGTAACTTCCTTGAGGAATACTTTCAGATTAATGTAAAAATAACCATAAATTGGAGCACGGCTGAGTCCCCCACCGCACCTTCCCTCCCTCTCTCCATTCCCCAGCCGGCTAGACGATGATGCCACAGAAACACGGCAGTGGAACACCGGTCAGTGTGGCAGACACACACACACACACACACACACTGCTTGGTTACAATGTGGCGTCAGCACATCCACACGCCGCTGCCAAAACTAAATCTAATATCCTGCGTTTGCCTCACGTCGGCCAGACCTGGCCTCGGTACAAATGGAAATTACACATCACTGTAACCCTGTCTGTGTGCATGTCTGTCTGTCTACCTGTCTGGTCTTAGTGTGTCTGTCTGTCTGCTGCAGTCATAAAAAGGAACATCTGCAATGGATGGAGCAGGCAGAGCTGATAATGATAGCTTCTCTCTGGGCTGCTCAGACAGACATAACATACCATTCCAGCGTTTCCTGTCTGTGCTGACAGGCAAACTATTTAACCCTGTGTGGTGAGGCGTCACAGTGAAAGCACACGGCTGCAAGCAAAGAAAATCACTGTGGCAAGGAGGGGGCAAAAAGTCAGTAAAAATGAACTTGTGCAAAGCTAAACATACAAGAGGCCTGCACAAAACCAGCACTAAACACACAGAGCAGAGCTCAGCCGACAGTCTGCACCCCGTCTGAGAATCCTCTCAGAACGTCTTCAGGTTCCACATTCTGCAATGTGAAGAAGATCTGTTGCTTGAAAGTGTTTAAAGATAACGCACTGGGCTGCAGGAACGTTGTGGTGCAATTACTGAATTATTTTTGTGGCATTTCACAGATAAAATAATCTGCGTATTTTCTGGTGCTTAAGTCGCACCTTTTTTCCTGCATTATCAGCTGTTTATTTTGGAATTTTTGTGCACTGTTGTAGCAGACTGTGTGTTATTGGTATTTATTATTTTATTACTTGGGTTTATTTTGTTTATGCTTTGATTCCTGGGAAAACACAATATAAAGTTATGACAATTAGTAATATAAATCGCACCGGACTATATAAGTCACAGGAACTCTTAAACTAGTAATAATAATAATAAAAACTGAGTTATACACGACAAAGTGAATACAGGGTCAACAGGGATCAAACATATGCTGCAAACAGCTCAGACTGTTCCTTATGTCCAATAACATTAACATTAAGTTGACTGAAACTGAAAATTCACTGGATGAAACAGCTGTTAATTACCAGAGAATTGTTTGATTATTACAATAATTACATAAAAAAAACAGTCAAAAATGCTGATTATAATTGATCACCTCTTTGGTCCAGCAATGTAAAACTGATAGAATTGTCAGATTTTAGAATCTGGAACCAGTTAAACCAACTAACTTTATGATGGGCGGATGACAAACATGGAACTGACCATACGTCACAAAGTACGTTTTGTGAGCACGAAACCTGACACTTATATCCAAGGACTCCAAATCTTTAACCTGGACACATCCACTTAAAATATTTTCCCCCCCACAGGACAACAGTTCGGTGACTCACGGGTGGGCACATTTGTCCAAGTTAGCTTGGTGTCCATTTATCAACCCAAATAGGTTGCTATGAGATATGTACTTTGGTCAAAGGGTTGATTCCCAGTCCAAAGTTCTGAGCACTGATAAAACGTGTCAGAGGAGGAAGTAGGAGGAAATGTGCATGTCTTTCAAAAGGACAACTTCCAAGACCTGGTGTGCATTTAATGTACGGTACCCCTCAGTCATTATTAAAATAATCTGATTCTTTTAGCACTACGGCCTGAAAAACCCAGAAAATCCGTCCTGTGGGTGACAATAAACTTTAGGGTCTGAGACAACTAACAATAAAAAATAACATAAAGAGAAATCACATAGACCAACTTAGTTATTTTACAAATCAATAAGTTGAGCAACAAAAGTGTTACATTAAACTGTCCTCAAATTAGTGTCCAAAAAAACAAAGGCTCAAAGACTTGTTTTCTTAATAACTCAAAGATTAACAAATGAAACTATCATTCTTAATGTTGTTGATACACTTTATCTCAACTGTGAGCTCAAAATATTTGAAGGACTTTTTTTTTTTACTTTTTAAAAAAGTGTCTGTAAACGTGTCATACATCTGTTATTGATCATTATATCAATAACATTATAATCGTGTAACAGTGAAAACTGCCGATTAAAGTTTTGCGTTATGAAACACCACTGAAACATCTCAGAAGCTGGAAAAGTTCAAGTTTGGAATTTTAGAAAATGTATCGATTATTTTTAAAAAATGGGGGGGGGGGGGATTTTTCTGATTGTTTGCTTTTGGTCCACAGATGAATCTTTATTATTCAGTACTATAAAGTGCAGACAAAGTCCTGTAAGAAGACCGAAAACTGATCCGGTTCGGATCGACTTCAGTCCGATCAGTACTGTGACATATAAACCGGATCAGGCTTCGGATCGGGCTTCGGAGGCTCGGGTACTCACATATCTCCATTCCCTGTGGCTGGGAAGCGGTGCAATTGCAGGAGCAGGTGACATTGGAGTTGCCGGGGCCGCCAGGGGCCGTTAGGTTTTGCATGGGGCTGGGCGGACCGGGACACCGCTCCGGGGAGAGACGAGCCGCCGCCGCCGCCGCCACCGTCGGGACCCCCACCGACGGGAAAACAAGTGAAAACTTCCACGCAGCGGCAGCAGAGTCCGCCGCTCCTCGTAACTCCCGACAGTTTCGCAAATGTTCTCCTGTGCGGTGTCAGGCCATGTTAACGAGACGGTGAATCAGCAGGAGAAAAAGCGGAGAAGCCGACGACTGACGCATCGCAGTTTTTTCTGCCGCTTCTCCGCCGCTCGGAGCAGCTGTCCGTCCTCCAACACAACACAGCGCCCAACTGCGGCTCACGGCCCGCCCACACGGACAGACACCAGCCCCGGCCAATCAGAAAGCCCCGAGGGAGGGCCAGACGCAGCAGCAGAGAGGTGCTGCCTTCAGGTTCACGCGGAAATATAAAGCTCTTGAGCTTGTCCAGCAAGACAACAGCGCAAGTACCCCGAATTTACTTTAAATTCTAACTTAAAAAAATATCAAATAATATTCACGTATTATTATAACAATTTACTCTTCTATCATCTTGTTTTTTTGCCTTTTGGTTGTTTTATTGTTATTTGTTTTCAAAGACCACAGTAAAAAAAAAAGTCTGTCAGCTTAGTCCTCATCAGTTACTTTACTGTTGTTACTAAATAAAATAAAATAATTCTGCTTTTTAAACAACTTTTCTAACTCAAACTTACATATTTAATAAACCACAGCAGCATATAAAACAGCAACAAAAACTCACTTAATACTTGCCTGAGCTACTTCGTAACAAAGTGCAGACAGATGCCACTCATTTATGGAAATAAACATGTAAATTTCTCAGCTCTTTAACCAAGATCTCATTAAATATTTTGAACGTGTGCACACTGTCAAGTTGAGGCTGTAAAATGTTCATATTTCAAACTGTAAATTTTGCCTTGGACAATTGCTGCCCCCTAGTGGTTGTATGAAGACTATAACATTTAGCAACCCTTTTTTTTTCTTTGAGGGATCTGCCCCCAGTCTATGAAACCTCCTCCACAAGAGTCAAACACCACAGTGGTGACAAACATGCATTTTTGATTGATACCAACAGAGGGCACTGGAGAAACGGCACCCACAATTGTTGCATGACACAAGCTTCAACAAAAGCTGCAAGTATCCAAATTTTAAATCATAAGGTACTTGGTGATGGAATCTTGCATTATCAACAGCCAAAATAATTTATACCTCCAACACAATTCAGTCTCAATCATGATGTCGGAGTTCTCAGCCAATCAGCAGCCGATGGTCAGGTTAACAGCAGGATGGCGCCATCGCTGCTTCACAATTGACACACTTGCTTAGATGGAGATTGTGTTTTTTTCTTGGGGCGCATTTACAAAAGGTGGGCTCGACAATTTAGCAACTTTTTAGATTTAACAATTTAGATTACACATCAGGCCCCATTCAACTTGTTCACCTCCAGATCAACATCTTGATTTGGATCGTAACCAAACATTACAAATCACTCTTAGAACAAGCAATATTTCTGCAAACTTAAAAAAAAAACTCATGCACAGCTTAATGAGTGAAGAAGTTAGCAAAAAGACAAATATGGTGAAAGATGAGAGAGTGTAAATAAGTGGAGGACAATTAAATATTTTTGATTCTGCAACTAAAATGCACTTTTACAACATATTTGTCATCATTAGAAACCATTCATTGACTTCAGTAAATGTGACCCTGTCCAAAAAATATTTTAATGCCCCTGATGGAGATCTGGATTTGGATCTGGATCATTCAAACACACACTCTCAATTTTTATAAAGCCATATGTTTGAGTTGTTGGGAAAAAATATGTTAAACTGTCCCATATTAAATTGTTAAAGTAATTAGTCATCAAGGTGTGAAAATCTGCTCGTTCACGTCGTGACACATCAAGTAGTAGACTCCCTGTTGGGGTGAAATACGGTGGGGACCATGTGCGCCCCGTAGCCGCTATGGTAACCATGAAGGTCCAACAGGAACCTGAACATGAGACGGCTAATGGACCTCTGGTGAAACAACAAGTCCTCCAAGGCGGAGGAGGTGAGGGCTTGTAACCCAGCAGCTGTGAAAAGCGAATGAAGGCTGCAGCAGGTCCTCAGACTCCGATCATCTGGGATTTCCCAGCCATCAGACCAGACTAAGTATCTGTCAAGGACTGTGTGTTTGTCGGCATGCAGGGACATTCCCACGTCAAACAAACCAATGCACAGGCACCTCTGGGTTGAACCTGGATGTAGCTATCCCGTCCTGGAATCAGTCAAGAGACAATCTTCCTCACCATCGAAGGAGTGCCACAATGACAACAAACTGGTCATAAACCTGTGGATCTGGATTCGGTTTGTTAGTATAATGTAGTTTCCTCCTCTTGCAACAAACCAACATTTTAACCAGTTCTCTTCAAGAACCTGTCATTTTTTTCAGTGGTTCCGCAAAAACATACCAAAGCCTCTCTTTTTTTTTTTTCTTTTTTTTTTTTTTTTTAAATAATGAGTGAAAAGCTGCTTAAGCTTGGCTGGAAACTTGTTTCTATGATACTGCAGTTTAGTATTCAATATTCCTGAAGAACCTTGCATATATTAGTTACAGAATGCATTAACTCAGTAATGCAGTGATTAGTAATAAATATTAGAATTTCCATAGCTGCTGGCGTTCTGCACACTGGGATTGCTGCAGGGTTGTAAAAACTGCAGTTTCAATAAATCCAAAGCTACAACATCTTCAGCTTTCATGATGTGAAACATTTCTTAGTGAAATGCACTATCTGAAAATGATTCAACACTCAGAGGTTGCATGAATATGGGGGCAAAGGTTAAATATATTTTCATTTCACTCCAAGTCTAAAGCAATGAAGCTACTGAAATGAATACTGAAGAAAGAAATCAAAGGTAAACGTGAGCTCATCAAATATATGTGTGGTTTATTACTTTCCCTGAGCTCTGCAGAATAAATAGTGCAGCTTGACGTTGAAGTAAATCACTTTGCCTGGAAATCTTTGAACTTATTATCTGTGATGGCTTTTTTGTCCTTGACTCTAATCTGCCACTTTTTTCAGTTACGAGTAATCTAAAAGTAAGTAAGTCCCTTCGGCTGCTCCCTTGTTTGCACTCGGGGTCGCCACAGCAAATCCGAGGAATACGCCGAATGCCCTTCCTGACGCAACCCCACATTACATGGAGAAATGTGGCAGGGGTGGGATTTGAACCGGGAACCTGCTGCACCGAAACCAAGTGCACTAACCACTTGGCCACAAGTTACCTCTTCAAGTCACTGTACGTTACTATTGTTTTTGTGTTTTTTACCGTATAAATCAAAGGTGCCCAATACATTGATTGCGACTGACTGGTTGATCACAGGGATAGTGTGGGTCAATCGCAGCATTAAAACTGTCCCATGTGCAGGGGGAACTGCCCACTTCGCTCACTTGTAGCGTTTGATGCTGCGAGCTGTTCATCTGCTGTTTTGTGCAGCAGCTCCGACTTGAAAAAACAGCTGTCGTCTGTCAAAGTGTGGTGACGGCAGCACACCTGCACTGAGCTTTACCAAGACATTTTTACACTTTTTTTTCTTTTGAAAGTGAGTGTCCTCACTAAAAACAGCTAAAGACCCACGATACGTTAACAACAAATACTAACGCTTTTCCACCCAAATGCCCGTAAAGTCTCTTTCTGAGGACGACATGATGTAAAAAAACACAGATAAAACTTTGTTTCCTGTCAATCTGGTTGTGCTTTCTGCATATATAGACTTTATCCATTCTTCCAGCTCAGATGGCAAACCAGGGGTGAATCCAGATGGAAAGGGGGTGTGGCCCTCCACAACAGCCCTATATTAAAGGTCCACTTTTGAAGACATTTTTTCATACTACTACTACTCATAATAATAATTATTATTATTGTTATATGGTATGTGATTTTGCCAACTTCTGATTGGCCCATTCGCCACTCTCTGAGCTGTACCACATGCCGAGTTGACCGCTGGTGGAGCCAAGTACACCTCGTATGCAGTGTAGGACTAGCCAATCGAGCGACGCCTTCTATCGATAGCGACCAATCAGATAACGCGATACAACGCCTACTTTGGCCCGCTTCGAGTTGCGTCATGCATTGTCATGACGACGCTGTGTACACAATGCAGTAAAAACTAAGGGCTCAGAAAAAAACGTTGCTGGCTGCAGCTGCTCCTCGGTCTTCTCTCACAAATTTGTTTAAATACAGTTCGTAAAAGTCCTGCTCACAGACTGACTGCCAGAGACAGGACATGTCCACATCAAGTACGGTCACAACGGACCGTACTTGATGTGGACGTACTTTTGAAGTTAATTCAAAATGCTGCAGCTAGAGTACTAATGGGGACTAGAAGGAGAGAGCATGTTTCACCCATATTGGCCTCTCTTCATTGGCTTCCTGTTAATTCTAGAATAGAATTTAAAATTCTTCTTCTTACTTATAAGGTTTTGAATAATCAGGTCCCATCTTATCTTAGGGACCTCATAGTACCATATCACCCCAATAGAGCGCTTCGCTCTCAGACTGCAGGCTTACTTGTAGTTCCTAGGGTTTGTAAGAGTAGAATGGGAGGCAGAGCCTTCAGCTTTCAGGCTCCTCTCCTGTGGAACCAGCTCCCAATTCAGATCAGGGAGACAGACACCCTCTCTACTTTTAAGATTAGGCTTAAAACTTTCCTTTTTGCTAAGCTTATAGTTAGGGCTGGATCAGGTGAGCCTGAACCATCCCTTAGTTATGCTGCTATAGACTTAGACTGCTGGGGGGTTCCCATGATGCACTGAGTGTTTCTTTCTCTTTTTGCTCTGTATGCACCACTCTGCATGTAATCATTAGTGATTAATCTCTGCTCCCCTCCACAGCATGTCTTTTTCCTGGTTCTCTCCCTCAGTCCCAACCAGTCCCAGCAGAAGACTGCCCCTCCCTGAGCCTGGTTCTGCTGGAGGTTTCTTCCTGTTAAAAGGGAGTTTTTCCTTCCCACTGTCGCCAAGTGCTTGCTCACAGGGGGTCGTTTTGACCGTTGGGGTTTTTACGTAATTATTGTATGGCCTTGCTTACAATATAAAGCGCCTTGGGGCAACTGTTTGTTGTGATTTGGCGCTATAAAAATAAAATTGATTGATTGATTGAACGGTTCGTTCTCGTTTGCGCATCTGGCAGTCAAAGTAGGAAAGATAAACTATAACAGAACTCAGAACGCAGACCTGCAGCTCAACACAAAAAGAAATATAAAGTAGAAGATAAATCAGAGTGCACAGTCTGTCTGCAGCGCGCACCGCAGACATTCCTGTGTCGTCATGACACCACAGGAAGCTCAAGGCAGCCCCGGTGTGAAAGGGGCTTTAGAGATTGTGCTCATGAAGTATTTTGGACCTGTTGGTTCAGTATGACAGTAATAATAAAGAGTTGAAACTTGAGATTGATTTTTCAGTTTTAGTATGTTTGACAAACTCCCAATTTTCTTGTTTACCAAATAATAAAACAGTTATAGACTTTTGATTTCGGCGTACCCGTGATTATGCAGACCTGGTTAGGAAGGCCGAGGTGAACCCCATCCTGACCAGGTCCGCATAATCACGGGTACACCTCATCAAAAGTCTATAATTGTATATAATAATAATAGGGCAGCACGGTGGCTTAGTGATTAGCACTGTTGCCTCACAGCGAGAAGGTCGTGGGTTCAATTCCCGTGGCCTTTCTGTGTGGAGTTTGTGTGTTCTCCCTGTGTTTGCGTGGGTTTCCTCCGGGTGCTCCGGTTTCCTCCCACATCCAAAGACATGCAGGTTAGGTGGATTGGAATCTTTAAAATTGTCCGTAGGTGTGTGTGGGTGTGTCTGTGTTTGTTTGTCTATTTGTGGCCCTGCGACAGACTGGCGTCCTGTCCTGGGTGTACCCTGCCTCGCGCTCTATGACTGCTGGGATAGGCTCCAGCCCCCCACGACCCTTAATTGGACTAAGCGGTAGAAGATGAATGAATGAATGAATGAATAATAATAATAATAGTTTTAACAACTATTTAAAGAATTTAAATGTTAGAAAAATGAAGGAACAAATCTAATTGTTACATTTATAAACAATGTAGATTATAAATTGTAAGTTTTACCATTACAGTGCTGTCAACAGTTAAATATGAACTCAAGAAAGACTGTCTTTATTTTATGTTTTATAAAACAAGTATTTATCTTCATTGAAATCACGATAGACTGACTTTATTTCATGTTTTACAAATACTTTTTTTTCTTCAGGAAATAGTATTTAAGTTCAACTTAAAATGTCACGACATACATTGTTTACTTTACATTACTGTTAAAAATGTGCTTCCAATAAAGTGAGCATTGGCAAAACTGGTTATCATTTTCATGTTGAGGTGGTGGTGGGGTGGGGGTGGTTGGCAGCTGCTGAATGGAACTAATAAAGTAAGTAGTAGTCCAATGTAGTTACGTTTAAAATAGAGTAATCAGTAAAAGTAACTAAATTACTTCTTAAAGGAGTAATCAGTAATTGGATTACTTTTTCAAAGTAACTGTGGCACCACAGCTTATTATTTACTTAATTATACATTGATCAGGCTAGTACCTGACGTTTTGGATATGTGGTGCGTTTCTGAGATGGTCAGTTTTGGGAAGAGGCCAGGGACCGGCTGTCTGTCAGACAATTTCAATTTCCTCATCACTGTGATCCATTCTTCATTGTTGCTGATGCTTCGTGGACATTTGTGGAAGAAACTTGCATGAATAAAGATTAATACAGGACTGGGACGAAAAGCGCTCACGCATCAAAGTGATGCCACCAGGCAGCTGTCAAACTGTTGCAGCCTGAAAAGAGATTCTGACTCAACAGATGAGCTGAATAATGAAGTCATGGTGTCAGCGATTGGTCAGGAAGCGTGTTGGGTGTAATTACAACCCCTGGCAAAAATTATGGAATCACCGGCCTCGGATGATGTTCATTCAGTTGTTTAATTTTGTAGAAAAAAAGCAGATCACAGACATGACACAAAACTAAAGTCATTTCAAATGGCAACTTTCTGGCTTTAAGAAACACTATAAGAAATCAAGAAAAAAAGATTGTGGCAGTCAGTAACGGTTACTTTTTTAGACCAAGCAGAGGAAAAAAAATATGGAATCACTCAATTCTGAGGAAAAAATTATGGAATCACCCTGTAAATTTTCATCCCCCAAACTAACACCTGCATCAAATCAGATCTGCTCGTTGACACTGACCCTATGCCATGACATTGACCCTATGTGTCTTTTTGCAAGGAATGTTTTCACAGTTTTTGCTCTATGGCAAGATGCATTATCATCTTGAAAAATGATTTCATCATCCCCAAACATCCTTTCAATTGTCCAAAATATCAACGTAAACTTGTCCATTTATTGATGATGTAATGACAGCCATCTCCCCAGTGCCTTTACCTGACATGCAGCCCCATATCATCAATGACTGTGGAAATTTACATGTTCTCTTCAGGCAGTCATCTTTATAAATCAAACCAAACAAAAGTTCCAGCATCATCACCTTGCCCAATGCAGATTCGAGATTCATCACTGAATATGACTTTCATCCAGTCATCCACAGTCCATGATTGCTTTTCCTTAGCCCATTGTAACCTTGTTTTTTTCTGTTTAGGTGTTAATAATGGCTTTTGTTTAGCTTTTCTGTATGTAAATCCCATTTCCTTTAGGCGGTTTCTTACAGTTCGGTCACAGACGTTGACTCCAGTTTCCTCCCATTCGTTCCTCATTTGTTTTGTTGTGCATTTTTCGATTTTTGAGACATATTGCTTTAAGTTTTCTGTCTTGACGCTTTGATGTCTTCCTTGGTCTACCAGTATGTTTGCCTTTAACAACCTTCCCATGTTGTTTGTATTTGGTCCAGAGTTTAGACACAGCTGACTGTGAACAACCAACATCTTTTGCAACATTGCGTGATGATTACCCTCTTTTAAGAGTTTGATAATCCTCTCCTTTGTTTCAATTGACATCTCTCGTGTTGGAGCCATGATTCATGTCAGTCCACTTGGTGCAACAGCTCTCCAAGGTGTGATCACTCCTTTTTAGATGCAGACTAACGAGCAGATCTGATATGATGCAGGTGTTAGTTTTGGGGATGAAAATTTACAGGGTGATTCCATAATTTTTTCCTCAGAATTGAGTGATTCCATATTTTTTTGCTCTGCTTGGTCTAAAAAAGTAACCGTTACTGACTGCCACAATCTTTTTTTCTTGATTTCTTATAGTGTTTCTTAAAGCCAGAAAGTTGCCATTTGAAATGACTTTAGTTTTGTGTCATGTCTGTGATCTGCTTTTTTTCTACAAAATTAAACAACTGAATGAACATCCTCCGAGGCCGGTGATTCCATAATTTTTGCCAGGTGTTGTATAAGCTCTAACTGGTCTTAAAGGTTGCTTTTTGGAGTTTTCTTGATTGAATATAACAGTCTTAGGATGGAGGCTTGGTGATGTAAAGTCCACTGTGATTTGGGGTCATATAAACATTCATGTTCTGGCACGAGAAAGAAACTGCTGCATTGAAACAAGGATTCACTGAAAGATTCGCACCCTAAGAGCACCTGCATGTACAGCAAGACTCACATTCCCATCGTGGAAAGAGGGCTGTCCGAGGAGGACTTGAAGGCACCAGTTAAGGACGGGTGTATGTATGTGTGTCTGTGTCGAGGGGCAGGTTGGAAACAAGGGGGTTGACCTGACTCAGAAAGCTAGCAGACGGCCGTGTTGTGGTTGACAATGGCTGTGGGAGAGCAGAGCAGGGTGAGGAAGGAGGGGGAGGGACGGGACTGGTCGGTCTGGTGCGTTATTTGGGGGGGGGAGACGCTTCAAGTTTCACTCCCTTGTTATGGCAGGCTGCAGCCAATGGAGATGGCCCTTTGAAGGGCCTAACCTTGAGGTGACCCCCTGGAAGAGTCTTGTGGTTCAGGGGCACATGTACAGCAGAGAGGAAAGACTCCCACCTCCCGACCCACCAACCCCTCTCAAACGATCCAACAGTGCAACCATCTCTCCAAACACACACTCTAGTGCAGGATGGTCTGCAGTCTATAAATAAACTCGGCTGTTCTTCGAATCGGAGAGGGAGGCTCCGAATTCCACTGTAGACCAGGCGGCCCAAACCGCAGCCTGAAAAGCTTCCAGGAGGTCTTGAAATAAAACAAGCACACTCTGATTTATCACATCTCTGTGCATACCATCAGAAAACTCAGTGCATCCAGAAAGTATTCACAGTGCTTCACTTTTTCAACTTTTTTATGTTACAGGCTTACTCCAAAATGGATGAAATTAATTTTTTCCTTAAAATTCTCCACACAATACCCCATAATGATAATGTGATTTTTTTTTTTAGATTTGTGCAAATTTATGAAAAAATAAAAAACTAACAAATCACATGTACATAAGTGTTCACAGCCTTTGCAGTGAAGCTCAAAATTAAGCTCAGGTGCCTCCTGTTTCCACTGATCATCCTTGATCATCCTTGAGATGTTTCTAAAGCTTAATTGGAGTCCACCTGGGGTAAATTCAGTTGATTGTACATGATTTGAAAAGACTCACACCTGTCTACATATAAGGTCCCACAGTTGACAGTGCATGTCAGAGCACAAACCAAACATGAAGTCAAAGGAATTGTCTGGAGACCTCTGAGACAGGATTGTCTGAAGATACAAATATGAGGAAGGGTACAGGAACATTTCTGCTGCTTTGAAGGTCCCAATGAGCACAGTGGCCTCCACCATTTGTAAATGAAAGAAATTTAGATCCAACAGGACTCTTCCTAGAGCTGGCCACCTGTCTAAACTGAGCAACCGAGGGAGAAGGGCCTTAGTCATGGAGGTGACCAAGAACCAGATGGTCACTCTGTCAGAGCTCCAGCATTCCTCTGTGGAGAGAGGAGAACCTTTCAGAAGGACAACCATCTTGGCAGCAATCCACCAATCGGGCCTGTATGGTAGAATGGCCAGACTGAAGCTACCCCTTATTAAAAGGCACCTGAAGGACTCTCAGAAGATGAGAAACAAAATTCTCTGGTTTTATGAGACAAAGAGTGAACACTTTGGCGTGAATGCCAGGTGTCATGTTTGGAGGAAACCGGGCACCATCCCTACAGTGAAGCATGGTGGTGGCAGCATCATGCTGTGGGGATGTTTTTCAGCAGCAGGAACTGGGAGACTAGTCAGGATTGAGGGAAAGATGAATGCAGCAATGTACAGAGACATTCTGGATGAAAATCTGCTCCAGAGCACTCTTGACCTTAGACTGGGGTGAAGGTTGATCTTTCAGCAGTGCGATGAACCTAAGCACACAGTCAAGGTATCAAAGGAGTGGCTTCAGGACAACTCTGTGAATGTCCCTGAGTGGTCCAGCCAGAGCCCAGACCTGAATCCTATTGAATATCTGTGGAGAGATCTGAAAATGTCTGTGCACCGACGCTCCCCATCCAACCTGCAAAGAGGAATGGAAAATCTGCCCAAAGATAGGTGCACCAGAAGACTTGAGGCTGCAATTGCTGCCAAAGGTGCATCAACAAAGTATTGAGCAAAGCGTGTGAAGACTTATGTACATGTGATTTCTTAGGTTTTGTTTTTTTTTTTACTGAATTTGCAAAAAACTTTTTTCATGTTGTCATTATGGGGTGTTGTGAGTAGAATTTTTAGGGAAAAATGAATTTACTCCATTTTAGAATAAGGCTGTAACATAACAAAATGTGGAAAAAGTGAAGTGCTGTGAATACGTTCCAGATGTACTTTAGAAACTAGAACAGCATCGGAGTGCAGCTTTTTCCCCACTGGTTCTTTGTGACATCATAAAATATTAAAGAAAGAGATGAAAGAAAATTCATCCTCACATCCATATGTAATAATCTGAAGCTTGATCCTCTGGCTGAGGTTTTCTGAGCATTCATCCATCCCACAGACCCCAAAATTTGCATAACGATAGCTGATTAGTTCTGAATGATCTTTACAGGCAAAAAACTGAATGAAAACAAACAAGAATCTCCATTTTACCTGCGTCACTGAAGTCACAACAGGTTTAGGAACTGCTCAACTCTGTGTGTGCATCTGCCTGTCTGTGTGTCTGCAGGGTCAATGTGTATGTGACAACTTGTGGCCAACAAGGGGTAGACTCTGAATCCTTCTACATGAAGTATCTTGACAAAAACTTGGTGTATCAAGGTCCAACTCAGTCCACAAGATAACTTCATTAAGACCTCGGACAAGTTTGACGTTGGGCTCCACAATATAGATTCTCGTAAGTTTTGATCTTATTTTCCAAATACAAGTGACAAATCTCAAGAAAAGTACAAATACGTGTTTCATCACAAAAAAAGCAACGACATTTGTCTTTGTTTGGATCTGGATCACCACCAAAATATAATCAGGTCTCCAAAGACCACAGACACACAATCTGATCACAACCTGTTCAACACTTTCTAGAATAGACAGAAACAGACAAACAGGCAGACAGACAGACAAGTAGGTAGGCAGACAAGCAGTGGTGGGCACAGCTAACCAAAAAGTTAGCTTCGATAACCGTTATTCCACTAACTGAAAAGTTGATTTTTATAAAGCAAAACGATAAATCCCTAGTGGAAGTTACAGATAAAAGCTACATCAATAACTTTCAGTATTGATTTCAGTACACAGCAGCTACTGACACAACGAGTCAGTGCTTCAGTCTCAGATCAGCTGACTTTCAGCAAAACAGACCTGGTGATCAGAGAGAAAGGAGAGAGGAGACAGGAGAGAGGAAAAAAGAAAGATAATTTCTCTTTATACCATACAGACCTGCCAGTCATTTCACTGGAGTCTTACACAGGCAGACAATTTTGACTTATGGTTATAATTTTAAACAAATTCATTCCGGACAAGTTATTGAAATTAACATCACGTCTGTCATTTTACAAAGTGAAAATATCAGCTATATGTTTTAGTTTTAAAGTAATGCACACATTTTGAAGGTTTTAGTGTTTAGACATACATGCCGCATTGCAATATGGGTACATTAGTTTCCTGACGTCAGTGGTTGGCTGGTCGGTATAACACACAGTTATTGAAACATGTGGTGGGTTTTTTTTTCTTCCCTCCCTCTTCCTTTCTCTCTGGTAATCAGCTCTCCTCTGCCTGGAGATGATAGACCTCTACCATTCATAGCTGTCTGTCTGCTACAAAACATGTAACAGACAGGCACTAAAATATTTGATTTCAGACTTTACAAATGTTTTTAACTGTTAAGCTTTATTCACTGTGCTTGCAAAAATAAACTAAATTTATCAGAAGCTAATTGGTCTGCTGATGGTTGCTGAAATTATCTGGAAAGCTAATCCGCTTATGAAAACATTAGCTTCAATAATTAGCGGTTAGCGGAACTGTGACCACCACTGCATACAGGTAGGCATGTAGACAGACAGACAAAGAAGACAACAAACAGTGACACGGGTGACAGCCAATCAGAGTAGAGCTGCACCGTGATGTCAGTCACTGGTCTCTTCAAAATCGCTTCATTTTGTGTGTTTATATGCATGTTTCTCATATATTATCTAAAAACTAGCAAGAAATAAGCACTTCTAAAACTGAAAATACTGTTTTTGGAACCTAGTAAATGGTAAATAGACTGCATTTATACGAGGGCTGTCAATAAAGTAACAGTCCTTTTTATTTTTTTCAAAAACTATATGGATTTCATTCATATGTTTTTACGTCAGACATGCTTGAACCCTCGTGCGCATGCGTGAGTTTTTTCACGCCTGTCGGTGACGTCATTCGCCTGTGAGCACTCCTTGTGGGAGGAGTCGTCCAGCCCCTCGTCGGAATTCCTTTGTCTGAGAAGTTGCTGAGAGACTGGCGCTTTGTTTGATCAAAATCTTTTCTAAACCTGTGAGACACATCGAAGTGGACACGGTTCGAAAAATTAAGCTGGTTTTCAGTGAAAATTTTAACGGCTGATGAGAGATTTTGAGGTGATTCTGTCGCTTTAAGGACTTCCCATGGTGTGTGTTTTCCTGTGCCGCCGCACCGCGTCGGCTGCGTCCCGACGCGCGGATCCGTCCGCACGTCTTTCATTAAAAAAATCTCCTTTAACAGTGGAATATCCGGATAAAATGCTGAAACCGACTTCTTCTGAAACTTCTCTGTTCTCTCACGACATCCTGGATCAATAGAGCCTGAAATGTGGAGGTTTTCAGCTTGAACAGGCTGACGACGCCGCCTGAGAGCGCTGAGCGACGTCTCGCACCGTGGGAAGTCCTTAAAGCGACAGAATCACCTCAAAATCTCTCATCAGCCGTTAAAATTTTCACTGAAAACCAGCTTAATTTTTCGAACCGTGTCCACTTCGATGTGTCTCACAGGTTTAGAAAAAATTTTGATCAAACAAAGCGCCAGTCTCTCAGCAACTTCTCAGACAAAGGAATTCCGACGAGGGGCTGGACGACTCCTCCCACAAGGAGTGCTCACAGGCAAATGACGTCACCGACAGGCGTGGAAAAATTCATGCATGCGCACGAGGGTTCAAGCATGTCTGACGTAAAAACATATGAATGAAATCCATTTAGTTTTTGAAAAAAATAAAAAGGACCGTTACTTTATTGACAGCCCTCGTATATTGCTTTTCCATATGTATCAGATGCTCAAAGTGCTTTACAAATAATGCCTCATATTCACCCCGATGTGAGGGTGCTGCCATACAAGGTGCACACTACACACCGGGAGCAATAGGGCATTAAAGACTTAGTGATTTTCCAGTCAGGATGGGATTTTAACCGAGGATCTTCTGGTCTCAACCCCAACGCCTTAAGTGGGTAAGACCATCACTGGTGACATCACTTCCTACTTTAGCAACTTGCTAACCACTTAGTTTCTGGTATATTATGTAAAAGCTAGCAAGAAATAAACATTCCTAAAACTGAAAATGATGTTCTTGTAACCTGATAACTCCTCTGGTGTCAATTACAAGACATTTTGTGGACATTAGCTTGCACACTTTCGCCAACTCTAAGCTAACTTCCTATGGAGTAAAATTTGTCTAATTAATATTAATACATGCAAATGCACAAAGGGTGATCAAATATTCCTTGATTTGCACAACATGAACAAATGATGATTTAATCTGAACAAATTGTACATAAGACTATAGGATCTTAATAATTAAGCAACTGCAAATTATAAAGAAACAATGCCCATACAGCCGCCAAGGGTATTTTAGCAGTGCGTTTATATATATATATATATATAAAATGTTATTACAACATGGGTCAGGTTACAGGTTGATGGATGGGTCACCGATTGTCTACAAATCCAAATCCAAACAGAGATCCAGGTTTAATAGTTTTTTTCCTTGCAGTTTCCATTTCTGGGTTTATGTTCATGTGTAAGGATCCACATTTAATCAAATGTAGAATAATATTTTTATTAACAGTATGGGGCCTTTTTTTTCCATTTACATGTCCCTCCCCGAATCAGAAACATCTCTTGCAGTCTGTGTTCTGCAACACAATTCTTTTCAAATCCACAGGAGAAAATGTCACTGTGTCTACTTCAAGTGAAAAACGGTGAGGAAATGGCAGCTGTAAGGGTCCGTTTGCCATTTCCTCTCCGAAAACACGGGCAAACCAAAAACAATAAAACCAAATGGACCTCTGAAGCAAAATAAGTAAATGTGAAAAGCAAAAAGGGGCAGCAGATGTTATGCATTAAGTGCTGCATCACCAGCCAACTTCTACATCCAATCATGCAAAAAACATTTTCCTTGACGGCTTCCAATGAATTCGCACTCCTCCATGAGTGAAGGGACACTTCTGGAGGTGGACAAACTAGACGCATGACCCTGATGCAAGTTCCAAATGCCTGGCAGCTGTCACAGTTTTACTGAAGCAACAAATTGAAGCACAGCTGTCTTGTCAGCTAAAAGACAACATCACTGAAGAGTGAAGAACATTTTTCCAGCCTTGATGTGAGGTCATTCTGGCATCCCCAGACACGCGTGTCAGCTCTTTTCAGACATCCAAGCTGGAACATTACAGGAACTGGAAGGGCACTCAGACTCAGGCCCAACAATCCCAGGATTTAACAATGGAATTAGCATGATGTATTGTGTATTTTGTGTATTATAATGTGTATTTTTTTCTGCACAGCACTTCCTGTGTGCAGGATTTTTCACATGAATTAAGTCACACTGAAAAGTACCAACAAAGTGTTGCAACTGGACCATCAGGATGGATGCAGCTGCTGTTTCCTTCATGACTAAACTGTGCACAAAACGGACTCAAAATTCTGACTTTTTTAATAAGTCAGATGTAACATGTTTTTATGTTGGCACTTTAATGAATTTAAGTAGATAGTAATGCAACATGAAGGTTTCAGTAAAAAACAAAAAACGAATTATATGGGCACAGTGTGCATTGCGATATTCTTCCACACAGTAGGTGGCAGTAGTCAGGAAAAAACTCAGTGACAACGCTAGCGCTGGGAAAATGGTGCTCGATGCAAGACTTTATTTAAAAGACGTGAAATCATGTAAAATGCACAAACACTGGCCACACAACTGTATTAATGCAAAATTATATCTATAAATGTTACTTACAGGGTGCATGATATGCAATTTTTCAATTTGTATGGATGACGGTGCAAACATTTCATGTTATGTTCATGGCAGCAAGATGGAAGGATCCTGTTTAGGGAATGTGGCAAGTAGCTGCTCTTCTCCATTTAAACAGACAACACAAAGTATTTGATGCTGTATTCAAAACCCTCGGAAGGTCGGAGATTTTGACCTGTAGCTCAGAGGAAAAAAATGCCGGCCCGACGTGCCGGAATTCTTCCTTGGAAACCTGTGAGGAACTGGAGCAACCCGAGGTATTTGAGTTGACATCACAGCCACAGCAGCTGTGTATGCAAAAAGTGAGATGACAGTGTTTTTAATGTTGAAAATGCATCTTTGATATAAATTGTTAAGAAGACATTACTGCTACATGTTCACATTCTATGTATAATTAGTTGCATTAGCAGCACCACACATCACCAGAAACGTCTTTGATGATTTCATTTGGCCCAAAAGACAGTGTTAGCTTAGCTCTGCTGTGATAAGCTAAGTAGCTGATCCATATTTGTCTCTGAGGTAATCTCATGAATGCACTTTTTTCAGAGGTAGGGATTTTTTTTATGCCTGGTCTTTCTGAGCCTCCGAGAGTTCTGAACGCAGCACGAGACAGCAGCTTGTTGGAAAAAGTGCTTTGACCACGTCAGTCCCATTGACGCTGATGTGCTTTTGCCAACAAATATAAAGGAATTCTGATTCACTGCTCCGCCTTTCTGCTATACACAACAAACCACAAAATCTGATAGTTGCATGTGGCCGTCACACCTGTCCAAAGCCCACTAAAATGACATCAAACAGTAGGGAGCGCTTGTGGCCTCATCATATTGTGAAGCGCAAGTGTTACACATGTCTGCAAAGAGCTACGGAGCAGAACTGGGGTCAAAGTGACGCCATCCGGTGGAAGCCTGAAGTGGACTTTAAACACATTCACAGTCAGACACGTATACATTGATTCCTTCTGTTATGATGCAGCTCTCTCTCTCTCTCTTTCATCTCTGTAGTCACTTACAAACACCCCCCACGCACAGCGCACACACATACACACACACACCCACGTACACGTACACACAGCGCGTCTGTCTGGAGCGTCAATTTAGTCCCCCGGGGAGCACGCAGGGTGACACCACTAACAGTCCAGACCAGACGAGACAGCAGACAGATAAATACGAGGCACGGCTGAATACCAAATGCACTCCAGTCTACCATCCCCCCGGACTGCAGCGTGCACACGTGGAGCCTCGTCTGGCTCCTCACATATGGGAGGAACACCAGCTTTAGTCTGACGGGTTTATCACGCTCTCCATAATGCACCTGTCTATTTTATGCTATTTACAGCGTTTTCCTGCAAAGTCATGTTAAACCATTACACGGTTTCCCACCCACATGCTGTGTCCACTGGGTGGCAGTGTTCGCATTTGAACACACAGACAGCCATAGAAGAAGTGTGTAACATAAATTGTGGTTTCAGTGGAATAATCTGATCTGTGAGTGTAACAAATCTCATATTTGGGTGTATAGCTTTGAAAAGGAACAGTCTCGCGACTGTGCAAGACTCTCAGAAGTGTGCAAAGTCGTCATTCAGAAGTGGAAGTAATGTTCAAATTTCCAAACTTTTTATGTATTTCACAAATATTATCCTTAACCCAAGCCCAAAATCATTTAACAGCAAATAATTTGGAAGGTTGATATGTGGCTGAGACATCAGGGTTAGAGCCTCGTTACGACATTGGAAGGACGCAGTGTGCCTCTAGAAATAACAGTCATATTCGGGAGTGGGGAAAAAAAATAAAGTAAAATGATGTGTGCAACACTAGCAGCTGTGCAAACTTGTTTCCATGTCGCACCACAAGAGGCAGGAAAAATACGTCACATTAGAAACCAACATCTCGTAAAATCTCAGCGGGACTGGTCTTACATATTTACTGTCCAATTGTGTGATGATGCTACTTTTTATTGTTGAAATTTATTCATATAAAGTTACAAACACACTTTTAACTACAAAACTGCTTGTCCTTTTTTAAAGCATCCACATATACAAGTGTTCTCCGTGCGCCCACTCCAATACTGATGCTAACTGCAACATCTGTGTCAACCGCCAGTATAGAGTCGCTACAAAGGCAGCGCAAAGGAGAAAAAATTGCCCGGCTGGAACAGTACATAGAAAATGACAGAAACATTTGACATGAAATCCTGCTTGTTTAATCTGCCCCCTGGTGGACACAGTCATTCAGCATCATGTGCAGTATGTAGGTAAATATACGATCAATGACAGCTGTTACTTTTTTGCACTGTTGAGCACAGAAAAAGATGAATAATAATGCTTTTATTTCTTACACAGATCCACTCAATCCAACATGTACAAAAATGGATAAACCTGGCGAGAAACCTACAGAACCCATCTCCTAATAACTTTATGTGTTGCAGTGTCACTCTTTCTGTTATGACAGGTTGTTTTGTCCAACTACAATGTGGCCCGTTGAAAGACATATACACCAGATGTGAAAGCTTTTCAGATGTGCTCATGCATGGCTCCCACGTCTGTTTAAAGTACAGAGCTTCCTAATTTTGAATATATTTATAAGAAAATATATTCCTTACTGGTAAGTTTACATAAACTGGTTGTAGACACGAATGAAATGGCAAAATGGGGCTTTGAATGATTATTTTTATTCATTAAATTTTTGAAACGCTCTTTTTCTGGTGCAGAATTTTTGGAAACCATACATCTTTACCAGAAAAAAACAACAATTCAGAATTCATTCATACATTCAGCACAGCAAGATAACAGATGTTTTTAGCCACATCGTTTTATAAAATCTTCCCTGAGGAGTGAAGAAGTGTGCTGGTTCTGATTTTTAAGAACAAGGTGAAGATCTGTGAGCAGCAATATGGTTTCATGCCGAGAAAGAGCACAACGATGCATTGTTTGCACTGAGAGTGTAGATGGAGAAGTATAGAGAAGGCCAGAAGGAGCTGCATTGTGTGTTTTTGGATTTAGAGAAAAATGAGTTGTGGTATTGTATGAGGAAGTCTGGACTGGCATAGAAGTATGTGAGGGTGGTGCAGGATATGTACAAGGACAGGGTGACATTGGTGAGATGGGCAGTAGGAAGGACAGATTCATTCAAGGTGGAGGTGGGATTACACCAAGGATCAGCTCTGAGTCCTTTCTTGTTTGCAACGGTGATGGACCGGTTAACAGATGAGATCAGACAGAAGTCTCCATGGACTATGATGTTTGCAGATGACTTTGTTATCTGTACTGAGTGCAGGTTGAGACTAGCCTGGAGAAGTGGCGGTATGCTCATGAGAGAAGGGGAGTGAAAGAGATGCAAGATGTGATAAAAGGGAGCCCGGTGTAATAGTGCGGTTCCAAGAAGCAGAGATTAAGGTAGATGAGTTTAAATCTGTGGGGTCACCTGTCCAAAGTAATGAAGTGTGTGGTAGAGAGGTGAAGAAGAGAGTGCAGGCAGGGTGGAGTGGGTGGAGAAAGGTGGTAGGAGTGATTTATGACCAAAGAATAACCTCAAGAGTGAAGGGGAAAGTTTACAAGACAGTAGTGAGACCAGCTTTGTTGTAGGGCTTAGAAACAGTGGCACTAACAAAATGACAGGATGCAGAGCTGGAGGTGGCAGAGCTGAAGATACTGAGATTTTCTTTGGGATTAATGAAGATGGACAGGATTAGGAATGGACACGTTAGAGATTGAGATGATTTGTTCAGGTGCAGAGGAGAGACCCAGGGTATATAGGGAGTTGGATGCTGAGGATGTAACCACCAGGCAGGAGGAGAAGCAGGAGGACAAAGAGGAAGTTTATGGATGCACTGAGAGAGAACATACAGGTGGTTGGTGTGACCGAGGAAAATGCAGAGGGCAGGATGAGATGGAGACTGATGATCTAGTATGGCGCCCCCTAACGGGAGCAGCTGAAAGAAGAAGTTGATTCCTGAAAACCCAAAATAAATGAAAACATCACCAAATTCTTGTTGTTTTTCTGTTGGTTGTTGAACAGTTATTTTGTTCCACAAAAAGAGCAGTTTAAAGAAATAACTGAAAGCTAAACATTATGGTGGCAGTGATGACGATGGCTGTATGTAAACGTCTGACCACAGCTGTAAATCAGTCAAAGGAGGTTTGAAGTTTTTCATGGACCCTGGAATTGGTCTAATTTTCCCTTTTGAAAAAATATTAAATTACATGATGTTGTATAAATTAGTGTATAAACTGTGCATAAATTAGTGGTGATTAATCAATGATTCAATCAAGAGATTGGTTATCGTGCAGCAGTCAGACTGAAGAGATTAAGAAAAGAATCAGCTTTACCTTAAATCTAATTTTGATGGAATCTATTGTTTTATCGGTCACAGAGTCGCAACATATTTGAGACGTCTGCAATGAGACAGGATGTGATCCAACACCAGATCAGTCAATCCATCCCTCATCTGCCTGAAGAAACCTAGGACGAGTTCTCCATCTGAGCCTCTGGTGCAGAGGGGCAGACTACAGCATAACGCCATCTGGTGGTTCAGTTAGCAAGAGAGCCGTTTCTTCACATGAAGCCAGAAGAACCCCCCTGAAGACAGACTGGACAAAGTGGCTGTCTTCTCTGGTGGGTCTGAATCTTCTGAATCTGAGTTCATCAGCTTCATCATCTTCTTCAAATCCCAGAGGAAAACTAACTTTACTACATTAAGTAATAAACAAATTCACAGAGCAGGCAGGTTTGCTGTCAGTAATACAGTCTAAAAACAGAAAAACTAAACGACAGACCATTTTTTTTTCTCGTGGCTTAAACATTTTGTGAATTTCCAAAAATACATGTGACAATCATAAAAAATTGTCATCCTGAAGTTGGTAATAAAAATGTACCTCGTTGCTGCTGTTAAACCACATTTTAAGTCCACAAAAAACAAAGAATTCATTTTTAGTCCAAACAAATTTTAATGTTTATTTGGCTTTATCACTCATGGGGAGATGGAAGTAACCTTCCTGTGAACACAGAGCTGTTTAAATAATTTATTTATGTTTGTGCAGTAACACAAAATGTAACTTTGATGACAGACAGAGGAAGTTGCTATAATCTAGTGAATAACAAAGAAAAGGACATGACATGTTGTTTGTTTTGGAAGTGACTATTATTATGGCTGCTGGGCGTAGAACGGATTCTCATCAGCAGGAACAATTAATCATGCGTCCATGTTTTACTGATTCATTCCATCAGTTAATGATGGTGGCAATAAAATTATTGAACCTGTGAAGTTCTCTTGTTCTGAGGACAAAATATATAAATAAATGAAGCCACCGCTGTGATGGTAAAGCAGTGCTTTCCTGTCCAGGGGGACAGCCATTTTCATGGAGTTATTTCTTTATTTAGGGCCCCTTCACATATGAAGTTTGGATGAAGTGCACACTTAGTGCGCATGACACAGGAATCGTGCACAAACGGTGTAATGTCCCTGCCTCCAATGCCTCGTACACCTGTTGCTACAACTATTTGCGCACAAAAGCACCTGAAAGACAAAGTGTGTGTTGTGCGAACCCATCGCACCCTCTCACGGCAGGTGCCGGCCAAATTCCAGGTGACACGCACAAACACCTAACACCGCTTGCATGGCACTTAGAAAATGTGTGGCCAGTCGCACTCTTCACACAACAACAGACTGCAGATGACCACTGTCGTACTGCTGTGAAATTTGTCCAAGTTCCCCATGAGTGTGACTTTGCAAACACACACACTGACACGTGGGTGTGTGCGCTCCATTCACAGGAGGTGTGGCTGTGGTGATCTGTCATTCTGGACATTCCAGCTACACAACACCTACTGTGTTTGGACAGTCATGGACTAACAACTGTCCACTGTGAGGCGCATGTGTCTGATTGCTGTATTTACGTGGACATAAATAAAAACAGATATCGCCATGGTGGTGACAAGCTGCAGTAAGCGAGCGCGTGCACGGAGCGGACACTGACAGCGCCCCCAGGTTGAAATGGACAGTCAGATCAGAACACAGCGGGCGATCTCACTGTCACATCACCCATGTGAGCTCTTTTCCACATGACGCAGTGTCTGTGCTGTGGCGCGTCATCAACAAGACCCATGTATCAGGCAGAACACGTGCGGCTGACTGGATGCACCTGACCAGTAGATGTGGACATGATCAGAGCACACTGCTTCTCATTCATGTCATTTCATGACTGTATGTCCGTGACCATGGGTCATCACCAGAGGAACAGACGGATCATATTTGTGTTGCTCGCTTGATAAATGTGGTGTTTTTATATGGTGTGGGATTTTAATTTTTTTTTTGTACAACCCCAATTCCAATGAATTTGGGATGTTGAATGAAATGTAAATTAAAACAGAATACAATGATTTGCAAATCCTGTTCAACCTATATTCAACTGAATACACCACAAAGACTAGATGTTTAATGTTCACACTGATAAACTTTATTGTTTTTGTGCAAATATTTGTCGGGCCAGGTGGCACCAATTGGTCGGACACAAATGCAGGATTCAGGTCTCAGCTTCACACAGTTTAATGTCAGGACTTGCGCGAGTCCGTACACAAAAAGACAGTCCAAAAAATAGCAACAGTAACCGAAGCATTTGGCCGAGACAGGTTCCAGAAACAGGCAGACAGGTCGATACACGGTAAAGTAAAAATAGGACTGTGAAAACTCTGAAGACAAACACTCAAAAGAGGCACAAGGCACAACAATCTCGCAAGTGAGAGAGGAAGAAGGTGTGACTAATAAAGGGGATGTGATCAGGGTAAATGCACTGGAGGTGTGAAGAAAGATCCAGGAAGAGGCATGGCCCACAGAAAGGGCAGACAGGAGGGAAACGCCCAACACCAAACAACACAAATGAAATCCAGCCAGCAAACCCCAGTGCAAAAACTAACAGCATACCCAAAACAGTAAACAATAAACTCCCACAGACCCAATCATGACAATATTTGCTCATTTTGAAATGGATGCCTGCAACACGTTTCAAAAAAGCTCGGATTGGGCAACAAAAGACTGGGAAAGTTGATGAATGCTCAAAGAACACCTGTTTGGAACATTTCAGAGGTGAGCAGGTTAATTGGAAACAGGTGAGTGTCATGATTGGGTATAAAAGGAGCATCCCCAAAAGGCTCAGCTGTTCACAAGCAAAGATGGGGTGAGGATCACCACTTTGTGAACAACTGCATGAAAAAATAGTCCAACAGTTTAAGAACAATGTTTCTCAATGTTTAATTGCAAGAAATTTAAGGATTCCATCATCTACAGTCCATAATATAATCAGAAGATTCAGAGAATCTGGAGAACTTTCTACACGTAAGCGGTAAGGCCGAAAACCAATGTTGAATGCCCGTGACCTTTGATCCTTCAAGCGCACTGCATTAAAAACCGACATCTTTGTGTAAAGGATCTTACTGCGTGGGCTCAGGAACACTTCAAAAAACAGCGTGGTCCCACGGGTACCGGCTGGTTTTTATTTTTTTATTTATTCCACATAAGCAGTGCGATGTGGTCCCACGGGTACCGGCTGGTTTTTATTTTTTTATTTATTCCACATAAGCCGCGCGATACGGTCCCACGGGTACCGGCTGGTTTTTATTTTTTTTTTTTATTCCACATAAGTAGCGCGATGTGGTTCCACACGTACCAGCTGGTTTTTATTTCTTCCACATAAGCGGTGCCATGTGGTGCACCTGGCACTGTTCCTGCTCAATGGACACTGGCGCATGCACAAACTCTTGCACCGGGTTCGTGCACGCCTGCCCATCAGCATGATGTTTCGTGCGCTAATTTCAAACTGTTTTGCACTGTTTCACCGTCCAAACTTTGCACTATGTGTGAAGGGGCCATTATGAATTTAAAGAAAGCTGATGAAGTGAATTTGCCCTTTTTTCCTGCATTCTTTAGTTATGTTCACATTTGGCAAAACCAAGCATAAGAGCTTGACCTTTAAGGGTGTCCCACTTTTTCAAAAGAAAAACATGATATAACAAGACATTCACACGACTGCAGTGCCTCGCCGCCGGCAGCTAACAGTTCATCTGTGACATCACTGACATCAAGTACTGATGCATTTGTTAGCCCCAAGATAACAGACGTATATATAGAAAACCACACTTTAATATCTCATCTAGTTCCCCAGATATGGCCATTCATGCATTTCAAAGGGTGACCTCTGATTTGACCTTTACCTAACAACTCTGATCTTGACATTGCTTGTTTTGTGAATTTACAGACCAAAGAGTTTATCCACCAAATCGGACAGAAAGTGCAAAGAGCACGTTCACAAGATATGGCCACTAATGCATTATTGAAAATGACCTCTGGTTTGACCTTGAACTTTGACAAAAGCTACATGCCTATGCTTCACCTGGCTGCAGCAGATCGATGGTTACTTTCGAGAGGTGAGGACCGGCCGCTTGTCAGCATGGGTGGTTGCCATCCACAACCCAAGACTGTTCCATAGCATGGTGAGTGCAGCAATGGATCAGTGTATGCGCTCAGACCTGACCTGTCCTGTCCTGTGGAGCAGTTACATTACACCCTTTGAAGGAGGTAGAAAAACAAGTATGATACTGAGATTCAACATCATCCTAAAGAATCAAACATGCAAGAGACATTTTTCTTCTAATTGTTCAGGTGCAAAACATCCATTTTTCAGCACCAAGGCGAACTGTATTTTCTGGAGTGGGAAAAAAATACAGCATAATCATCTATGTCTTTGAAAGCACTGCCTAAGATGGCATTGTCTACACAGGTGACAAGCTCCTCCTGTATACTGAATGAGATACTGTAAGTCACAGTTTGAAGTATAAGAAGAAAAAAGAAACAGCTCTGAATGAGAAAAACAAATTCTGTATCTTAGAGAAGGAATAAATTTAAGAAATCATGTTCTCAAACTGAAAGACCACCCTCTGGAATGAAAACAGGGAATATAACTTTCGTACTGCATGGTACATTTGTTTGAACGTGAGAAATAAAACAGCACCATGCTTCAAAAGCATTCTAATGTTTTAAAAGACTCCGAAACATCAACACCTTGCACAGGCACATTGATTTTTTTTTTTAAAGACAGGGTGGCAAAACATTTCCTGCAACCCTGATAAAGAAACAACGTAGATCTAAAACAGCAGAATGACCTTAAATGGACATCATTTATATCGCACTTTTCCATCTGCATGAGAAGCTCAAAGCGCTTTACAATGATGCCTCACATTCACCCATTAAATACAGACACAATCACACACCTATGTCAGGGTGCTGCCATGCAAGGCATTCACTACACATCAGGAACTAGGGGTTTAAGGTCCTTGCCCAAGGATTTTTCCAGTCTTGCTGGGTTTTGAACTAAGGATCCTCTGGTCTGAAGTCCAGCGGTTAGCCACTAGATCATCACCTCCCCTTTTGACCTTGAGCTTTATTTATTTATTTATCCAATGTTTAAAAGCCAGAAAATTGAAAAGGCAGATTTTTTTTTCCCCCTTAAAAGACAGGTAGGACATCATTCACCTCTAATTTATGAACAAAGAAAGGGAGATTAAAATTAGAGCTGGATATGGATATGGATTTATTTATTTATTTATTTTGGAAGCCAATACTAATGCAGATATTTAAAAAAAACCTGTAATATATCAACCAATATGAAAGTGTTAATTCGTCGCTAACTTATGCAAAATACAAGAGAAAAATTGTGAAATATAGCTGTCTGGGAGCATATTCTGCCATCTTGGATTATTTTGTTCAAGCAAATGAACCAACACATGACTCATCACTTGCATAAAGTAGACTTTTTGTAGACTTCTTGTCTATTTAGGTGCCACTGAGTTGACAGCACAACCACTTCTCTCTTTTCGCTGTAAGATGCCCGCTCGGACTAAAATGAATGCCAGCTGATCGCTTTGCCTCTGTCTGCCTCCATCTGTCTCATGGTGTTTGGACCCATTTGCCCCTGTGAGCCCTCTGTTGCTTTAGGACACCTGGAGGTATATTTTAGACCAGTTATTTCTGATCTTGGTTTTAAGGTGGACAGTGATTTTAAATTGAACATTAAATTAAAGCTGTGGTTAAGTCTGGTTTTTAATCATCCAAGGTGGTTGGCAACAGTGAAATTTTTTTTCTCTGTCTAGGCAGCTCTTTGAAACAGTGATCCATGCTTTACTTTTGTCTCGTTTGGATTATTGTAATTCACTTTGCGTGGGAGTCAGTCAGTCGTTACTTTCACGTCTGCAGCTGGTTCAAAATGTAGCTGCACGACTTCTGACAGCAACTCGAAAGAGAGAACATATAGCTTCTGTATTGGCCTCACTTCATTGGCTGCCTGTATATTTTAGGATCCATTTTAAAATTCTTACATTTGTTTGTAAATCTCTTCACAATGTTTCCCTGCCTTACTGCTCGAAGCTTCTTCATCCTTATGTACCGTGTCGGTCTCTCAGGTCAGCTGACCAGCTGCTCCTGGAGGTACCAAGATCCAGAAGGAAGCTCAGAGGGGACAGGGCCTTCTCTAATGTTGCTATTAAACTATGGAACAGCTTGCCCTTCCATGTTAGAGAGGCCCTTCACTGCCCACTTTTAAAGTTCGTTTAAAAAACCCATTTTTTTCTCTTTGGTTTTCGGCCCCAGCGAGGCTTATGTGGCTTTCACACCGGAAGCCTTGACGGCGTTAGAAGCATTGCGAATTGGTCTAAAAAGCATTATTTCTAATTAGAAAAGGACCCTTAAAGGGGTCCTTAAAGCTGTAGTTAAAGTCCTTATTCTCTGTGAAGCCCGTAAAATTTTCACAGCAAGCCAGATAAATTTTTCGAATGGTTTCCAGGTGCCTGTCTCTAACAGCTTCTGAAAAAATTCTGATGGAAAAAAAGTCCTTTTCATTCCGCCATTTCCAGACAATGAAAATCCGACGAGGGGGCGGGACCACTCCTTCCACAAGGCGTGCTCACAGGCGAATGACGTCACCGACAGGCGTGGAAAAACTCACGCATGCGCACGAGGGTTCAAGCATGTGTGACGTAAAAACATATGAATGAAATCCATATAGTTTAAAAAAAAATAAAAAGGACCATTACTTTATGGACAGACCTCGTATATCATATAGCAGACAAACACAGTGGTATTTGAGAAGTGAAATGAAGTTTATAGGATTTACAGAAAGTGTGCAATAATTCTTTAAACAAAATTAGACAGGTCCATAAATTTGGGCACCCCAACCGAAAACATACATCAATATTTAGTAGATCCTCCTTTTGCAGAAATAACAGCCTCTAAATGCTTCCTATAGCTTCCACTGAGAGTCTGGATTCTGGTTGAAGGTATTTTGGACCATTCTTCTTTACAAAACATCTCAGGTTTGTTGGTTTCCGAGCATGGACAGCCCGCTTAAAATCACACCACAGATTTTCAATAATATTCAGGTCTGGGGACTGAGATGGCCATTCCAGAACATTGTACTTGTTTCTCTGCATGAATGCCTTAGTAGATTTTGAGCAGTGTTTAGGGTCATTGTCTTGTTGAAAGATCCAGCCCCGGCGCAACTTCAACTTTGTCACTGATTCATGAACATTGTTTTCAAGAATATGCTGATATTGACTGGAACCCATGTGACCCTCAACTTTAACACGATTCCCAATACCTGCACTGGCCACACAGCCACACAGCATGATGGAACCACCTCCAAATTTTACTGTAGGTAGCAAGTGTTTTTCTTGGAATGCAGTGTTCTTTTTCAGCCATGCATACCGCCCCTTGTTATGTCCAAATAACTCCATTTTAGTTTCATCAGTCCACAGCACCTTATTCCAAAATGAAGCTGGCTTGTCCAAATGTGCTTTAGCATACCTCAAGCGACTCTGTTTGTGGCGTGTTCGCAGAAAAACGCTTCCTCTGCATTACAGCTTAATACAGCATCTCTTTGTGCAAATCCGCTGTATAGCTGAACGATACACAGAGACACTATCTGCAGCAAGATTATGTTGTAGGTCTTTGGAGCAGGTCTGTGGCTTGACTATGACTGTTCTCACCATCCTTCGCTTCAGCTTATCTGAGATTTTTCTTGGCCTGCCACTTTGGGCCTTAACTAGTACTGTGCCTGCAGTCTTCCATTTCCTCACTATGTTCCTCACAGTACAAACTGCCAGCTGAAACCTCTGAGATAGCTTTTTGTATCCTTCCCCTAATCCATGATGTTGAACAATCTTTGTTTGCAGGTCATTTGAGAGTTGTTTAGTGGCTCCCATGTTGCCACTCATTAGAAGAGTTGCAAAGAGGGGAAACATTTGCAAATGGCCACCTTAAATACCCTTTCTCATGATTGGATTCAACTGTGTAAGGAGGTCAAGGGTCAATGATCTTACCAAACCAATTTTGTGTTCCAATAATTCATGCTAAATATATTAAAATCAATAAAATTTCAAGGGTGCCCAAATTTATGCACCTGTCGAATTTTGTTTAAATAATTATTGCACACTTTCTGTAAATACTAGAAACTTCATTTTACTTCTCAAATCAGTGTGTTCGTCTGCTATATGATATATTTAATGAAATTTCTGATCCAGACAACTAATGATTTATAAAGGAAAAACATGAAAATCATCAGTGGTGCACAAACTTTTGCATGCAACTGTATCATATATCATACTGATATGACAATATTGAGATACAATAATTTGGCCATATTTACAGCCCTGTTGTCAACTAGCTGAAAACTTTGAATATTAATTTACACCCACATTTAAAAAAATGCTTAAAGTGGCAGGGGGTTAAGAGGGCTGTAATTAGGGGGGTCTGTAGGGTGGAGCGCCCTAGAAGCTGAAAGGCACAAAAAGAAAAATGCTTAAAAAGGAGGGGGGTCTGGGGGGGGGGGGGTAACCCCCACAGAAGCTGAAAGGTTTTACCCATGCTCATGCTCCCGAGAAACATTTTACTGAAGAAAAGTCTCAAGAACCTAAATGACACGGTTAGATAGTGAGGAGCTTCCAGGCATGTGAGAGGGAAATAAAGAAAAATGCTTAAAAAGGTGGGGGGTCTGGGGGAGCTCCCCTAGAAGCTGAAAGGTTTTAGCAATGCCAATGCTCCCCTGAAGCATTTACTCCAAAAAAAGTCTGAAGGACCTAAATGACATGGTGAGATGCTGAAGAGCTTCGCTCGTTCATGTCCGCGACATATGCATATTAGGAAAAGATACGTTGTTGCCAAAGAACAGCAGTATGACCTTGAACATTAATAGAGCACTTTATGCAGGAATGCTTAGCCCTGAAAAGAGCATTTTTGTTATTTCTCCTCCCACCCTAAAAGACTAATTTGCACAAACTAAAAAAGACATGTGGTCATCTCAACAGGTACAATATGCATCAAACCAAACTGGAAAAAGGACTAAAGAGATATAATCCTAAATGCTGTGTTGGTCTCCTACAAAAGGGAGTAACACAGAGCAACAGGTGAAGTGGCAAAAAAGAGAGAGGAAAGAAAATAAACACAAGTACTTCAAGTCAAAGTTATCAGCTCCATTCACTGGGTTGATTCCCAGCCAGTGTGGCCAACAGACCGTTGTTACATTGTTTGGCCCATGTGCACTGAATACTCTGCAAGTCGCTCATCTAGAACGCTGTGGGGTGCAGCGCCTTTTAATGTGGGTGAGCATCCTCTGTGTAAGTACACGGACGTGACTGAATCTATGATAACACTGAGACGAATATATGTAACCTGCCCAAAGAAAGGGGGACAAACCCAAAAAAACGTGTCCTGGATGTGACAAGCCAAACAACAAGACAATATTTAGTTGAGGACATTGGCACCATCGCTGTAATCCTGTACACACTGTGTGTGCATTTTTGTCACGGTTTTATTTGTGAAAACAGTAAAAAAAAAAAAAAAACAGTAAAACAGCTTTTGTGAAACTACATTTAATGTCTTGATTCAAACGTGTTTTGCACAAATGATAACTGTGTTTGGGAGGAAAGCCGGAAAAAACAGTGGATTTTTCCATCAGGAAGAGCTGTCAGGGAGATTACAGAATGCTATAAAAACGCAACGTTCCATTTATTCATCAACCACATTAAAGTGTACTGCTCCAGTCGTCATGAAAAGACCAACTCAGTATTTTCCAAGTGCTTAGAAACAGTGAAACGTGTACTGAAAGCAGCTGAACTTCTGGGAGTAGGCCTTTACTTTTGTTTTCAGGCAAGTTGCCAGATCTGCGCTTTATGAACCGGCCTGTTAGGAGGCAAGCCAGATCGAGCCGTTTCATCCTGTTTTAGCACTTTTTTGGATTGTGGGCAACTGTAGTAGAACAACACTCTGTGGAATAAGCTGCAAGAGCCGCTCCTCATGCGTGTTTTGGACGAATAGGCCCTCCATGCCGACAGCGGAAGTGGGAATTCACGCTTAGTCACTCAAGAATTACGCACTACTGAGCACGTGCATTGAGAATGTAACAACAGTCTATTTAGCAACTGTGTCGCTAGATTTAGTGATGTTTTTTAACCTTCGCTGGCAACTAAAAATCCTGTGTAGCAACCTGCGACAAATCTGACAACTTTAGTTCCAAATAAAATGGTTAGTTTGGAAATAATTGAATATAATAATATAATGCAATGTTAAAATACTCTCAGCCGTGTCAGCATAAAAATAGGAAACAGAATGTGACCGTTTGATCTCTTGAAATAGGTCAAGGTGAGCCATCTTTGAACTTGTCCAAGGTCTGTGTCCCAAGAATGTTCCCTGGGAATTTGAAGACCCTGGTTGTAATAGGAATGGACCATTGTTTTCTATTTAATCCACTAGATGGCGGATGCAGCCTGTGAGCTGTTGCCAGACAGTCTCCATCTTGCTCAGCGTTATTGCACTTTGACAAGCATTAGATTAAATAGTATACAAATAATGAATGTTTATGAGTTCAATGGTATGAATATTTTATGAGGTGAAAGCTGGAACATACATTCACCTAGGTAAATCCGAGAATCCATTATACAAAATGTAGGTATATATGGTGTTTATTACATGGAAAACAATACAAAAACATTGGGACTTTTTTGTTCGGTGACTGCGAATATCCGGGTTATACGATGATGGTTTAGGTGAGTTTTACTGTACGTGGGACGGTACAATAAATTTACCTCGTCAGCTTCCATCCCACACGGCTGACTTTATTTTCCCCCAATTTTTTTTTCTTCTGTTCGGATCTGAAGGGAATCTGTACATCTTGAAGCCCTTGTTACTATGAAAATTCAGTAAGGTACATCTTATATATTATATTCCAATTCTAAGGTGAAACTATGCTAGTATATAAAGGTATAGAGTAGAGTAGAGTAGAGCCACTTAGGTGCCTGGTCTTGAGAACCAGGGATGGTAGGTATGTCTATTTGTGCCTCTAAATGCACAACAACCCAGCATTTTCAGCGAATAAATAAATAAAATAGCTGGATTTCCATGCAGACAGATTAACACTGAACGCTACTTTGAACCCAAGGTGGCACCATGAGTCACATGACCATTTTTTTTCCGACTCGTCATGCTGCCAATCTCTCAATTAAGGCACTCCAGGGCTGAAGGGTTTTAGCCATGCTAATGCTTCCCAGAATCATTTTAATGAAAAATCCCTGAAGGACATAAATGACATGTCGAGATGGGGAGAAGCTTCCAGGCATGTGAAAAGCTAATAAAGAAAATGCTTAAAATGGTGGGGGGTCAAGAGGGCCCGGTTGGTGGGGGGGAGGGGGGGGGGGGTCTGAGGAGTGAACCTCCCCAGAAACTGAAGGGTTTTAGTCATATTGTTTTACACTTTTTACTCTTTTAATTCATTTTATTAGTAAACGGATCATGCCGTGCCCTCAACTTTACCTAAATTCTGGGTCTTTTAGTCAAGCTTAGGGCTTGTAGCTGGTGATCACCTTAGTATTTTTTCTGTTTTTCTTGTTGATTAATGCTGACAAATTATACAGCATTTCTTGTCTTTCTGATGCCTGATTCTATTTTTCTCTCAGTTTAAGGTGCAGCTCTATCCAGAGATGGGAGTTGTATTTGTGCTGGCAACCCTCCTGTCCTGTGCACCAACAGCATTTCCTGTATATTCGTTTGGTGAATTGTTGTGTGAATTGTTCTGTAATTTATGTCTGTAGCATGGCCCAAGCAGAGAGTTACCCCTTTGAGTCTGGTCTGCTTGAGGTTTCTTCCTCAGAGGGAGTTTTTCCTTACTACTGTTGCTCTTGGGGTTAGTAAGGTTAGACCTTACTTGTGTGAAGCACCTTGAGGCAACTCTGTTGTGATTTGGCACTATATAAATGAAAATAAATTGAAAAATTAAAAACATTTGAGTTGTATTAATGCTCCCAGAGCCATTTCACTGAAAAAATAAAGTGATCATTCAGTAAGTCTATCGATCTAGAGAGTTTGTGTTCTTGATATTCTACTTGGCAATGGTATTTTCATACCTTTAATAAACCCACATGTATGTACCATTAAAGCCAACAACAGTTTATCATTACCAAATTGTGTCAGTCTATTTGAAGTACCTTCAAGACCTTCATGCACCCAAGCAATTTTGAACTATGGTGCATTGACACGATATAGTTACATGAACCTACGTCGATGTTCGGTCCAAGGCTTTGCCTAAAGCCCCCATCACACATAGCAAGAATGTGCAGGAACCATGCCCGACATGGAAAATATTGCCATAATCCGACACAGTCGGGAGGGTGTCAGCCATGTCAGAACACATCCGGATGACCAGGTCCACACCTACACGATGGCATCCAAAGTGCATATAGACAACAGGTAGATGACACAGACTGCCGTTAGATGGCCATAAAAGGCGCTGAAGACTGCCCGATGTCCAAACGTCTGGATGGCAAACATGGGCCCAGAGTGGGAAGTATCGCAGAGTGGGAGGCAGCGCTGTGTTCCTCATGCACGATAATTGCAGCCCCACACATACACAGCCATGTGTCTGTGTGTGTATGTGTGTGTATATGCATAATGCTGCATAAGCCGCGGGACGTGCGCTTAGTGCCACTGAACAGCTTCGCTGAAAGTTTGCTGCCAGTGGACCATGCTGTGCCCTGCATCAGACGGAGCCTTTCCAGCGAACTTTAATTTCTTTTGCTCTTTTGCTCACTTCAGCAGCACAACACAACTCTGGACACCGCGATGGTTGGATTATCACATGGGATTCATTTTTTATTTTGGGTGAGAGGATTTTAACCAGAGGCTGCGGTTTCGGCTCCATGTCCACGCTGTGAAACACTCCTGGACCACTGCTAGAGGTGAGATTCACATTTATGAATGCTATAACAGAACAACAGTTCTATGTCATATCTCCTACAGAGTTAGAAGGTGATCATAATTTACAGTGGTGAAATCTGTTCAGCTCTGAGTCTAATGCGTGCATTGATGCGTTACTGTGCAACACGGAGAGGTGGAGACAATATTCACATTATTTACGTTGCCCTTGGGAAGGAATGGACAAATATCTGTACTGTAAGGTCTATTGTGGATATAGCAGCCCGTTCAGATTTGCACCGGCGTGCGCACAGTAGCGCACAGAGCTTTCGGTTTGATAACCGCTGTTTACATTCACTGTACATGATAACAATTCATAATTATCATGATGAAGCGTGGCACGTGGAGGTCATACTGGCAGGCTTTGCTGTGCAAGATCCATCTTGAGGTTCCCTTGTATGCTCTCAAATCGTTTTGGATCCCGTTTTACCGCCATCGGAATTTTAATTAATTGAATTAGCTTATAATGCGCCAAATCACAGCAAAAGCCGTCTCAAGGCGCCTTACATAAAACAAGTCAACATAAAATTGAATAAATAATTAAAAATGAATAAAAAATTCCAATACATAAATAAAAACAGAAGTAAAAGAATAAAACAAATAAAAATAAAAACTATCCACAAGAAAGAGAATAAAAATAGGTTTTGAGTCTTGACCTAAAAATGTCCACAGACTCAGACTGCCTCATGGTCACAGGAAGACTGTTCCACAGGGTGGGTGCACGATATGAAAAGGCTCTTTGACCTGCTGACTTCTTCTTCACCCTGGGAACACAGAGAAGTCCCGCATCCTGCGACCGTAAAGCCCGGGCCAGCACGTAGAGTTCCACCAGATCAGCCAGATAAGATGGCGCCAGTCCATGAACAACCCTATAAGTCAATAACAAAACCTTAAAATCTGCTCTCACAGAGACAGGGAGCCAGTGCAAAGATGCCAAAATGGGTGTGATATGTTCAGACCTTCTGCTACGTGTCAGAAGTCTGGCGGCAGCGTTCTGAACCAGCTGAAGACCCCTAATGCTTGACTGTGGTAACCCTGAAAATAGAACATTACAATAATCTAGTCTAGAAGAAACAAAAGCATGAATCAGGGTCTCAGCATCAGCCATGGACAGGATGGGGCGGATCCTCGCTATATTTCTCAGATGGAAAAAAGCAGTCCTAGTAACATCCCTGATGTGGAGGTCAAAAGACAACGTGGGATCAAAAATTACCCCAAGGTTCCTCATTTTGTCCGTATGATGTATGACACAGGAACTCAGGCAGAGCGCCAGCTGGTCAAACTGATGCCGATGTCTCGCTGGACCAAGAACCATTAATTCAGTCTTATCAAAGTTTAAAAGTAGGAAGTTACTAGACATCCAACTTCTCACTGATAGAAGACAGTCCTCCAGGGATTTTATGGGAGTGCAGTTATCGGCATGTACAACTGAGTATCATCAGCATAACAATGAAAGGCAATCCCAAAACTCCGCAGTACACGCCCAAGGGGTGCCACATACAGGGAGAAAAGCAAGGGGCCTAAAACAGATCCCTGTGGAACCCCAAATCTCATGTCAGCAAGGTCAGAGGTAGTGCCATTATACAAGACACATTGAGAACGTCTGGACAGATATGACGTCACAGATATGTAACTTGCTGTCAGATGGTCCTCAGATTGCACATGGACCACCGTCAGATAGGTGTCCCATCTTGACGGTGCCCAGAGGGTTTTGAATATGTGCATCACACGCAGGAATTCTGACCAACTGTGTGGACTTCCACAAATGGCTGTCAGAACATTTTGGAACTGAAATCTGACACTTTTCGGATGTGCACAGATTCGTCATTCTGACGGCATTCTGCATGATTCTGGCTATATGTGATGGGGGTATTAGTAGTATTTGCACATATTTGACCAGAGAGGAAGTTAGCTTTGAGTTTGTAGATGTTATCATGTATACTAATGGCCGCAAAATGTCTTGTAAATCACTAATATTTGCACATATTTGACCAGAGCGGAAGTTAGCTTTGCGTTTGCAGATGTTAGCATGCATGCTAACGGCCGCAAAATGTCTTGTAAATCACTCCAGAGGTGTTACCAGGTTGCGAAAACAGCATTTTCAGTTTTAGAAGTGTTTAGAAGTGTATTTCTTGCTAGCTTTTACATAATGGTAGCACTAGAGACCAGCCACTGATCTCAAGGTGCCGCTCTACTGTGTTTGGCTGTCACCCCCACCCTTCAAACAAAGGGAAAAAAAAAAGAAAAAAGAAATGCATTTGCATGATTCATTGCATAAAAATAGGAAACAGAATGTGACTTATGTCACAACAAAGGATGGATATGACTCAGACTTAATACGAAGTGTGAGTAGGATTCAGGAGTTAACCGCAGTGCATTGGAGAGAGCGGCTGTGCTCAGGCATCAACCAGAGCTGCACGTCTTCAACCGAGCGCTATGTAATAGAATGGCCTCTCCAGACAGGCAGATTGCAGAGTATTGAGTCGCGTTCAATAAAAACGTCTGGTGTGCCACATCATATTCGCCGTTTCCTGCCCTTGTCTGGCTGCAGTGCCGTGTCACATCCTGTCTGCACAGGTGCACCAGCTGTCTGGATTCCCACCCTGTCATTTTTGTACACACACACACACACACACACACACACACACACACACACACACACACACACACACACACACACACACACACACACACACACACACACACACACACACACACCTCACTTCCACCCCAGTCGTTTCTAAACCACCCCTCCCTACCTCTCTGACTGCCGCAGGCACCACTGCAATGACACCGAAAACTTTTGTGTAATGCAGAAAGACAAGAGAAAGAGGTGCTGGATAAAAGAACCGCAGACTCAATAAGAGCAATCAGGCAGCTCAGACCCTCAGCCCGTCTGATCAGCTCCCCTTCTCTTCAAAGAGATGTCTGCATTCAGCTCTACTCACCAGGCCACAATAGCCTGATTTGGGAATGTGTGGAGACTCCGTCCTGTTCACGTTGTGCAGACCAGGAGACGTTAGTGAGGAGTTCCACTCCAGCAGCTTGATGATCAGTGGGCAGTGGGAGTTTGGAAGTGAGCGGGGCTGGAAGACTGGTGATGTAATGACATCTTACAAGACCTGCTGCAGCTATTGTGTAGTCAATGTAGAGCTAATGCTGTGTTCTATGGCAACTGGGAATTCCAGCCATGGGAGGAATCAAGAGCAACGCAAAGCGTGGCACATGTTAAGCTGGTGTACTATTTCATAGTTAAGGTGACAATGAAGTCCAGAAATTGTTTTTATAGGAAAATACTGTAGCTTTAAAGATGGTCTATTTATATAGCAAAAGAATGGTGCTTTGCGATTGGAATGTGACGTATTGACCACCTAATCTGCAAAGCAGATCTTCCTCTAGCCTCAGTACACCACCAAGACATGGTGTCAATCAGACCAAGTGTTCTTTCATTATTTTGTAGAAACCTAAATAACAATGGCACCTGTGGGGGCATATTGGCTGGTGGACGACCCCCACTTTCAAAAGAAACCTTCTTCTAGCCTCCAAGAATTCACAACCAAGAAACAGTTTCAACTGGACAAGTTATTCTTTAGATATTGTGTGGAAATGAAAAGTGTAAAGAGACATGGAGTCTAACCCCTGTTCTAAGTTGATAATGAGATGTCTTTGGTACCAGGTCTCTTTGATGGATCCTTGGGTACCGCTGGACTGTTTAAAAAAATTGGCTACTTCAGGAAAGACAGGTAAGGCATAAAACTTGCATTCTGAGGGAACATCAGCTAAGAGATTTTGGTCATGTGATGCATTTCTCCCTGGCATAATCCAACATACAGGTGCCTCAGTGCTGAGGAGCCCAGTGGCTGCAGACACAGAAGGACATGGCCAAGTTTCACCTGGCTGGAGCACATAGGTGGTCAGCATGGAGAGGCGGGGAATGGACAGTTTGTCTGAGAGGTTGCAAGAGTATGGCACCGCCTTGACACATGGCACCAGCACACGCCCGCTGAGCTGACTACAGTGAATAATTCACATCCTTTACATCTACAAAAGATTAACATCAGCTCAGATTTATTCTGAACTTGTCGCTTCCAGTTTGCTGTTATAGTCCATGAGCCAGTAGTTAATTTGGACTGAATCAGTACCACTTTTGGGGACGATACGACACTCACAACCCAGCCTCAGTCCGGTGGCCATCCCAGGGTGGTAGCTGTAGGTCAGTGAAGACCTACACAGGTGCCAAACTATACCTTTTTAGAATCCTTGTGATCAAACAATGTGGTATACTTTTCAATATGATTGGAGCATATTTAATTTTTGACACCACCCTGAACTGTAACCAATATATATATTGATGAACACTTTAAAGCTGGGTTCCGTGAGGTTTATAGTACCACAGCTAAATTTCTAGACGAGTGTGGGGGAAATGTTAGCTTGTGGTGGGGTGGGGTTCGGTGCAGACTCCGTCTCCACACCACTGTTTGACTAACGCTGATGAATTTGTGGACGTCTCTACAGGTGTGTGGCTTTTGCTTCATCCGCCTTATTAAACCTCTGGAGGACTCACCAGAGGCCACCGTCGGTGATGTTTGTTCTCTCCTGCTGCCAGTTTCCTGCAATCTGTAGACAAATTAAGATGCTCAGTTCATCCTGTTCACTTTGTGTAAAGATGGCTCGCATTTTGCCGCGACAGAGAGGCTGGAATTGTTGCATTTGGCTACACTATGTAAAAAGATAGAAATCCAATAAACACAGGGTACACAGTCTGCAGACACCTGACAGAATGAATAATGAAGAGAAAAGGAGGAACAGGCCAGAAGAAATAGAATGAAAGCAAAAGCGATTGAAGCGGCGAGCGAGGCAAACGCAGACTTAGGCAGGGAGTAGATAATCAGCAGGTATTGAGCTCTTTTCACCCCTGCGGTAGAGCCCTGCTGAGCATTGTAATGGGCTGTCTGCCCAGCTGGGCCGATGAGCTCATGTCTGGCTTTAATGCCAATCTACTAAACTGGCATGAGGCTTGGCGGGGCGAGAGTCGCAGCAACGCCACAACTCTGCCGCTGCCGCTACACCACAGCTGGAGGAGGCGACAGAGGTGAGCAAAAGAAGAGGAAAGAGAGAAGAAAGTGAGAGAGACGGGATTGGTGTTTGTCTGTGTAAGTCCCAGTCAGCCGTACCCATCACAACACTGATAAAATCCTCAATCCAGACAGAAGCAATCTCACACGCGGCAGACATTGGCGGCAAATGCACACGTGCTTAAAAGTGAGGGCGAGTGAGATATAAAGAGAGAGAGAGAGAGAGAGAGAGAGAGAGAGTTTTATGCAGTCATAAACAGCAGTGATTACAGAGAGAGGACTGTGCAGGTTACAGCCCTCCTGCTCTTAACAATCCCTGCATGTAGTTACACACACACACACGTGCACACAAGGTTTCTCTCCACGACCGATTACCAGCAGGTTTAGATTGATAGTTGACCCTCAACCCTGCACAAGCACGAAGGCTGGCCTGCACGCCAGACTGCGTGTGTCACACATGCTATTCCACTCCGTACCTATAGGTGTCACTAGTTGACAAGCAAGAAGTGGACATAACCAGAAGCCATCTCCCCGGTACAGCTGTCCGTCAACCTGCAGTAACAAGGTGCAACAAACAGAATTGTACTTTGGTAAACACTAACCTGAAAATCTGCAGCGACAGCTAACCAAATATCGGTTTAAAATCAGAATCGCTGCTCCCACACAGTGTCAATTGTTACAAAACCTGCTTTTGTTATCAAGTTCAGCAAGTTAAACAGCAAGTTAAATTGTCTTTGTACTGTGCAATACCCTAAGATCGACAAAATCACAAACTAAATCAGAAATTTCTGCGCCTCAGACGCTGGCTACCAATTCTGGAAGGATCCTGCACAGCATGTCAATTTCAGTTTCAATTTATTTTTATTTATATAGCGCGAAATCACAACAAAGTTGCCTCAAGGTGCTTCACACAAGTAAGGTCTAACCTTACCAACCAACGGCATAGTTCTGAAATCATAACTCGGCTGTAAGCTAACATCTCAGATGCCCAGAAACTTTGCAAATCACTTGCACCTACATGTTTCAGGGTAAGGACCTGTGTCAATATAGCATTTATTTATTTATTTAATTTCTGGCATTAAAGCACAGAGACACCGCCCACAAACACTTCAGCATTTTAAGCACGAAAAAAACTAATAAAGCGCACACACACAACAACAAAACAACAAAAAGTACATATACATATGTATTTTCCGCTGGAGGGTGGTGAAAACGTCACTGACAGCAACATGGAGGACGACCCAAGATTAGAGTGCCTTGATTAGAGAGTGGTGTCAACTAAGAACATGGCGCCATTTTGGGTTCAACTGCCCTGAGACCAGAAGATCCTGGGTTCAAATCCCTGCCTGACTGGAAGATCACTAAGGGCCCTTGGGCAAGGTCTTTAATCCCCTATTGCTCCCAGTGTGTAGTGAGCACCTTGTGTGGCAGCACCCTGACATCGGGGTGAATGTGAGGCATTATTGTAGAGCGCTTTGAGCGTCTGATGCAGATGGAAAAGCGCTATATAAATGCAGTCCATTTACCATTCAACATTTTTTAAAATCATTTGTCATACAGCAACACATCCAGGTACAGGTGCTACAAAAATAAATATTAAAATAGTTAAGCTATCAAATTTGCATAAATTAACAATTTATGATTAATTATTTAATTAATTTCAAGCCTGATTTATGCGTCTGCAGCTCTTTAACTCTGTGTCATGCAATGACGTGTGTGACAGTTTTAAAGTTGTTCGTCTCTGGATTATGCTTTATAATGGACTAGTTTGACCCTCAACAAGCTTTTCTTTCTGCAATCATCACCTCCAAATCAAAGGTAAGCTGTACAATTTCCTCTTTTACTGACTTCATGCTGTAAATGTGATGCAGACTTTTCTGATCCATTTATCAGCGTGCGCGCTATATAATATGATGGCAGACAAAGGATTAAAAGCAGTAAAGTGTCAAATCACAGCCTTTTGTGTTTGATTTAACAGCTGCACGTCAGGCTGCAGGTCTGAGTCTGAACATCGTTTAACAAAAATAAACAGTCGGACTTTTAATCACAGAAGTACCTCTCTGCACGTCCAGACTGCTCGGGGGCTTTTAATGGAAATACATTATGATCAGATGGGACATTTTATCCGATGTGAGCCATATGTATGTAACAGATTAGTTACAGTCAGGAGGCACCAAACATCTACGGGAATCCTGTATTGGAACGTGCGCCTCATTAATGACCAAGTCAAAATTTCGTCTAACTTTTATTTATTTATTTTTTTTTTGCCAAATGCATTTAATCCATTATCAAAAGTAATCTGTGTGCACACTGTAAAAAAAAAACTATTAAAATATGATGAGAGACGAAGCACTGAAAGCAGCAAAGTGTCAAATCACAGCATTTTGCTGTGTCTGATTTAACAGCTACACGTCAGGCTGCAGGTCCGAGTCTGAACACAGCGTGAAAAAAATAAACAGTTGGACTTTTAATCACATAAATGTCTCCGATCGGACGGGACATTTTATCTGATGTGAGCAAAAAATCCGTTATACAAAATATACGGTATTTATTAGTGAGTTTTACTGTAAATGGGACTGAACAATAAATTTACCTCTCAAAGCTTTGACGATGAAGTCGCTTCCATTCCACACGGCTGACTTTATTTTCCCAAATTTTTCTTCTGTTCGGATCTGAAGGGAATCTGTGCATCTTGAACACCTTGTTGTGTCTATTTGTGCATCCAAATGCACAAGAATCTGGCATTTTCAGCAAATAAATAAATAAAATAGCTGGATTTACATGTAGACAGATTAACAGCAAACGCTATTTTGTAACCAAGATGGCACCATGAGTCACGTGGCCGTTTTTTCCCAACTCGTCATGTCGCCACTCTCTCTAATCAAGGCACTCTACCCAAGACCCCCCCACAGTAAATGCAAATCTTTTATTGTTTTTCTAGCCCTAGCCTTAAGCAACATGCAGACACAACTTTCATTGTTCATGCATGCGGAAATTTGTAGGAATGTGCATAAAATGGCACTCTTAACTTTTCCTATCATAACCTAGGAAACGTCAAATGAGAATATGTTGATCTTTTCACTCACCGCGTTACACAGGATAACAAGCCTAGGCTTGTCCGAAGCCTACAAAAAAGTTAGACACCAGAGAAACAAAGCATGGACATCAGAGGAAAGTGGGTTATCTCAGATGGACATTCTGCTAAATAATTTATTTTTCATTAAACACAAATTCACGTTTTTGTCACAGTAACAGGCCTCAGGTGTGACTGCTCATATCTTGAGTATATCCACCATGAATGAGTACAAGTTGCTTTTCGCGAGTCCTTATCTATATCGCAGTGAAGGTGCGTAAGGTGCAGGGTTACCGCTGAGTTTTGGAAATGTTCATTAATGGTCGAGTATTTGCAAGTTAACCACCAGGGACCACACACTGATACCAAACGGAAAAGTAGCGTAATCAATAATATGTGCAAACTGCTGCAGCATCAGCGATATCTACCCGCTGTACGAATCATGTGCACTTCACATTAACAACAATCATATATTTCCCATGAGGAGGCGCTATTTTAATTTTGTGTGAAGACTACGCTGAGTGTTTCAGCGACAGCTCGTCCCGGTGCAGCCAGCAGTCCTCACAGTCTGCCTCGCCGCCGTCCTGCAGTAGATCTCTGGAGCAAACAGCTTGCACGAGGCCAGCGTGCGCTGCTGCTCACAGCTCGCGGTGCTTGCGGAGCCCCTCCAGCTCCCTTGCACAGCAGAACCAAGCAGGATTACAGGGATTCAACACATCACCCCGCAACAGCTTGTAACCACGGTGATCACCGCTGAGGTGCTAAAACCGAAGACAGGCTGCACAACACCGACACCAATTCAAGTCTGCAGCCGCGTCTCATTTTTGGTTAACAAAACGTCTGGTGGGGTGGATACATCAGCTGAAAAGGATGATTATTTGATCCACCCCACCATATGTGTCAAGCGCTGACAGATGTCGCCATGCTGAGCCACGACCCAAAGACTCTGTGATGTCTAATTCACAGCTGAAATATGTTCCAGTTCCCCTCATCTTAAATATTTTATGATAACTCCCATATTTTCATTACTCTGCCTAAACTCCAGAGTGGTGACTGAGAGGGAGCAGCGGAGCAGAGCCGCGGCTAAACGCTAACACAGCCGTGCTGTTTATCAGTCTACAGAGAACCATGTGACCACTGGACTAGACTTCAGCAAAACACGTTTTAACCACATGCGCCATCGAAACAGCCAGAAGAGGGAGCTCTTTGTTCCTGTCAGTGTGGCGCTGATCATCACAGACACACATGGCCAGAAGGCTGTCAGAGTTCATTTAAATTCTTAGATTGTTCTTTTAACACTCAGTGGTGAACTTTGCACAGTGTAGATATTTCCCAGACCTGATTACGTCAATGTTGATTCAACTCTCTACAAGAGCAATTTAGCCGTTTGAAGGTGTCACTTTAACATTGTGCATGAGTGAGAGAAAGGAAATAGACTTTAGTTATTTATTTATTGATACAAGCTGTGATTTCAACAGTGACAGCTGCCTCATATGCAGAATGTTGTGGGTTCAAACCCGTCCTGGGTCACTTTTCAATTTAAGACAACATATTATGGTTATTTTTCCACAAGTTAGAATCATGGTTTACTTCTGTGACAGGATGGGAAGAGGAAAAACCCCACAAAATCTCCATGGATGAAGACCTTCAGTTGGGTAAAGCTCCCTAAAGGCCGCAAAAAGCAAATGTCTCGGAAAAAACTGTGTTGACCAAGAACTCATATTTGTGTTAAAAACATTGGAAGAACTATGGATTAGGAGTAAAACGTGAACCACTGATGGAACAAACATTGTCGCCAGCAGACAGGAAGAAACACCGCGACACAACTCTCGATTACCTGCAAGAAGCTCAGTGAAGCTGACCCCCCACCCACATAAAAAAATCCAAGCAAACATACTGAGTGGTTCGTGCTTCGTTTGTGCCTATTTGTGCCGTTATTTTTTCATTTGTGCTGCTATGGTTTCTGAGATATTAAAGATTATTAAAGATATTTTTAAGGTCATTCAGAGGTCACCATCCCCCCAGCTTGATCCGGTAGCTTTAACTTCTGTTGTTATGAAATGTTTGGAAAAATATATGGTATCTATTTTAAAGTCAGAGATAAATTCAGATCTAGATCCCTTGCAGTTTGCGTATAGGAGAGGGCGGGGTACAGATGATGCCATTAATGGCATCACCCACCTGTCACTAAAACACCTCGAAGACCCAAAGGCTTACGCACGTCTTTTATTTATTGATTTTAGTTCAGCTTTTAACACGTTACAGCCTCATTTACTGATTCAAAAATTAATTCACCTGTTAGTAAATCCTGTAATTATAAAATGGTTTTATTCTTTTTTAATAGATAGAATTCAAAATGTCAGAGTTAATAACACTATCTCTGATTCTAAAAACATCAGTACTGGCGTACCTCAGGGTTGTGTCAGTTCGCCTGTCCTTTTTACTCTCTATACTAATGATTGCATTAGCCACTTTCATGGAAAACATGTTTTTAAGTTTTCTGATGATACTGCCATCCTCAGTCTGCTTCATAAAGACTCAGATCCATCACTGTACTTTGAGGAGGTGCAGTCTTTTGTCCACTGGTGTGATGCTAACTTTCTTACTATAAATGTAAAGAAAACTAAGGAGATGATAATTGACCCTCGTTCTATTGGTGATCATACCCCTCTGGTAATCCATGATGAAGAAGTCAATCAGGTCAGCTTTTACAGGTATCTAGGCGTTTACTTAGATAACCAGTTCAGCTGGGAAATGCATGTCAATAACTTATGCTCTCGTTTACAGCAGAGGTTATATTTTCTGCGCAGACTTAGGGCGTTTGGGGTTGAGCAGAAAATCTTGTTTTTGTTTTATCAGGCTGTTTTGGCTCATTATCCGGTATGGGATGTCATCTTGGTACGGTAATCTCTCTGTCCAGTTAAAATCTAGGCTTGCTTGTCTGGTGAAGACTGCTATGAAAGTGGTAGGGAGGACGGGAAACTCTTCCCTGCAGTCCATGTATGAACAGTCTGTTCTCAAAGGAGCGCAGCGAGCTTTGTCAGATCCTTCCCACATCCTCTATCCTGAGTATGAACTCCTACCGTCTGGTAGGCAATACAGAGTCCCTCAGTGCAAATTGAATCGCTTTAAAAACTCATTTGTGCCCACATCAATTAGAGTCTTAAATATGGTTCCTGGGATAGGTAGTAGGATTGTGCGTTAATGACAGGGTGGCATTGTTATTTTAGTGTTATTTATTCACTGTTAGTATTTTCCTTAACCATATGTGGGAGATGGCTGTGCAATAGGGGTATGTGTTTTTAGGGATATGTGCAATATGCATGAATTATTATGGGAGACCGCTGTGTAATACGGGCATGTGTAATTTGGATATGTGTATTAGGGATGTGCAATATGTATGATTGATGTATGTATTAAGTTATGTAAATTGTATGAGTTATGTAATTATGTCATGGCAGTTTGACTTTTTACTTGTGCAGCTCTTGGAGTCTAAGACAAATTTCCCGGAAGGGACAATAAAGTGTATCGTATCGTATTGTATTGTATCGTAAAATGAACCAGACTGACTTTTGGGGCATCGAGTTAAAGAATAAAAACAACAACAAAAAAACCCCCTATGATTAGCATTGACCAAAAGATTAATTCTGGCCTATATCATCTACCTGGAGACACAAAACCGATGTCTTCAGCAATCGACACATATGTACCTGGGTGCTTTGTGCATTTGGAAATGAAAGTATTACCTGTTCAACTTTGAAAATGTTAGCTGTATCATGTTAGCTGTAACATATTAGCCACATTGCCATGTTAGCTATATCATGTTAACTATATTATCATGTTAGCTATATCTTGTTAGCTATATTATCATGTTAACTATATCTTGTTAGCTATATTATCATGTTAGCTGTATCATGTTAGCTATATTATCATGTTAACTATATCATGTTATATCAGTAATATTATCATGTTAGCTATGTTAACTATATTATTATGATAACTATATCATGTTAGCAATATTATCATGTTAGCTGTATCATGTTAGCTATATTATGTTAACTATATCATGTTGGCAATATTATCATGTTAAGTATATTATCATGTTAACTATATCATGTTAGCAATATTATCATGTTAAGTATATTACAGACGGTTGCCCAGTTCCGGATCACCTTTTTTAAAGTCCCGCTATATGGAGCCATAATACAACTGAATGTCCTTTAATTGTGTATTGTTGTATTGGGTATATGGATGTTATTTAGCTGAAAAAGTCTGGTTGGAGTAGCGCTTCTACTTAAAGTGTGAAGCCACATTATGTGTGGCGCAAACATGTGCCAGAAACGGATCACTTTTGCCAGTTTCGGATCATGACACTCTGCCTCACTTTGGGGGCATTCCTGGCATCTGGCTGGAGCCCTTCTAATGCAGAATGATACACACTGTGTCTGAGAATGTGTTTTGAACACAAAATGATAGAAATAATACTTATTAAATGAGAATTTACTTCGTTTCGAAAAGCGCCGTTATATGTTTTTACGAGCAAAAAATGAAGTGTGGAGGTTTTAATTCTCCCGAATTAAAAAGTAAAAGCCCCCACATTCATGTCCATTCGTGATGTCGAGATGACCCCCAAAGTCCACAAGGCTCACAACTACAGACACGAGGCTGCTGGTTCAGTGATCCGCAACTGGCAAATTTTCGCGTCGGAGATAAATGTGCGCAGCAATTAAACAGCAAGACATAACACACTGACATTTTCTACCCAAGTAAGTAAGTATTTTCCCACTCTAGAACCAAAAACACTGAACGGCTAACTCACCTTTGTTACGTTTTAGAGATCGTTACTTTAAAACTTGCAGGAATGAGTGGTCCGAAAAAGCGCGCACACCGCAGACACCAGGATGTTTTGATTCCTCTGCTGATCACAAGGATGGCTGGATCCAGTCGAGCTTGTGGTCATTTGTAGACAAAACATATTCGTGCTGATTACGAGAAACGGCGGCACAAAAACTACAGCAGTGATCCGGAACTGGGCAAGTGACTGTATCATGTTAACCATATCATGTTAGCAATATTATCATGTTAGCTATATTATCATGTTAAGAATATTATCATGTTAACTATATCATGTTAGCAATTTTTATCATGTTAAGAATATTATCATGTTAACTATATCATGTTAGCAATTTTATCATGTTAAGAATATTATCATGTTAACTATATCATGTTAGCAATATTATCATGTTAGCTATATATGTGCTAATTCTGTACTTTAACTAAAACCTCTGTATTTGACAAGTCCACTTACTTTGTCTTGAAATCAGATTTAACTGAGGCTTGTAAAAATACCACTGAGATGGTAAAATTGTGTAAAGTTCATTGAATTTGTTATTTTTTTTCCAGAATACGTGTTGATTTACTGTAAAAGACTGTTTTGTGTAGTTTTTAATGGGGGAGTATAGAATGTTCTTAATACTGTTCATTTTTCAACAAAGTTAAAAAAACACTCCATGCTCCTAAATAAACCTTGAAGCAATTGCATTTACTGTCTTACGACAGAAATGTGATCGACAAAGTAAAGATAAAGCACAGTTCATTAAAAATGTAAATCATTTATTAACAAAAAGCCCTGTAATTGCCGATGACACCTGAATGCAGCAGCAGTGCCGTGCATGTGCCCGCCATCATAACACAAAAAGAAAACTCATAATATTTCAGAAACCATAGCAACACAAATGAAAATTTTAATGGCACAAATCAGCAAAAACGAAGCACTAAAAAAATAGACCATTCTAGGTCATTTTGGAACAAGGTGGGGGGGGGATGATGATGTCATCGTGTGAAAATAAAATGCGTAATATCTCAGAAACTAGAGCAGCACAAACGAAAACTTTAACGGCACAAATGTGCACAAACAAAGCACTACCCACTCAGGATTTTTTTATGTGGGCGGGGGGTCAGCTTCCCTGGGCTGTTCGTTGGTTCGGAGCCCACGGCTGAGGCACCCGTACGTGGCTCCTCAAGTCTGGCAGAGACTCGAGGAGCCAGTTGGTGGCCGACCACCATTGTTGAGATGGATTGCTCGTTTGTGTTTGCATGTCAGAAATAAGCAAGATAATCTTGAGTGATTTTAAATTATAAATTAATTTTATTTGTTAAATGATACTTATTGCAAGAAATTTTTTTCAGCTGTGGGACTGTGACATTCATCAAACTGTCGCACTCCGCCATGACGACAGACTTTGAGCTAATGCACGTGAATGTAACAGTAAACAAAAATATTTAAAAAATAAACTACATTAGCCAGGCGTGGCTCACTTAAAAAAAAAAATATTTCTGGTCTCATGCTGCTGGAAGTGTTTCTGCCGGCTAAAAAAATCTGGATGTTGACAAAGCAATGCATTCTGATGATTTTTACTATATGTGATAGGGAGAATTTGGACGTGCTATATCAAATCAACTAATGTCATGCCACGTGTTGCAGCATACACCACTACAGAACCACCCCGGGTCCATATATCTAATATTATTAATGTGTTGAGTTTATTTTAGACTGAGTCTGGAACAAAAACAGCACATTGGGGAAAGTAGGTTTTTTTTTTTTTTTTTGGTGCTGTTGTCATTCCATTTGGTTGTTGTCTGGAGCTGAGCTTCGTTTCGCCTCAGGGAGCTGGAAACACTGAAAAACAATGTCATGCGGTTAAGTCGGGGTGAAAGTACATTTTTTAAGGCTGAATGACCGCCAAAAACACAGAGTCACGGGAAGAGTTAAAATGCCCAAAATAAACCAGGAAGCAGGTGGAACCATGACAACTGATGCAGGTTGCGAGACGTGACAATCCAAAATGTCTGAGAGTTTTTTTCTTCTTCAAACCTGTTGTGAGGTGTGATTTGGTCCTGAGAATATCTGTGTGCCGCCCACTGAGAGGCTGCTTCCCCACAGACTGAGCGGTTTGTTGCCACGGTCTGCAGGTGGGAGTGCTGCTGCGTCACCGGTTTATTTTTTGTCTGCAATCACTACTGTCCAGTAAGTCAGTCACCGTTTTACTTTTCAACGCCGTCACCGTCATCATGATTTAAAGGGCACCTACAAAAACAGACGAGGCTGTCAAATCCATTTGTGCTCCCCAATTTGTCTTTTAAGGCTTTAATGTAACAAAATCAGTTGTGATTACCTCAATCACGGAGCATCGATGGGTGAATAAATGGTGTTATTTTATTTTTTTTAATCTCTGTGTAATCCAAGCAGGTTCTTGGTACCACGTAAGGGGACTAAAAACACTTACCATCCAGCCTCAGTGTACCATGACCCACACAAAAATGTTTGGAGTCCACCAAAGGGTGGCAGTTACAGCCAGGTTGGGGGTCAACATTTAAAATGACTCTATTCATCATGAAAGGTACCAGTTTGAGATCTTCAGGACAGAACCTACTGCTGGTTCCCAAGACCTGCTTCAAAACCCGAGGTGACAGATCTTTTAAAGCTGCAGTGCCTCATCTCTGGAATGAACTGCCCTTGTCCTTGTGCTCTCTGGATTGTGTAGAGACTTTCAAAAAGCAATTCAAGACTCTCTTTTTTAAACAGGCTTTCCAAAGCTTTTACAACCCCAATTCCAATGAAGTTGGGACATTGTGTAAAATGTAAGTAGAAACAGAATGCAATGATTTGCAAAACCTCTTCAACCTATATTCAGTTGAATACACCACAAAGACAAGATATTTAATGTTCAAACTAATAAACGTTATTGTTTTTGTGCAAATATTTGCTCATTTTGAAATGGATGCCTGCAACACATTTCAAAAAAGCTGGGACAGTGGCATGTTTACCACTGTGTTACATCTCCTGTCCTTCTAAGAACACTCAATAAGCTTTTGGGAACTGAGGACACTAATTGTTGAAGCTTTGTAGGTGGAATTCTTTCTCATTCTTGCTTGATGTACGACTTCAGTTGTTCAACAGTCTGGAGTCTCTGTTGTCGTATTTTGCGCTTCATAATGCACCACACATTTTCAATGGGATACGGGTCTGGACTGCAGGCAGGCCAGTCTAGTACCCGCACTCTTTTACTACGAAGCCACGCTGTTGTAACACGTGCAGAATGTGGCTTGGCATTGTCTTGCTGAAATAAGTAGGGACGTCCCTGACAAAGACGTTGCTTGGATGGCAGCATGTGTTGCTCCAAAACCTGGATGTACCTTTCAGCATTGATGGTGCCATCACAGATGTGTAAGCTGCCCATGACATGGGCAATAACACACCCCCATACCATCACAGATGCTGGCCTTTGAACTTTGCACTGGTAACAATCTGGATGGTCTTTTTCCTTTTTTGTCCAGAGGACACGACGTCCATGATTTCCAAAAACAATTTGAAATGTGGACTCATCAGACCACAGCACACTTTTCCACTTTGTGTCTGTCCATTTCAAATGAGCTCAGGCCCAGAGAAGGTGGCGGCGGCGTTTCTGGATGTTGTTGATGTATAGCTTTCGCTTTGCATGGTAGAGTTTTAATTTGCACTTCTAGATAAAGCGACGAACTGTGTTAATTGACAATGGTTTTCTGAAGTGTTCCTGAGCCCACGTGGTAAGATCCTTTACAAAATGATTTTGGATTTTAATGCAGTGCCACCTGAGGGATCAAAGGTCATGTGCATTCAATGTTGGTTTTCGGCCTTGTTGCTTACGTGCAGAAAGTTCTCCAGATTCTCTGAATCTTGTGATTATATTATGGACTGTAGATGATGGAATCCCTAAATTCCTTGCAACTGAACGTTGAGAAACATTGTTCTTAAACTGTTGGACTATTTTGTCATGCAGTTGTTCACAAAGTGGTGATCCTCGTTCCATCTTTGCTTGTGAATGGCTGAGCCTTTGGGGGATGCTCCTTTTATACCCAATAACACTCACAATTAGTGTCCTCAGTTCCCAAACGCTTAATGAGTGTTGTTAGAAGGAAAGGTGATGTAACACAGTGGTAAACATATCACTGTCCCAGCTTTTTTGAAACACATTACAGGCATCCATTTCAAAATGAGCAAATATTTGCACAAAAACAATAAAGTTTGTCAGTTTGAACATTAAATATCTTGTCTTTGTGGTGTATTCAATTGAATATAGGTTGAAGAGGATTTGCAAATCATTGAATTCTGATTTATTTACATTTTACACAATGTCCCAACTTCATTGGAATTGGGGTTGTAGACAGTTGGCACCATAATGTTTTATTTTTTTGTATTGTGATATTTTATCTTGTAAAGCCCTTTGTGACCTCTGTCTGTGAACAGTGCTATATAAATAAAGTTTACTTACTTACGTATCACATTATTTATCTGATCGTGAAGATTCCAAAAGGGTACCGTTTGGACTATCTACAACCCCTGGCAATAATTATGGAATCACCGGCCTCGGAGGTTGTTCATTCAGTTGTTTAATTTTGTAGAAAAAAAGCAGATCACAGACACGACACAAAACTAAAGTAATTTCAAATGGCAACTTTCTGGCTTTAAGAAACACTATAAGAAATCAGGAAAAAAAAATTGTGGCAGTCAGTAATGGTTACTTTTTTAGACCAAGCAGAGGGAAAAAAATATGGAATCACTCAATTCTGAGGAATAAATTATGGAATCACCCTGTAAATTTTCATCCCCAAAACTAACACCTGCATCAAATCAGATCTGCTCGTTAGTCTGCATCTAAAAAGGAGTGATCACACCTTGGAGAGCTGTTGCACCAAGTGGACTGACATGAATCATGGCTCCAACACGAGAGATGTCAATTGAAACAAAGGAGAGGATTATCAAACTCTTAAAAGAGGGTAAATCATCACACAATGTTGCAAAAGATGTTGGTTGTTCACAGTCAGCTGTGTCTAAACTCTGGACCAAATACAAACAACATGGAAGGTTGTTAAAGGCAAACATACTTGTAGACCAAGGAAGACATCAAAGCGTCAAGACAGAAAACTTAAAGCAATATGTCTCAAAAATCGAAAATGCACAACAAAACAAATGAGGAACGAATGGGAGGAAACTGGAGTCAACGTCTGTGACCGAACTGTAAGAAACAGTCTAAAGGAAATGGGATTTACATACAGAAAAGCTAAACGAAAGCCATCATTAACACCTAAACAGAAAAAAAAACAAGGTTACAGTGGGCTAAGGAAAAGCAATCGTGGACTGTGGATGACTGGATGAAAGTCATATTCAATGATGAATCTGGAATCTGCATTGGGCAAGGTGATGATGCTGGAACTTTTGTTTGGTGCCGTTCCAATGAGATTTATAAAGATGACTGCCTGAAGAGAACATGTAAATTTCCACAGTCATTGATGATATGGGGCTGCATGTCAGGTAAAGGCACTGAGGAGATGGCTGTCATTACATCATCAATAAATGCACAAGTTTACGTTGATATTTTGGACACTTTTCTTATCCCATCAATTGAAAGGAAGTTTGGGGATGATGAAATCATTTTTCAAGATGATAATGCATCTTGCCATAGAGCAAAAACTGTGAAAACATTCCTTGCAAAAAGACACATAAGGTCAATGTCATGGCCTGCAAATAGTCCAGATCTTAATCCAATTGAAAATCTTTGGTGGAAGTTGAAGAAAATGGTCCATGACAAGGCTCCAACCTGCAAAGCTGATCTGGCAACAGCAACCAGAGAAAGTTGGAGCCAGATTGATGAAGAGTACTGTTTGTCACTCATTAAGTCCATGCCTCAGAGACTGCAAGCTGTTATAAAAGCCAGAGGTGGTGCAACAAAATACTAGTGATGTGTTGGAGCGTTCTTTTGTTTTTCATGATTCCATAATTTTTTCCTCAGAATTGAGTGATTCCATATTTTTTCCCCTCTGCTTGGTCTAAAAAAGTAACCGTTACTGACTGCCAAAACAACTGAATGAACATCCTCCGAAGCTGGTGATTCCATAATTTTTGCCAGGGGTTGTATGATTGAATGTAATTGGAGTTGTTGTTTAGTCCACTAAAGTGATACCGATTAGGTCAATATTGGCTCTGTGAACACTTTCCTTCGACTGAACCAGGACCTTTTGTGGTCTGTCCCCTGTCCTTTTCTTATGATGGTTTTGTGTCTTGTTTCATTTGTTTCTTAGCTGAGGGTGTTTCCTTCATTTTATACATAAGCCATTGTTCCTTTATTTCTATACCTCAGCCAGTCTTGAGTTCCTGTTTAGTTTCTCTGCACACATCTTATGCTTGGTAATTATTTATGGTTTTGTGTTTGGTGCTACTCACCCGGGGTTCTTTGTGTTTTGACGTATCACTGTCTGTCAGTTCCTGTGGGTGTATGTAAGCGTGGTCCTGTCACCTGGTGTTCCTCACAACTGTTCCTCATTATAATCACCTCACCTGTCGTTTGTCATCTCGTTACATGTCACTGTTTAATTTTGTCATTGTTCTGCCCTGAGTTGGTTGGATTATTCTGGTTTGTTTGGTCCTGTTTGTTGTACTAGTTCCATGTTTGATTATCTGCTCTTTTCGCTGTGCTTCTTGTTCCTGATCATTTGGACTGTTTCCCAGTTTGGGACTCACTGTGTTTCATCTTCTGCCACTGTAAAATAAACAATTTCAATTAAATTTTCAATTTATTTCATTTATACAGAGTCAAATCACAACAGAGGTAGGAAATGCTCCCTCTGATGATGTTGAGGAATGTTGAGGAAGAAACCTCAAGCAGACCAGAGTCAGAAGGGTCACCCACTGCTTAGGCCATTCTAACAGTTAGAAGGTTTTTACAAAGTTTCTAATCAAGTTGAAGAAACAGGAAACTGAAAAACCAGAGTAGCATCAAAAACAAGGTGCATTACTGAGATGAGCACGCAGTCATTGGTGACTCATGCATGAGGTCATCCAGCGCCCTGGGGTGAAGGGCCAGCGTCCATCTGTCATGTCATCAGTGGGCCACAGCACAAGCTGTCCTCATGGGAGAGTACATTCCAAAAGCAGTCTGTAGTGTGCTGTGTCAGTCACTCCAGTGCTCTGTGTTGCCCAGCCGTCAACCTTTCAAGATGTCATCAGAAGTAAACAATTACTTCTTATGCCTGATCAGTCACTGTCTGCATTTTTGGTTTCCATTCCACAGAAATGTTAAGAGGACGGTGTTCCCCGTAACGCCTGTACTATAGCTGTGAGTCTGAGATCACTCCGGTCCTGACGCTGTTGTCCTCTGCACTCCTGCTTCGTCTGAGTTAATTAAATAAAGATTTGTGGGCAGGCTGTCCAGCCGTAAATCCAGATTAATAAAGAGTCAGATTAAGACGAATGTTGGCTGTAGCTGCTGTGCTGAGAAATATGAACTCTGTGTTCTTTCCTCAACAATATTGAGTTACAGTATCAGAAGATGAATTATGTGAGGTCAGTGGCATTTGGCGGCTTTTTTTTTTTTTTTGGCAAATTACTCTTTAGTTTTATGTGTCATTAAACACATCTTTAAAGGCTTTTATTCAGTTGTTGTAAAACCTGAAGATGTGTTGTGTGGGCCGCCAGAAGAGGAGGTACTGCTGGCCCACCACCAGAGGGCGCCCTGCCTCAAGTGCGGGCTTCAGGCACGAGAGGGCGCTGCCGCCTACAGGAACAGCCGAGGTGACAGCTGTCACTCATCAACTATGACAGCTGTCACCGATCATCTGCATCTCACCCGGGATAAAAGCAGGATGACACCTCCACCACATCGCCGAGATATCGACTTCTGTGAGAGGTAATATTCTCTGCCAGTATTCTGTGATTTCAAGAGCTATTGTGTTGCAGCTGTCAACCAGAGGACCGGCGTGGGTCGCGACTGTTTCGTCCTTTGTCTCGTCAGATAAGTGGTTAAACAGACGCTGCACGAGTGTGTGTTAAAGGTGGAGGTGGAATTCCCACCATTATTGTTACGGGGTGTACACACACCCACACTTGACTGTCTTTGTTCTCCGCCAGCAGTACAGATCTGACACGCTGAGACGGTGGCCACCTGGGGACTTCGGGACTTGGCGGCTCCAGTATCCTTCGGGTTCGGTGGCGGTGGAAATCGTGTGGTTCCGGTTCGTCTCCAGACGGGCGTCTCCTATCGTCGAGCCTGCCCACACGACACCTTCATTAATTGACTTGTATTCATTCTGTAATCTGCTGTGTGTGGTTGTGACATTCACAACAGTAAAGTGTTCTAATTTAACTCCCTTTATTGTCCGTTCATTTACGCCCCCTGTTGTGGGTCCGTGTCACTACACTTTCCCAACAAGATGTCCATGTTTGAATCTTTAGGACAGGGAATCGTCCATACAGCTGAAGACTGCAGTTAAAGAACACGGACGATGACCGTCTGACGTTCCTCTGCGTGTCGAGATGATCTAATGACTCCTGTTTTTAACAAAGTGGATCCCGGTAAAAATCACACAGGAACTTAAGTTTGGAATTTTTTCCCAGAGCCTCATTCAATTTCATTTTAAAAGGCTTGATGGAATTTTCAGCCACATCCCCTTTTATTGTATTGTATATAACAAACATTAAATTATGATTTGTGAATTCTAAATAAATTTCTACTCCCCGCTTATCTCTGGAACATAAAGCAGACTTTACACCTAAGTGTGGCAACAAATCTCTCGTGTTTTCTTTATCATTTGGCAACTTCAACGTAGCAGACGTCAATGAGCCTCTGTAAAAGCTATGCAAAACTGGTTAGCTCACTAAGGCACAGCCTGAAAATGTTTATAATCAGCATAAGGAATGCTGTGTAAATGGACTGCATTTTTATAGCGGTTTTCCCAAAATGCTTTACAATGATTCCTTACATTCGCCCATTCACACACACACACACATGCTGCCATGCAACGTGGTCAGATACCCGTCTGCTCCGCCCACCTGCAGTCACATGCCTGCCTCTCTAATCTCAGCTAAGTTTTTATCAGGATGTGGATCAGTTTTGCAGGTACTGAAAAATGAAAAAAAAAGTTTCATTGGTTGCTTGCATGTTTTCACTCAAAGTCACCACATGTTGATTTGACACAGGTTTTATGCCACATGTTACATGGAGAACGGGCAGTGGTGGGTTTGAACCGGGAACCTTCTGCACTGGAAACAAGCACACTTAACCGCTTCTCCACCACCCCGGCAACTTTAATACGGGCCCCTTCACACATAGTGCGAAGTTTGGACGAAGTGCACACTTAGTGCGCATGACAGGAATCGTGTGCAAACTGTGTAATGTCGTCCCTGTCGCCAACACCTCGTACACCTGTTGCTACAATTATTTGTGCACACAACCGCCTGAAAGACAAAGTGTGTGTTGTGCGAACCAATCTCACCCTCTCGCGGCAGGTGCCGACCAAATTCCAGGTGACACTCACAAACACCTAACACCGCTCGCATGGCACTTAGAAAATGTGTGGCCAGTTGGATGCTTGGCATGACAACAGACTGCAGACAATCACTGTCGTACTGCTGTGAAATTTGTCTAAGTTCCCCACGAGTGTGACTTTGCAAACACACACTGACATGTGGGTGTGTGCGCTCCACTCACGGGAGGCGTGGCTTCCGACAGAAGCAGCTGTGGTGATCTGTCATTCTGGACATTCCAGCTACACAACACCTACTGTGTATGGACAGTCATGGACGAACAACTGTCCACTGTGAGGTGTGTGTGTCTGATTGCTGTATTTATGTGGACATAAATAAAAACATATATCGCTGCGGTGGCGACAAGCTGCAGCAAGCATGCGTGCACACGGATCGGACACTGACAGCTCTCCAGGTTGAAACGGACCGTCAAATCAGAACACGCAGTGGGCAATCTGACCGTCACGTCACCCACGTGAGCTCTGTTCCACATGACTAGGGTTGGGTATCAAGAACCGGTTATTTTTAAGTATCGTTAAGAAATGATTCAATCCACCGACATCAACAGCCTTTTTGATTAACGATTCCTTTATCGGTCCTTCAGAGTGGCCGTTGTTTTGGGGGGTGTTTGTCAGGAAAATGATCATGTCTCTACATAGAACACCTGCAGCGGGTCTGTAATCAACCGTTTCTGCAGTGCAGCTCTTCTTCTTCTTGATCTGACCCACTGCTTTGTTGGTTCTTTGTTTTATTTCGCTTTATCTTAATTTTTCCCCACTAAAACCCCAAATAGCATATGTCTGTGAGTAATATTTACCTTTTTTATGTTAAACTGATCTGTTATGGTCTTCTGAAAGCATGTCTATGGCATTTTAAATGTTCAAGTTAGCATTAAGCTATTCGCATCTCAGCACGTTTATGTGCATTTGTTTTCTGTGTAATAATTAATGGCTCAGCGTTTGTTGTCGTAAAAGAGTCGAATGTATTACAAATTGTAATTTTTTAAAATTAATTTTAATTAATATAATAGCAGCAACAACAACAATAACAGTAATAATAATTAATAATGCTACAATACAATTTTAGAGAAAGAGACAAAAAGAACCTGATAAAACAAAACACAACCAACTAACAAGAAACATAAATAAATAAATAAATAAATAAATATAGAAATAAATGTTCCCTGTGGACATCTAGTGACTCTTACACCTCCACTTCATCCCTCTTTTATTTAAGTTTATTGACAATTTGTTATGGTCAAACCATATTTTCAATTTGTTCATTTCTTCAGTGAATAAGGAAAGTTGTTTTTTTCCAAAATGGATGCTGCACTCACTGCAGTTTATTGTCTGGAATAGCTCCAGATTGCATTTCAGAGCTTCTAGAATTCAAACATTTTCGTGCGGGTAGTGTTGGGGGGTAATTTTCAGTTTCAGCTTTTTTTTCACCACTTTCATCCCTGAATATGTCAATCATGAGTCACTTTTGTGCAGATTAAAGTCACTAACTGGGAGTCCTGAAAGAAATGAGAATCGTCCTCCATTCTGTTCACACAGCTCCAAACGCTGCATGGCTCTCTGCCGAGTCAAGTTAGAACGATAGAGTCCAGTCGGAATTAATAACTTCAAAGCGAAGCACCGATAAAATCAAATGACACCCCTTTCCAAACGTTGGAATACAAACAAACTGCAATCGATCAAAAACATTTTTTTCTTCCCAAAATGAGACGCCCTATGCTGACGTGCAGCAGCTAGCTGAGCTCAGCTCAGAGGTATGGAAAGACATTCATGCCAAAATGTCTGAAAGGAAATGCTTTTGACAAAAACTACAGATTTTATTTATTTTTATTTATGTCCAGAGGTCAAGGATCCAGTGAACAATTTAAAATGCTGCTGACATAGAAAACCTGTAAAGCCTACTTTTAGTACACAGAAAATTCACAAGCGATATCGATTAGGGAATCGATAAGGAATCGGATCAATAAGTGAATCGATAATGGCATCGATATCGATAAAATCTTATCAATACCCATCCCTACATATGAAATGATGTCTGTGCTGCGGCGCACCATCCACAAGACATGCGTGTCGGGCAGAACACGCGCGGCTGACTGGATGCACCTGACCAGTACATGTGGACATGATCAGAGCACACTGCTTCTCATTCATGTCATTTCATGACTGTATGTCTGTGACCATAGGTCATCACCAGAGGAACAGACGGATCATATTTGTATTGCTTGCTTGATAAATGCAGTGTTTTTATATGGTGTGGGATTAAAAATGTTTTTTTGTAATACTTCCATGACCATCCTGATATGAGGCAGCTTCCCGCAGCTTTCAAAGAACAGCTCCATAGATCAGTGGTAAAGTCTGACTGGTGATCAGAGCTTTTGAAAGGTGCAAGTTTGCGTCCTGGGTGGTGTGTTTTTTTGTCTTCTTTTTAAAAAATTATTCCACATAAGCGGCACGATGTGGTGCACCTTGCACTGTTCCTGCTCGACGGACACCAGCACGTGCACAAATTCTCACACTGGGGTCATGCATGCCTGTTCGTTGGCACGATGTTTTGTGCAGTAATTTCAAATTGTTTCGTGCTGTTTCGCAGTTTTCGTCCAAACGCCATCCAAACTTCGCACTATGTGTGAAGTGGCCATAAACAATGCATATTATTGGTTGAGGCAACAGAATTAATAAAATATGAATAGTTTAATATTTTTGGGAATAATTTTGACTGTGCTGAATGTCTCAAGGTATCAAGGTATGTAACAAGGTATCTAAGCACAACAGATGGTGAAAACTATTCCTTTTTAGAACCATACTGAAAAAAATATATGTAATTGGCTTTTGTGCAGTTTTTACCCCATAATTCAAAAGTCTTTTTTTTTCTTACTTTTCACTTTTGTAGCAATCAGATCAAATTAAAGAGGCTGTCTGGGTGAAGAGTCTTCTGCAGATCAATTTGTTAAAAATTCAGATTATCCTATCTTTCACAAAGGGAAAAAAAAGAATGTGGTCTCACAACATTTCTTTTACTTGTAGCCTTAATCACAAAACATTTAAATTAAGAAAATATTTCAGTGTAAAACAGCAATTTTTTTGAAGAAATAAATGTCATCAAAATAAGATGTTAAGTGAGCGTGAACAAATACAAACTGAGCTGAGACAGTGAGGGTGACGAGGACGGCGTGGCCCCTCAAAGTAAAAACTACTTCAAACTGAGTGAACGGGTCCTTTGCTTAAATGACTTTACTCAACATTCAGCCCTTTTGTTATACCTTCACAGGCATGCAAAGAAGGTCACACTGGTGTGTGTGAAGATCACGGACGCCAACGATTGCAATCCAGCAAGACCAGACACTGCGTCATGTATATAACTTTTTAGTTCAACCATTGAAAATCCTCCTCTATATCATTTCATCATGAAGCTGTATAACTGGTGATACAAAATGCAAAACACACACTCTGGACAATTTCTCCAATCACAGCCACAGAACCCTAGAACTTCTTCTGGGTTGTCTGGGTGTCCTGGTGGCTTTCCTCACTCATCTCCTTCTTGCACAGTCACTCAGTTTTTAAGAAGTGTCTACTCCACACTGATTTACCATAGAGTGCTAATACTGTTTGTATTTCTTCATAACTGATGTAAATAAAGTCCAAGACATACATACTCAGTGTCTTGGAAATGTTGATGTATCCATCCCCTGACTTGTAGAAGATTGGATGCAAAAGTGATGGTTTGTACAGTAGTGTTCAGAATAATAGTAGTGCTATGTGACTAAAAAAATTAATCCAGATTTTGAGTATATTTCTTATTGTTACATGGGAAACAAGGTACCACTAGATTCAGTAGATTCTCACAAATCCAACAAGACCAAGCATTCATGATATGCACACTCTTAAGGCTATGAAATTGGGCTATTTGTAAAAAAAGAAAAGTAGAAAAGGGGGTGTTCACAATTATAGTAGCATCTGCTGTTGATGCTACAAACTCAAAACTATTATGTTCAAACTGCTTTTTTAGCAATCCTGTGAATCACTAAACTAGTATGATTTTGATTTTGATTTTATTTTTTTTGGCACTGTTGTCGTGTGTTACCTGTGCTGCTCCACAGCCTGTCTAGTGGATTTTTATTTTATTTTTTACCACTGTTGTCGTGTGTTACCTGTGCTGCTCCGCAGCCTGTCCAGTGGATTTTTATTTTATTATTTTATTTTATTTATTTATTTATTTATTTTTTTTTAGCACTGTTGTCGTGCGTTACCTGTGCTGCTCCACAGCCTGTCCAGTGGATTTTTATTTTATTTTTTAGCACTGTTGTCATGCGTTACCTGTGCTGCTCCACAGCCTGTCCAGTGGATTTTTATTTTATTTTTTACCACTGTTGTCGTGTGTTACCTGTGCTGCTCCACAGCCTGTCCAGTGGATTTTGATTTTGATTTTATTTTTTTTGGGCGCTGTTGTCGTGCGTTACCTGTGCTGCTCCACAGCCTGTCCAGTGGATTTTTATTTTATTTTTTACCACTGTTGTCGTGTGTTACCTGTGCTGCTCCACAGCCTGTCCAGTGGATTTTTATTTAGCGCTGTTGTCGTGCGTTACCTGTGCTGCTCCACAGCCTGTCTAGTGGATTTTTATTTTGTTTTAGCACTGTTGTCGTGCGTTGCCTGTGCTGCTCCACAGCCTGTCCAGTGGATTTTTATTTTTATTTTATTTTTTAGCACTGTTGTTGTGCGTTACCTGTGCTGCTCCACAGCCTGTCCAGTGGATTTTTATTTTGTTTTAGCACTGTTGTTGTGCGTTACCTGTGCTGCTCCACAGCCTGTCTAGTGGATTTTTATTTTGTTTTAGCACTGTTGTCGTGCGTTACCTGTGCTGCTCCACAGCCTGTCTAGTGGATTTTTATTTTGTTTTAGCACTGTTGTTGTGCGTTACCTGTGCTGCTCCACAGCCTGTCTAGTAGATTTTTATTTTGTTTTAGCACTGTTGTCGTGCGTTACCTGTGCTGCTCCACAGCCTGTCTAGTGGATTTTTATTTTTATTTTTATTTTATTTTTTACCACTGTTGTCGTGTGTTACCTGTGCTGCTCCGCAGCCTGTCCAGTGGATTTTTATTTTATTATTTTATTTTATTTATTTATTTATTTTTTTTTTTTTAGCACTGTTGTCGTGCGTTACCTGTGCTGCTCCACAGCCTGTCCAGTGGATTTTTATTTTATTTTTTAGCACTGTTGTCATGCGTTACCTGTGCTGCTCCACAGCCTGTCCAGTGGATTTTTATTTTATTTTTTACCACTGTTGTCGTGTGTTACCTGTGCTGCTCCACAGCCTGTCCAGTGGATTTTGATTTTGATTTTATTTTTTTTGGGCGCTGTTGTCGTGCGTTACCTGTGCTGCTCCACAGCCTGTCCAGTGGATTTTTATTTTATTTTTTACCACTGTTGTCGTGTGTTACCTGTGCTGCTCCACAGCCTGTCCAGTGGATTTTTATTTAGCGCTGTTGTCGTGCGTTACCTGTGCTGCTCCACAGCCTGTCTAGTGGATTTTTATTTTGTTTTAGCACTGTTGTCGTGCGTTGCCTGTGCTGCTCCACAGCCTGTCCAGTGGATTTTTATTTTTATTTTATTTTTTAGCACTGTTGTTGTGCGTTACCTGTGCTGCTCCACAGCCTGTCCAGTGGATTTTTATTTTGTTTTAGCACTGTTGTTGTGCGTTACCTGTGCTGCTCCACAGCCTGTCTAGTGGATTTTTATTTTGTTTTAGCACTGTTGTCGTGCGTTACCTGTGCTGCTCCACAGCCTGTCTAGTGGATTTTTATTTTGTTTTAGCACTGTTGTTGTGCGTTACCTGTGCTGCTCCACAGCCTGTCTAGTAGATTTTTATTTTGTTTTAGCACTGTTGTCGTGCGTTACCTGTGCTGCTCCACAGCCTGTCTAGTGGATTTTTATTTTTATTTTTATTTTATTTTTTAGCACTGTTGTTGTGCGTTACCTGTGCTGCTCCACAGCCTGTCCAGTGGATTTTTATTTTTATTTTATTTTATTTTTTAGCACTGTTGTTGTGCGTTACCTGTGCTGCTCCACAGCCTGTCTAGTGGATTTTTATTTTATTTTAGCACTGTTGTCGTGCGTTACCTGTGCTGCTCCACAGCCTGTCTAGTTGATTTTTATTTTATTTTAGCACTGTTGTTGTGCGTTACCTGTGCTGCTCCACAGCCTGTCTAGTGGATTTTTATTTTATTTTAGCACTGTTGTCGTGCGTTACCTGTGCTGCTCCACAGCCTGTCTAGTGGATTTTTATTTTGTTTTAGCACTGTTGTCGTGCGTTGCCTGTGCTGCTCCACAGCCTGTCCAGTGGATTTTTATTTTTATTTTATTTTTTAGCACTGTTGTTGTGCGTTACCTGTGCTGCTCCACAGCCTGTCTAGTGTCGGATTCCCTGTTTGGGAATCCGCTAGCTTAGCATAGCTACTAGCTCTTAGCCGTTTTAGCATGGCGGCTTCTCCTGTCTCTCCTGCACTTTTCTGCTCTGGGTGTGAAATGTTTAGTTATTCCTCGGCCTCTTTTAGCAGTAACGGTACTTGTAATAAGTGCAGCTTATTCGTAGCTTTGGAGGCCAGGCTGGGCGAATTGGAGGCTCGGCTCCGCACCGTGGAAAATTCTACAGCTAGCCAGGCCCCTGTAGTCGGTGCGGACCAAGGTAGCTTAGCCGCCGTTAGTTCCCCCCTGGCAGACCCCGTGCAGTCGGGAAGGCAGGCTGACTGGGTGACTGTGAGGAGGAAGCGTAGCCCTAAACAGAAGCCCCGTGTACACCGTCAACCCGTTCACATCTCTAACCGTTTTTCCCCACTCGACGATACACTCGCCGAGGATCAAACTCTGGTTATTGGCGACTCTGTTTTGAGAAATGTGAAGTTAGCGACACCAGCAACCATTGTCAATTGTCTTCCGGGGGCCAGAGCAGGCGACATCGAAGGACATTTGAAATTGCTGGCTAAGGCTAAGCGTAAATTTGGTAAAATTGTAATTCACGTCGGCAGTAATGACACTCGGTTACGCCAATCGGAGGTCACTAAAATTAACATTGAATCGGTGTGTAACTTTGCAAAAACAATGTCGGACTCTGTTGTTTTCTCTGGGCCCCTCCCCAATCAGACCGGGAGTGACATGTTTAGCCGCATGTTCTCCTTGAATTGCTGGCTGTCTGAGTGGTGTCCAAAAAATGAGGTGGGCTTCATTGATAATTGGCAAAGCTTCTGGGGAAAACCTGGTCTTGTTAGGAGAGACGGCATCCATCCCACTTTAGAGGGAGCAGCTCTCATTTCTAGAAATCTGGCCAATTTTTTGGGATCCTCCAAACTGTGACTGTCTAGCGTTGGGACCAGGAGGCAGAGCTGTGGTCTTATACACCTCTCTGCAGCTTCTCTCCCCCTGCCATCCCCTCGTTGCCCCATCCCCATAGAGACGGTGCCTGCTCCCAGACCACCAATAACTAGCAAAAATCTATTTAAGCATAAAAATTCAAAAAGAAAAAATAATATAGCACCTTCAATTGCACCACAGACTAAAACAGTTAAATGTGGTCTATTAAACATTAGGTCTCTTTCTTCTAAGTCCCTGTTGGTAAATGATATAATAATTGATCAACGTATTGATTTATTCTGCCTAACAGAAACTTGGTTACAGCAGGATGAATATGTTAGTTTAAATGAGTCAACACCCCCGAGTCACACTAACTGTCAGAATGCTCGTAGCACGGGCCGGGGCGGAGGATTAGCAGCAATCTTCCATTCCAGCTTATTAATTAATCAAAAACCTAGACAGAGCTTTAATTCATTTGAAAGCTTGTATCTTAGTCTTGTCCATCCAAATTGGAAGTCCCAAAAACCAGTTTTATTTGTTATTATCTATCGTCCACCTGGTCGTTACTGTGAGTTTCTCTGTGAATTTTCAGACCTTTTGTCTGACTTAGTGCTTAGCTCAGATAAGATAATTATAGTGGGCGACTTTAACATCCACACAGATGCTGAGAATGACAGCCTCAACACTGCATTTAATCTATTATTAGACTCTATCGGCTTTGCTCAAAAAGTAAATGAGTCCACCCACCACTTTAATCATATTTTAGATCTTGTTCTGACTTATGGTATGGAAATAGAAGACTTAACAGTATTCCCTGAAAACTCCCTTTTGTCTGATCATTTTTTAATAACATTTACATTTACCCTGATGGACTACCCTGCAGTGGGGAATAAGTTTCATTACACTAGAAGTCTTTCAGAAAGCGCTGTAACTAGGTTTAAGGATATGATTCCTTCTTTATGTTCTCTAATGTCATATACCAACACAGAGCAGAGTAGCTACCTAAACTCTGTAAGGGAGTTAGAGTATCTTGTCAATAGTTTTACATCCTCATTGAAGACAACTTTGGATGCTGTAGCTCCTCTGAAAAAGAGAGCTTTAAATCAGAAGTGTCTGACTCCGTGGTATAACTCACAAACTCGTAGCTTAAAGCAGATAACCCGTAAGTTGGAGAGGAAATGGCGTCTCACTAATTTAGAAGATCTTCACTTAGCCTGGAAAAAGAGTTTGTTGCTCTATAAGAAAGCCCTTCGTGAAGCTAGGACATCTTTCTACTCATCACTAATTGAAGAAAATAAGAACAACCCCAGGTTTCTTTTCAGCACTGTAGCCAGGCTGACAAAGAGTCAGAGCTCTATTGAGCTGAGTATTCCATTAACTTTAACTAGTAATGACTTCATGACTTTCTTTGCTAACAAAATTTGACTATTAGAGAAAAAATTACTCATAACCATCCCAAAGATGTATCGTTATCTTTGGCTGCTTTCAGTGATGCCGGTATTTGGTTAGACTCTTTCTCTCCGATTGTTCTGTCTGAGTTATTTTCATTAGTTACTTCATCCAAACCATCAACATGCTTATTAGACCCCATTCCTGCCAGGCTGCTCAAGGAAGTCCTACCATTATTTAATGCTTCAATCTTAAATATGATCAATCTATCTTTGTTAGTTGGTTATGTACCACAGGCCTTTAAGGTGGCAGTAATTAAACCATTACTTAAAAAGCCATCACTTGACCCAGCTATCTTAGCTAATTATAGGCCAATCTCCAACCTTCCTTTTCTCTCAAAGATTCTTGAGAGGGTAGTTGTAAAACAGCTAACTGATCACCTGCAGAGGAATGGTCTATTTGAAGAGTTTCAGTCAGGTTTTAGAATTCATCATAGTACAGAAACAGCATTAGTGAAGGTTACAAATGATCTTCTTATGGCTTCGGACAGTGGACTTATCTCTGTGCTTGTTCTGTTGGACCTCAGTGCTGCTTTTGATACTGTTGACCATAAAATTTTATTACAGAGATTAGAGCATGTCATAGGTATTAAAGGCATTGCGCTGCGGTGGTTTGAATCATATTTGTCTAATAGATTACAGTTTGTTCATGTAAATGGGGAATCTTCTTCACAGACTAAAGTTAATTATGGAGTTCCACAAGGTTCTGTGCTAGGACCAATTTTATTCACTTTATACATGCTTCCCTTGGGCAGTATTATTAGACGGTATTGCTTAAATTTTCATTGTTACGCAGATGATACCCAGCTTTATCTATCCATGAAGCCAGAGGATACGCACCAATTAGCTAAACTGCAGGATTGTCTTACAGACATAAAGACATGGATGACCTCTAATTTCCTGCTTTTAAACTCAGATAAAACTGAAGTTATTGTACTTGGCCCCACAAATCTTAGAAGCATGGTGTCTAACCAGATCGTTACTCTGGATGGCATTTCCCTGATCTCTGGTAATACTGTGAGAAATCTTGGAGTTATTTTTGATCAGGATATGTCATTCAAAGCGCATATTAAACAAATATGTAGGACTGCCTTTTTGCATTTACGCAATATCTCTAAAATCAGAAAGGTCTTGTCTCAGAGTGATGCTGAAAAACTAATTCATGCATTTGTTTCCTCTAGGCTGGACTATTGTAATTCATTATTATCAGGTTGTCCTAAAAGTTCCCTAAAAAGCCTTCAGTTGGTTCAGAATGCTGCAGCTAGAGTACTGACGGGGACTAGCAGGAGAGAGCATATCTCACCCGTGTTGGCCTCCCTTCATTGGCTTCCTGTTAATGCTAGAATAGAATTTAAAATTCTTCTTCTTACTTATAAGGTTTTGAATAATCAGGTCCCATCTTATCTTAGGGACCTCATAGTACCATATTACCCCATTAGAGCGCTTCGCTCTCAGACTGCGGGCTTACTTGTAGTTCCTAGGGTTTGTAAGAGTAGAATGGGAGGCAGAGCCTTCAGCTTTCAGGCTCCTCTCCTGTGGAACCAGCTCCCAATTCAGATCAGGGAGACAGATACCCTCTCTACTTTTAAGATTAGGCTTAAAACTTTCCTTTTCGCTAAGGCTTATAGTTAGGGCTGGATCGGGTGACCCTGGACCATCCCTTGGTTATGTTGCTTTAGACGTAGACTGTGTTTCATAATTATTGTATGGCCTTGCCTTGCAATGTGGAGCGCCTTGGGGCAACTGTTTGTTGTGATTTGGCGCTATACAAGAAAAAAGTTGATTGAAGTTGATTGATAGTATTTAGTTGTATAACCACAGTTTTTCATGATTTCTTCACATCTGCGAGGCATTAATTTTGTTGGTTTGGAACCAAGATTTTGCTCGTTTACTAGTGTGCTTGGAGTCATTGTCTTGTTGAAACACCTATTTCAAGGGCATGTCCTCTTCAGCATAAGGCAACATGACCTCTTCAAGTATTTTGACAAATCCAAACTGATCCATGATACCTGGTATGCGATATATAGGCCCAACACCATAGTAGGAGAAACATGCCCATATCATGATGCTTGCACCACCATGCTTCACTGTCTTCACTGTGAACTGTGGCTTGAATTCAGAGTTTGGGGGTCGTCTCACAAACTGTCTGCGGCCCTTGGATGCAAAAAAAAAAAACAAAACAATTTTTTTCTCATCAGTCCACAAAATATTCCTCCATTTCTCTTTAGGCCAGTTGATGTGTTCTTTGGCAAATTGTAACCTCTTCTGCACGTCTTTTATTTAACAGAGGGACTTGGGGATTCTTGCAAATAAATTAGCTTCACACAGGCGTCTTCTAACTGTCACAGCACTTACAGGTAACTCCAGACTGTCTTTGATCATCCTGGAGCTGATCAGTGGGTGAGCCTTTGCCATTCTGGTTATTTTGATGGTTGTTTTCCGTTTTCTTCCATGCGTGTCTGTTTTTTTGTCCATTTTAAAGCATTGGAGATCATTGTAGATGAACAGCCTATATTTTTTTGCACCTGTGTACAAGTTTTCCCCTCTATAATCAACTTTTTAATGAAACTACGCTGTTCTTCTGAACAATGTCTTGAACGTCCCATTTTCCTCAGGCTTTCAAAGAAAAAAGCATGTTCAACAGGTGCTGGCTTCATCCTTAAATAGGGGACACCTGATTCACACCTGTTTGTTCCACAAAATTGACGAACTCACTGACTGAATGCCACACTACTATTATTGTGAACACCCCCTTTTCTACTTTTTTTACTAATAGCCCAATTTCATAGCCTTAAGAGTGTGCATATCATGAATGCTTGGTCTTGTTGGATTTGTGAGAATCTATTGAATCTACTGGTACCTTGTTTCCCATGTAACAATAAGAAATATACTAAAAACCTGGATTAATCTTCTTAGTCACATAGCACTACTATTATTTTGAACACTACTGTATGTGTTATAATAAAGGGTGCACTTTTTGTTCACACCATCAGTTTGGATTTAGATTCTTTTAATTCATGATGTAGAGACTGCTTTCACTGTGAGTTTAAAGGGCAGAATTTTAGAAAATTTAACATACATATAATATACAATATCATATACAAAGCCTCAATTTTTGTTTTCTTTTTTGATGTCCTAAAAAAATTTCAAACATGTAAAAGCTCAAGGGGCACAAACCTTTTCACAGCACTGTACATGTTGGATTGTGGGACTGTTTTGATTGCAGAGTTACGGCTACTATTCTTCACTAACAAAACACAAAGTTGCTCTTGAATGCAGACGGTAAAGCACATTTAAACCATAATAATTCTCCATTGCTTAATGATGTCACACAGAGGAGAAGCAGAAAAACAACTCATTTTCTTTTAACTGTAAGATCGCTTGTTTTATGTCTGTGTGTCACACGGTTTAGCTGCCATTAATCTTTATTCATGTCTATTTGCCTGATAATTAAGGAGCTGTAATAGATTTTAAAAATACCCTTTAATCTTTGTGGACAGATGAAATTCATAATGAACCAACTACAGGATGGAGCCAGAACTGTGGATTTTAGAAACAAATTAATTTCAATTCAAATCAAATCAATTTTATTTATATAGCGCCAAATCACAACAAACAGTTGCCCCAACACCTTGAAACATCTGAAGAAACTTTCAGCATTCTTCTCGTGCACACCGAACTGCAGGTCGACATTTCTGACTCTTTTGATTGACGCTCCGTCTTTGTGAGTCAGAAAACTGGTCACAGTCCCACAAAAGTTTTGCATCCGTCCAGTGAGGACAAACAGGAGCACAGAGCGGCTGCATTAATTACAGAAGCAGTGGGGGGACTCCCTTCCCGCCTCGTCCACGGTGGGCCCCGAGATATTTAATAAACCTGTCACAGCCAGGACTCCCCGCCTTAAGCTAGTGCTAATGAGACACAAGTTGGGTCACAGGGGTTTGGCACTCACAGCTCAACTGGAAGCTGCTGGTGCTCAAATATCCATTTAATGTGGTAAGATCCAGAATGTGGGCAGTGTGAATATATTGTGGGGGAAAAAAGTGAAATCTGTCCAACAGAAATAAAAAAGGTTTTACTCATATATGAACAATAACAATACTGACCCTAACGCACTTCACCAAACCCAACCGTGAACATGAGCAAGGATTTAGGAAGGTATTGGTGTTGTCCCACAATGACGAATACATAAACTGATTCTTACAGATAGAGATAAATTTGTCCGGTGGAAAATATCACTTAATCCATTGGTCTCCGGTGCATTTGGGTCTCTGATGGACGGATGAGATCACAAAGAGCTGCATTCAGCAGAACTGTTTTCCCAGTTTCAAGACATGTATGCGTACTGGGGGAAGCCAGATTTTAGCAGGATTCGCTGATGTCTAAACACAAATGTGGCTATAATCTAGCTATCTTAGGGATCATGGCGTCAAGCTTCCTAAATACAACAGTCCTCTTCACTGTAGCAGCATTCAGTGCAGCTGCAAGGGCAAGGACAGCAAACAAGCTTCTTCCTCTGCGGCACCTTCTCACCAAGAAAATCCGCTAAGTGCACTCTGATGTCCAGATAAAAATGCACACAGCCACACTGCGTTTGTCTTCAGTCTGACATTGGCTAAATGAACAACCATGCTGCATGTTGCTGTGTCTGGAACTGTCCTTGCCCCCCTGGTGCTGAATTCATACCCCACAACAGAGCTTTGGACAATCAGAAGCCCAGTGTGAAGCATCAGACAGCCACAGGATATAAACGCAGGAGTATTGTAGAAGTACAGAACAAAATGGTAAACAAAAGTGCAACTACCAGGAAAACTCTTGGTCTGATGTCCGCTCAAAATTTTGACTCCACACATCAGCTGACAAGGAACACATTTAATGAATGAGAAAAGAACTTATACAGAACAAAAACAGACACAATTGGATACCAAAATTTCATATATGTTACTCAAACCTTCATAGCGTGACAGACACTGAGAGGTCCCCCATCCAAGTACTAACCAGGACCCAATCTGCTAGCGTCTGAGAACTGATGGGATCAGGCTCACACCCAGCAGACCAGCTGCATTCATTAAAGCTGGAATTGATTTAGAAAAATCACAAAATTGTAACTGCAATTTACACATTTCTAGATATCATGCTTTTGTTTTGATGCTTCAGCTCACTGGAAACTAACTATAAGGCAACTGGTAAAGGTCACCGTAAAGGTCAAACATCTATTTCAGGGCCAAGAACTGAAGCAACGATCATGTTTTAGTTTCATCAAGTTATATGAAGGAAAAAAAAGTAAAAGAAAATAGAAACCTACTTATAGTACTAGCATACATAAAGTAATAACAGCTAACAAAATCCAACTGACATCAAATGTCATAAGATGCGAAAGTGCTGAAAGCAAAACTTTGCTTTGCATCATCATGAAAAATGACATGACTCCAGAAATGATTATTTCCAGTTTTTCAGCTTTCAGTTCTTGTTTGGTTCTTATTTGTGGCATGTGAAACATGTATAAAGGGGAAAGTCACACACGTTTACACCCACATGGTCTCTGAGCTGCAAACACAAAGCAGTTCTCTGAAACGATTAAAGCCAACCCGCTCATAGGGGATAAAATAAGAGAACTATAATTGCAAAACAGGCTGGGTTTGTTTTTCCCGAAATTACTAAAAACATTTCTTCTTACTGTTGCTGTTACAAAACAGAAGTCAAGTAAGAAAAAAAGCATAAATCCAGAGCTCACACTAACGAGCTAAACGAGCACACGTGAGCGCAGTCCCAGCTGCCGCGGCGCACAATAAGCTGATGAATTTCTGTTTCTCTGCTTTCCTGCATCCAACTAAATCCCATTTCCAAACAAGCAACTCATGTCTCACACAGACACTCTGGGGTCTCGGGGCCCACCCAGGGGTGGCACCGACGCACACAGCCAGCCTGTCTCGCAAAATTGTTTTCTCTTCAATCAACCTAGCGGGTCCAGTTTGTCATGCAAATGCGGCCCTGGCTTACCTCCCTTTGTGCTTTGATAGATTAAGCGTGTGCACGTGGTGACCACAGTGCACCATTTTTGTCCATTTATCTTTGCTCCCGGTTTACAGTAAACCGCAGAGCGTGCCGAAATGAAGCCAGTGCAACTCTGTCTCTATTTAGAAGACTGTGAAGGCGGTAACAGCTGTTTCCATTATTGATGATGTTTTTTTTGGTTTTATTGCAGAATTATTGCTTTTACAACCAACAGTCCAAAAACACAAAAAGATTCTATTTCATAACAATCCCCCCCCCCGTTCTCCGTTTTTATTTCTGCTGTGAACTTTTCAGCTCATCTGGCTAATTATTCTCACCTGCTCAATCACATACAGCTGCCTGCATTTTGCCTCGTTACGACTGACGCTCTCACATCGTTAACCATGGCGTCTGTGGAGCACCAAAGCCTTCGCCCACGTTTTTCTGTGGGGACGCACGTGACACGCTGAGGCTCGTCAGCAACGACTGGCTGCAGATATTGTCAGAAAACTCTGACAATAGAAATGACTAATGCTGAGTTCCAGACAAGTCAGAAGGCAAATATTTCAAGGAAAAAGTAAAATCTCTGACTGGGAAACAAACCCATTCACCCAGATTTCACTGTGACCAGCTACACAGACGTCAGCATGTAAATATGTGCAGGAACCAAGAAACCTACTGAGCAGCCAGATGAGCCATCGACAGGACTGATATCGGGAGGCTGATGCTCACCATAAACAAGAATTCTACAGAGGTCTGGATCACAGATTCAGATTCAAATTTATTATACCATTGGGTAAATTTGGTTTGCAGTGAGTGAGTCATCTCATTTTGTAAACACACAGAACAAGACAAAGTGACGACAGTGCTAAGGCTAAAAGAACAACAAAGGATGACCCCAAGATAAAAAGCGCAAGATGAGTGAAAACATCATTAGATAAAAAGCTTAAAAGCATATCATACCAAGCCCAAGGATCAAAATGTGCTGTTTATAAAAACAAGGTAAAAGAAACTATACGTTTTTGTAATGTTTGATTTTACAAGCTGGTACCCTGAACTTCCGACCAGTGGAGATGTTGTGGTGTTTGAACCATTGAACTTTTGAGGATTAACTAGGTAACTATTACAAGTTAATCTGCACATACCTCATAGCCAGACGTCCGGTCCTGAACACATGAACACATTATTATTTTAGGATTTTGCCTGTGCCATCTGACAAGGGGACTGACAATGGAAACCAGCCTATGGCTGCAATTGTGTACATTTACATTTTTATTTGTATTTCTTCTATCAAGAAAATGTTCATTAATGCACGTTGTGCCTCTTAGCAAATAAATTGAAATTGAAATGAAGCAGAGGAGAGCAAGTCAAGCATCAGAACAACCTACAGCGGTGGTGTCCAAAGGATTCCAGAAAGGGCCAAGAGGGTGCAGGATTTCATTGAAACCACTGAGTCCAGCAGGTGATTTCACTAATTAACACCACTTTGTGCAGATGGGATGAGTTATTTGTGGGCAGCACGGTGGAATAGTGGTTAGCACTGTTGCCTCACAGCAAGAAGGTCATGGTATCGATTCCCACCTGTGGCCTTCCTGTGTGGAGTTTGCATGTTCTAGCTGTGTTCGCGTGAGTTTCCTCCAGGTGGTCCGGCTTCCTCCCACATTTAAAGACATGCAGGTTAGGTGAATTGGAAACTTAATAATTGCCCAGGTCTCCCTTGCAAACAAAATCTTGATCTCAATGGGACTAGAGTGCCTTAATTGAGAGAGTGGCAACATGACGAGTCGAAAAAAAAAAAAAACAGTCACGTGACTCCTGGTGCCATCTTGGGTTCAAAATAGCATTCACTGTTAATGTGTCTGCATGTAAATCCAGCTATTTTATTTATTTATTCGCTGAAAATACCGGGTTGTTGTGCATTTGGAGGCACGAACACACACAACAGGGGCTTCAAGATGTACAGATTCCCTTCAGATCCAAACAGAAGAAAAATTTGGGAAAATAAAGTCAGCCACGTGGGATGGAAGCCGTCATCAGCAAAGTTTTGCAAGGTAAATTTATTGTTCAGCCCCATGTAAAACTCACCTCGTCATCGTATAAACCAGATATTCACAGTCAGCGGACAAAAAAGTCCCAAAGTTTTTGTATTATTTTCCATGTAATAAACAATGTATATAACAGATTTTATAGGACGGATTTTGTATAACGGATATTTCGCTCACATCGGATAAAATGTCCCGTCTGATCGCAATGTACTTCCATTAAAAACCCCGTGCAGTCTGGATGTGCACAGTAACAGAGGTACAAAAAGTTCAGTGCTCTGACACTCTGCGATTTGAAGAAAGTGGGAGAGGAGTCATTTCTGCGATTAAAAGACTGACCACTTATTTTTTTCACACCGTGCTCAGACTCGGACCCGCAGCAGGGACATGCATCGGTTAAAACAGACACAAAAGGCTGTGATTTGACACTTTTCTGGTTTCACTGGTTCATCTGCTATCATATTTTAGTAGTTTTTGCAGTGCACGCTGATTACAAATGGATCACAAAAGTCTGCACATTTACAGCACAAAGTCGGTAAAAGAGGAAATTGTACAGCTTACCTTTGATTTGGAGGTGATGATTGAAGAACGAAAAGCTTGTTGAGGGTCAAATTAATCCAGAATAAAGCAAAATCCAGAGAGGGAGATCTTTAAAACTGTCACACACGTCATTGCATGACACTGAGTTACAGAGTGCAGCTGCATGAATCAGGCTTTAAATTAATTAAATAAATCATCATAAATTGTAAATATTTGTAAATTTGATAGCTTAACTATTTTTATATTTATTTTGATTTATGCCTAGTCATCCACTAGATAGCTTGCCTCAGGGAGAAAAGGGTCTTTTGCCTCAATCCAACCCCTCATCTGCACCTTGACACCTCAGTAACAGATCAAGCAGGAGATTGCCTGTTGGGGTGAAATGTGGTGGGGACATTGTGTGCCCCGTGGCTGCTATGGTAACCATGAAGGCCCATCAGGAACCCTGAACACGAGATGGCTAAAGGGACTTGGGTGAAACAAGAAGTCCTCAATGGCAGATTTGGTGGAGGAGCTGATGGCTTGTCACCCAATGGCTGTGAATGTGGATGAAGGTGGATGTAGGCCCTCTGAGCCCAATTTGCAATCAGACCACGCTAAGGCTGTTTGTCAATATGCAACAACATTCCCACGTTAAACAAAGCCACACACAGGTATCTCTAGATTAATTCAAGAGACGATCTTCCTCGCCACCGAGGGATTGTCACAAGTTTACCTCAACACCACAGATCCAGAAACATGACATTCACATGTCAAACTATGTAGTTCATGTGTATTGTGTATGTTTACACTGGAGACTCAGTGGAATGCTGCCATCAGCTCGCTCAGTGTTGATTGATAGATTTATTGTCATTACAACAAGTGCAACAAAATTTCTTCACACCCAATTGCCTCAGACAAAAAAAACAATTAATCCACAATTATTACAAGTTGAACGTAATAATGGCACACATCAGAATTAGAACAACCATACTTATACATTTGATTGTTTATGTACGCAAAATTTTAAGACAGTCCATCATCCGAATTGAGGCAATGTGAATGTGTGTGTGTGTGGGGGGGGGGCGTAGCAGTGTCCTGCGCAGCCACGAGCTCAGGGGGAGCGGCAGGGCGGAGGCAAGGGGGGGGTAGAGGTGAGGGGGAGAGATGGGACGTGCGTCATGAGTGCAGGTGAGATGAGTTTGTATCAGTCAGATGAGTTTGTATCAGTTTCTGTCAGTGTGTGCATAACATCTGGAGGTGCCTTGACAGCATCAGACTGTCGGGGAGGGCAGAAGATAAGAGGGCAGCCAAATGGTTCACCAAGGCCGTAGAAATTCTTCTGGAGGAAAACAGCGGGCGTTTTGACCTTTGGAGGCTGATAAGCCTGCCATGTTTAGGGTTGAGCATAGAAAACACATTTGCAGCTCCACTGACCAATCAAATCCAATTTATGAGTATTCCCTGGTCTCCGACACCTTTGGCGTACATTTGCTCCGAGATGTTATCCAACTTACGTCTGAGTTCAAGGGTTAACGCAGTCTGAGAATGTATCGCTTTGCCCAACTCATTAGTCGTGACAGACAGGTGAGGGATCGTTGTTCTGGTAGCAGCCGTCTTGCCAATTCTCCGGTAGGTCAGGGCAGCACATAAACCAATAAGTACCAGCCCTCCCACGATAAAACCAAATATAAATAAATCTTCAACGTCATTCACACAAAGTGGTACCAAGCATGCAACACGCCATTTCTCCCAAGCGTTGAGAACATAGCCGCAGGGTAGGTTCCATCTGGGCACGCAGGGTCCCACAGCCCTGATTACCTTGTTGAAAAAATGGTGTCAATAGCGTTCACAGACCAGCTGATCAATTCCATGGTTAATCCAATATAGTTTGAAGAATTCACAGTCCAGTGAAGTAGGGACTTGAAGGTTGGAGCAGAGACAGAGGAGAGAGGAGGAGATGCAACCGCCCTAGCTGGAGTCCCAAGCAAGATGTTGGAGAGCTCTCACTGGAATTTTAAGTGGAATAACAGGAAGTCATTTTTGGTGGAAATGCAGATCTTCATTTTATAGTCTTTACCATTTCACCACCTTTTAGTTTTGCCTGATCTTGTGTCATCATCGTGACTGCAAGGCATTACAAAATAATCCTTCACCACAAATATTGTAAGGATTTGAGTTCCATAAACTAAGGATAGAACCTGGGCCATTTCTTGGCACAGACAACCTAGTTAGTTGCCCAGGGTGCCACCTGGGAGCAGATATGAAAATTTCTTTCAATGAAATTCTCCAAGAAGATCCAATCCAATCCAATCCACTTTATTTATATAGCACATTTAAAAAACAGAACAGTTTCCAAGGTGCTGCACATAAAAATGATTAAACAACTATACAAAACAATAAACCCACTCAGATACTAATAAATAAATAAACATAAAAACAATAAAACAAATAAATAAAACACTGGGCCAAAGACAACAGAGGACCATACAACTCATGCAGAGCTAAAGCCAGAGAATAAAAGTGGGTAAATAAAAGATGACACATTAAGACTGAGTGTGTCCTATGTGTGTCCCTTCACACATAGTGCGAATTTGGTCGAATTGCGCATGAAGTGCACATGAAGCAGGAATCGTATGCAATATGTATAAATCGTAGCTGCCTCTAACGCCTCGTACACCTATTGCTACAACTATTTGCGCACACCAGTGGCTGAAAGACAGAGTGTGCGCTGTGAGAGCCCACTGAACCCTCTCGCGGCAGGTGTCGGCCAAATTCCAGCTGACACGCACAAACATCTAACACCGCTCACATGGCACTGAGAAAATGTGTGGCCATTCATACTGTTAATACAACAACAGTCAGCAGACGATCACTGTCGAGCTGAATGTGAAATTTGTCTAAGTGCCCCACGAGTGTGGCTTTGCAAACAGACACAGTGACACATTGGTGTTTGTGCTGAACTGACAGGTGGTATGTCCACCCACAGGAGCGGCTGTGGAGATCTGTGGATCTGGACATCACGGCTGGGGAACATGTACCGTGTTTGGACGGACATGTCTGCTTGCTGTCATCACGTGGACATAAATAAAAAAATATCGCTGCTGCAATGGGCACATTCACATACTGCCCCAGGTGATCTGGCCTGTCAGATCATAATACGCAGCAGGCGATCTGAATGTCACGTCATCTACGTGAGCTCTGTTCCACATGATGCGGTGTCTGTTCTGCGGTGCACCGTCCACAAGACATGCATGTCGGACTGGACACACCGCCAGCAGATGTGGACATGATAAGTGCACTCTGCTTCTCATACATGTCATTTCATGACTGCACGTCTGTGACCATGGGTCATCTACAGAGGAATAGACGGATCATACTTGTATTGTCCGCTTGATAAGAGGGGATTCAATAAAATGCGGTGTTTTTATATGGTGTGTGGTTTTATTTTTTTGTAAATATGCCCATGTCCTTCTTGATATCAGGCACTTTCTCACACCTTTCATAGGACAGCGATGGTCGCTCAGTGGTAAAGTTTCTGACTGGCATTCAGAGCTTTTGGAAAGTGCAGGTTTGAATCCCATGGGTGGCATGAAATTTTTATTTTCATAGTACACAGTGCAAGCAGCTGTGCGATATGTAACCACATGGCACAGCTGCTCGCACTGTGTTCCCGCATGCACAAACCGTTGCAGCGGCATCGTGCACACCTGCCCGTCGGCTCAATGTTTTTGTGGTTCACTCATACAAGCTGTTCTGCCGTGAGTCACCCTGAGTTGTACTTATTCCTACTATGTGTGAAGGGGCCTTTAAAGACAGACAGGGACCTCTTGTCATTTTCAAGCCCCATGACCAACAGAGTCCAATGTGATTTCCTGAAATACACATGGTAAGGGGAAATGCATTATGGTAAATTTTGCTTGTTTGAGTTGTTAACAGCGTTAGACTTCAGAAAAGATTTCAGCGTTTTGCTTCATACAATGGCTGATGACATGAGCAAAGGGAGCAATTTCAAGCAGGAATTCACAGTGAATTTCATGGTTCATGCGTCTTGAAGACGATGACGTCCTTTTGTAGTTGGCTGCTTGGCAGGAGATCTTTGAGTGTCAAAAGTGTCAGAAGCCTCGAGTATTAGAAATAAGTCCAATATAGGCTCTGAGGCCTGTTGGTGTTGGTGCTTATCTCCGGATTCCGTAGCATGAAGCATATGAGCGGCTACTACTGCCCTGGACAGGACGCCAGTCTGATGCAGGTTATTTCCCCAGCCAAAGTTGGTACTCATTTTTACAGCAGAGTGGACTGGAACAATGCAGATTGTGTCTTGTCCAACAGCACATAGAAGTAGCATGAACGGGATTCGAACCCGGGTCTACGTATTGGCAGGTCAGCTCTTTATCTGCATATTCCTTCACACTGTTGTCTAACAAGGCATACACGGGGTGGATATTTACTGTTGCGATGCCTGTTTACAGCTGCAGATGAAGTTTAAATCCTGCCATGTCTTTGTCGTGCGTTTAGGCTCAAACCTGATTATAACATTAGAATCTTGAATACGAGTCTGTTCAGCTTTAGATATGTTTTACTTTTGATGGATATTCCTGCACTTTCTGGAGGTACTAAACCCAGTTGCCTCGGGTTCAATCAGACGATGACCACCTACATCTTTGAGGAATGAACAAAGAATCTACTTCAAACTGGCAAAAACACTGGATTTGCATTTTTTTTTTATGTTTATTTTTGGTGGACATTTCAAAGGTTTGTGTAAAGGACTTATCATTTTCCTCGGTTCTCTTCATTCTTTCCTTTCTTCACCTCTCTATAACCCTATCTCCCTTTCTTTTGCACTTTCATTTATCTACCTCCTCTTTCTCTCCGCCCAGTCATCTATCTACTTCTTTATGTCGGAGCATTACAGAGACGTCAGAGTCAATGGTGTCCCAGTCAGCGGCACAGGTCAGGTAATGAATCTGGAGCCCTCTGCAGCCCGGTGAGTGGCGCAGAACCCTTTTATCACTCTGCTCAGTGCAGGCAGAACTGAGCGGGACAAGGGTAGAGCACGAGGAGGTCTGTGTTAGTGCGGACAGACCACCTTAAAGGCACTTCATCAGCGTATAATGTGGCCTTTCAGATAGAGCCTGACCTCGGCTAAAGGTGGCAGCAATCCACATCTGAAAACCTGCTCAGGTTGTTAAAGAGTCTGAAAGCCCCATTTAAATGATGGGGAAGGAACACAGAGCGGCCTAAATATCTCCTGAGTGTGAGACTTGGCTAAGTGTACTGGCATCTTGTTTTCTTTTTAGGCCTTTGTCGAGCTTTCGTGGCATTATTACGTTACAGATACGCACAACAGCAATGACAACTGGATCACAGTGATGAAAATTTACGAATCACGTTCAATGGTGTCTTCATGAAAACATGAGGCTATTTTATCCTAACGCCTTCAGGCATTTGAGTCATCTGTACATACCAAGCCTCCGTTTTCATGTATTCATTGTGTACTTTTATTTTATTGTTAATATGTATTTCTCACCCTTACTGACTTACTTTAGGCCAGCATCACATGAGACGATACATTCAAAATCTGGTAGTAGTGTTCCTTATGGTTCGGTAGAAAATACAGTATGATTTCTCAATGTAATACTGAGATGGTTGGAGTTAATGACTAACTTTTGGGAATGTTCAAAGTCCCAGAATCAGTGTTGTATTGGTTAAGGAAAGGAAAAAGAATATGCATGGGGATACTTTAAAATGTTCTTGTAACCTACAATATCCTCCTTTTCTAATTGGGTCCTCGGCCTTTAACATTGGGGGATCCTTGGGAAGAGCTTATGCAGTTGTGCAGTTAATAGACAAAGCTATAAATGATGCTGTTATATTAGCAAGAGAACACAGAACCAAGTCTTTAGGGTCCTGGCGGTTCTTGTCTCACTATATGTTCCTCACTATAAGCCATGGTCCCACCAAATAATGAAGAGTGAAAAATGAGCCACGCAGCAAACATTTTTGGTATCTGAGGACGTATTCAACAAATGTGGGAGAATAGTGGCTCTGAGAGGCAGAATATTTGGCTAACGAGGCTCATCTCTGAGTGTGACGCTAATTTCAAGAAGTTCAAAATTTAGCAGCAACAGCATGGGGCTGTTTGTGAACGAGGTACGAGGATTTTAGAGGCATGTTGTTGTGAGGACTAGGCTCTAAACATCCATTATCTGAGCGCCTGGCAGCTACGAGGACCTGGAGGCTATTTTTGACAGGCTCCGCCCTCTCGCGCACTACAATTCCACCTGCTTTGTACGCCAGATGCTGTATATAAATTAATTATTTTGTAGCGGATTACTCATTTTCTGTCAAAGCTTGGATGTTGAAAACACCTCAAATCACTTCTGGAATCACAGAGGATCGTTTCACCTGGACCCTTTTTTCCTCTCTCTCTCTTTCGTGCACTGAGGTGGAGAACGTATTTGAAGCAGCTTAATTATTTGTAATGTTTTTAATGTAATAGCTTGGTAAAACAGTTGCATTTTCATTCCTTCTATATAATCAGCTGTAAAAGTATGTTTATGATAGATTTAATATCTTGTTAATGGATCAGATGAGCTCTGCTGTGTGTTCGCACTGACACATGACTCGCACTCAAATGAGCATTTAGGCAGAACGCCAGCTTGCAAAGAATGGTTTTGCAGTCAATAACGGATGAACACAAAGTTAAAGTTGGATCATGAGGTGTGTTTAAAGTCGCGGAAGAAATAAACCAGCAAAGCCGCAGATGGAAAGGAAGCCAGCGAGAAGCAGCGCAGAGGCGACTTTCCAGGACGCAGAACGCCAGCGCGCGCAAAAGATCGGTTTTGCAGACATTAACGGATGACCACAAAGTTAAAGTTGCATCACGTGTTGAAACAAAATAAAACCAGCGAGAGGAAGCGCAGAGGCGACTGTCAAGGAACCCATGGCTCGGTTCTAGCTGGTCTGGTACGTTTAATGACTCTGGAACACAGATAAACAGCAGCCTGGTGCATAGCGCACACTGACCGGACTGTGCAGGAGCGTCTATTTTTGAATTGTGTTTAAAAAATGTGACAACATCTTGAATGGATGTTGTGAATTGAAAACTATGGAGCATATGGGGCGACATGAGCGATTCGAGGCTGGATGGGGCTCAAATGACAGGTCAGCCGTGGCTCACTAGAGGCTAATACTTGGCACATGTGAGGTACAGAGAGGCACACACACACACACCCATGCGTGGCCTCATTAGTCATGGCTTATTATTCGGTGGGACCGAGGCTTAACCAGTAACCTAAGGGGATGGTGGGTTAGGTCTTTGGTAGTAGTTCTCATTGGAGGATCCTTAGTACTGTGCTAATTGAATGGTTATTTAGGGAGACTAAACTGAGGTGTATCACTTGCAGTGTGAGGGAGAGTCTGCTGGCCCAGGACATGGCCACATTTCACCTGGCTGCTGCAGATGGATGGTTACTTTCAAGAGGTGAGGATGGGCCGGTTGTGTGCTGGTTGGTTGCCTTCTAGGACCTGTGTGATGGATGCTTCAACATGTGGCACCAGCGCATGCTCACAGTCCTGATCTTACTTGATGAACTTGGTCATTAGTCTGACATAATGTCTGTAGTCCAGATGTCTAGAATATGTGGACAAAGTCTCATTTTTCTTTTTGTCGCGTGATACTCTGACAGTGAAAGACAAAAGCTGCTGGGGACATCATACAAAGCTCAAAGGTGACCGTGAGTAGTATACACTGTGGTGATGACATTTCTGTCTGACCTTTTCTGCTCCCAAGTACAACTCAAAAAGGGGACAGGTGGAAACTTTCCTCAAATCTCTCATGGAAAATATTTTTTTTGAAATAGTGGCAGGTGTGGGAGCAGCTGACAGTGATGTAACTGGAACGAAAACATGGTTTACCCAATCAGATCTGAAAACAGACTCAAAATCAAATGTTTTAAACGAACAATAAACCAAATCTAAGAGTATCTGTCTTGGTATCAGCAAAAAAAAACAAACAAAAAAAAAAAAAAAACACTTTGGATCTCATAAAATCTTGTGCACTTACAGTTGTGTTCAAAATAAGAGCAGTGTGTTTAAAAAGAAAGTTAAAAACTCAAAATCCTTCAACTAGTTTTATTTCCACACACGCAAATGCATTGTGAACACTGCACATTCTATTCCAAATCCAGTGGTGGGCACAGATAACCAAAAATTTTAACTTCGATAACAGATAATCAGATAACTGAAAAGTTATCTTTTATAAAGATAAACCAATAAACCACCCTAAAATGTATCGGAAGTTACACATAACCGATAAATTCCAGTATTGTTTCTGGTACATTTGCAACTACTAAGAAGCTGAATTTGACTTTTAACACCACGATTGCTTTTGAAAGCATCAAAAGCGACCCAAATAATGAGCCAATGCTTGAACATGCTGCTCCTTGCTGGAAGCCGAAGCCGAAGCCGAAGCCGAAAGCCCAGCCCCAGCCCCAGCCCCAGCCCCAGCCCCAGCCCCAGCCCAGCCCCAGCCCAGCCACAGCCCCAGCCCCAGCCTGAGAGCAGCTACAAAGCGAGCTGTCTACCAATCACAATGCTCCGGTCAGGCGGAGGGTCTTGAAAAATAAAGTCATACCAACTTACGGTTTTGTGTAAATACTGATAGAATAACTCCATTAATGTCAATTCTGTCATTTGTACAAAGTTAAATATAACAATATCTTTTAATGTTGAATAATGCACTAATTCTGAGGTTTATAACAAAAGACTGATCGCAAAGGATTCTGGGTAAAAGTGCCTCTGCTAAACACTGATTGGTTCAGTCATTCCTTATAGTAAACCAACACGTTGATGTGACGTGTGTCGTGGTGTTTAAAGATAAATGTGCTTTTGTAAAATATTCCATTTTTATTAGTAAAAATAGGCATTTTTACGGAGCCCTGAAAGTGTCATTGCAAAATGTTTTGCATGTGGAGAGAATGTGCGCAAGTTTTATTAGTGTCGTGCGCACGTTTTATGATCTCCTGCATCATGTAGTGTACATGGAGTAACAAGCTGCGTTTAACATCTCACGACCACCTCCTGCTGCTGAAGAGCAACAAGCGTCCAATCCGCTCGCACTGTGCCTGTGCAAACACGCAGAGCTGTCTTGTAATGTTTTTTTGTTGTTGTTGTTGTTGCTGTTATTTTGTTTTATTTTTAAACTTAATTTGTAAAAAAGAAAGCCATTTGCAAAGCCAAAAAGTTGATTTGACAACCATCTAACCGGGTCAAAATAAATAGAACACTGCCATCTACTGGTGCCCAGATGCTTAGTACTTAGGGTGAATACTGCCATGAACACTACTGGCCAGTAGATGGCAGTAGAGGCCTTGAAAACTTGGCAAAACAAAATTCCAGGAAATCCGTTGTCTGCTACATTTAAGATGCGTGGAATTTAACAAACGCAAATACAATAACGTCTATATATTCACGAGAGTTTTAGGCACTAGAGTTTAATGCTGCTGGCTGTGGAGCCTGAACAGAGTGTCTGAAATGCATTTGTCCTGTGCGTGAACTACTGAGATTACCCTATCCTACCCATAATGCACTGCTGAGCACAGCATGTGCTCACAAAACCTTAAAAATTAGCACATTACTTTAAAACTTAAAACATATATCTGATATTTTCACTTTATAAAACTTCAGACATGACAGTAATTTTAAATAACTTGTCCAAAATTAGTTTGGTTAAAATTTGAACCATAAGTTACAAATGTATGCCTCTGTATGACTTGGGTGATATTGCCATTATGTCAGTATGGTGTTAAAGAAAATTATTTATTTTTTGGTGACCAGTTCTTTTTTGCCTGCAGAGGATAGAGTGTTTTTTCCTGAAAGCTGCTCTCTTTTGTTTGCAGTGAGTTAAAACTATATATCTTTTAGGAAACTTTTAACAGGTAAGTCTTCAACTGAATGTAAATTTTAAAAAATGCTTTTTACTGTTCAGCTTGGTTTACTATGTTATCAATCCTAAGTTATCGGACCACAATTATCGGAAGAGAATTAGTCCGATAATGGTTTTTTAAAGTTATATAAAAGATAATCCGATAATGAAACATTATCTTCGATAATTATCTGTTATCGGATTATCGGAAGTGTGCCCCCACTGTCCAAATCAAAACATGATGAAAAGTTTATCAAATATGTCATTACTTTACAGAGATCCCGACCCAGCCACACACCACTCCTCATCAATGACACAGCGGTGGAGGTTGTCAGCAGCACCAAGTTCCTGTGGGTGCACATTACAGATAACCTCAGCTGGTCACTTCACACCACCTCCTGGCAAGAGAGCTCAGCAGTGTCTGCATTTCCTGCACGGATGAGAAGCGCCTCCTTCCCCCTTGCCTCCTCCCCACCTTCTATAGAGGGACCATCGAGAGCCTGCTGACCAGCTGCATCTCCGTCTGGTCTGGGAGACTGTAAGGCTTCAGACTGGAAGTCCTTGCAGAGAGTGGTCAGGACAGCGGAGAAGATCCTTGGGAATCCACCCATCAAGACATTGCCCACAGGCGATGCCTACCCAGAGCTCACCAGAGGTTCCGCAGCATGTGTTGCAGAACAGCCAGATTCAAAAACAGTTATTTTCCACTGGCCATCAGACTGTTAAATGCCACTAACCCCACTCCCCTGCACTTCTCGGACTGTTGGTACTGTTTTAAGAAAACTTGAGTGCAAACTATCTGTGCAATATTCCAGACACAGTGAGGAAAATAGGTATTTGAACAACTTGTGATTTTTCAAGTTCTCCCACTTAGAAATCATGGGAGGGTCTGAAATTTAATCTGAGGTGCATGTCCACTCGTGAGAGACATAATCTAAAAAAATAAATAAATCTAGAAATCACAATGTATGAGTTTTTTAATCACCTATTTTGTATGTTACTGCTTGCAAATAAGTATTTGAACACTGATTTGAAATCAATGTTAATATTTGGTACAGTAGCCTCTTGTTTGCAATTACAGAGGTCAACGTTTCCTGTAGTTTTTCACCAGGTTTGCACACACTGCAGCAGGGATTTTGCTCCACTCCTCCATACAGATCTTCTCCAACATCTTTCAGTTTGGCGTTTCAGCTCCCTCCAAAGATTTTCTATTGAGTTCAGGTATGAAGACTGGCCAGGCCACTCCCGGACCTTGAAAGGCTTCTTACGGAGCCCCTCCTAGCTGCCTGGCTGTGTGTTTGGGGTCATTGTCATGCTGGACAACCCAGCCATGACCATCTTCAATGGTTCTTACTGAGGGAAGGAGGTTGTTTGCCAAAATCTCGCAATACATGACCCCATCCATCCTTCAATACGGTGCAGTTGTCCTGTCCCCTTTGCAGAAGAGCACCCCCAGAGTATGATGTTTCCACACCCCATGCTTCACAGTTGGGATGGTTTTCTTGGGGTTGTTCTAATCCTCTAAACATGGGAAGTGGAGTTGATTCCAAAAAGCTCTATTCTGGTCTTATCTGACCACATGACCTTCTCCCATGCCTCCTCATGGATCATTCAGATGGTCACTGGTGAACTGTCAAACGGGCCTGGACATGTGCTGCTTGAGCAGGGGGACCTTGCTGCCCCCTTGCAAGATTTTAAACCATGACAGCATCAAGGTGTTCACTAGTAATCTTTGTTGACTGTGGTCCCAGTCCTCGTCAGGTCATTGACCAGGTGTAGTTCTGAGCTGTCTCAATCCATCATCCTATACCCCACAAAGTGAGATCTTGCCATGGGGAATCCCAGACCGAGGGAGACTGAACAGTCATCTTGTGTTTTCTTCTTCACGTTTCCTAATAATAATCATAACAGTTGTTGTCTTTCTACTAAGCTGCCTTGCCTGTTGTCCTGTAAATCAATCCCAGCCTTGTGCAGGTCTACAAGTTTGTGTTCCCTGGTGTCCTTAGACAGCTCTTTGGTCTTGGTTATGGTGGACAGGTTGGAGTGTGATTGATTGAGTGTGTGAATAGGTGTCTTTTATACAGGTATCAAGTTCAAACAGGTGCAATTAATACAGGTAAAGAGTGCTTCTTAAAGAAAAAAAATAACAGGTCTTTGAGAGCCAGAATTCTTGCTGGTTGGTAGGTGTTCAAATACTTATTTGCAGCAGTAACATGCAAATAAATTATTAAAAAATCATACATTATGATTTCCGGATTTTTTTTTTTATTTTTAGATTATGTCTCTCACAGTGGACATGCACCTAAGATGAAAATTTCAGACCCCTCCATGATTTCTAAGTGGGAGAACTTGCAAAATCGCAGAGTGTTCAAATACTTATACACACACACACACACACACACACACACACACATTTCATAGGTATTCATAACTTGTTCCAGTTTTTGCTGTGTACTCCGGTAGCCAAGCAATGACATTTCATTGCCAGACTCACTGTTGTGTTTTTGTGCAATGACAATAAAAAAAAGTCTAAGTCTAAAAAGAATATTCCTGGAATATCCCCCGGACAATATCAATTGTCTTCCTGGGGCCAGAGCAGGCGACATCGAAGGACATTTGAAATTGCTGGCTAAGGCTAAGCGTAAATTTGGTAAGATTGTAATTCACGTCGGCAGTAATGACACTCGGTTACGCCAATCGGAGGTCACTAAAATTAACATTAAATCGGTGTGTAACTTTGCAAAAACAATGTCGGACTCTGTTGTTTTCTCTGGGCCCCTCCCCAATCAGACCGGGAGTGACATGTTTAGCCGCATGTTCTCCTTGAATTGCTGGCTGTCTGAGTGGTGTCCAAAAAATTAGGTGGGCTTCATTGACAATTGGCAAAGCTTCTGGGGAAAACCTGGTCTTGTTAGGAGAGACGGCATCCATCCCACTTTAGATGGAGCAGCTCTCATTTCTAGAAATCTGGCCAATTTTCTTGGATCCTCCAAACTGTGACTGTGCAGCGTTGGGACCAGGAGGCAGAGCTGTGGTCTTACACACCTCTCTGCAGCTTCTCTCCCCCTGCCATCCCCTCATTACCCCATCCCCGTAGAGACGGTGCCTGCTCCCAGACTACCAATAACCAGCAAAAATCTATTTAAGCATAAAAATTCAAAAAGAAAAAATAATATAGCACCTTCAACTGCACCACAGACTAAAACAGTTAAATGTGGTCTATTAAACATTAGGTCTCTCTCTTCTAAGTCCCTGTTGGTAAATGATATAATAATTGATCAACGTATTGATTTATTCTGCCTAACAGAAACCTGGTTACAGCAGGATGAATATGTTAGTTTAAATGAGTCAACCCCCCGAGTCACACTAACTGTCAGAATGCTCGTAGCACGGGCCGTGTCGGAGGATTAGCAGCAATCTTCCATTTCAGCTTATTAATTAATCAAAAACCCAGACAGAGCTTTAATTCATTTGAAAGCTTGTCTTTTAGTCTTGTCCATCCAAATTGGAAGTCCCAAAAAACAGTTTTATTTGTTATTATCTATCGTCCACCTGGTCGTTACTGTGAGTTTCTCTGTGAATTTTCAGACCTTTTGTCTGACTTAGTGCTTAGCTCAGATAAGATAATTATAGTGGGCGATTTTAATATCCACACAGATGCTGAGAATGACAGCCTCAACACTGCATTTAATCTATTATTAGACTCTATCGGCTTTGCTCAAAAAGTAAATGAGTCCACCCACCACTTTAATCATATCTTAGATCTTGTTCTGACTTATGGTATGGAAATAGAAGACTTAACAGTATTCCCTGAAAACTCCCTTCTGTCTGATCATTTTTTAATAACATTTACATTTACCCTGATGGACTACCCTGCAGTGGGGAATAAGTTTCATTACGCTAGAAGTCTTTCAGAAAGCGCTGTAACTAGGTTTAAGGATATGATTCCTTCGTTATGTTCTCTAATGTCATATACCAACACAGAGCAGAGTAGCTACCTAAACTCTGTAAGGGAGTTAGAGTATCTCGTCAATAGTTTTACATCCTCTTTGAAGACAACTTTGGATGCTGTAGCTCCTCTGAAAAAGAGAGCTTTAAATCAGAAGTGTCTGACTCCGTGGTATAACTCACAAACTCATAGCTTAAAGCAGATAACCCGTAAGTTGGAGAGGAAATGGCGTCTCACTAATTTAGAAGATCTTCACTTAGCCTGGAAAAAGAGTTTGTTGCTCTATAAAAAAGCCCTCCGTAAAGCTAGGACATCTTTCTACTCATCACTAATTGAAGAAAATAAGAATAACCTCAGGTTTCTTTTCAGCACTGTAGCTAGGCTGACAAAGAGTCAGAGCTCTATTGAGCTGAGTATTCCATTAACTTTAACTAGTAATGACTTCATGACTTTCTTTGCTAACAAAATTTTGACTATTAGAGAAAAAATTACTCATAACCATCCCAAAGATGTATCGTTATCTTTGGCTGCTTTCAGTGATGCCGGTATTTGGTTAGACTCTTTCTCTCTGGTTGTTCTGTCTGAGTTATTTTCATTGGTTGCTTCGTCCAAACCATCGGCATGTTTATTGGACCCCATTCCTGCCAGGCTGCTCAAGGAAGTCCTACCATTATTTAATGCTTCAATCTTAAATATGATCAATCTATCTTTGTTAGTTGGTTATGTACCACAGGCCTTTAAGGTGGCAGTAATTAAACCATTACTTAAAAAGCCATCACTTGCCCAGCTATCTTAGCTAATTATAGGCCAATTTCCAACCTTCCTTTTCTCAAAGATTCTCAGATTCTTGAGAGGGTAGTTTGTTAAAACAGTTAACTGATTCACCTGCAGAGGAATGGTCTATTTGAAGAGTTTCAGTCAGGTTTTAGAATTCATTATAGTACAGAAACAGCATTAGTGAAGGTTACAAATGATCTTCTTATGGCTTCGGACAGTGGACTTATCTCTGTGCTTGTTCTGTTGGACCTCAGTGCTGCTTTGATACTGTTGACCATAAAATTTATTACAGAGATTAGAGCATGTTAGGTATTAAAGGCACTGCGCTGCGGTGGTTTGAATCATATTTGTCTAATAGATTACAGTTTGTTCATGTAAATGGGGAATCTTCTTCACAGACTAAAGTTAATTATGGAGTTCCACAAGGTTCTGTGCTAGGACAATTTTATTCACTTTATACATGCTTCCCTTAGGCAGATTATTAGACGTATTGCTTAAATTTTCATTGTTTACGCAGATGATACCCAGCTTTATCTATCCATGAAGCCAGAGGATACACACCAATTAGCTAAACCGCAGGATTGTCTTACAGAAAAGACATGGATGACCTCTAATTTCCTGCTTTTAAACTCAATAAACCTGAAGTTATTGTACTTGGCCCCACAAATCTTAGAAAGCATGGTGTCTAACCAGATCGTTACTCTGGATGGCATTTTCCTGATCTCTAGTAATACTGGAGAAATCTTGGAGTAATTTTGATCAGGATATGTCATCAAAGCGCATATCAAACAAATATGTAGGACTGCCTTTTTGCATTTACGCAATATCTCTAAAAATCAGAAAGGTCTTGTCTCAGAGTGATGCTGAAAAACTAATTCATGCATTTATTTCCTCTAGGCTGGACTATTGTAATTCATTATTATCAGGTTGTCCTAAAGTTCCCTAAAAAGCCTTCAGTTGGTTCAGAATGCTGCAGCTAGAGTACTGACGGGGACTAGCAGGAGAGAGCATATCTCACCCGTGTTGGCCTCTCATTGGCTTCCTGTTAATTCTAGAATAGAATTTAAAATTCTTCTTCTTACTTATAAGGTTTTGAATAATCAGGTGCCATCTTATCTTAGGGACCTCGTAGTACCATATTACCCCATTAGAGCGCTTCATTCTCAGACTGCGGGCTTACTTGTAGTTCCTAGGGTTTGTAAGAGTAGAATGGGAGGCAGAGCCTTCAGCTTTCAGGCTCTCCTGTGGAACCAGCTCCCAATTCAGATCAGGGAGACAGATACCCTCTCTACTTTTAAGATTAGGCTTAAAACTTTCCTTTTCGCTAAGGCTTATAGTTAGGGCTGGATCGGGTGACCCTGGACCATCCGTTGGTTATGCTGCTTAGACGTAGATTGTGGGGGGTTCCCATGATGCACTGTTTCTTTCTTTTTGCTCCGTATGCATCACTCTGCATTTAATCATTAGTGATCGATCTCTGCCCCCCTTCACGGCATGTCTTTTTCCTTTTTTTCCCTCAGCCCCAACCAGTCTCAGCAGAAGACTGCCCCTCCCTGAGCCTGGTTCTGCTGGAGGTTTCTCTGTTAAAAGGGAGTTTTTCCTTCCCACTGTTGCCAAGTGCTTGCTCATAGGGGGTCGTTTTGACCGTTGGGGTTTTCATAATTATTGTATGGCCTTGCCTTACAATATGGAGCGCCTTGGGCAACTGTTTGTTGTGATTTGGCGCTATATAAGAAAAAAGTGATTGATTGATGATATTAGCCTGTTCAAAAAATATCAGTGTCTTCATTTTTCTTTCTGTGACTTATTTCAGGATGAGATAGTGATGTTTTTCCTGCTGGTTGTCATTCATTTCGAGTAAATGGGTCATTCCAGACATTGTTCAGAAGAACAGCGTAGTTTGATTAAAATTGGTTGTAGAGAAGAAACATATAAAGTACAGGAAATGAGACCAGCTAGATAAAAATGATCTTAATGCTTCAAAATGGCAATAAAACCAGAAAGACGTGAAAGAAAACAGAAAACCATCATTCAAATGGATCAAAGAACAGACACATACAGTAGTGTTCAGAATAATAGTAGTGCTATGTGACTAAAAGATTAATCCAGGTTTTGAGTATTTCTTATTGTTACATGGGAAACAAGGTACCAGTAGATTCAGTAGAGTCTCACAAATCCAACAAGGACCAAGCATTCATGATATGCACAGTCTTAAGGCTATGAAATGGGCTATTAGTAAAAAAAAGTAGAAAAGGGGTGTTCACAATAATAGTAGTGTGGCATTCAGTCAGTGAGTTCGTCAATTCTGTGGAACAACAGGTGTGAATCAGGGTGTCCCCTATTTAAGGATGAAGCCAGCCTGTTGAACATGCTTTTCTCTTTGAAAGCCTGAGGAAAATTGGACGTCAAGACCACTTGTTCGGAAGAACAGCGTAGTTTGATTAAAAAGTTGATTGGAGAGGGGAAAAACTATACGCAGGTGCAAAAAATTATAGGCTGTTCATCTACAATGACTCCAATGCTTTAAAATGGACAAAAAAAAAACGATGCGTGAAAGAAAACGGAAACACCATCAAATGGAAGAAGAATAACCAGAATGGCAAAGGCTCACCAATTGATCAGCTCCAGGATGATCAAAGACAGTCTGGAGTTACTGTAAGTGCTGTGACGGTTAGAAGATGTCTGTGTGAAGCTAATTTATTTGCAAGAATCCCCCGCAAACTCCCTTGTAAATAAAGACATGTGCAGAAGAGGTTACAATTTGCCAAAGAACACATCAACTGGCCTAAAGAGAAATGGAGGAATTTTGTGGACTGATGAGAGTAAAATTGTTCTTTGGGGTCCAAGGGCCACAGACAGTTTGTGAGACGACCCCCAAACTCAATTCAAGCCCAGTTCACAGTGAAGACATGAAGCATGGTGGTGGAAGCATCATGATATGGGCATGTTTCTCCTACTATGGTGTTGGCCTACTATATCGCCATACCAGGTATCATGGATCAGTTTGCATATGTCAAAATACTTGAAAAGGTCATGTTGCCTTATGCTGAAGAGGACATGCCCTTGAAATGGATGTTTCAACAAGACAATGACCCCAAGCACACTAGTACACACGCAAAATCTTGGTTCCAAACAACAAAATTAATGCCTCGCAGATGTGAAGAAATCATGAAAAACTGTGGTTATACAACTAAATACAGTTTAGTGATTCACAGGATTGCTAAAAAAAGGAGTTTGAACATAATAGTTTAAGTTTGTAGGTCAACAGCAGATGCTACTATTATTGTGACACCCTGTTTCTACTTTTTTTTTTTTTACTAATAGCCCAATTTCATAGCCTTAAGAGTGTGCATATCATGAATGCTTGATCTTGTTGGATTTGTGAGAATCTACTGAATCTACTGATACCTTGTTTCCCATGTAACAATAAGAATATACTCAAAACCGGATTAGTCTTTTAGTCACATAGCACTACTGTTATTCTGAACACTACTGTAGACTCAGACAGTGATCAGCTCCAGGGTGATCAAAGGTCTAAAGATACCTGTGGTACTGTAACAATCAGAAGACGCCTATGTGAAGACAAACTATGGACAAGAGACCCCACAAAGGTGCTGAAAAGTTACAGTTTGGCAAAGAACAAACTGATGATCTCAAGAGAAAATGGAGCACATTTTATCGACTGATGAAGACAGACTGTTCTTTCTGGGTCTTGGAGCCACAGACAGTTGTCAGATGACCCCCAAAACTGAATTCAAGCCACAGTCCACTGTGAAGACAGTGAAGCCTGGTGGAGTCATGATATGGGGATGTTTCTCATGCTCTGGTGTCGGGTCTTGATCTCATACCATGGACCATGGATCAGTTTGAACACATCAGAGTATTGAAGACTTCATGTTGTCTCATGCAGAAGAGGAAATGCCCTTAAATGGGTGTTCAACAAGACAACGACCCCAAACAACCAGCAAGTGAGCATCATCTTGATTCCAGACCAACAAAATTAACGTTATGGAGTGGCCACCCCAGTCCCAGGACCTTAATCCAAAAAAAACCTGTGGGGTGACATCATAAATACTGTTTCTGAGGAAAACCAAGAAATGTAGAGGACCGGTGGGATGTCATCCACTAGTCCTGGACTGGAAACCTGTTCACAGTGACCAAAGGTGTTCGAGTCCATGAAACACAAATGTGAAGCAGTTTTAAGAAAGAGTGGTTATACAACTAAATATTAGTTCAGTGATTCACAGTACTTGTACAGAGGCACCACAGTTGAAAACCCTTTTGGATGATGACCTTAGCAGTTCAGAGTGACATCAAAACGTTTGATTGTCCCCTGGGCAACCATGCTCTGAGAGGCACGCCCACACAGGAGGGTTACAACTCCATTTCCAAAATGAGTTAGCTTTGGTGAAATATCTTAAAGTCCAAAACAAAGCTCCCAGATATAGCAGGTAAAATAAGTATTGAACATTTCACCATTTGTCTCAGTAAATATATTTCTAAGGTACTACTGACATAAAATTTTCACCAGATGTCATAACAACCCACTTCATCTGCACATACCAAAAAAAAATAAATAAATCAAACCATATATGTCCAGAAATTAGGTGTAATAAAAGATTCAAATTTATTATACCATTGGGTAAATTTGGTTTGCAGTGAGTGAGTCATCTCATTTTGTAAACACACAGAACAAGACAAAGTGACGACAGTGCTAAGGCTAAAAGAACAACAAAGGATGACCCCAAGATAAAAAGCGCAAGATGAGTGAAAACATCATTAGATAAAAGCTTAAAAGCATATCATACCAAGCCCAAGGATCAAAATGTGCTGTTTATAAAAACAAGGTAAAAGAAACTATACGTTTTTGTAATGTTTGATTTTACAAGCTGGTACCCTGAACTTCCGACCAGTGGAGATGTTGTGGTGTTTGAACCATTGAACTTTTGAGGATTAACTAGTAACTATTACAAGTTAATCTGCACATACCTCATAGCCAGACGTCCGGTCCTGAACACATGAACACATTATTATTTTAGGATTTTGCCTGTGCCATCTGACAAGGGGACTGACAATGGAAACCAGCCTATGGCTGCAATTGTGTACATTTACATTTTTATTTGTATTTCTTCTATCAAGAAAATGTTCATTAATGCACGTTGTGCCTCTTAGCAAATAAATTGAAATTGAAATGAAGCAGAGGAGAGCAAGTCAAGCATCAGAACAACCTACAGCGGTGGTGTCCAAAGGATTCCAGAAAGGGCCAAGAGGGTGCAGGATTTCATTGAAACCACTGAGTCCAGCAGGTGATTTCACTAATTAACACCACTTTGTGCAGATGGGATGAGTTATTTGTGGGCAGCACGGTGGAATAGTGGTTAGCACTGTTGCCTCACAGCAAGAAGGTCATGGTATCGATTCCCACCTGTGGCCTTCCTGTGTGGAGTTTGCATGTTCTAGCTGTGTTCGCGTGAGTTTCCTCCAGGTGGTCCGGCTTCCTCCCACATTTAAAGACATGCAGGTTAGGTGAATTGGAAACTTAATAATTGCCCAGGTCTCCCTTGCAAAAAAATCTTGATCTCAATGGGACTAGAGTGCCTTAATTGAGAGAGTGGCAACATGACGAGTCGAAAAAAAAAAAAAAAACAGTCACGTGACTCCTGGTGCCATCTTGGGTTCAAAATAGCATTCACTGTTAATGTGTCTGCATGTAAATCCAGCTATTTTATTTATTTATTCGCTGAAAATACCGGGTTGTTGTGCATTTGGAGGCACGAACACACACAACAGGGGCTTCAAGATGTACAGATTCCCTTCAGATCCAAACAGAAGAAAAATTTGGGAAAATAAAGTCAGCCACGTGGGATGGAAGCCGTCATCAGCAAAGTTTTGCAAGGTAAATTTATTGTTCAGCCCCATGTAAAACTCACCTCGTCATCGTATAAACCAGATCACAGTCAGCGGACAAAAAAGTCCCAAAGTTTTTGTATTATTTCCATGTAATAAACAATGTATATAACAGATTTTAGGACGGATTTTGTATAACGGATATTTCGCTCACATCGGATAAAATGTCCCGTCTGATCGCAATGTACTTCCATTAAAAACCCCGTGCAGTCTGGATGTGCACAGTAACAGAGGTACAAAAAGTTCAGTGCTCTGACACTCTGCGATTTGAAGAAAGTGGGAGAGGAGTCATTTCTGCGATTAAAACTGACCACTTATTTTTTTCACACCGTGCTCAGACTCGGACCCGCAGCAGGGACATGCATCGGTTAAAACAGACACAAAAGGCTGTGATTTGACACTTTTCTGGTTTCACTGGTTCATCTGCTATCATATTTTAGTAGTTTTTGCAGTGCACGCTGATTACAAATGGATCACAAAAGTCTGCACATTTACAGCACAAAGTCGGTAAAGAGGAAATTGTACAGCTTACCTTTGATTTGGAGGTGATGATTGAAGAACGAAAAGCTTGTTGAGGGTCAAATTAATCCAGAATAAAGCAAAATCCAGAGAGGGAGATCTTTAAAACTGTCACACACGTCATTGCATGACACTGAGTTACAGAGTGCAGCTGCATGAATCAGGCTTTAAATTAATTAAATAAATCATCATAAATTGTAAATATTTGTAAATTTGATAGCTTAACTATTTTATATTTATTTTGATTTATGCCTATCATCCACTAGATAGCTTGCCTCAGGGAGAAAGGGTCTTTTGCCTCAATCCAACCCCTCATCTGCACCTTGACACCTCAGTAACAGATCAAGCAGGAGATTGCCTGTTGGGGTGAAATGTGGTGGGGACATTGTGTGCCCCGTGGCTGCTATGGTAACCATGAAGGCCCATCAGGAACCCTGAACACGAGATGGCTAAAGGGACTTGGGTGAAACAAGAAGTCCTCAATGGCAGATTTGGTGGAGGAGCTGATGGCTTGTCACCCAATGGCTGTGAATGTGGATGAAGGTGGATGTAGGCCCTCTGAGCCCAATTTGCAATCAGACCACGCTAAGGCTGTTTGTCAATATGCAACAACATTCCCACGTTAAACAAAGCCACACACAGGTATCTCTAGATTAATTCAAGAGACGATCTTCCTCGCCACCGAGGGATTGTCACAAGTTTACCTCAACACCACAGATCCAGAAACATGACATTCACATGTCAAACTATGTAGTTCATGTGTATTGTGTATGTTTACACTGGAGACTCAGTGGAATGCTGCCATCAGCTCGCTCAGTGTTGATTGATAGATTTATTGTCATTACAACAAGTGCAACAAAATTTCTTCACACCCAATTGCCTCAGACAAAAAAACAATTAATCCACAATTATTACAAGTTGAACGTAATAATGGCACACATCAGAATTAGAACAACCATACTTATACATTTGATTGTTTATGTACGCAAAATTTTAAGACAGTCCATCATCCGAATTGAGGCAATGTGAATGTGTGTGTGTGTGGGGGGGGGGCGTAGCAGTGTCCTGCGCAGCCACGAGCTCAGGGGGAGCGGCAGGGGCGGAGGCAAGGGGGGGGGTAGAGGTGAGGGGGAGAGATGGGACGTGCGTCATGAGTGCAGGTGAGATGAGTTTGTATCAGTCAGATGAGTTTGTATCAGTTTTCTGTCAGTGTGTGCATAACATCTGGAGGTGCCTTGACAGCATCAGACTGTCGGGGAGGGCAGAAGATAAAGAGGGCAGCCAAATGGTTCACCAAGGCCGTAGAAATTCTTCTGGAGGAAAACAGCGGGCGTTTTGACCTTTGGAGGCTGATAAGCCTGCCATGTTTAGGGTTGAGCATAGAAAACACATTTGCAGCTCCACTGACCAATCAAATCCAATTTATGAGTATTCCCTGGTCTCCGACACCTTTGGCGTACATTTGCTCCGAGATGTTATCCAACTTACGTCTGAGTTCAAGGGTTAACGCAGTCTGAGAATGTATCGCTTTGCCCAACTCTTAGTCGTGACAGACAGGTGAGGGATCGTTGTTCTGGTAGCAGCCGTCTTGCCAATTCTCCGGTAGGTCAGGGCAGCACATAAACCAATAGTACCAGCCCTCCCACGATAAAACCAAATATAAATAATCTTCAACGTCATTCACACAAAGTGGTACCAAGCATGCAACACGCCATTTCTCCCAAGCGTTGAGAACATAGCCGCAGGGTAGGTTCCATCTGGCACGCAGGGTCCCACAGCCCTGATTACCTTGTTGAAAAAATGGTGTCAATAGCGTTCACAGACCAGCTGATCAATTCCATGGTTAATCCAATATAGTTTGAAGAATTCACAGTCCAGTGAAGTAGGGACTTGAAGGTTGGAGCAGAGACAGAGGAGAGAGGAGGAGATGCAACCGCCCCTAGCTGAGTCCCAAGCAAGATGTTGGAGAGCTCTCACTGGAATTTTAAGTGGAATAACAGGAAGTCATTTTGGTGGAAATGCAGATCTTCATTTTATAGTCTTTACCATTTCACCACCTTTAGTTTTGCCTGATCTTGTGTCATCATCGTGACTGCAAGGCATTACAAAATATCCTTCACCACAAATATTGTAAGGATTTGAGTTCCATAAACTAAGGATAGAACCTGGGCCATTCTTGGCACAGACAACCTAGTTAGTTGCCCAGGGTGCCACCTGGGAGCAGATATGAAAATTTCTTTCAATGAAATTCTCCAAGAAGATCCAATCCAATCCAATCCACTTTATTTATATAGCACATTTAAAAAACAGAACAGTTTCCAAGGTGCTGCACATAAAATGATTAAACAACTATACAAAACAATAAACCCACTCAGATACTATAAATAAATAAACATAAAAACAATAAAACAATAAATAAAACACTGGGCCAAAGACAACAGAGGACCATACAACTCATGCAGAGCTAAAGCCAGAGAATAAAAGTGGGTAAATAAAAGATGACACATTAAGACTGAGTGTGTCCTATGTGTGTCCCTTCACACATAGTGCGAATTTGGTCGAATTGCGCATGAAGTGCACATGAAGCAGGAATCGTATGCAATATGTATAAATCGTAGCTGCCTCTAACGCCTCGTACACCTATTGCTACAACTATTTGCGCACACCAGTGGCTGAAAGACAGAGTGTGCGCTGTGAGAGCCCACTGAACCCTCTCGCGGCAGGTGTCGGCCCAAATTCCAGCTGACACGCACAAACATCTAACACCGCTCACATGGCACTGAGAAAATGTGTGGCCATTCATACTGTTAATACAACAACAGTCAGCAGACGATCACTGTCCGAGCTGAATGTGAAATTTGTTCTAAGTGCCCCACGAGGTGTGGCTTTGCAAACAGACACAGTGACACATTGGTTTTTGTGCTGAACTGACAGGTGGTATGTCCACCCACAGGAGCGGCTGTGGGATCTGTGGATCGGACATCACGGCTGGGGAACATGTACCGTGTTTGGACGGACATGTCTGCTTGCTGTCATCACGTGGACATAAATAAAAAAATATCGCTGCTGCAATGGGCACATTCACATACTGCCCCAGGTGATCTGGCCTGTCAGATCATAATACGCAGCAGGCGATCTGAATGTCACGTCATCTACGTGAGCTCTGTTCCACATGATGCGGTGTCTGTTCTGCGGTGCACCGTCCACAAGACATGCATGTCGGACGGGACACACCCGCCAGCAGATGTGGACATGATAAGTGCACTCTGCTTCTCATACATGTCATTTCATGACTGCACGTCTGTGACCATGGGTCATCTACAGAGGAATAGACGGATCATACTTGTATTGTCCGCTTGATAAGAGGGGATTCATAAAATGCGGTGTTTTTATATGGTGTGTGGTTTTATTTTTTTGTAAATATGCCCATGTCCTTCTTGATATCAGGCACTTTCTCACACCTTTCATAGGACAGCGATGGTCGCTCAGTGGTAAAGTTTCTGACTGGCATTCAGAGCTTTTGGAAAGTGCAGGTTTGAATCCCATGGGTGGCATGAAATTTTTATTTTCATAGTACACAGTGCAAGCAGCTGTGCGATATGTAACCACATGGCACAGCTGCTCGCACTGTGTTCCCGCATGCACAAACCGTTGCAGCGGCATCGTGCACACCTGCCCGTCGGCTCAATGTTTTTGTGGTTCACTCATACAAGCTGTTCTGCCGTGAGTCACCCTGAGTTGTACTTATTCCTACTATGTGTGAAGGGGCCTTTAAAGACAGACAGGGACCTCTTGTCATTTTCAAGCCCCATGACCAACAGAGTCCAATGTGATTTCCTGAAATACACATGGTAAGGGGAAATGCATTATGGTAAATTTTGCTTGTTTGAGTTGTTAACAGCGTTAGACTTCAGAAAAGATTTCAGCGTTTTGCTTCATACAATGGCTGATGGACATGAGCAAAGGGAGCAATTTCAAGCAGGAATCACAGTGAATTTCATGGTTCATGCGTCTTGAAGACGATGACGTCCTTTTGTAGTTGGCTGCTTGGCAGGAGATCTTTGAGTGTCAAAAGTGTCAGAAGCCTCGAGTATTAGAAATAAGTCCAATATAGGCTCTGAGGCCTGTTGGTGTTGGTGCTTATCTCCGGATTCCGTAGCATGAAGCATATGAGCGGCTACTACTGCCCTGGACAGGACGCCAGTCTGATGCAGGTTATTTCCCCAGCCAAAGTTGGTACTCATTTTTACAGCAGAGTGGACTGGAACAATGCAGATTGTGTCTTGTCCAACAGCACATAGAAGTAGCATGAACGGGATTCGAACCCGGGTCTACGTATTGGCAGGTCAGCTCTTTATCTGCATATTCCTTCACACTGTTGTCTAACAAGGCATACACGGGGTGGATATTTACTGTTGCGATGCCTGTTTACAGCTGCAGATGAAGTTTAAATCCTGCCATGTCTTTGTCGTGCGTTTAGGCTCAAACCTGATTATAACATTAGAATCTTGAATACGAGTCTGTTCAGCTTTAGATATGTTTTACTTTTGATGGATATTCCTGCACTTTCTGGAGGTACTAAAACCAGTTGACTCGGGTTCAATCAGACGATGACCACCTACATCTTTGAGGAATGAACAAAGAATCTACTTCAAACTGGCAAAAACACTGGATTTGCATTTTTTTTTTATGTTTATTTTTTGGTGGACATTTCAAAGGTTTGTGTAAAGTGACTTATCATTTTCTCGGTTCTCTTCATTCTTTCCTTTCTTCACCTCTCTATAACCCTATCTCCCTTTCTTTTGCACTTTCATTTATCTACCTCCTCTTTCTCTCCGCCCAGTCATCTATCTACTTCTTTATGTCGGAGCATTACAGAGACGTCAGAGTCAATGGTGTCCCAGTCAGCGGCACAGGTCAGGTAATGAATCTGGAGCCCTCTGCAGCCCGGTGAGTGGCGCAGAACCCTTTTATCACTCTGCTCAGTGCAGGCAGAACTGAGCGGGACAAGGTAGAGCACGAGGAGGTCTGTGTTAGTGCGGACAGACCACCTTAAAGGCACTTCATCAGCGTATAATGTGGCCTTTCAGATAGAGCCTGACCTCGGCTAAAGGTGGCAGCAATCCACATCTGAAAACCTGCTCAGGTTGTTAAAAGAGTCTGAAAGCCCCATTTAAATGATGGGGAAGGAACACAGAGCGGCCTAAATATCTCCTGAGTGTGAGACTTTGGCTAAGTGTACTGGCATCTTGTTTTTCTTTTAGGCCTTTGTCGAGCTTTCGTGGCATTATTACGTTACAGATACGCACAACAGCAATGACAACTGGATCACAGTGATGAAAAATTTACGAATCACGTTCACTGGTGTCTTCATGAAAACATGAGGCTATTTTATCCTAACGCCTTCAGGCATTTGAGTCATCTGTACATACCAAGCCTCCGTTTTCATGTATTCATTGTGTACTTTTATTTTATTGTTAATATGTATTTCTCACCCTTACTGACTTACTTTAGGCCAGCATCACATGAGACGATACATTCAAAATCTGGTAGTAGTGTTCCTTATGGTTCGGTAGAAAATACAGTATGATTTCTCAATGTAATACTGAGATGGTTGGAGTTAATGACTAACTTTTGGGAATGTTCAAAGTCCCAGAATCAGTGTTGTATTGGTTAAGGAAAGGAAAAAGAATATGCATGGGGATACTTTAAAATGTTCTTGTAACCTACAATATCCTCCTTTTCTAATTGGGTCCTCGGCCTTTAACATTGGGGGATCCTTGGGAAGAGCTTATGCAGTTGTGCAGTTAATAGACAAAGCTATATAATGATGCTGTTATATTAGCAAGAGAACACAGAACCAAGTCTTTAGGGTCCTGGCGGTTCTTGTCTCACTATATGTTCCTCACTATAAGCCATGGTCCCACCAAATAATGAAGAGTGAAAAATGAGCCCACGCAGCAAACATTTTTGGTATCTGAGGACGTATTCAACAAATGTGGGAGAATAGTGGCTCTGAGAGGCAGAATATTTGGCTAACGAGGCTCATCTCTGAGTGTGACGCTAATTTCAAGAAGTTCAAAATTTAGCAGCAACAGCATGGGGCTGTTTGTGAACGAGGTACGAGGATTTTAGAGGCATGTTGTGTGAGGACTAGGCTCTAAACATCCATTATCTGAGCGCCTGGCAGCTACGAGGACCTGGAGGCTATTTTTGACAGGCTCCGCCCTCTCGCGCACTACAATTCCACCTGCTTTGTACGCCAGATGCTGTATATAAATTAATTATTTTGTAGCGGATTACTCATTTTCTGTCAAAGCTTGGATGTTGAAAACACCTCAAATCACTTCTGGAATCACAGAGGATCGTTTCACCTGGACCCTTTTTTCCTCTCTCTCTCTTTCGTGCACTGAGGGGAGAACGTATTTGAAGCAGCTTAATTATTTGTAATGTTTTTAATGTAATAGCTTGGTAAAACAGTTGCATTTTCATTCCTTCTATATAATCAGCTGTAAAAGTATGTTTATGATAGATTTAATATCTTGTTAATGGATCAGATGAGCTCTGCTGTGTGTTCGCACTGACACAATGACTCGCACTCAAAATGAGCATTTAGGCAGAACGCCAGCTTGCAAAAGAATGGTTTTGCAGTCAATAACGGATGAACACAAAGTTAAAAGTTGGATCATGAGGTGTGTTTAAAGTCGCGGAAGAAATAAAACCAGCAAAGCCGCAGATGGAAAGGAAGCCAGCGAGAAGCAGCGCAGAGGCGACTTTCCAGGAACGCAGAACGCCAGCGCGCGCAAAAGATCGGTTTTGCAGACATTAACGGATGAACACAAAGTTAAAAGTTGCATCACGGTGTTGAAACAAAATAAAACCAGCGAGAGGAAGCGCAGAGGCGACTGTCAAGGAACCCATGGCTCGGTTCTAGCTGGTCTGGTACGTTTAATGACTCTGGAACACAGATAAACAGCAGCCTGGTGCATAGCGCACACTGACCGGACTGTGCAGGAGCGTCTATTTTTGAATTGTGTTTAAAAAATGTGACAACATCTTGAATGGATGTTGTGAATTGAAAACTATGGAGCATATGGGGCGACATGAGCGATTCGAGGCTGGATGGGGCTCAAATGACAGGTCAGCCGTGGCTCACTAGAGGCTAATACTTGGCACATGTGAGGTACAGAGAGGCACACACACACACACCCATGCGTGGCTCATTAGTCATGGCTTATTATTCGGTGGGACCGAGGCTTAACCAGTAACCTAAGGGGATGGTGGGTTAGGTCTTTGGTAGTAGTTCTCATTGGAGGATCCTTAGTACTGTGCTAATTGAATGGTTATTTAGGGAGACTAAACTGAGGTGTATCACTTGCAGTGTGAGGGAGAGTCTGCTTGGCCCAGGACATGGCCACATTTCACCTGGCTGCTGCAGATGGATGGTTACTTTCAAGAGGTGAGGATGGGCCGGTTGTGTGCCTGGTTGGTTGCCTTCTAGGACCTGTGTGATGGATGCTTCAACATGTGGCACCAGCGCATGCTCACAGTCCTGATCTTACTTGATGAACTTGGTCATTAGTCTGACATAATGTCTGTAGTCCAGATGTCTAGAATATGTGGACAAAGTCTCATTTTTCTTTTTGTCGCGTGATACTCTGACAGTGAAAGACAAAAGCTGCTGGGGACATCATACAAAGCTCAAAGGTGACCGTGAGTAGTATACACTGTGGTGATGACATTTCTGTCTGACCTTTTCTGCTCCCAAGTACAACTCAAAAAGGGGACAGGTGGAAACTTTCCTCAAATCTCTCATGGAAAATATTTTTTTTGAAATAGTGGCAGGTGTGGGAGCAGCTGACAGTGATGTAACTGGAACGAAAACATGGTTTACCCAATCAGATCTGAAAACAGACTCAAAATCAAATGTTTAAACGAACAATAAACCAAAATCTAAGAGTATCTGGTCTTGGTATCAGCAAAAAAAAACAAACAAAAAAAAAAAAAAACACTTTGGATCTCATAAAATCTTTGTGCCACTTACAGTTGTGTTCAAAATAAGAGCAGTGTGTTTAAAAAAGAAAGTTAAAAACTCAAAATCCTTCAACTAGTTTTTATTTCCACACACGCAAATGCATTGTGAACACTGCACATTCTATTCCAAATCCAGTGGTGGGCACAGATAACCAAAAATTTTAACTTCGATAACAGATAATCAGATAACTGAAAAGTTATCTTTTATAAAGATAAACCAATAAACCACCCTAAAATGTATCGGAAGTTACACATAACCGATAAATTCCAGTATTGTTTCTGGTACATTTGCAACTACTAAGAAGCTGAATTTGACTTTTAACACCACGATTGCTTTTGAAAGCATCAAAAGCGACCCAAATAATGAGCCAATGCTTGAACATGCTGCTCCTTGCTGGAAGCCGAAGCCGAAGCCGAAGCCGAAGCCCCAGCCCCAGCCCAGCCCCAGCCCCAGCCCCAGCCCCAGCCCCAGCCCCAGCCCCAGCCCCAGCCCCAGCCCCAGCCTGAGAGCAGCTACAAAGCGAGCTGTCTACCAATCACAATGCTCCGGTCAGGCGGAGGTCTTGAAAAATAAAGTCATACCAACTTACGGTTTTGTGTAAATACTGATAGAATAACTCCATTAATGTCAATTCTGTCATTTGTACAAAGTTAAAATATAACATATATCTTTTAATGTTGAATAATGCACTAATTCTGAGGTTTTATAACAAAAAGACTGATCGCAAAGGATTCTGGGTAAAAGTGCCTCTGCTAAACACTGATTGGTTCAGTCATTCCTTATGTAAACCAACACGTTGATGTGACGTGTGTCGTTGGTGTTTAAAGATAAATGTGCTTTTGTAAAATATTCCATTTTTATTAGTAAAATAGGCATTTTTACGGAGCCCTGAAAGTGTCATTGCAAAATGTTTGCATGTGGAGAGAATGTGCGCAAGTTTTATTAGTGTCGTGCGCACGTTTTATGATCTCCTGCATCATGTAGTGTACATGGAGTAACAAGCTGCGTTTAACATCTCACGACCACCTCCTGCTGCTGAAGAGCAACAAGCGTCCAACCGCTCGCACTGTGCCTGTGCAAACACCGCAGAGCTGTCTTGTAATGTTTTTTTGTTGTTGTTGTTGTTGCTGTTATTTTGTTTTATTTTTAAACTTAATTTGTAAAAAAGAAAGCCATTTGCAAAGCCAAAAAGTTGATTTGACAACCATCTAACCGGGTCAAAATAAATAGAACACTGCCATCTACTGGTGCCCAGATGCTTAGTACTTAGGGTGAATACTGCCATGAACACTACTGGCCAGTAGATGGCAGTAGAGGCCTTGAAAACTTGGCAAAACAAAATTCCAGAAAATCCGTGTCTGCTACATTTAAGATGCGTGGAATTTAACAAACGCAAATACAATAACGTCTATATATTCACGAGAGTTTTAGGCACTAGAGTTTAATGCTGCTGGCTGTGGAGCCTGAACAGAGTGTCTGAAATGCATTTGTCCTGTCGTGAACTACTGAGATTACCCTATCCTACCCATAATGCACTGCTGAGCACAGCATGTGCTCACAAAACCTTAAAAATTAGCACATTACTTTAAAACTTAAACATATATCTGATATTTTCACTTTATAAAACTTCAGACATGACAGTAATTTTAAATAACTTGTCCAAAATTAGTTTGGTTAAAATTTGAACCATAAGTTAAAAATGTATGCCTCTGTATGACTTGGGTGATATTGCCATTATGTCAGTATGGTGTTAAAGAAAATTATTTATTTTTTTGGTGACCAGTTCTTTTTTGCCTGCAGAGGATAGAGTGTTTTTTCCTGAAAGCTGCTCTCTTTTGTTTGCAGTGAGTAAAACTATATATCTTTTAGGAAACTTTTAACAGGTAAGTCTCAACTGAATGTAAATTTTAAAAATGCTTTTTACTGTTCAGCTTGGTTTACTATGTTATCAATCTAAGTTATCGGACCACAATTTATCGGAAGAGAATTAGTCCGATAATGGTTTTTAAAGTTATCTAAAAAGATAATCCGATAATGAAAACATTATCTTCGATAATTATCTGTTATCGGATTATCGGAAGTGTGCCCACCACTGTCCAAATCAAAACATGATGAAAAGTTTATCAAATATGTCATTACTTTACAGAGATCCCGACCCAGCCACACACCACTCCTCATCAATGACACAGCGGTGGAGGTTGTCAGCAGCACCAAGTTCCTGTGGGTGCACATTACAGATAACCTCAGCTGGTCACTTCACACCACCTCCCTGGCAAAGAGAGCTCAGCAGTGTCTGCATTTCCTGCAACGGATGAGAAGAGCCTCCTTCCCCCCTTGCCTCCTCCCCACCTTCTATAGAGGGACCATCGAGAGCCTGCTGACCAGCTGCATCTCCGTCTGGTCTGGGAGCTGTAAGGCTTCAGACTGGAAGTCCTTGCAGAGAGTGGTCAGGACAGCGGAGAAGATCATTGGGACTCCACCCATCCAAGACATTGCCCACAGGCGATGCCTACCCAGAGCTCACCAGAGGTTCCGCAGCATGTGTTGCAGAACAGCCAGATTCAAAAACAGTTATTTTCCACTGGCCATCAGACTGTTAAATGCCACTTAACCCCACTCCCCTGCACTTCTCTGGACTGTTGGTACTGTTTTAAGAAAACTTGAGTGCAAAACTATCTGTGCAATATTCCAGACACAGTGAGGAAAATAGGTATTTGAACAACTGTGATTTTTCAAGTTCTCCCACTTAGAAATCATGGAGGGGTCTGAAATTTTAATCTGAGGTGCATGTCCACTGTGAGAGACATAATCTAAAAAAAATAAATAAATCTAGAAATCACAATGTATGAGTTTTTTAATCACCTATTTGTATGTTACTGCTGCAAATAAGTATTTGAACACTGATTTGAAAATCAATGTTAATATTTGGTACAGTAGCCTTTGTTTGCAATTACAGAGGTCAAACGTTTCCTGTAGTTTTTCACCAGGTTTGCACACACTGCAGCAGGGATTTTGCTCCACTCCTCCATACAGATCTTCTCCAAATCTTTCAGGTTTGGAGTTTCAGCTCCCTCCAAAGATTTTCTATTGAGTTCAGGTCTGAAGACTGGCCAGGCCACTCCAGGACCTTGAAATGCTTCTTACGGAGCCCCTCCTTAGCTGCCCTGGCTGTGTGTTTGGGGTCATTGTCATGCTGGACAACCCAGCCATGACCCATCTTCAATGGTCTTACTGAGGGAAGGAGGTTGTTTGCCAAAATCTCGCAATACATGACCCCATCCATCCTCCCTTCAATACGGTGCAGTTGTCCTGTCCCCTTTGCAGAAGAGCACCCCCAGAGTATGATGTTTCCACACCCATGCTTCACAGTTGGGATGGTTTTCTTGGGGTTGTTCTCATCCTCTAAACATGGGAAGTGGAGTTGATTCCAAAAAGCTCTATTCTGGTCTTATCTGACCACATGACCTTCTCCCATGCCTCCTCTGGATCATTCAGATGGTCACTGGTGAACTTCAAACGGGCCTGGACATGTGCTGGCTTGAGCAGGGGGACCTTGCTGCCCTGCAAGATTTTAAACCATGACAGCATCAAGTGTTACTAATGTAATCTTTGTGACTGTGGTCCCAGTCTCTTCAGGTCATTGACCAGGTGTAGTTCTGAGCTTTCTCAAAATCATCCTTACCCCACAAAGTGAGATCTTGCATGGAATCCCAGACCGAGGGAGACTGACAGTCATCTTGTGTTTCTTCCACTTTCTAATAAATAATCATAACAGTTGTTGTCTTCTACTAAGCTGCTTGCCTGTTGTCCTGTAATCCATCCCAGCCTTGTGCAGGTCTACAGTTGTGTCCCTGGTGTCCTTAGACAGCTCTTTGGTCTTGGTTATGGTGGACAGGTTGGAGTGTGATTGATTGAGTGTGTGAATAGGTGTCTTTTATACAGGTATCAAGTTCAAACAGGTGCAATTAATACAGGTAAAGAGTGCTTCTTAAAGAAAAAAAATAACAGGTCTTTGAGAGCCAGAATTCTTGCTGGTTGGTAGGTGTTCAAATACTTATTTGCAGCAGTAACATGCAAATAAATTATTAAAAAATCATACATTATGATTTCCGGATTTTTTTTTTTATTTTTTAGATTATGTCTCTCACAGTGGACATGCACCTAAGATGAAAATTTCAGACCCCTCCATGATTTCTAAGTGGGAGAACTTGCAAAATCGCAGAGTGTTCAAATACTTATACACACACACACACACACACACACACACACACATTTCATAGGTATTCATAACTTGTTCCAGTTTTTGCTGTGTACTCCGGTAGCCAAGCAATGACATTTCATTGCCAGACTCACTGTTGTGTTTTTGTGCAATGACAATAAAAAAAAGTCTAAGTCTAAAAAGAATATTCCTGGAATATCCCCCGGAAGACAATATCAATTGTCTTCCTGGGGCCAGAGCAGGCGACATCGAAGGACATTTGAAATTGCTGGCTAAGGCTAAGCGTAAATTTGGTAAGATTGTAATTCACGTCGGCAGTAATGACACTCGGTTACGCCAATCGGAGGTCACTAAAATTAACATTAAATCGGTGTGTAACTTTGCAAAAACAATGTCGGACTCTGTTGTTTTCTCTGGGCCCCTCCCCAATCAGACCGGGAGTGACATGTTTAGCCGCATGTTCTCCTTGAATTGCTGGCTGTCTGAGTGGTGTCCAAAAAATTAGGTGGGCTTCATTGACAATTGGCAAAGCTTCTGGGGAAAACCTGGTCTTGTTAGGAGAGACGGCATCCATCCCACTTTAGATGGAGCAGCTCTCATTTCTAGAAATCTGGCCAATTTTCTTGGATCCTCCAAACTGTGACTGTGCAGCGTTGGGACCAGGAGGCAGAGCTGTGGTCTTACACACCTCTCTGCAGCTTCTCTCCCCCTGCCATCCCCTCATTACCCCATCCCCGTAGAGACGGTGCCTGCTCCCAGACTACCAATAACCAGCAAAAATCTATTTAAGCATAAAAATTCAAAAAGAAAAAATAATATAGCACCTTCAACTGCACCACAGACTAAAACAGTTAAATGTGGTCTATTAAACATTAGGTCTCTCTCTTCTAAGTCCCTGTTGGTAAATGATATAATAATTGATCAACGTATTGATTTATTCTGCCTAACAGAAACCTGGTTACAGCAGGATGAATATGTTAGTTTAAATGAGTCAACACCCCCGAGTCACACTAACTGTCAGAATGCTCGTAGCACGGGCCGTGTCGGAGGATTAGCAGCAATCTTCCATTTCAGCTTATTAATTAATCAAAAACCCAGACAGAGCTTTAATTCATTTGAAAGCTTGTCTTTTAGTCTTGTCCATCCAAATTGGAAGTCCCAAAAAACAGTTTTATTTGTTATTATCTATCGTCCACCTGGTCGTTACTGTGAGTTTCTCTGTGAATTTTCAGACCTTTTGTCTGACTTAGTGCTTAGCTCAGATAAGATAATTATAGTGGGCGATTTTAATATCCACACAGATGCTGAGAATGACAGCCTCAACACTGCATTTAATCTATTATTAGACTCTATCGGCTTTGCTCAAAAAGTAAATGAGTCCACCCACCACTTTAATCATATCTTAGATCTTGTTCTGACTTATGGTATGGAAATAGAAGACTTAACAGTATTCCCTGAAAACTCCCTTCTGTCTGATCATTTTTTAATAACATTTACATTTACCCTGATGGACTACCCTGCAGTGGGGAATAAGTTTCATTACGCTAGAAGTCTTTCAGAAAGCGCTGTAACTAGGTTTAAGGATATGATTCCTTCGTTATGTTCTCTAATGTCATATACCAACACAGAGCAGAGTAGCTACCTAAACTCTGTAAGGGAGTTAGAGTATCTCGTCAATAGTTTTACATCCTCTTTGAAGACAACTTTGGATGCTGTAGCTCCTCTGAAAAAGAGAGCTTTAAATCAGAAGTGTCTGACTCCGTGGTATAACTCACAAACTCATAGCTTAAAGCAGATAACCCGTAAGTTGGAGAGGAAATGGCGTCTCACTAATTTAGAAGATCTTCACTTAGCCTGGAAAAAGAGTTTGTTGCTCTATAAAAAAGCCCTCCGTAAAGCTAGGACATCTTTCTACTCATCACTAATTGAAGAAAATAAGAATAACCTCAGGTTTCTTTTCAGCACTGTAGCTAGGCTGACACAGAGTCAGAGCTCTATTGAGCTGAGTATTCCATTAACTTTAACTAGTAATGACTTCATGACTTTCTTTGCTAACAAAATTTTGACTATTAGAGAAAAAATTACTCATAACCATCCCAAAGATGTATCGTTATCTTTGGCTGCTTTCAGTGATGCCGGTATTTGGTTAGACTCTTTCTCTCTGGTTGTTCTGTCTGAGTTATTTTCATTGGTTGCTTCGTCCAAACCATCGGCATGTTTATTGGACCCCATTCCTGCCAGGCTGCTCAAGGAAGTCCTACCATTATTTAATGCTTCAATCTTAAATATGATCAATCTATCTTTGTTAGTTGGTTATGTACCACAGGCCTTTAAGGTGGCAGTAATTAAACCATTACTTAAAAAGCCATCACTTGTCCCAGCTATCTTAGCTAATTATAGGCCAATTTCCAACCTTCCTTTTCTCTCAAAGATTCTTGAGAGGGTAGTTGTAAAACAGTTAACTGATCACCTGCAGAGGAATGGTCTATTTGAAGAGTTTCAGTCAGGTTTTAGAATTCATTATAGTACAGAAACAGCATTAGTGAAGGTTACAAATGATCTTCTTATGGCTTCGGACAGTGGACTTATCTCTGTGCTTGTTCTGTTGGACCTCAGTGCTGCTTTTGATACTGTTGACCATAAAATTTTATTACAGAGATTAGAGCATGTCATAGGTATTAAAGGCACTGCGCTGCGGTGGTTTGAATCATATTTGTCTAATAGATTACAGTTTGTTCATGTAAATGGGGAATCTTCTTCACAGACTAAAGTTAATTATGGAGTTCCACAAGGTTCTGTGCTAGGACCAATTTTATTCACTTTATACATGCTTCCCTTAGGCAGTATTATTAGACGGTATTGCTTAAATTTTCATTGTTACGCAGATGATACCCAGCTTTATCTATCCATGAAGCCAGAGGATACACACCAATTAGCTAAACCGCAGGATTGTCTTACAGACATAAAGACATGGATGACCTCTAATTTCCTGCTTTTAAACTCAGATAAACCTGAAGTTATTGTACTTGGCCCCACAAATCTTAGAAGCATGGTGTCTAACCAGATCGTTACTCTGGATGGCATTTTCCTGATCTCTAGTAATACTGTGAGAAATCTTGGAGTAATTTTTGATCAGGATATGTCATTCAAAGCGCATATCAAACAAATATGTAGGACTGCCTTTTTGCATTTACGCAATATCTCTAAAATCAGAAAGGTCTTGTCTCAGAGTGATGCTGAAAAACTAATTCATGCATTTATTTCCTCTAGGCTGGACTATTGTAATTCATTATTATCAGGTTGTCCTAAAAGTTCCCTAAAAAGCCTTCAGTTGGTTCAGAATGCTGCAGCTAGAGTATTGACGGGGACTAGCAGGAGAGAGCATATCTCACCCGTGTTGGCCTCTCTTCATTGGCTTCCTGTTAATTCTAGAATAGAATTTAAAATTCTTCTTCTTACTTATAAGGTTTTGAATAATCAGGTGCCATCTTATCTTAGGGACCTCGTAGTACCATATTACCCCATTAGAGCGCTTCATTCTCAGACTGCGGGCTTACTTGTAGTTCCTAGGGTTTGTAAGAGTAGAATGGGAGGCAGAGCCTTCAGCTTTCAGGCTCCTCTCCTGTGGAACCAGCTCCCAATTCAGATCAGGGAGACAGATACCCTCTCTACTTTTAAGATTAGGCTTAAAACTTTCCTTTTCGCTAAGGCTTATAGTTAGGGCTGGATCGGGTGACCCTGGACCATCCGTTGGTTATGCTGCTTTAGACGTAGATTGTGGGGGGGTTCCCATGATGCACTGTTTCTTTCTCTTTTTGCTCCGTATGCATCACTCTGCATTTAATCATTAGTGATCGATCTCTGCCCCCCTTCACGGCATGTCTTTTTCCTGTTTTTTTTCCCTCAGCCCCAACCAGTCTCAGCAGAAGACTGCCCCTCCCTGAGCCTGGTTCTGCTGGAGGTTTCTTCCTGTTAAAAGGGAGTTTTTCCTTCCCACTGTTGCCAAGTGCTTGCTCATAGGGGGTCGTTTTGACCGTTGGGGTTTTTCATAATTATTGTATGGCCTTGCCTTACAATATGGAGCGCCTTGGGGCAACTGTTTGTTGTGATTTGGCGCTATATAAGAAAAAAGTTGATTGATTGATTGAATATTAGCCTGTTCAAAAAATATCAGTGTCTTCATTTTTCTTTCTGTGACTCTTATTTCAGGATGAAGATAGTGAATGTTTTTCCTGCTGGTTGTCATTCATTTCTGAGTAAAATGGGTCATTCCAGACATTGTTCAGAAGAACAGCGTAGTTTGATTAAAAATTGGTTGTAGAGAAGAAAACATATAAAGTACAGGAAATGAGACCAGCTAAGATAAAATGATCTTAAATGCTTCAAAATGGCAATAAAACCAGAAAGACGTGAAAGAAAACAGAAAACCATCATTCAAATGGATCAAAGAACAGACACATACAGTAGTGTTCAGAATAATAGTAGTGCTATGTGACTAAAAAGATTAATCCAGGTTTTGAGTATATTTCTTATTGTTACATGGGAAACAAGGTACCAGTAGATTCAGTAGAGTCTCACAAATCCAACAAGACCAAGCATTCATGATATGCACAGTCTTAAGGCTATGAAATTGGGCTATTAGTAAAAAAAAGTAGAAAAGGGGGTGTTCACAATAATAGTAGTGTGGCATTCAGTCAGTGAGTTCGTCAATTCTGTGGAACAAACAGGTGTGAATCAGGTGTCCCCTATTTAAGGATGAAGCCAGCACCTGTTGAACATGCTTTTCTCTTTGAAAGCCTGAGGAAAATTGGACGTTCAAGACATTGTTCGGAAGAACAGCGTAGTTTGATTAAAAAGTTGATTGGAGAGGGGAAAACTTATACGCAGGTGCAAAAAATTATAGGCTGTTCATCTACAATGATCTCCAATGCTTTAAAATGGACAAAAAAAAAAACAGATGCGTGAAAGAAAACGGAAAACAACCATCAAAATGGACAGAAGAATAACCAGAATGGCAAAGGCTCACCAATTGATCAGCTCCAGGATGATCAAAGACAGTCTGGAGTTACCTGTAAGTGCTGTGACGGTTAGAAGATGTCTGTGTGAAGCTAATTTATTTGCAAGAATCCCCCGCAAACTCCCTCTGTTAAATAAAAGACATGTGCAGAAGAGGTTACAATTTGCCAAAGAACACATCAACTGGCCTAAAGAGAAATGGAGGAATATTTTGTGGACTGATGAGAGTAAAATTGTTCTTTTGGGGTCCAAGGGCCACAGACAGTTTGTGAGACGACCCCCAAACTCAATTCAAGCCACAGTTCACAGTGAAGACAGTGAAGCATGGTGGTGGAAGCATCATGATATGGGCATGTTTCTCCTACTATGGTGTTGGGCCTACTATATCGCATACCAGGTATCATGGATCAGTTTGCATATGTCAAAATACTTGAAAAGGTCATGTTGCCTTATGCTGAAGAGGACATGCCCTTGAAATGGATGTTTCAACAAGACAATGACCCCAAGCACACTAGTACACACGCAAAATCTTGGTTCCAAACCAACAAAATTAATGCCTCGCAGATGTGAAGAAATCATGAAAAACTGTGGTTATACAACTAAATACTAGTTTAGTGATTCACAGGATTGCTAAAAAAAGGAGTTTGAACATAATAGTTTTAAGTTTGTAGCGTCAACAGCAGATGCTACTATTATTGTGAACACCCTGTTTCTACTTTTTTTTTTTTTTACTAATAGCCCAATTTCATAGCCTTAAGAGTGTGCATATCATGAATGCTTGATCTTGTTGGATTTGTGAGAATCTACTGAATCTACTGATACCTTGTTTCCCATGTAACAATAAGAAATATACTCAAAACCTGGATTAGTCTTTTTAGTCACATAGCACTACTGTTATTCTGAACACTACTGTAGACTCAGACAGTGATCAGCTCCAGGGTGATCAAAGGTCTAAAGATACCTGTGAGTACTGTAACAATCAGAAGACGCCTATGTGAAGACAAACTATGGACAAGAGACCCCACAAAGGTGCTGAAAAGGTTACAGTTTGGCAAAGAACAAACTGACTGATCTCAAGAGAAATGGAGCAACATTTTATCGACTGATGAAAGACAGACTGTTCTTTCTGGGTCTTGGAGCCACAGACAGTTTGTCAGATGACCCCCAAAAACTGAATTCAAGCCACAGTCCACTGTGAAGACAGTGAAGCCTGGTGGAGCATCATGATATGGGGATGTTTCTCATGCTCTGGTGTCGGGTCTATTGATCTCATACCATGGACCATGGATCAGTTTGAACACATCAGAGTACTTGAAGACTTCATGTTGTCTCATGCAGAAGAGGAAATGCCCTTAAATGGGTGTTTCAACAAGACAACGACCCCAAACACACCAGCAAGTGAGCATCATCTTGATTCCAGACCAACAAAATTAACGTTATGGAGTGGCCACCCCAGTCCCAGGACCTTAATCCAAAAGAAAACCTGTGGGGTGACATCATAAATACTGTTTCTGAGGGAAAACCAAGAAATGTAGAGGACCGGTGGGATGTCATCCACTAGTCCTGGACTGGAAAACCTGTTCACAGGTGACCAAAGGTGTTCGAGTCCATGAAACACAAATGTGAAGCAGTTTTAAGAAAGAGTGGTTATACAACTAAATATTAGTTCAGTGATTCACAGTACTTGTACAGAGGCACCACAGTTGAAAACCCTCTTTGGATTGAGGTGACCTTAGCAGTTCAGAGTGACATCAAAACGTTTGATTGTCCACCTGGGCAACCATGCTCTGAGAGGCACGCCCACACAGGAGGGTTACAACTCCATTTCCAAAATGAGTTAGCTTTGGTGAAATATCTTAAAGTCCAAAACAAAGCCTCCAGATATAGCAGGTAAAATAAGTATTGAACATTTCACCATTTGTCTCAGTAAATATATTTCTAAAGGTACTACTGACATAAAATTTTCACCAGATGTCAGTAACAACCCACTTCATCTGCACATACCAAAAAAAAATAAATAAATCAAACCATATATGTCCAGAAATTAGGTGTAATAATGTGCAATGACAAAGGAAAAAAGTAGTCAACACCTGAAGAAAGGGAGGTGGAAAAAATGCATAGAAAGTTAAGACAGAAGTTGAAATCTATGAGTAATTAGAAAGCAATCCTGCCCCTTGTCAGTGCAAATTAATCAGCTGGTTCTGTCCCAACTGATGGCCTATATAAAGGTGTCACACAAGAAAAATCTCATGATGGGTAAAAGCAAAGAGCTCTATCAGCAGCAACAGCATCACATTATCTTCTGTTCGATGTGTCAGAACTTTCACCAAACAAACAGACTGAGCTTTGGAAATAAATTCTATCAGGTTTTTAAAGGATTCTTTCCATTCAAGGACAAATGGGACCCTTTTTAATAATTTGGTTCTTAACTTTGCAGATGGTTGACACATGCCATGACTCAAAGACACCAAGTTTTGTTGTGGAAGGACAGTCACAGAGACAGTACTGGGGTTTTTCACTGAAAAATGCAATTAATGCTGTTTTATAATTTGGCAAAATTGTGACTATATAGAGCCCTGAGTCATCCAGCTTTTTCTCCTTGCCTCCTGCCTCCTCCTTTCCTCCTCCATTTCTCCCTGCTGCTTCCATCCTTTCCTTATTCCTTCCGTTCTTTTCTAAGCATCTTTCTTCTCTCCTCTTTCCTGCGTCTCTTGCCATCCTGTCTCGCTCATTCTCTCTTTTCTTTCCCTTTGAAATCACGTGGCCCCCTCCCTCGTGTGCCTCTGTGGTTGGCACACTTAGCAATGATTACTCATCCTGGATACCAGAGCCATGGCTTCTCTACCCTTCTTCACCCAGAGTGTGGACGTATGTGCACGTCTCACAGACTGGGATGAGGGCAGTGCGTCACACCTTCTCGTGTGAAATGAGCAATGAATAAATGACTGTATAATTCAATCTGAGCCCGTTTGATATGCAGAGACTGAATATTTAAAAGCCTCTGAGCTCATCTGTCAGTGTGAAGCCATTAGCTGAGGGGCACGATGCTGGACATATTGGACACACCTCAGGAGAACGCGCCTGACGTAGTCATCCGATTTGACCCCACTGTGTGCACTTGTGTGTTTGTGTATGCCACAGTACAAAACAATTAACCGCCCAACTTAAAATAAATTTTCAGCTATTTCAATAATTTATCAATCATCAAGGTTATTTAATGAGGGACTACAGGGCCGTTTTTTTGAGGACCATAAAGCTGTTGACTTTTGATCGTCTCACATTCATGTTTTCTCTGACAAAAAAACAAAGACACACACACACACATTCAAAAACCAACAACTTTCATCTACGAAGCCCTGATGTGAAGACGTAAGGTTACACAGACTTTGGCTGAAAACTTTTTCACCAACTGCACATGTTCCACTTTTAATCAAACAATACGTAAGCTAAGTCAGTCAGAAGATGCCAGAAATTGATTGGAATTCCTTTTAAAATGAGCACTAATTTAATTTTTTTTTTTTATTATTCATTTACTTACATGGTAAATGGACTGCAATTATATAGCACTTTTCCATCTGCATCAGACGCTCAAAGCGTTTTACAAATAATGCCTCAAATTCACCCCGATGTCGGGGTGCTGCCATACAAAGCGTTCACTACACACTGGGAGCAACTCTGCGATTAAGGACCTTGCCCGAGGGCCCTTAGTGATTTTCCGGTCAGGCTGGGATTTGAATTGATGATCCTCTGGTCTATGCAAACCGATATACAGACCTTTATGCACACTGGACCCAAAAGCTGAACCCACTTTTCTCACTGCTGCTGTTTTTTAATGCAGCCCCCCCCCCAGGCTCTTTGTGTCAAATAAAGAAATAACTGTCTTTTTAAAAGCAGGAAATGAACAAACTGATCTTTGAAGCGCATTTAAGCAACAGTGAATTTGTCTTGAAAAGAACAAATTTTTGGTCTGGTGCCAGTTTGATTGAAAGTGAAACAGAAGACTGTGAGACAAATGAGACTGTGTAGCTCCTTCTATACTTCAGAGGTGAAAATGTAAAATTTGGTGGTTACCTGGTGTGATGAAGGTAGCGCACACATGCAGCTCATATCCTGGTGATATGAAATCTCACACAGTGGAACAAAACCCACAATCCAGATCTTACCATCGACACTGCTGTGCAGGAATCGTACAAAATCAAACTCGTCAAACTCGTCAAACTATGGCATGACATCATCACCACGGTCAGCCTCCATCATCAGCACTAAGATGCACTAAATGTTATCAGGACTCAGGACCACAGAGACCAGCCTGCAGGCCATCATTATGTCCTGAAAGTTAAAAAAAAAAAACATCTTTCACAGCCAGGTGTAGCTGTGGTCTGGTCCACTGGCTGAGGTCTTCGACAAAGATCATGCTCAGGAAAAACTTGCCATTTAAAAGGATTCTGGGAAACACTGGAATGAGCTGTGCATGCAGAAAAATGCACACATGACTGTAGTGACACCCCATCATGGTGCAAGAAAAATAACCTCATCCAGGTAATTATTAAGAAGAGGTGAATATTTTTCTGTGCAGATTTGCAGAGGCAGTAGCCTTTGTGATCACCAGACCTAGGATTTGGAAATCGTGACCAACAATGTCAAGCTATGCATAACACCAAAAACCACACACTTTGACAGACAGACAGAAGAGAAGAAGTGTCTGCTTTCATATATTCATAGAAAAACTCCTTTCTGCAGGGTTGTGTTGACTTGTGAGCGCGTTATTTGAATTTTAAAGAATATTTGTCTGATTTAGTCCATTTCTGTGTGGAAACACACTCTCTCGTGGACCTTATTCACTCTGTATCAAGCTCGACCATCTCCTGTGCTTTCTTTGAACATTTCATGGCAGAATTTATACAAAATCCCTTGTTTGGTTGTGTGGTTGTATGACAGTGTTACATGGATGCTGTGAAACAATCAGAAAGTAATGCTTTGTTTCATTGATTTTGTACATTTTTCTGTGGAGAAACAGTTTGACTCTCTCACTGACAACCATGCCTGCTTCTAATCCAGGGGTGGCCAAGTTCGGTCCTCGAGAGATACATTCCTGACACTCTTAGTTGTCTCCCTGCTCCAACACACCTGAATCCAATGAAAGGCTCATTAAAAGTCTGCTAACGAGTCTTTCATTGGATTCAGGTGTGTTGGAGCACGGAGACAACTAAGAGTGTCAGGAATGTGGCTCTCGAGGACCGAACTTGGCCACCCCTGTTCTAATCCATCATGAATCAGTGCCCACTCACCATCCAGCAGGTGGCAGACACATCTATGGGATATTGCACAGGCAAAACAAACTAAGCTCTATCTACATCTAAGCTCACCAAATTGTTATGAGCCTGTCCTCACAATGTGTTGTTTTAATTTGGTGAGTGAGAAGATGACAGTGTTAACTATTTCTGAGTTATCCTTCATAATCTGGGCTCTATCAACTGATCCATTCATGGATTCACTCATTGCATTTTACAGGGTACATGCCCAGGTTTTCCAGTGTGACAATGAAAAGAAAATACAAAATCATTAATAATTTTCATAAACCTTTATGAGAACTACTTCACTTGTTTTTGAGCATCAATACAAACAAATTAACAAAGGTAATAAAAATGGTAAAACTGCAAAACGTACCCCACAGTTTTAAATGCTAACCCCTGTGTAATCCTTCATTGACCCCAACCTGGCTATAGGTATCACTCTGGGATGGCCACCATACATCCTGTGTAGGCCGTGGTAGACTGATGGGTCTATCACACTGCATGCTTTGGATGCGGCAGAGGCATCACAAATCCGTCTAAAAAGCATTATTTTCAATGAGACACGTCGCTTTTTAGACGCGTCAGAAGTGTCGCATCAAAAACCGAGCTAAAGCGACGCTTCTGCCAGGAGCGCACATTGCCGCTTGTCGACAGGTTGCCACGGTCAAAGTTCAACCCAATCCAACTTTAGCCACTCTGAGCTGTGACATAGCTTCGCACTGTCCAATAGAAACGAGGCGTAAGGCCAAAATACAGAAGACTGCGGTGCAGAAACCACTGATCTGTACAAAACAGTTATATACAGATAAGTGCAAAAAACACTGATCTGTACAAAAGTTATACACAGATCAGTGCAGAAACGTGTCACAGGACTGCTCCTTTATACAGAGCAGTTTTCTGAAGAAAATCCTTGCAAAAGATATATTTTTTACCTCAAAATTAATTTTTTGATTACTGTAAAAAAAATAGAGCACTTGTAATTAATATAGCACAACCCCAGTTCCAATGAAGCTGGGACGTTGTGCAAAATGTAAACAAAACAGAATACATTGATTTGAAAATCCTCTTCAACCTATATGCAATTGAATACACCACAAAGACAAGATATTTAATTTTCAAACTGATAAACTTTTGTTGTTTTTGTGCAAATATTTGGTAATTTTGAATTGGATACCTGCAACACATTTCAAAAAAGTTGGGATGGGGCAACAAAAGACTGGGAAAGTTGATAAATGCTCACACCTAATTGGAAACAGATGAGTGTCATGATCGGGTATAAAAGGAACATCCCCAAAAGGCTCAGCTATTCACAAGTAAAGATGGGGTGAGGATCACCACTTTGTGAACAACTGTGTGAAAAAATAGTCCAACGGTTTAAGAACAATGTTTCTCAACGTTCAATTGCAAGGAATTTAGGGATTCCATCATCTACAGTCCATAATATAATTAGAAGATTCAGAGAATCTGGAGTACCTTCCACATGTAAGCGGCAGGGCCGAAAACCAACATTGAATGCTCGTGACCTTCGATCCCTCAGGCGGCGCTGCATTAAAAACCGACATCATTGTTTAAAGGATCTTACCACGTGGGCTCAGGAACACGTCAGAACACAGTTCATCGCTACATCTACAGGTGCAAGTTCAAATTCTACCATGCAAAGCGAAAGTCATACATCAACAACATCCAGAAATGCCACCACCTTCTCTGGGCCCAAGCTCATTTGAAATGGACAGACACAAAGTGAAGAAGTGTGCTGTGGTCTCATGAGTCCATGTTTCAAATTGTTTTTGGAAATCATGGACGTTGTGTCCTCTGGACAAAAGAGGAAAAAGACCATCCAGATTGTTACCAGCGCAAAGTTCAAAAGCCAGCATCTGTTACTGTATGGGGGTGTGTTAGTGCCCATGGCATGGGCAACTTACACATCTGTGATGGCACCATCAATGCTGAAAGGTACATCCAGGTTTTGGAGCAACACATGCTGCCATCCAAGCAACGTCTTTTTCAGGGACGTCCCTGATTATTTCAGCAACACAATGCCAAGCCACATTCTGCATGTGTTACAACAGCATGGCTTCATAGTAAAAGAGTGCGGGTACTAGACTGGCCTGCCTGCAGTCAGAAAATGTGTAGCCATTATAAAGTGCAAAATACAACAACGGAGACCCTGGTCTGTTGAACAACTGAAGTCGTACATCAAGCAAGAATGGGAAAGAATTCCACCTACAAAGCTTCAACAATTAGTGTCCTCAGTTCCCAAACCCTTATTGAGTGTTGTTGGAAGGAAAGGTGATGTAACACAGTGGTAAAAAATACCACTGTCCCAGCTTTTTTGAAACGTGTTGCAGGCATCCATTTCAAAATGAGCAAATATTTGCACAAAAACAATGTTTATCAGTTTGAACATTAAATATCTTGTCTTGTCTTGAGTTCCCGTCCAGCAGGCTGTACAACCTCTCCCGACCTGAGCGCGAATCGATGGAGACCTACATCCGGGACTCCTTAGCTGCCGGGCTGATCCGTAACTCCACCTCTCCGATGGGAGCGGGTTTCTTTTTCGTGGGAAAAAAAGATGGCGGTCTTCGTCCATGCATTGATTATCGGGGGCTGAACGAGATCACGGTTCGCAACCGATACCCGTTGCCTTTGTTGGATTCAGTGTTCACCCCCCTGCATGGAGCCAAAATCTTCACAAAGTTGGATCTTAGGAACGCATACCACCTAGTTCGGATCCGGAAGGGAGACGAATGGAAGACGGCATTTAACACCCCGTTAGGTCATTTTGAGTACCTGGTCATGCCGTTCGGCCTTACTAACGCCCCCGCGACGTTCCAAGCTTTGGTTAATGACGTCTTGCGGGACTTCATGCACCGATTCGTCTTCGTATATCTGGATGATATACTCATCTTTTCTCCGGACCCTGAGACCCATGTGCGGCATGTACGTCAGGTCCTGCAGCGGTTGTTGCAGAACCGGTTGTTTGTGAAGGGCGAGAAGTGTGAGTTTCACCGCACTTCTTTGTCCTTCCTGGGGTTTATCATCTCCTCCAACTCCGTCGCCCCGGATCCGGCCAAGGTCGCAGCGGTGAGAGACTGGCCCCAACCGACAAGCCGTAGGAAGCTGCAACAGTTCCTCGGCTTCGCAAATTTCTACAGGAGGTTCATTAAGGGGTATAGTCAGGTTGTTAGCCCCCTGACGGCCCTGACCTCACCAAAAGTTCCCTTCACCTGGTCGGATCGGTGCGAAGCCGCGTTTAGGGAGTTGAAATGCCGGTTCTCGACTGCACCGGTCTTGGTGCAGCCCGATCCTGGTCGCCACTTCGTGGTTGAAGTGGACGCCTCTGACTCGGGGATAGGAGCCGTGCTATCCCAGAGCAGAGAAACCGATAAGGTTCTTCACCCGTGTGCCTATTTTTCCCGCAGGTTGACCCCAGCAGAGCGGAACTATGACATGGGCAATCGAGAGCTCCTTGCAGTGAAAGAGGCCCTTGAGGAGTGGAGACACCTGATGGAGGGAGCGTCAGTGCCTTTCACGGTTTTCACTGACCACCGGAACCTGGAGTATATCAGGACCGCCAAGCGACTGAACCCCAGGCAAGCCCGCTGGTCACTGTTTTTCGGCCGTTTTGACTTCCGGATCACCTACCGCCCCGGGACCAAAAACCAAAGATCGGATGCCCTGTCCCGGGTGCATGAACAGGAAGTCAAGACCGAGCTGTCGGATCCACCGGAACCCATTCTCCCGGAGTCCACTATCGTGGCTGCTCTGACCTGGGACGTGGAGAAGACCGTCCGAGAGGCCCTGGCACGGAGCCCGGATCCCGGAACAGGACCGACGAACAGATTATACGTCCCACCAGAGGCCAGGGCTGCCGTCCTGGACTTCTGTCACGGGTCCAAACTCTCCTGCCACCCAGGGGTGCGTAGGACCGTGGCAGTGGTCCGGCAGCGCTTCTGGTGGGCGTCCCTGGAGACTGATGTCCGGGCTTACATCCAGGCCTGCACCACCTGCGCCAGGGGCAAGGCTGACCACCAGAAGGCACAGGGACTTCTACAGCCACTTCCTGTGCCTCACCGCCCCTGGTCCCACATCGGTCTGGATTTTGTCACGGGCCTCCCGCCGTACCGGGGGCACACCACCATCCTCACGATAGTGGACCGTTTCTCCAAGGCGGCCCACTTCGTGGCCCTCCCGAAGCTCCCGTCGGCCCAGGAGATGTCGGATCTCCTTGTCCACCATGTTGTCCGGCTGCATGGGATACCAACAGACATCGTTTCGGATCGCGGTCCCCAGTTCTCCTCGCAGGTGTGGAGAAGTTTCTGCCGGGAACTGGGGGCCACTGTAAGCCTCTAGTCTGGGTATCACCCGCAGACTAACGGACAGGTCGAACGGGCCAACCAGGAGTTGGAGCAGGCCCTCAGGTGCACGACCTCCGCACACCCGACGGCTTGGAGTGAACATCTGGCCTGGATCGAGTACGCTCATAACAGCCAGGTGTCCTCTGCCACCGGCCTCTCCCCATTCGAGGTGTGTCTGGGGTACCAGCCCCCTTTGTTTCCTGTGGTGGAGGGAGAGGTCGGTGTGCCCTCGGTCCAGGCCCACCTGCGGAGATGCCGTCGGGTGTGGCGCACCGCCCGTTCGGCCTTGTTGAGGGCCCGGATGTGGGCTAAAGCCCATGCAGACCGTCGACGGTCCCCGGCCCCTACTTACCAGCCCGGCCAGGAGGTGTGGCTTTCCACCAAGGACATTCCTCTCCAGGTCAAGTCCCCCAAATTGAAGGACCGCTTCATTGGACCCTTCCCCATCCTCAAGGTCCTCAGTCCTACCGCAGTGAGGCTCCAACTCCCGGCCTCACTGCGGATCCATCCGGTCTTTCATGTCTCCAGGGTAAAACCGCATCACACCTCACCCCTCTGTGCACCTGGTCCGGCGCCGCCTCCTGCCCGTATTATCGACGGGGAGCCGGCTTGGACAGTTTGCCGGCTTTTGGACGTCCGTCGAATGGGCCGGGGTTTCCAGTATTTGGTGGACTGGGAGGGATATGGACCCGAAGAACGCTCCTGGGTGAAGAGGAGCTTCATCCTGGACCCGGCCCTCCTGGCCGATTTCTATCGTCGCCACCCGGACAAGCCTGGTCGGGCGCCAGGAGGCACCCGTTGAGGGGGGGATCCTGTTGTGTGGGCTGCCAGAAGAGGAGGTACTGCTGGCCCACCACCAGAAGGCGCCCTGCCTGAAGTGCGGGCTTCAGGCACGAGAGGGCGCTGCCGCCTCAGGAACAAGCCGTGGTGACAGCTGTCACCCATCATCCGTGACAGCTGTCACTAATCAACACATCTGGTATAAAAGCAGGAAGACACCTCCACCAAACTGCCGAGATATCATCTTCATCTGGAGGTAATATCCTCAGCCTTTTGTAAATCTGTTTATTGTGAGTGTTTGCAGGAGAACCGGTCATTTTTGAGGAGGCTGTGCAAGACGGCGCTCCTTTTCAGCTGAGACCGCTGCAACGCGCTGAGTGAGAGGTGGAGGTGGCATTCCCACCAGTGTTACTGGGTGTTCACACACCCACCCTTTGACTGTCTTTTGCTTTCTGCCAGCAGTACCAGATCCGACACGCCGGGAAGGTGGCCACCTGGGGACTCCGGGACTTGGCGGCTCCAGTATTCCTCAGGTTCAGGTGGCGGTGGAAATCGTGTGGTTCCGGTTCGTTTCCAGACGGGCGTCTCCTATCGTCGAGCCTGCCCACACGACACCTTTTATTAATTGACTGTTGCACATTCTGATTCTGCTGTGTTTGGTTGTGACATTCACACCAGTAAAGTGTTATAATTTGACTCCTTCCATTGTCCGTTCATTTACGCCCCCTGTTGTGGGTCCGTGTCACTACACTTTCCCAACATAAATATGATCAATCTATCTTTATTAGTTGGCTATGTACCACAGGCTTTTAAGGTGGCAGTAATTAAACCATTACTTAAAAAGCCATCACTTGACCCAGCTATCTTAGCTAATTATAGGCCAATCTCCAACCTTCCTTTTCTCTCAAAAATTCTTGAAAGGGTAGTTGTAAAACAGCTAACTGATCATCTGCAGAGGAATGGTCTATTTGAAGAGTTTCAGTCAGGTTTTAGAATTCATCATAGTACAGAAACAGCATTAGTGAAGGTTACAAATGATCTTCTTATGGCCTCAGACAGTGTACTCATCTCTGTGCTTGTTCTGTTAGACCTCAGTGCTGCTTTTGATACTGTTGACCATAAACTTTTATTACAGAGATTAGAGCATGCCATAGGTATTAAAGGCACTGCGCTGCGGCGGTTTGAATCATATTTATGTAATAGATTACAATTTGTTCATGTAAATGGGGAATCTTCTTCACAGACTAAGGTTAATTATGGAGTTCCACAAGGTTCTGTGCTAGGACCAATTTTATTCACTTTATACATGCTTCCCTTAGGCAGTATTATTAGACGGCATTGCTTAAATTTTCATTGTTACGCAGATGATACCCAGCTTTATCTATCCATGAAGCCAGAGGACACACACCAATTAGCTAAACTGCAGGATTGTCTTACAGACATAAAGACATGGATGACCTCTAATTTCCTGCTTTTAAACTCAGATAAAACTGAAGTTATTGTACTTGGCCCCACAAATCTTAGAAACATGGTGTCTAACCAGATCCTTACTCTGGATGGCATTACCCTGACCTCTAGTAATACTGTGAGAAATCTTGGAGTCATTTTTGATCAGGATATGTCATTCAATGCGCATATTAAACAAATATGTAGGACTGCTTTTTTGCATTTACGCAATATCTCTAAAATTAGAAAGGTCTTGTCTCAGAGTGATGCTGAAAAACTAATTCATGCATTTATTTCCTCTAGGCTGGACTATTGTAATTCATTATTATCAGGTTGTCCTAAAAGTTCCCTGAAAAGCCTTCAGTTAATTCAAAATGCTGCAGCTAGAGTACTAACGGGGACTAGAAGGAGAGAGCATATCTCACCCATATTGGCCTCTCTTCATTGGCTTCCTGTTAATTCTAGAATAGAATTTAAAATTCTTCTTCTTACTTATAAGGTTTTGAATAATCAGGTCCCATCTTATCTTAGGGACCTCGTAGTACCATATCACCCCAATAGAGCGCTTCGCTCTCAGACTGCAGGCTTACTTGTAGTTCCTAGGGTTTGTAAGAGTAGAATGGGAGGCAGAGCCTTCAGCTTTCAGGCTCCTCTCCTCTGGAACCAGCTCCCAATTCGGATCAGGAAGACAGACACCCTCTCTACTTTTAAGATTAGGCTTAAAACTTTCCTTTTTGCTAAAGCTTATAGTTAGGGCTGGATCAGGTGACCCTGAACCATCCCTTAGTTATGCTGCTATAGACTTAGACTGCTGGGGGGTTCCCATGATGCACTGAGTGTTTCCTTCTCTTTTTGCTCTATATGCACCACTCTGCATTTAATCATTAGTGATTGATCTCTGCTCCCCTCCACAGCATGTCTTTTTCCTGGTTCTCTCCCTCAGCCCCAACCAGTCCCAGCAGAAGACTGCCCCTCCCTGAGCCTGGTTCTGCTGGAGGTTTCTTCCTGTTAAAAGGGAGTTTTTCCTTCCCACTGTCGCCAAGTGCTTGCTCACAGGGGGTCGTTTTGACCGTTGGGGTTTTTACGTAATTATTGTATGGCCTTGCCTTACAATATAAAGCGCCTTGGGGCAACTGTTTGTTGTGATTTGGTGCTATATAAATAAAATTGATTGATTGATTACTTGGTTCCGATTACTAGGTCAAACTTGGCTGTGGGCTCACACACTAATCATAAACTCAACATGTTTGTTTTGATTGGTAATCAAACAAAACAATTAATTCTAAAACATCACATAAATGATGGATTACTAACAAAAGGACACAGCAGATGGACAGACAATGAACTGATTATATGAAGGTCTGCAGCGGTCGATTTAACAAGCGTACGTGTCGACCTGACGCACAGCTGGATTTTAGCAATTCCACTTCTCAGCTCTCACACCCAAAAAAGATGTTGAGAGAGGTGCTTATTTGGTTAAAAAAAAGGGGTGGGGGAGGAAAAAGAAAAGCCGGGCTACGTGCCGGATCAGACAGGCTGAGTGGGAGGAACAATGACCTAGTTTCCAAAAAACATTCAGCAACTCCACCAGAGAACAGATCACGCAATGCGCAGCTTCTCTCACGTTGACCTGAGGAAGCAAGTCTGTGTGATTGTCCGGTTTTTCCCCCTCATATTACTTCATGCATGTGGATGAGCATGTGTTGCGGAGTGTTTGTGTACGTTGCGGTGTCACGCCGCACCGCTGGGAGGCCGCACAGGATGCTGGCTGTCTGAATGAGAACAGGACAAGTCACAGCGTGTAAACTGTCCTGCTCGCTCCATTCTGTCAGACCGCTGAGCCGGAACACTGCGGCAGCGCTTGCTGTTAATCCGGATGTATCTTCAATGTCAAACATGAACGCACCCTCACTGAGGAGTAGAGCTAGCTAAACTACTGTGATTTTAATTATTTTTAGAATTATTAAAGCAATCAGATCAGACCTTGAAAAACCGTTTGTTTGCATCAGCAAAATGAATTAAAGTAGAAAAGCCTTCAAATAGTCCTTTTTATGATTAAGCATATGTACTTACAGCAGGCTGCTAAGGGTAATAACACATACAACCCCTGGCAAAAATTATGAAATCACCTTCCTCGGAGGATGTTCATTTAGTTGTTTAATTTTGTAGAAAAAAAGCAGATCACAGACATGACACAAAACTAAAGTCATTTCAAATGGCAACTTCCCGGCTTTAAGAAACACTATAAGAAATCAGGGGAAAAAAATAGTGGCAGTCAGTAACGGTTACTTTTTTAGACCAAGCAGAGGAAAAAAATATGGAATCACTCAATTCTGAGGAAAAAAGTATGGAATCATGAAAAACAAAAGAACGCTCCAACACATCACTAGTATTTTGTTGCACCACCTCTGGCTTTTATAACAGCTTGCAGTCTCTGAGGCATGGACTTAATGAGTGACAAACAGTACTCTTCATCAATCTGGCTCCAACTTTCTCTGATTGCTGTTGCCAGATCAGCTTTGCAGGTTGGAGCCTTGTCATGGACCATTTTCTTCATCTTCCACCAAAGATTTTCAATTGGATTAAGATCCGGACTATTTTTTGACCCTATGTGTCTTTTTGCAAGGAATGTTTTCACAGTTTTTGCTCTATGGCAAGATGCATTATCATCTTGAAAAATGATTTCATCATCCCCAAACATCCTTTCAATTGATGGGATAAGAAATGTGTCCAAAATATCAACGTAAACTTGTGCATTTATTGATGATGTAATGACAGCCATCTCCCCAGTGCCTTTACCTGACATGCAGCCCCATATCATCAATGACTGTGGAAATTTACATGTTCTCTTCAGGCAGTCATCTTTATAAATCTCATTGGAACGGCACCAAACAAAACTTCCAGCATCATCACCTTGCCCAATGCAGATTCGAGATTCATCACTGAATATGACTTTCATCCAGTCATCCACAGTCCATGATTGCTTTTCCTTAGCACACTGTAACCTTGTTTTTTTCTGTTTAGGTGTTAATGATGACTTTCATTTAGCTTTTCTGTATGTAAATCCCATTTCCTTTAGGCGGTTTCTTACAGTTCGGTCACAGACGTTGACTCCAGTTTCCTCCCATTCGTTCCTTATTTGTTTTGTTGTGCATTTTCAATTTTTAAGACATACTGCTTTAAGTTTTCTGTCTTGACGCTTTGATGTCTTCCTTGGTCTACCAGTATGTTTGCCTTTAACAACCTTCCCATGTTGTTTGTATTTGGTCCAGAGTTTAGACACAGCTGACTGTGAACAACCAACATCTTTTGCAACATTGCGTGATGATTTACCCTCTTTTAGGAGTTTGATAATCCTCTCCTTTGTTTCAATTGCCATCTCTCGTGTTGGAGCCATGATTCATGTCAGTCCACTTGGTGCAACAGCTCTCCAAGGTGTGATCACTCCTTTTTAGATGCAGACTAACGAGCAGATCTGATTTGATGCAGGTGTTAGTTTTGGGGATGAAAATTTACAGGGTGATTCCATAATTTTTTTCCTCAGAATTGAGTGATTCCATATTTTTTTCCTCTGCATGGTCTAAAAAAGTAACCGTTACTGACTGCCACATTTTTTTCCTGATTTCTTATAGTGTTTCTTAAAGCCAGAAAGTTGCCATTTGAAATGACTTTAGTTTTGTGTCATGTCTGTGATCTGCTTTTTTTCTACAAAATTAAACAACTGAATGAACATCCTCTGAGGCCGGTGATTCCATAATTTTTGCCAGGGGTTGTAGATGTCGGTCTCCCCACTTTGTTAGAGCTCTGGCCTGAAGGTTTAAGACCCAGACCCGTACCCGAGCGGGACAGGACCTACCATTCCCTCGGGAATGTCAGGATTTGGTGTCTGTTTGAAGCTTCACACAGTGTGTTTCTATTACTAGAGTACTGGAAGCAGAACTGGCTGTCAGCATGAAGGTGTACTATTGAGGTGTTTTACAGACGTGTGCTGCAGAAGTGTGCTGCTTAGGTGTACTGTTGAGGTGTTTTACAGATGTGTGCTGCTGAGGTGTACTACAGAGGTGTGCTGCAGAAGTGTGCCGCTAAGGTGTGCTCTGAGGTCTTCTACAGAGGTGTGCTGCTGAGGTGTACTACAGAGGTGTGCTGTTGAGGTGTTTTACAGACGTGTGCTGCAGAAGTGTGCTGCTAAGGTGTGCCCTGAGGTCTTGTACAGAGGTGTGTTGCTGAGGTGTACTACAGAGGTGTGCTATTGAGGTGTGCTGCTGAGGTGTACTACAGAGGTGTGCTATTGAGGTCTTTTGCAGAGGTGTGCTGCTTAGGTGTACTGTTGAGGTGTTTTACAGATGTGTGCTGCTGAGGTGTACTACAGAGGTGTGCTGCAGAAGTGTGCTGCTAAGGTGTGCTCTGAGGTCTTCTACAGAGGTGTGCTGCTGAGGTGTACTACAGAGGTGTGCTATTGAGGTGTGCTGCTGAGGTGTACTACAGAGGTGTGCTATAGAGGTGTGCTGCTGAGGTCTTTCAGAGAGGTGCGCTGCTGAGGTGTACTACAGAGGTGTGCTGTTGAGGTGTTTTACAGACGTGTGCTGCAGAAGTGTGCTGCTAAGGTGTGCTCTGAGGTCTTTTACAGAGGTGTGCTGCTGAGGTGTACTACAGAGGTGTGCTATTGAGGTGTGCTGTTGAGGTGTGCTGCCGAGGTCTTTTACAGAGGTGTGCTGCTGAGGATTATTACAGAGGTGTGCTATTGAGGTGTGCTGCTGTGGTGTACTACACAGGTGTGCTGTTGTGGTGTGCTGCTGAGGTGTACTACAGAGGTGTGCTATTGAGGTGTGCTGCTGAGGTGTACTACAGAGGTGTGCTATTGAGGTGTGCTGTTGAGGTGTGTTGCTGAGGTCTTTTACAGAGGTGCGCTGCTGAGGTGTACTACAGAGGTGTGCTGTTGAAGTGTTTTACAGACGTGTGCTGCAGAAGTGTGCTGCTAAGGTGTGCTCTGAGGTCTTTTACAGAGGTGTGCTGCTGAGGTGTACTACAGAGGTGTGCTGTTGAAGTGTTTTACAGACGTGTGCTGCAGAAGTGTGCTGCTAAGGTGTGCTCTGAGGTCTTTTACAGAGGTGTGCTGCTGAGGTGTACTACAGAGGTGTGCTATTGAGGTGTGCTGTTGAGGTGTGTTGCTGAGGTCTTTTACAGAGGTGCGCTGCTGAGGTGTACTACAGAGGTGTGCTGTTGCAGTGTTTTACAGACGTGTGCTGCAGAAGTGTGCTGCTAAGGTGTGCTCTGAGGTCTTTTACAGAGGTGTGCTGCTGAGGTGTACTACAGAGGTGTGCTGTTGAAGTGTTTTACAGACGTGTGCTGCAGAAGTGTGCTGCTAAGGTGTGCTCTGAGGTCTTTTACAGAGGTGTGCTGCTGAGGTGTACTACAGAGGTGTGCTATTGAGGTGTGCTGTTGAGGTGTGCTTCCGAGGTCTTTTACAGAGGTGTGTTGCTGAGGATTATTACAGAGGTGTGCTATTGAGGTGTGCTGCTGTGGTGTACTACACAGGTGTGCTGTTGAGGTGTGCTGCTGAGGTGTACTACAGAGGTGTGCCATTTTGATGCCAAGTTTTAGTAGGCTGCACTACTAACTGTATACATAAATGTACTTTCTGTTTCAATTAAAAAGACTTTTCTTTTATCTGTGATGCAAAAGTGATTGTTTCTTTAATGAAAAAACACGTCACTTTTGTTTTTAACTTCGCTGGTTATAAAGATGTACCGTGCAATGTAAATGTCAGACACAATACTACGGAATTAAGACTTTGGCATTTAATTCAAATGGCAATTATCCAACCTTCAGGGGTGACTCTGTGAATTCTGATGTTTGTCTTAATTTGGAGTAAATAAACACAGACTGCTAAACTACTGAACCCTTCCCACATTAATTACCATTTGAAAACAATCCCTGAATCTGTTCACATTACAGTGTTCTGGAGGTTGCTTTTGGACAGTGTGCAACCAACACTGCTCTGTATCAATGACATTTTATGTTAAACTTTAGGCCCCCTTCACACATAGTGCCAAATTTGGTCGAAGTGCGCATGAAGCAGGAATCGTGTGCAAAACGTGTAAAATCGCCACAGGTATCAGCCGGTTTTTATGTTTTATTTATTCTACATCAGTGGTGCGATGTGTTCCTGCTCGAACGACACCATCGCGTGCACAAACCCTCGCACTGGGATCGTGCACGCCTACCTGTCTGCACGATGTTTTGTGGTGCAATAATTCCAACTATATCACACTGTTTCACCAAATTTAACCAAAGGGGAAAAGGGGCCTTTAAATGCATTCAAAAAACTTTTTTATATAAACCAGATTTGACCGACCAGTGAAGAATTAATCTGGAGAAATTTCACCACAATAATCTGTATCACTTCTGTTGAAAGCTTCAACTGAACAAATCGCCCAGAAAAGAAATTTGAGTTTTTGTGACATGTTGATTATGTAGCTGCATTTTCGCTGGTTTAAAAGTGTGTGAGAAGACATTCAGATGGATATGACCCAGTTTTCAACCAAAACTCAACACTGCTCACTGGGTTACTGCATTTAACCTCAGCCCATTTCGTATCCAAATAATCTTAGATTAATTTCAGACTGGGCCTGCATTTACGGATATTAATTCATCCACATCATGTTAAGATGCCATGATTTAGGGTAATTCTACAGTAATAAAATTACCATCAGAGCAAATTTTTAATGGTAAGCTAAGATATGCCCAGATTTGCTGTCATAGTAATTCCATTACAGTAGAATTAATTGACCATTATACTTGCTGCACAAAATGCCAACAGCCCCTTCATCATGAAAAATATTACATTTATGAAAGTAAGTATCATGTGTGCTCATCAAAAAGTAGATAAGTGCACTTTAGGTGGTTCAGTTACACAGCAGGAGGAGCACAGGTGGAAAAACACCAGCCTTTGGCTTGGTGAAAGGTGCAGGACCTACGCAGGGTGGAAGGAGTTTTAATGGGGAGAAGTTTCATTAAGTGGTGCAACGAGCAACTTCTCAGAGTCTTTGCCTGCTGACCTACAGCTCAGGCAGCAGGTCCACCGTCTGTCCTTAAAATGCCACATCAATCATCGCAGACACACTGCTTCTTTTTCTAACACTAACACATTTCTGTCACAGTCAGAAATCAACATCAAGTGATTTTAAATCAAACACCGAGAGGTTATGAGGTTCTTGATGGAGATATCTTGTCCACAAAACCTCTAGCATGTGAAGGTCCATCAGCAAAAACTCATCCCAGCTTTAACACATTCATTAAAGATCAATTTCCACAACTTTATTCCCATCAGCACAGTTAGAAAATTATGCAAAAGGTGCATAAAACCTCCTGTGTAGAGACTTGCTTAAATAACACCCACAAGGCAGGGCGCCCTCTAGCTGAGTGAGCGTGCAGTCCAACACAATCCACTGGGCAAGATGCAGTTTGGAGACGTACTTGTGTGTGACACCATGCAAGTTAGCAGTAAGCAAACAACACTTAGTTCATTCATAAGCTCAAATAACACAAATTTGTTGAGTTTTCCATCTTGAGATTTAATTGCTTGCGGGAGGTTTGTACCCGCAATGTCTTCCAGTCATTCCAGTGATTTAGCGGTAGCCATATGATTGCTTAGCTACAGGGAGCTAATGGTGTGTTCCATTTGTTCTTGGAGTTCAGCATTTCCCAGTTACACACCCCAGGAACACCCCCTGAAGTGGGAATTCCAACTTGCCAACTTGTTCAGATGCTACATACCCTGAAATCACGATCAAAGATGACATTTTTCTTTTTGATGTTGAAGTCAATACATTGTGCACATAGTAGCTGTCCTACCACTGTCAGTGGACATGCTGCAATGATATTTTTAAACATGAAATACCACATAAGTCCTAGTGTCCTTGTATCTTGTTTTTTGGGCACCACTGCTTTAAATGAGAACAGAGAGTATGCAGCCTCCATAAAAACATCGCACCCAGTGGTCTTTTTCAGAGTAGACTACTTTTTGTGCAGTAGCTCCAAGCTTGTAAGTTTAAAATTCCTCAACTTTTCAGAAAAACACTGTGACGCTGCTGCAGTGCCTTTTCAGGCAACGAGGAGGAGCGGTTTAGGCGTGCTGTTTTGCCACTCAAAATCTATCACAACAGAGACAAAAACAACAAGAACCGTGACAAAAAAAATGTTTGGACAGATGCTACATTACTGCTGAGGGTGAGTACTTTTTATTTCCACTAATTACAATCTAGTTGTCCCATGCACAGGCTTTTTTTTCCTCCACTGAAAATGCTGAAACCGCTGAGATGAAGCATTTGCATGCACTCACTCAGCACTTTTCCACCAGAAAATACAAAAACAAAAGCACAATATGGACATGAATGTTGTATGAACTGGTGCCACTAACATTGGCTAACCTGGCAAATGTTGCTAACAATGACTGGCTACACCATACTACAAACCCAGCAGTTAATTAAAACACTAAGGTACTTCTGCGCCACTGGTCCTCTTCCATGGGGTCTCTTTGCTGTGTTGTGTGGAAATTGGAACACATTTAGCTCAGGTGTGACGTAATTCCTGGTGAACACAACACAAGTGGACACTACACTAATCAGGTGGGGCTACAAGACATGTAAGTCTTTGTTTAACTAGCGCATTACTAAACCTAGACAATCTACTCACACAGTGACGGTATTGCTACTCAGAATTGCAAACAAATGCTTAACCTGTCAAGGAGCATTGTGTCGTTTTGTCATGTAAAGCATTTGCTTAACATTACCTAGGCAGTAGGCATGTAGAGATTAATCGATACAAATTGGTATCTCAATACAAACGTGCGTGATGCGAGTGTATCGATTCATTCAATGTGCATCAATTCAACTGATGGGTGAAATCGTGATCGCACCACTCACTGCGTGCTTGCATCCATTTTTTTTCCGAGGCACATTGAATGTACCATCTCTGCTTCACGTTATGTTTTGAACATGGACGGAGCCAGAGAGCACATTTCTACCACAACAAAATGGAGGTCCGCTAGTGGCTGGAGGTTTTTGATGCACCTAAAACATTTAAATCAGGTGTTTTGGAGATACTTTGGCTGTTTAAAAAAAAAGATGGGAAACTTCACAAGGCGCAGGTCGTTTGCAAAGAATGCCGTGCTGCTAAACCATACGGCTGCTGCTGCTCCACTCTGACTTTCCTCAGATTGTAAACCTCCAGTAAAACTGCTGAGAAAACTATCTCAAATTACTTTTGCCAAGGTGGGACTCTGTCATTGAGTGACTCACTTTAAGTCACTCATTGAGAGTGATGTTGTCTTACTGTTTAATGTTTAAGTTCTGAATGTGTGATGAAGCAGGTTCCCCATATGAGGGAACTGGTTCCTCTTCCTTAATGTTGAATCTGGTAAATTTGCTGCTTATAAGGAGTAAAACAAATCCTCTGCCTCTAGTAGAATCAGAAGAAGAAGAAGAATACCATAGTACCATACTGAATTGCAGCTTCTTATTTTCTGTTTGAATTTTTGGTATAATTTCTTTGCATCATGTTGAATCGCATTGTATCGCATCACCATCAAATACATATCAAATCGCATTGAAACGGGAACAGGGGTGAATCGTATCGCATTGTATCATCAGTATTGTCATGCATTGCTATGTGCATCATATCGCTGGTGCGTATTGAATCATTGTCAGTGATGAGATTTACAGGCCTACTAGGCAGACAACCGTGGTGCTATCCAGGACCAAGGCGGTTCTGTGGTGTCGTGGATTTGGGAACCACAGCCCCGACGCTTGCCCCAAGACTTGACTTGCTTAACGTGTGCTGTGTTCAGGCCAAACAGGTATTTCTAAGTGTTAGCACTCATGTGGACTAATGATTCACTTACTTTTGAGTGCAGTTCTCAAAAAACTGGGTTAATGCGATCACAATATTACTTCACCACGTTTTTGCGCGGGCGGCTTGGAGAGATCTCATTTGTAAGCAATAACTAAGAACAGAAGAGAATGGAGAAATGAATGACGGAACAAAGAAAGGATAAATAAAGGAAACAAGATGGAAAGAAAGGGCATGTATTCAGGTAAAGTGAAGGAAGTAGGAATGATAGAGATAATTTTAAGTGATCTCAGGATGGAAGTGAAGGAGATGAGAAGATGTACAACGTGAAGAGATAAAGGAAGGCCTGAAAAAAATGAAGGAAATAAGGGGATATGACAGGGCAGAGACAGGAAGGACAGTTTAGGTTCAGGTTTGGGGTTTAACTAAGTTAAGGATTTTGATAACTCCACCCCCCACACAAATGGATGAATGATTTTCTGTAGTATTCTCAGATTTACCTCGCCTTTGTTCAGGGTCACGACTTCAACGAGTACAAAATTCTTTGTGAAAAGGATGTAGTTGCTTTGGCCTGGTTCCCATAGCGACCGATACAACTGCTGTGGTTACAGCATCCTGAAGACAGACTTCTTCAGCGTCCGTCTTTCCTGATTGTTTCTTTCTTCTTTCTATTTGTGTTCCTCCGTCGTTCTTAGAAATGAAAGGTCTGTCTCTTATCTCTCTTTCTGTCTGAGTTTATCTCGACAGCGCTTTGCTCTCTGCCGCACTTATCGCAGCATCTCCTTCGCTCCACCGTGTCTGTCTCATCGTGCTTCCTCCCCATTCTGCCGTCTTCCTCCCTCGAAGCCTCTCATCCCTTATCTCTCCTTCTCTCTGCCCTTCCTCTGCTTGCTACATTTCAAACTCTTCCTCCTCGTGTTCCACTTCAATTTAATTCACAATAAAACAGGCCTGCACACAGAGAGACAGGCAGAGTAAGACTCTTCATTTCAAACCACGAGCACGAGCCATTTTCTTTCATTTTGCTTTCCGAGTATCTTAGCAGTGGCACTTGAGGCAAATAAGTTAGCCAGACTGCAATTTTCCTGATATGAATTTTGCTGGGCTGAATAATAAGCACTTACAGAGGAAGACAAGCAGTGAGCTGGTTAGTTATTTGGTTCAATACTCCAAAACAAGAATGGCACTCAGCAGAGTAGATATGGTACATCCTGAAAGAGTTACTTTGAGTTTAACCTTCAGCTAAGAGCCCCGTCACACTCAGAAGAAGACCACAACGACTGGACTGTGTCCCGAAAATCGTTGAATGCAGCGGGAACTTTGGCAAAATCGCAAAATGTGCCATTTCCAAGTCCATATTTCATTCTGATTACTTACCTTGCTTGTTCTCACAGCGTCTAATGTGTTCCCACAAATTTCTTAACACGTGCATGATCCCGCATGCACCATGTGCAATTTGTTCTTACAATGTTCTTAAGACAAACAATCCCATTGCACTTAATATGCCTACCTCATTCTTTTTTATCCTTGTCAATACTACAATGGGCGATGTGCTTTTTCACACTTTTTGCAAGTTTTCTTGTGTCCACACATAAGTTAAACAATAAACTACAGTCAGAAAAACAGCTCTGCTGCCTAACACATGCATGCAGGATGGCATGCGTTTGTGCACATATGCTTTGAAGCGGGGGGAGGGGGTGGTGGTTGTATTTCAGCTAAATAGACAGTGACACAGTCCAAAGACTGCTGCTGTGTTTGCCTGTCTGCACTATATTTGTAGACATCAATGAAGTTCCTATTAGGTTTAATTATACAATGAATACGTCAATGCAGTTATTGCTACATCCTTATTTAGTTTCTAGTGCATGCTGATTGGACCACATCCTCACTGCATTTTGTTTAAATGTCCAAAATTTGGTCTGAACAGTTTCTGTTGCCTTTCAAATAAGCTGTACATTTTCTTACTGCATCCAACCAGTTTTTTGGGATGGCCTATTAATGTAAGATCAATTCCATTTACCATTTAGGATCCATAATCTCTCTGTTGAAGACATTTGTGGTTTTGTCAAACAGTATAATGCTTCACACTGCTAGTAATGCTGAAAAACATCATACACGTCATGTTTGTGATGATTTGGTAACAAAATACTCTTATATTTATAAATTTTGCCATTTTTATTGATAAAATAGGGGATAAACACATTTGTAAATTAACACTGCTCAATTTAATTTCTGTGTTTGGCTGTCAGTGAGTGTGTTCACACTCACTTCTTACACACACACACACACACACACACACACACACACACACACACACACACACACACACACACACACACACACACACACACACACACACACACACACACACACACACACACCGCACCACACGAGCAAGGACATTCCCACAGAGATATGCACATGCCTCTGTCCTGTCTCCGATGAACATCTGGACCGTAAAGAGAGAATGGCAGCACCCCACAGCCCATAATGATCAGTCTGTCACCATGGTAACCACACACCGCCACCGCCCACACCACTGTCACTAAGGTGTGATACTCTGGGAGATGGAAGGAACAAAGTGTACCATTCAACAAACAAATTACAAGTTGTTACTTTGCTGCTGGTTATTACAGAAACTAAAAGAATCATCACAATATGTGCGACTCAAAGAGTGATTTTTACATCTCGTTATTCTCAGCCTGTTTCTCTGATCTGCACCTCATTAAAAATAATGATTCATATGGTCAATATTTTTTTTTTTTTTTTTTGCCTGTTCTTTCAAATATGTGTTGTGCTTTATGTTTTGTCCTGTTACCATGGCCATAGCAGATGGTCACCCCACTGAGTCCGGTCTGCTTGAGGTTTCTTCCTGTAAAATTAAAAAACAGAGCAGGAGTTTATCCTTACCATTGTCCATGTGCTTGCACATGGGTTGGGTAAAGTGTAGAACTTACTCACGTGAAGTATTTTGAGGCAACTTATGATAGGTGTCATGTCAAAACTTTCCAGAAAAGGTCAATTTAGATCATTTTGACAACATAAGATTGAGAATTACTGAATACTGAATACTGTGGAACAAAATTATAGTGGTGTCAAATAAAATTCTTCTTATGACTTCTTATAAGTAGAGTGAAATCATCAATCAATCAATCAATCAATTTTTTTTATATAGCGCCAAATCACAACAAACAGTTGCCCCAAGGCGCTTTATATTGTAAGGCAAGGCCATACAATAATTATGTAAAACCACAACAGTCAAAACGACCCCCTGTGAGCAAGCACTTGGCTACAGTGGGAAGGAAAAACTCCCTTTTAACAGGAAGAAACCTCCAGCAGAACCAGGCTCAGGGAGGGGCAGTCTTCTGCTGGGACTGGTTGGGGCTGAGGGAGAGAACCGGGAAAAAGACATGCTGTGGAGGGGAGCAGAGATCGATCACTAATGATTAAATGCAGAGTGGTGCATACAGAGCAAAAAGAGAAAGAAACAGTGCATCATGGGAACCCCCCAGCAGTCTACGTCTATAGCAGCATAACTAAGGGATGGTTCAGGGTCACCTGATCCAGCCCTAACTATAAGCTTTAGCAAAAAGGAAAGTTTTAAGCCTAATCTTAAAAGTAGAGAGGGTGTCTGTCTCCCTGATCTGAATTGGGAGCTGGTTCCACAGGAGAGGAGCCTGAAAGCTGAAGGCTCTGCCTCCCATTCTACTCTTACAAACCCTAGGAACTACAAGTAAGCCTGCAGTCTGAGAGCGAAGCGTTCTATTGGGGTGATATGGTACTACGAGGTCCCTAAGATAAGATGGGACCTGATTATTCAAAACCTTATAAGTAAGAAGAAGAATTTTAAATTCTATTCTAGAATTAACAGGAAGCCAATGAAGAGAGGCCAATATGGGTGAGATATGCTCTCTCCTTCTAGTCCCCGTCAGTACTCTAGCTGCAGCATTTTGAATTAACTGAAGGCTTTTTAGGGAAATTTTAGGACAACCTGATAATAATGAATTACAATAGTCCAGCCTAGAGGAAATAAATGCATGAATTAGTTTTTCAGCATCACTCTGAGACAAGACCTTTCTGATTTTAGAGATATTGCGTAAATGCAAAAAAGCAGTCCTACATATTTGTTTAATATGCGCTTTGAATGACATATCCTGATCAAAATCATAAAATCATTGGGGACTACAGCTTTAAAGAGGCAGTCACTTTGACGTATGTTAACCTCTAAACCACTGATAACTTGACAGTGAATAAAAATTCAAATAAATCTTGTATCGTTTAACAATTGTTATTTTTAATGTAACTCTGTATGTGTCACGGTTAACGGGCATGTTCATGCTTTTGCGCAACATTTTATTATTTGTTTACTGTCCCAGTTGTTCTCACTGCATGCTGTGAGTTTCACCTCCCGGTGAATTGGTTTCCCTGGTCTTTATGTTTTTCACATGGAGCACTCTGTTGGTTTCTCTGTGATGTTTTATTTCCGACAGCACATTCTGTGGTTTCTCTTTGAGTTTACTTTCAGTTTGCCTTCCATGTGACACGCCTACATTCTTCCTCGTGTCCATGCTTTTCTCCTCTGTGCTTTCTGTGTTTTCGCTCGTCCTCACTACAATCACTGTTAAATATTAGTTTACACCATGATTCTGGTTTTTAATGATGTCCTGTGTATTCCATGTTCACTCGTGTCCCGGTACTTCTTGGTGTTAATTCTCAGAGCTCTTGTGTTGCCACGTTTCTGCTGTTAATGGACAAGCATCCTTTAAAAGACTTTAAAAGATGATTCCATGTGTCCCCTGCCAGATCATCATGGTTCTCCCCACTTTTTCACACTCCTCTCAAATTTCTAGTGTTCGTAGTGTCCCAGTATTATCATTATTGACCTCTGTTTTTATTTGGAAACCTCTGAGTTTTCCAAACCTAACAACTGTTGGACTGCTTCTGTGAAACTAAACCATTGCCTGCTTAACTGGTTAACTCTCCTGTTTTACCCTCTGAAAGTCTGCTGCCTGATAACCTACTTTACCGTGTGTGCTAAACCATTGCTTAGACTCCATTCTGATTAATGCCTGCTGGATCAGGGTTTTGCCTATTCCCAACTGAATACCTGCGTCAGTCAGTATATTTACATGGCCAAAACAAAACAAAACAAAACAAAAAAAACCCAACAACAATAACAAAAAAAATCTAATCATTACGGTAGTCAAACTAAAACTGGACATTTAAAATATATATAAAGATGTTAGTCAGACTGAAATTGGACTAAATCAAAATTTTCAAAGTCAGACAAACACACCAAGATAGATCAAAAGTGGAATAACTCCTGCATGTATACTCTCAATTGTCCTCGACGTTAACTCCAACGGTACCGTTGCCAGCAACAACAAATTACATTATGACTACTGTGAAAGCAAGAACCCACTTTTTGTCCAATGAAAAACTTTTTTCTTCATCCCGTAAGTGTGTCACAATACATATATTTGTACTGAATAGTATGGTAATAATTCAGTAAGGTATATCTTCTATTATACATTACAAAATATATTTTAAAAAAAGAGAGCACAGAGCCACTTAGGTGCCTGGTCTTTTTTATCCCATGGGAACTCTCCCTACCCACCGAAGCGGCTCAAGAATATGGACAGGATGTATATAAGTGACATATACACAATCAGGGCAGTAAACAACATACACAAGAAATATAGTTACTACATAATATTATAGGAGTTAGCTCCTGAAACCTAAGTGTTCGTACAGGAGAAGAATATAGTATACATCTACCTAGTCTGTAGACTTGTAAAACTAAATTATAGCTAGTAGGCTAAGCCATAAATCTGGTTATGTTATTATAGAAACAGAGGCTATGATGTAATATGTTTTAGATTTCTATATAAAGTTCACCCTACTATCTAGGTTATGATTGCTACTATAGGAAGACAAATTCTGTTTTCTACATGCTTTCTAATGAAAACCCCAAACTTAGATATAGGGTTGGGTATCTAGAACCAGTTCCTTTCGGGTATCATTAAGAAATGATTCGATCCACCGACATCTATAACCTTTTTGCTTAACGATTCCCTTATCGGTCCTTCAGAGTGGCCATAATATAATCAGAGGATTCTGAGAATCTGGAGAACTTTCTACACGTAAGCGGCAAGGCCGAAAACCAACATTGAATGCCCGTTACCTTCAATCCCTCAGACGGCACTACATTAAAAACCAAAATCATTGTGCAAAGGATCTTACCGCGTGGGCTCAGGAACACTTCAGAAAACCATTTTCAGTTAACACAGTTCATCGCTACATCTACAAGTGCAAGTTAAAACTCTACATTGCAAAGCGAAACCATACATCAACAACATCCAGAAATGCCGCCACATTCTGCACGTGTTACAGAATGGCTTCGTAGTAAAAGAGTGCAGGTACTAGACTGGCCTCCCTGCAGTCCAGACCTGTCACCCATTGAAAATGTGTGGCGCATTATGAAGTGCAAAATATGACAACGGAGACCCTGGAATGTTGAACAACTGAAGTCGTACATCAAGCAAGAATGGGAAAGAATTCCACCTACAAAGCTTCAACAATTGGTGTCCTCAGTTCCCAAACGCTTATTGAGTGTTGTTAGAAGGAAAGGTGATGTAACACAGTGGTAAACATACCACTGTCCCAGCTTTTTTGAAATGTGTTGCAGGCATCCATTTCAAAATGAGCAAATATTTGCACAAAAACAATGTTTATCAGTTTGAACATTAAATATTTAGTCTCTGTGGTGTATTCAATTGAATATAGGTTGAAGAGGATTTGCAGATCATTGTATTCTGTTTTTATTTACAACTGTAAGTTGAACAGACTTAACAGTTTGGCACCATAAAGTTTTACTGTGTAAACACCCATATTCGACATGACACCGCTCTATTATGATCCCCCACAATCCAGAAAAGTGCAAAAACAGCCTGAAATGGCTTACTATCATTACTATCCTATCAGGCGGACTTATAAAGTGCAGACCTGCCAACTGCCCAAAAACAAAAGTAAGGAGTTCCGTCCTTGCCCAGAACCGCAATAAATGCTGCTTCGCTTCAAGTTTTTGCCCTGCTGGAGCACAATCAAACAAGTATCAAACTGTGCTCACTGGGATTAATCGTGTTTGAACATGATTGAAGCTGTTAAAACTACCAACACCCGGAAGTGACCGCATAATGATACCAGTTTGGTGAATTAGGATAAAATGTTTGTACAGCTTGAAAATTTCATTCCGATTTTTAAAACTGGTGTCGACGATGGCTATATCTACTGCGCATACCAAGTTTGTTCATGATTGACAAAAGATGGATCAAGGAGTTACTGTGATGCTTCAAAACGCACCCCAATTTGCTATCGGGGATGAAACGGGAAGGAACGGCGCTCTGTGGAATAACTAAATAACTTTGTGACTTCAGCGTTACATGAGTGTTTCTATTCAAGGTTGTAGAAATGAACATGTGGCATATGACTACTATCACATACTACATGTAAAGCAACTATTCTTATTCAGGACAATCAGAAAACATCTCCCGTGGACACTGCTTCAGCTGTGGGTTCATGACACCCAGTGTCCACCCAGCCTGGGTTTTTAAGGAAGATCAAGAATTGTGTCTGCATTTTTGGCAGCCTACAGAGATAAAAGCTACCATCTGTCTGTGCTGTACTTCTGTTTGTACTCAGGAAAGTGGAGCAGGAGTAACAGGATGCTGAAAATCCATCAGAACATTTACGGATACAGACAGCACCTCAGGCACCCCACACCGGTCATTCGATATCAGCTGCCCTCACGCCGAACCTCGGGCTAAAATATTGTGTGTTTTTCACTCAACCTGCTGAACACTGGATGTTTTCCTGACTACAGACAGCTGCTTCTCAACAGGTGAGAGAATCAGAATATAAATATTTTTCATTTGCAGGCTTTACTGTCTGATATTTGATGTAATGTGTTACATAGAACATGTACTGTGAAGTCCATACAATGATTTTCTTCAAGCTTATGAAAATCAACATGGAAACCTCAAACATCATTAACATTACTTCTGTGATAGTCTTGTGTAAATACTAATTGCAATTCTTGAGAATAAACGAGTTACCTTTGCCAAGAAAGTAAAGTTTTCAGATGGCATCTGTTTATTATTAATTTTGATTAATTTAAGGGCTATTTGAATTATTTTTATGATTTATGTCATACTCAAACTCTCTTGCTTGCCTCTACTGGTGGTTGGCTCTCACTGCGGTATTGTATCACTTCCTGTTCCGGAGCACAGCGGTGTTTTTCTGTATCTGTTAGCTGTTTAATCAGCGCAGTTAGATTGATCTAGTTATCTAGATTACGATTTGTTTCCCAGTGTAATCTTTACGTGCCTTAACTAAAGCACTCCTTCTGCTGAATTATTTACACATTATTCACTTTGCGTGTTTTTAGGAATCCGCTAGCTTAGCGTAGCTACTAGCTCTTAGCCGATTTAGCATGGCGGCTTCTCCTGTCTCTCCCGCACTTTTCTGCTCTGGGTGTGAAATGTTTAGTTATTCCTCGGCCTCCTTTAGCAGTAACGGTACTTGTAATAAGTGTAGCTTATTCGTAGCTTTGGAGGCCAGGCTGGGCGAATTGGAGACTCGGCTCCGCACCGTGGAAAATTCTACAGCTAGCCAGGCCCCTGTAGTCGGTGCGGACCAAGGTAGCTTAGCCGCCGTTAGTTCCCCCCTGGCAGATCCCGAGCAGCCGGGAAAGCAGGCTGACTGGGTGACTGTGAGGAGGAAGCGTAGCCCTAAACAGAAGCCCCGTGTACACCGCCAACCCATTCACATTTCTAACCGTTTTTCCCCACTCGACGACACACCCGCCGAGGATCAAACTCTGGTTATTGGCGACTCTGTTTTGCGAAATGTGAAGTTAGCGACACCAGCAACCATAGTCAATTGTCTTCCGGGGGCCAGAGCAGGCGACATTGAAGGAAATTTGAAACTGCTGGCTAAGGCTAAGCGTAAATTTGGTAAGATTGTAATTCACGTCGGCAGTAATGACACCCGGTTACGCCAATTGGAGGTCACTAAAATTAACATTAAATCGGTGTGTAACTTTGCAAAAACAATGTCGGACTCTGTAGTTTTCTCTGGGCCCCTCCCCAATCAGACCGGGAGTGACATGTTTAGCCGCATGTTCTCCTTGAATTGCTGGCTGTCTGAGTGGTGTCCAAAAAATGAGGTGGGCTTCATAGATAATTGGCAAAGCTTCTGGGGAAAACCTGGTCTTGTTAGGAGAGACGGCATCCATCCCACTTTGGATGGAGCAGCTCTCATTTCTAGAAATCTGGCCAATTTTCTTAAATCCTCCAAACCGTGACTATCCAGGGTTGGGACCAGGAAGCAGAGTTGTAGTCTTACACACCTCTCTGCAGCTTCTCTCCCCCTGCCATCCCCTCATTACCCCATCCCCGTAGAGACGGTGCCTGCTCCCAGACTACCAATAACCAGCAAAAATCTATTTAAGCATAAAAATTCAAAAAGAAAAAATAATATAGCACCTTCAACTGCACCACAGACTAAAACAGTTAAATGTGGTCTATTAAACATTAGGTCTCTCTCTTCTAAGTCCCTGTTGGTAAATGATATAATAATTGATCAACATTTTGATTTATTCTGCCTTACAGAAACCTGGTTACAGCAGGATGAATATGTTAGTTTAAATGAGTCAACACCCCCGAGTCACACTAACTGTCAGAATGCTCGTAGCACGGGCCGGGGCAGAGGATTAGCAGCAATCTTCCATTCCAGCTTATTAATTAATCAAAAACCCAGACAGAGCTTTAATTCATTTGAAAGCTTGACTCTTAGTCTTGTCCATCCAAATTGGAAGTCCCAAAAACCAGTTTTATTTGTTATTATCTATCGTCCACCTGGTCGTTACTGTGAGTTTCTCTGTGAATTTTCAGACCTTTTGTCTGACTTAGTGCTTAGCTCAGATAAGATAATTATAGTGGGCGATTTTAACATCCACACAGATGCTGAGAATGACAGCCTCAACACTGCATTTAATCTATTATTAGACTCTATTGGCTTTGCTCAAAAAGTAAATGAATCCACCCACCACTTTAATCATATCTTAGATCTTGTTCTGACTTATGGTATGGAAATAGAAGACTTAACAGTATTCCCTGAAAACTCCCTTCTGTCTGATCATTTCTTAATAACATTTACATTTACTCTGATGGACTACCCAGCAGTGGGGAATAAGTTTCATTACACTAGAAGTCTTTCAGAAAGCGCTGTATCTAGGTTTAAGGATATGATTCCTTCTTTATGTTCTCTAATGCCATATACCAACACAGTGCAGAGTAGCTACCTAAACTCTGTAAGTGAGATAGAGTATCTCGTCAATAGTTTTACATCCTCATTGAAGACAACTTTGGATGCTGTAGCTCCTCTAAAAAAGAGAGCTTTAAATCAGAAGTGCCTGACTCCGTGGTATAACTCACAAACTCGTAGCTTAAAGCAGATAACCCGTAAGTTGGAGAGGAAATGGCGTCTCACTAACTTAGAAGATCTTCACTTAGCCTGGAAAAAGAGTCTGTTGCTCTATAAAAAAGCCCTCCGTAAAGCTAGGACATCTTTCTACTCATCACTAATTGAAGAAAATAAGAACAACCCCAGGTTTCTTTTCAGCACTGTAGCCAGGCTGACAAAGAGTCAGAGCTCTATTGAGCTGAGTATTCCATTAACTTTAACTAGTAATGACTTCATGACTTTCTTTGCTAACAAAATTTTAACTATTAGAGAAAAAATTACTCATAACCATCCCAAAGACGTATCGTTATCTTTGGCTGCTTTCAGTGATGCCGGTATTTGGTTAGACTCTTTCTCTCCGATTGTTCTGTCTGAGTTATTTTCATTAGTTACTTCATCCAAACCATCAACATGTTTATTAGACCCCATTCCTACCAGGCTGCTCAAGGAAGCCCTACCATTATTTAATGCTTCGATCTTAAATATGATCAATCTATCTTTGTTAGTTGGCTATGTACCACAGGCTTTTAAGGTGGCAGTAATTAAACCATTACTTAAAAAGCCGTCACTTGACCCAGCTATCTTAGCTAATTATAGGCCAATCTCCAACCTTCCTTTTCTCTCGAAAATTCTTGAAAGGGTAGTTGTAAAACAGCTAACTGATCATCTGCAGAGGAATGGTCTATTTGAAGAGTTTCAGTCAGGTTTTAGAATTCATCATAGTACAGAAACAGCATTAGTGAAGGTTACAAATGATCTTCTTATGGCCTCGGACAGTGGACTCATCTCTGTGCTTGTTCTGTTAGACCTCAGTGCTGCTTTTGATACTGTTGACCATAAAATTTTATTACAGAGATTAGAGCATGCCATAGGTATTAAAGGCACTGCGCTGCGGTGGTTTGAATCACATTTGTCTAATAGATTACAATTTATTCATGTAAATGGGGAATCTTCTTCACAGACTAAAGTTAATTATGGAGTTCCACAAGGTTCTGTGCTAGGACCAATTTTATTCACTTTATACATGCTTCCCTTAGGCAGTATTATTAGACGGTATTGCTTAAATTTTCATTGTTACGCAGATGATACCCAGCTTTATCTATCCATGAAGCCAGAGGACACACACCAATTAGCTAAACTGCAGGATTGTCTTACAGACATAAAGACATGGATGACCTCTAATTTCCTGCTTTTAAACTCAGATAAAACTGAAGTTATTGTACTTGGCCCCACAAATCTTAGAAACATGGTGTCTAACCAGATCCTTACTATGGATGGCATTACCCTGACCTCTAGTAATACTGTGAGAAATCTTGGAGTCATTTTTGATCAGGATATGTCATTCAAAGCGCATATTAAACAAATATGTAGGACTGCTTTTTTGCATTTACGCAATATCTCTAAAATCAGAAAGGTCTTGTCTCAGAGTGATGCTGAAAAACTAATTCATGCATTTATTTCCTCTAGGCTGGACTATTGTAATTCATTATTATCAGGTTGTCCTAAAAGTTCCCTAAAAAGCCTTCAGTTAATTCAAAATGCTGCAGCTAGAGTACTGACGGGGACTAGAAGGAGAGAGCATATCTCACCCATATTGGCCTCTCTTCATTGGCTTCCTGTTAATTCTAGAATAGAATTTAAAATTCTTCTTCTTACTTATAAGGTTTTGAATAATCAGGTCCCATCTTATCTTAGGGACCTCGTAGTACCATATCACCCCAATAGAGCGCTTCGCTCTCAGACTGCAGGCTTACTTGTAGTTCCTAGGGTTTGTAAGAGTAGAATGGGAGGCAGAGCCTTCAGCTTTCAGGCTCCTCTCCTGTGGAACCAGCTCCCAATTCAGATCAGGGAGACAGACACCCTCTCTACTTTTAAGATTAGGCTTAAAACTTTCTGGTTCTGCTGGTTCTGCTGGAGGTTTCTTCCTGTTAAAAGGGAGTTTTTCCTTCCCACTGTAGCCAAGTGCTTGCTCACAGGGGGTCGTTTTTGACCGTTGGGGTTTTACATAATTATTGTATGGCCTTGCCTTACAATATAAAGCGCCTTGGGGCAACAGTTTGTTGTGATTTGGCGCTATATAAAAAAATTGATTGATTGATTGAAACATACGATTCACAATCTGATATCATCAATGCCTTCAAAATTTGCTTGGTCTGGAAACAATTTAGGATTTTGACCTGTGTGGATTACAATGTAGCAACTAGACTCCATGACACATATGGCATGAAATCCCCCAAAATAAATACTCTACAAGCAATAAAAGTCTCATATCTTCATTTATGTCACCCACCCGTACAACACAGCACCCAGTCCATGCAAGCACAGAACAGACAAGGAGCTAGAACACATCCCTGATGAACACCAAAATTCACTGGGAAGAAATCAGGATATTTTTTCAACAAATACAAAACCAGAGTTAAACTTGAAGCCTCCTAGTTTACTGAGATCCCATTCAGATTGGGGTTGGCCATCCGGCTTGAGCCAGTTTAATTCAGATTGCTTTCTACAACCTCAATTCCAATGAAGTTGGGACGTTGTGTAAAATGTAAATAAAAACAGAATACAATTTTTGCAAATCCTCTTTAACCTACAGTATATTCAATTGAATACACCACAAAGACAAGATATTTAATGTTCAAACCGATAGACGTTTTTGTTTTTGTGCAAATATTTGCTCATTTTGAAATGAATGGCTGCAACACGTTTCAAAAATCGTGGGGGGCGGGGAAACAAAAAGACAGGGAAAGTTGATGAATGCTCAAAGAACACCTAATTGGAAACAGGTGAGTGTCATGATAGGGTATAAAAGGAGCATCCCCCAAAGGCTCAGCTGTTCACAAGCAAAGATGGGGCGAGGATCACCACTTTGTGACCAACTGCATGAAAAAATAGTCCAACAGTTTAAGAACAATGTTTCTCAGCGTTCAATTGCAAGGAATTTAGGGATTCCATCATCTACAGTCCATAATATAATGAGAAGATTCAGAGAATCTGGAGAACGTTTTACACGTAAGCGGCAAGGCCAAATACCAACACTGAATGCCTGAAGGAAAGGTGATGTAACACAGTCGTAAACAAACCACTGTCCCAGCTTTTTTGAAACGTGTTGCAGGCATCCATTTCAAAATGAGCAAATATTTGTACAAAATCAATAACGTTTATCAGTTTGAACATTAAATATATTGTCTTTGTGGTGTATTCAATTGAATATAGGTTGAAGAGTGTTGGGAAGGTGTCGTAGCACGGACCCACAACAGGGGGCGCAAATGAACGGACAATGAGTAAGCCAAAAGGTAACAATTTAATGTTGTGATAATACACAACGAAACGTGTCGTAATTTTCACAGTCAATAAACACCAGGTGATGTGTGGGCAGGCTCGAAGATAGAAGACGCCCGACGAGAGAGAAGCCGCGTCCCACACGGCTTCCACCACCAACGGCCTGAAGAACACCGGAGCCGCCAAGTCCCGAGTCCCCAGGTGGCCTCTGTCTTCGACTGTCGACCCTGGTACTGCTGGCAGAAAGCAGAAATATGATGTGTGAGTGTGAGTCCGCACACTCAGTAATTTACAGTCCAGACACCGTTAGGAGGAAGCACCTCCACCTCCAAATCATACACACTCGTGCAGCTCCTGTTTGTCCCTCTTCTGGGTCTTCACAGGAATGCGACTGCACACAGAACAATGTTAGACAATCAATAATCACAGCAGAGAAGATTACCTTGGTACTGGTAGTCGATTTCTCGGCGGGGAGGTGGAGTTGCAGTCCGGCTTTTATGGTGGTGATAAACGAGTGACAGCTGGTGCAGAGGATGAGTGACAGCTGTCACTTCTTCTGGGTCTGGCGCCCTCTCGTGCTTGGAGCCCGCACTCCAAGCAGGGCGCCCTCTGGTGGTGTTGGGCCAGCAGTACCTCCTCTTCAGCGGCCCACACAACAGAAGAGGATTTGCAAATAATTGTATTCTGTTTTTATTTACATTTCACACAACGTCCCAACTTCACTGGAATTGGGGTTGTAACTGGACAGAGTTCAGACCCGTTTTTCAAATCCGGCTCATCCTACACACGCCTCCAAACTCAATCAGTCTGAAGTTAAATTCAAGCTGTGTATGTCTGTGGATCTGGACATCAGAGAGCAGGTGTGTGTGTGTGTGTGTGTGTGTGTGTGTGTGTGTGTGTGTGTGTGTGTGTGTGTGTGTGTGTGTGTGTGTGTGTGTGTGTGTGTGTGTGTGTGTGTGTGTGTGTGTGTGTGTGTGTGTGTGAGTGTATCTGGACAACTAGAGCATACATGGCAGATTTTCTTGGTGAGAAAGTGTCACAGAGAAAGAAAGCTGTGTGCTGATCTTGCTGTTGTAGCCTCAGCATTCACATATCAGCAGTAACAGGTGGAAAACCACGTTTCATTATTTCCAGTGAGAGGTTGACGGAACAATTCCACCAATTGCACCGTGATGCCACTTGCCATCATTAGTTACAAATCTTTCTCCTTTGCTGCTTACCACAGCGACAAGGACAAACCAGATGATGTTTCATTTTTAAAAAGAAGTAAAACCGGACGAGAGCTGGATTACTTCAATCAATCAATCAATTTTTTTATATAGCGCCAAATCACAACAAACAGTTGCCCCAAGGCGCTTTATATTGTAAGGCAAGGCCATACAATAATTATGTAAAACCCCAACGGTCAAAACGACCCCCTGTGAGCAAGCACTTGGCTACAGTGGGAAGGAAAAACTCCCTTTTAACAGGAAGAAACCTCCAGCAGAACCAGGCTCAGGGAGGGGCAGTCTTCTGCTGGGACTGGTTGGGGCTGAGGGAGAGAACCAGGAAAAAGACATGCTGTGGAGGGGAGCAGAGATCGATCACTAATGATTAAATGCAGAGTGGTGCATACAGAGCAAAAAGAGAAAGAAACAGTGCATCATGGGAACCCCCCAGCAGTCTACGTCTATAGCAGCATAACTAAGGGATGGTTCAGGGTCACCTGATCCAGCCCTAACTATAAGCTTTAGCAAAAAGGAAAGTTTTAAGCCTAATCTTAAAAGTAGAGAGGGTGTCTGTCTCCCTGATCTGAATTGGGAGCTGGTTCCACAGGAGAGGAGCCTGAAAGCTGAAGGCTCTGCCTCCCATTCTACTCTTACAAACCCTAGGAACTACAAGTAAGCCTGCAGTCTGAGAGCGAAGCGCTCTATTGGGGTGATATGGTACTACGAGGTCCCTAAGATAAGATGGGACCTGATTATTCAAAACCTTATAAGTAAGAAGAAGAATTTTAAATTCTATTCTAGAATTAACAGGAAGCCAATGAAGAGAGGCCAATATGGGTGAGATATGCTCTCTCCTTCTAGTCCCCGTCAGTACTCTAGCTGCAGCATTTTGAATTAACTGAAGGCTTTTTAGGGAACTTTTAGGACAACCTGATAATAATGAATTACAATAGTCCAGCCTAGAGGAAATAAATGCATGAATTAGTTTTTCAGCATCACTCTGAGACAGGACCTTTCTGATTACTTAAGTGCAGAGATCTGCTTGGCTTTAAACGGGTAAATGTGAATAATTTGTCTGATATTTCAGAAATAAATTAATTTATAACCTCACAAAAAATTACCTTTTATGCTGCCCTCAGAGCCAGGGTTTCCTGTTTTAATATAACGCTGTGCAATGCCACAGTGAAGAGGAAGCTGTCGGTGCACGGATGCAGTGAGGAAGTCTGATGTCATGATCTCCGAGCTAGATGAATTCTAGCCACATTTGTTTTCAGACCTTGGTGGATCCCACTCAAATCCTGCTCCTATCCAGCTCGATCCATCTCCAAAAAGCAGACTGATTCAGAAAATAACCTAGCCAGCTCACCAGATAGATTTTATCAGCACATGTTGGCTGTGTTTTTTTATCATGGATTTTGAGTTTCTGAACATCCTGCTGTTTTCTAGCCTGTCACACAGATGATGGGGTGTATGTGATGTGTTAGTGGCGTGTAAGAGGCAACCGTGTGCTGAGTGATATTTGAACGTGACCAAAATACGCACCACGTCCTTGTGAGTAATGGTGTTGCCGACCGAACGTTCGTCTGTAAAAATCGGTCTGCCCTGCCTTCACTGCACACACATCATTTTGGGGCATCAGCAGCGTCATTTCTGAGTGTCAGCAGCGATTTACCGATTATGACCTTGTTTCTGCTTCAAACTGCGCTCCAGTCATCATCTATCTCAGTGACAGATATCTGAAGCTTTTCTACAACAATCATTTCCACATAAATTCAGCATTATTTCATAATAAAAGACGGGGGAAGCGATCAGATTGCCGCAGCAGCACATCTGAGTCTGACGTGCTGCTGTGACCTACGCCATTTCGGAGCGTCAGTAGCGATTCACTGATTATCGCCTCTTTTCCGCTTAAAGTGATTTTAGAATGATTTAAGAGGTTTCAATTCGTCATCTGATGGTTAACAATCACATTATTTTATTTGATCGCTTTGGGTGTAGAGAGTCAGACTCAGAGAGTCAGACTCAGATGCAGGCGCAGTGAAGGCAGGGCGAACCAATTTTTAGAGGGGACCATTTGGTCGGTGACACCGGCAGCTGTGAGGCACTGAGTGACGTGTTTGTGGCAGATTGTGGCGAGTTGGGTGATGACTACTACGTGCACTTTTAAATGCCACAGACACACCATCTGTGTGAGAGTAGATTAATGGTTAAGTGCAGTTACTTATCATTTTTTTCTTTCACAGCACGGTCCTGGACTGGAGACACAGAGCTATGACCCGTGTCGGTCAGGACCAGCACCAGGCCATTTTCAAAACCCGGAGAAGAACTGGAAAATCAGGTGTTTTTTTGAGGGGGGGAGCTGCTTGTTAAAAAGACACATTTTTATTTTACTGATGTGACAAGCCACACAAATTCCTGCCTTGGTGGTTTGAGGTATGTTGAGGTTTTAATGGGGACGATCAAACAAATCCAGACCGCGTGTTGGACATTACACTTGTCAGACGATGAAGCAGCTCATGGATTAGCCTAATTGCAGGTGGATGTGGAGCAGCATATTGCCTGCGAGAGAAAAATAAAGGCAGACCGAAATCCAATTTCAGCAGAAAACAAATTTCGAAAACAACTCACGACAGCAATAACCTCCACCGAATCGATTCTGCAGCACCTACGGAGGAAGAGGAAGGCGAGAGAGAGAGAGAAAGAGAGAGAGAGAGAGAGAGAGAGAGAGCGAGGGAGGCCGACCCAGGTGAATCATATCATTTTTGTCTGGCCTGTAGCCCATTTGCTGGTGTCTTATTGCAAAATTTAGGCTAAGAGTTGGCAATTTCTCCTTGAAACAAAGGCAGTGAGCGTTAAGCTGAATACTAATGGGAGCCCGAGGCTTTCAAAATAACTTTGAAAAGGGCAGCACAACTCTGTCCAAAAAAGAACAACTGAGGGAGAAAGACAAAAGTGGGTGGAGAGCAAGAGAGCGAGAGAGAGGTGACAGGATTATGACTTGTTTATCCTCAGTGCTTTCTCAGTGAGATTAGACGAGTTTCTCCTTCCTCACTGGACATCCTGCTCTTTTTTTATTACCACGATGAACGGTTTTTGTCAGGAAGTCTGTGTTTAAGATTCTGACAATCAAGCCGTCAGCGTACTTCAACGGAAATCCAAAGAATACTGAATTCTCACAGGCGGTGCAGAGCCTTTTTCCACCGCTCGTGTCTGTGATTGGTCTGTGATCACTGGTGAGTTTCATGCGCTGCCTGTCAGCTCGTCTTTCACCGCCGGCCAGAGGGACGGCGCAAAACTGTGCACATTCAGTAAATGTGTGTGTGTCATTTCAAACATGAGCGCTGGTGAATATTTGTAAAGGAAGAGCATGTGGTGAGAGTGTGTGCAGCACACATAAACTTCAGAACAGCGTGGTTGAGGTGAACACGTGTGACATGAGTCCCATGATTAAAAACTAGAAGTATGCGCAGTTTTAATCTTTTTACTTTTTCTGCTTCTCGTTGCTTTGCGCATATCACAAACAAAGAAACACTAGAAAGACGTGTAGCTGAGGTGTCTGAACAGGATGTCGATTAACAGAAGGGTTGTGGGCTGAAGCAGGGATCCTTCAGAAGGTCGGGTCAACTCTGGGAGCATGTGCTGGGGCAGCGCATCTCCTCATCCATCACACTACAGAAACACAGTACAGTTTTACAGTTCTGATATGCAACACAGAGTGCAGAGACCCCAGAGCAGAGAACAACACAGATGTAAACGCTGTGGTAGCAACAGATTTCTGAATACAGAATGTGTCAGTACAACAAATACCTCTCGGTAGAAACCATAGACTGTATATATGTATTGAACAAACCCTGCTTGACGTCACCTACAGGTTTTCTATAGAAAGGCCGCATGAAGCCCAAAAATTGTTGCTCTGGGTGATGGCAGCGCTTACTCTGCCTATGTTAGGATCAACCAATATTTGGATAAAGGTAGAGTGTTGGTGACACCGTGCATGACCTGTGCTGGACGAATGAAGCCCAAACGCGTGTTCGCACCTGTGTTCAAGTCTGAACCAGCTAAACTAAGAGGTTAACTATGGTTTGGGTGTTGAAAACTGATCGTTAAGTTGTGTTTGAAGCAATTACCAAGGAAACCAGAACACCCATAAAGCAGACAGCCGTGAACAGGAAGTAAAGCTACTGAAAATACACAGAGAGTGGATGTCAAAGTAAAGGCTTGGAGGACAACTAACACGGAGGAGGATATCACACTGAGACAAAGCACAGTGGCCACAAGGAATAATTATCATGTAAGTGGGTAAAAAATGGAGCTCACGAGGAGACAGGAAGTAACAATGATCAAGACCGAATCAGAATCCCAAGAGGAAAAACGTGAATACCACAGACGTGAACCACAACACCATGGAGGGTCTTTTTTAGCCATCATGGTTGTTGTGTGGGCCGCCAGAAGAGGAGGTACTGCTGGCCCACCACCAAAGGGCGCCCTGCCTGAAGTGCGGGCTTCAGGCACGAGAGGGCGCTGCCGCCACGGACACAGCCGGGAGTGACAGCTGTCACTCATTAATTCCTGACAGCTGTCACTCATTCTTCATCATCACACTCCATAAAACCCAGACGTCATCTCCACCTCATCGCCGAGATATCGTACTTCTTTGGAGGTAATATCCTCAGCCATTTGTTTTACAATATATCTGTATATTGTGAGTGTATGCAGGAGTACCGGTCCCTCTTTCTGTGGAAGCTGAGTGAGTGCTGGACAGCACTCTTTTTCCCTGAGGAATCACTGCGGTACTCTGCTACATATTGAGTGAGAGGTGGAGGTGGCATTCCCACCGTTGTTGTTACTGGGTGTGCACACACCTACACTTGACTGTCTTTGTTCTCGCCAGCAGTACCAGATCCGACAGTCGGGGACGGTGATCACCTGGGAATTCGGGACTTGGCGGCTCCAGTATTCACCAGGTTCAGTGGCGGCGGAAATCGTGTGGTTCCGGCTCTTCTCAGGACAGACGTCTTCTATCCTCGAGCCTGCCCACACGTCACCTTTGTGATTTGACTGTAATTATATTCTGAGATTGTCTGTATTTCATTGTGCACATTTCACAACATTAAATTGTTACTTTTTGGCTCATCTATTGACCGTTCATTTGCGCCCCCTGTTGTGGGTCCGTGTCACTACACTTTCACAACAATGGTTCTGACACACCATCAGTCTTTCATGTCTCTGAATTAATAGTGGAATCTATAATCTGCGTAAAATTATACCGATTGACTGGTGGAACAGGCTTTGACATCATCAGCCTGCAGGAGTGAATCATCTGGAAAACGAGAGAGCTCATGAAGATTTGTTCTGTTATGAGTAAAAAAAAAATGACAGATGAAGGTGGACAAAAAAAAAAAAAAAATCTGCAGAACTTCGATGTTGTGGACACGGTTCAAGAAGTCTGACAGCAAGCAGAAAACGATAATGTGCAAATTGTTGGGCGACAGTATAATGTATTCTACTCACATGTCTGGATCAAATCAGAATCAATGAATTTTTATTTGGTGCGCACATACACATACTTAACAAAAGAATCTCTCATAATACAAAACAAAACAAAACAAAATCTCATAAACAATTTCCTAGTTTTGAGCGACCAAATGGGTGTAGGCTGAAGCAAAAGCTTATAAATGCCCCCCTTCACCAGTTGCTAAACACACACACACACACATATATATATAAATATATATATATACTTATAACAACAAATACCAAAAAGACAAGCAGACAATATAGATTAATCAGCAAACTAAAATAACTGTACACAGCAGAACAAACAGCAGTATAACGCACAGATAAAACAGAACAGTAACAAAGGCAGTTAATATAATTTATCGTACTATAATAAGTAATTATATTGTTTCTATAAAGTATTTTCAAGCCAGCCAAAGTACCAGATAATTTAATACTATCAGAACAGTTATTCCAGATTTTAACACCTTTGACAGAGATGCAGTGACTTTTTACAGTAGTTCAAATACTAATGTTCCTCTCAGGTGATAACAGGATTTCCAAATTTTAAACAGTTCCTGGACATGAGACAGATTTATTGTTAACTTTATACATGGTCTGTATCGTAATATAATCAACCAAGTCCCAAAATTTCAAAATGTATAAACAAGTAAACAGTGGGTTTGTTGGCACGATATGTTTTTTTTTTTTTAACTTATAACTCTTATAGCTTTCTTTTGTAACACAAATACTGGGTTTGTGTTTGTTTTATATGTTTCCCCAAACCTCAATGCAGTAGGTCATGTATGGGACAAGCAATGAATGATACAGCGTAACCAACGCATGCTGGGAGAGGAAGAATTGTGCTTTGTACAGAATCGCGATAACTTTTGAAATTTTGGATTTAACATAATTTATATGTTTTCCAAGTTAATTTATCATCAGTTAAAAACTCCAAGAAACGGTTTCGGTCACTATTTCAATTTCAGCATCATTCAGTAATAAGTTTCTTAAGTTCCTGGGCTTATTTCGTTCTCATGAAGCCTGTCATATGATACCATACAAAACATTCAGCACGATATTTCTTGAATATTCCTGTGAATTTCCACACACACGTGCAGCACGTGCTTTGCATTTAGTGACTAGACATGTACGTTAATCACAGCCTCCCAGCTGATGAATATGTGGGATATATACAAATATTTGTGCATTAGTGTTTGTAAGTTTTACTACGACTTATGAACCACATTGTGGAGTATGACGAGTGGAAAAAAAAATGCATGCAGAGCAAATGTCAGACAATCATTGAGCAGAGATGGGAAGAAAAGAGCGAGCTGTGCTCAGAAGGTCATTTGTTGTTTTGACTTTGTGCAGCATGTGTAGCACTACAATACAGTGTGCCGTCACAGCTGCCACGCAGTTCCCACACCAGAGCTTCACAAGCATTTATATTAAAACTGCAACAAAAATGATGATAACGTGTTATACACCGTTATCGTTCGTGCTTCTGTGATATACTTTTTAGGCCACACCCTCAAGCACTACTCTGAATGAGAATGTTAGAGTGTTTGCGTTTTTTTGTCTTAGTGTTATTTCCACTGTCATTTACAGCTTGCTGACAAAAACGTGAATAACACAGCTGCAGCAGGAAGATGCATGGCTGAAAGAGAAAAGGGAAACAAAAAGAGAAAGGAAAAGCCTGACACTGCAATATTATTTTTTTTCTGCAATATATATAGAGCGGCGCAGCATTTGGAGCTGTGCCAATGGAACACAGGACAATTCTCGTTTCTTGCCTGCAACAAGATAGGAGTCCCAGTTAGTGACTTTAATCTGCACAAAAGTGACTTTGGATCCTCTTGCTTGCCTCTACTGGTGGTTGGCTCTCACTGCGGTATTGTATCACTTCCTGTTCCGGAGCACAGCGGTGTTTTTCTGTATCTGTTAGCTGTTTAATCTGTGCAGTTAGATTGATCTAGTTATCTAGATTACGATTTGTTTCCCAGTGTAATCTTTACGTGCCTTAACTAAAGCACTCCTTCTGCTGAATTATTTACACATTATTCACTTTGCGTGTTTTTAGGAATCCGCTAGCTTAGCGTAGCTACTAGCTCTTAGCCGATTTAGCATGGCGGCTTCTCCTGTCTCTCCCGCACTTTTCCGCTCTGGGTGTGAAATGTTTAGTTATTCCTCGGCCTCCTTTAGCAGTAACGGTACTTGTAATAAGTGTAGCTTATTCGTAGCTTTGGAGGCCAGGCTGGGTGAATTGGAGACTCGGCTCCGCACCGTGGAAAATTCTACAGCTAGCCAGGCCCCTGTAGTCGGTGCGGACCAAGGTAGCTTAGCCGCCGTTATTTCCCCCCTGGCAGATCCCGAGCAGCCGGGAAAGCAGGCTGACTGGGTGACTGTGAGGAGGAAGCGTAGCCCTAAACAGAAGCCCCGTGTACACCGCCAACCCGTTCACATCTCTAACCGTTTTTCCCCACTCGACGACACACCCCCCGAGGATCAAACTCTGGTTATTGGCGACTCTTTTGAGAAATGTGAAGTTAGCGACACCAGCAACCATAGTCAATTGTCTTCCGGGGGCCAGAGCAGGCGACATTGAAGGAAATTTGAAACTGCTGGCTAAGGCTAAGCGTAAATTTGGTAAGATTGTAATTCACGTCGGCAGTAATGACACCCGGTTACGCCAATCGGAGGTCACTAAAATTAACATTAAATCGGTGTGTAACTTTGCAAAAACAATGTTGGACTCTGTAGTTTTCTCTGGGCCCCTCCCCAATCGGACCGGGAGTGACATGTTTAGCCGCATGTTCTCCTTGAATTGCTGGCTGTCTGAGTGGTGTCCAAAAAATGAGGTGGGCTTCATAGATAATTGGCAAAGCTTCTGGGGAAAACCTGGTCTTGTTAGGAGAGATGGCATCCATCCCACTTTGGATGGAGCAGCTCTCATTTCTAGAAATCTGGCCAATTTTCTTAAATCCTCCAAACCGTGACTATCCAGGGTTGGGACCAGGAAGCAGAGTTGTAGTCTTACACACCTCTCTGCAGCTTCTCTCCCCCTGCCATCCCCTCATTACCCCATCCCCGTAGAGACGGTGCCTGCTCCCAGACTACCAATAACCAGCAAAAATCTATTTAAGCATAAAAATTCAAAAAGAAAAAATAATATAGCACCTTCAACTGCACCACAGACTAAAACAGTTAAATGTGGTCTATTAAACATTAGGTCTCTCTCTTCTAAGTCCCTGTTGGTAAATGATATAATAATTGATCAACATATTGATTTATTCTGCCTAACAGAAACCTGGTTACAGCAGGATGAATATGTTAGTTTAAATGAGTCAACACCCCCGAGTCACACTAACTGTCAGAATGCTCGTAGCACGGGCCGGGGTGGAGGATTAGCAGCAATCTTCCATTCCAGCTTATTAATTAATCAAAAACCCAGACAGAGCTTTAATTCATTTGAAAGCTTGTCTCTTAGTCTTGTCCATCCAAATTGGAAGTCCCAAAAACCAGTTTTATTTGTTATTATCTATCGTCCACCTGGTCGTTACTGTGAGTTTCTCTGTGAATTTTCAGACCTTTTGTCTGACTTAGTGCTTAGCTCAGATAAGATAATTATAGTGGGCGATTTTAACATCCACACAGATGCTGAGAATGACAGCCTCAACACTGCATTTAATCTATTATTAGACTCTATTGGCTTTGCTCAAAAAGTAAATGAGTCCACCCACCACTTTAATCATATCTTAGATCTTGTTCTGACTTATGGTATGGAAATAGAAGACTTAAAAGTATTCCCTGAAAACTCCCTTCTGTCTGATCATTTCTTAATAACATTTACATTTACTCTGATGGACTACCCAGCAGTAGGGAATAAGTTTCATTACACTAGAAGTCTTTCAGAAAGCGCTGTAACTAGGTTTAAGGATATGATTCCTTCTTTATGTTCTCTAATGCCATATACCAACACAGTGCAGAGTAGCTACCTAAACTCTGTAAGGGAGATAGAGTATCTCGTCAATAGTTTTACATCCTCATTGAAGACAACTTTGGATGCTGTAGCTCCTCTGAAAAAGAGAGCTTTAAATCAGAAGTGTCTGACTCCGTGGTATAACTCGCAAACTCGTAGCTTAAAGCAGATAACCCGTAAGTTGGAGAGGAAATGGCGTCTCACTAATTTAGAAGATCTTCACTTAGCCTGGAAAAAGAGTCTGTTGCTCTATAAAAAAAGCCCTCCGTAAAGCTAGGACATCTTTCTACTCATCACTAATTGAAGAAAATAAGAACAACCCCAGGTTTCTTTTCAGCACTGTAGCTAGGCTGACAAAGAGTCAGAGCTCTATTGAGCTGAGTATTCCATTAACTTTAACTAGTAATGACTTCATGACTTTCTTTGCTAACAAAATTTTAACTATTAGAGAAAAAATTACTCATAACCATCCCAAAGACGTATCGTTATCTTTGGCTGCTTTCAGTGATGCCGGTATTTGGTTAGACTCTTTCTCTCCGATTGTTCTGTCTGAGTTATTTTCATTAGTTACTTCATCCAAACCATCAACATGTTTATTAGACCCCATTCCTACCAGGCTGCTCAAGGAAGCCCTACCATTATTTAATGCTTCGATCTTAAATATGATCAATCTATCTTTGTTAGTTGGCTATGTACCACAGGCTTTTAAGGTGGCAGTAATTAAACCATTACTTAAAAAGCCATCACTTGACCCAGCTATCTTAGCTAATTATAGACCAATCTCCAACCTTCCTTTTCTCTCAAAAATTCTTGAAAGGGTAGTTGTAAAACAGCTAACTGATCATCTGCAGAGGAATGGTCTATTTGAAGAGTTTCAGTCAGGTTTTAGAATTCATCATAGTACAGAAACAGCATTAGTGAAGGTTACAAATGATCTTCTTATGGCCTCGGACAGTGGACTCATCTCTGTGCTTGTTCTGTTAGACCTCAGTGCTGCTTTTGATACTGTTGACCATAAAATTTTATTACAGAGATTAGAGCATGCCATAGGTATTAAAGGCACTGCGCTGCAGTGGTTTGAATCATATTTGTCTAATAGATTACAATTTGTTCATGTAAATGGGGAATCTTCTTCACAGACTAAAGTTAATTATGGAGTTCCACAAGGTTCTGTGCTAGGACCAATTTTATTCACTTTATACATGCTTCCCTTAGGCAGTATTATTAGACGGTATTGCTTAAATTTTCATTGTTACGCAGATGATACCCAGCTTTATCTATCCATGAAGCCAGAGGACACACACCAATTAGCTAAACTGCAGGATTGTCTTACAGACATAAAGACATGGATGACCTCTAATTTCCTGCTTTTAAACTCAGATAAAACTGAAGTTATTGTACTTGGCCCCACAAATCTTAGAAACATGGTGTCTAACCAGATCCTTACTCTGGATGGCATTACCCTGACCTCTAGTAATACTGTGAGAAATCTTGGAGTCATTTTTGATCAGGATATGTCATTCAAAGCGCATATTAAACAAATATGTAGGACTGCTTTTTTGCATTTACGCAATATCTCTAAAATCAGAAAGGTCTTGTCTCAGAGTGATGCTGAAAAACTAATTCATGCATTTATTTCCTCTAGGCTGGACTATTGTAATTCATTATTATCAGGTTGTCCTAAAAGTTCCCTAAAAAGCCTTCAGTTAATTCAAAATGCTGCAGCTAGAGTACTGACGGGGACTAGAAGGAGAGAGCATATCTCACCCATATTGGCCTCTCTTCATTGGCTTCCTGTTAATTCTAGAATAGAATTTAAAATTCTTCTTCTTACTTATAAGGTTTTGAATAATCAGGTCCCATCTTATCTTAGGGACCTCGTAGTACCATATCACCCCAATAGAGCGCTTCGCTCTCAGACTGCAGGCTTACTTGTAGTTCCTAGGGTTTGTAAGAGTAGAATGGGAGGCAGAGCCTTCAGCTTTCAGGCTCCTCTCCTGTGGAACCAGCTCCCAATTCAGATCAGGGAGACAGACACCCTCTCTACTTTTAAGATTAGGCTTAAAACTTTCCTTTTTGCTAAGGCTTATAGTTAGGGCTGGATCAGGTGACCCTGAACCATCCCTTAGTTATGCTGCTATAGACGTAGACTGCTGGGGGGTTCCCATGATGCACTGTTTCTTTCTCTTTTTGCTCTGTATGCACCACTCTGCATTTAATCATTAGTGATTGATCTCTGCTCCCCTCCACAGCATGTCTTTTTCCTGGTTCTCTCCCTCAGCCCCAACCAGTCCCAGCAGAAGACTGCCCCTCCCTGAGCCTGGTTCTGCTGGAGGTTTCTTCCTGTTAAAAGGGAGTTTTTCCTTCCCACTGTAGCCAAGTACTTGCTCACAGGGGGTCGTTTTGACCGTTGGGGTTTTACATAATTATTGTATGGCCTTGCCTTACAATATAAAGCGCCTTGGGGCAACTGTTTGTTGTGATTTGGCGCTATATAAAAAAATTGATTGATTGATTGATTTATTGTATTGTGACAAACGAATGGAGGCGACAAAACCTGGTTGCAGCACGGGCGAATTAAGGGAATGACAAAACTACAGCTGTTTTTATCAATTTCATTGTCTAAAATGATCACACCACATAAAGTTAAGCTCAGCGCTGCTCTGGCTCCAGGCTCGACGTCTGGAGAAAAAGGCGAGCAGCGCTTTCTTTGCAGTCAGCGCTGTAGCCACGGATCGTGCTCCATAACAATCCCGCAAAAGCGGGATTTGTATTAATTATTATGTAGTATAATCAGGAAAGTGTTATTTATGTAACATATGCATTGATTTGTATAATGGCACTGTTTATCACGTTGATCATCTTCATTTTTATGTGGATTCCAGCGCTGGTTCATTTTGGTGTATATTTACACCACCTCTCGACTTGGTGTATATTTTCAGCGCAGCGTACGCCAACGACCACGTTGATAAATGCCAAGTAGCGCAGCCGTTTTGGCGTACACCCCATATACGCTCAAATATCGCCATACGCAACTTTGATACATGAGGCCCATTGAACTTTGAGGTGCAGCGCTTCTATGATCAGGTCTGTCTCGATGTCATAGCTCCATGCTCTGTCTCCAGGGATACCTCCAGCCATCCTACAAAGAGTTTGAACCATGTGCATCTAATTTATTTGGTCATCACCTCTCTGCGTGGAGAATTTGTTTGGTCATCACCTCGATTTTATGACCATGTTTGGGACAGATTGGGTCTGGGAGCCTGCACCAGTAAAGGAGTGCAGTTCTGTGTAGCAAATGCTCAAACTGCGTTGTAAAGATGCCTCACATTTGCTTCCCCAACCAAAACGTACCCATTTACAGCCTGGTGGACTGAGACGATGGAAATTAAGTGTCTTGTCCAAGAACACAGACAGGTAGCATGAGCAGGCTGCCCCGTCATCGCATCCATCACACTATGGAGCCACTTTGAGTCCTGGATTGTAATCACCGGCCAGGTAACTGGTTCATCCCCACCTACAGAACCATCTGCCTGCTGTGGTCAGGTGAAACAGGAGCATTTTGGTCTTCTCCAGCCACTGCAGTTCTCAACACTGAGGCACCTGCATGCTGGATCATGTCCAAAGGAACACACCACATGACAAAAATGTTGTAGCTGATGTTCCCTCACAATACCAATCCCCCTGAGTCACCGTTCATTTGACACAAAGTCATACCAACAATACCCAAGGATCCTCCAAACAGACCAAGGGCCAAAGACATCCAGTTGTGTCCTGAGGTCACCAGTTAGCATACAATTCTCACACCCACACAGAAAGACAGGAAGCACCAGATGTTGGCCAGAGCTGAACTGTAATCCAACTGCTAATGGAAAGCTTAATTTTGTCATCACAACAGCCCTTAAACCCGCCGGCATTAGTCTGGACTACACACCAACCCACATTTTAATCTTATGCTTAATTTTTCCCTCAAGTATGAACAAGACTGCAAGATATTTGACTTCCTTCACAGCTCATTTCTACAAGCATACATGTTCACCATCATCATCTCTGTTATCTTTGTACAGAGAACATGAAGACCAAAAAAATTCACATAATCTGTTGAGAGTTCTTTGCAGAATCTTCAACTGTGTGTGCCGGTGCATTGCCCTACAACAGTGGTTTTCAAACTGTGAGGCGGAGTTCTTAGGGGGAGCACAAGGGTTGGGTATTGAGTACCGGTTCTTTTCGAGAATTGCTAAGAAATGATTCACAACATCAATAGCCTTTTGCTTATCGATCCTTCAGAGCGGCCGTTGTTTTTGAGGGTGTTTTATCGAGAAAATGATCATTTCTTTACATTGATTACAGACCCTGCAGCGGGTCTGTAATCAACCTCTTCTGCAGCGACTGTTCTTGAAGCAACGTTGGTTCATTGCTTTACTGCTTTTCAGAAGCGGCAAGTCCACTTCTTAACCCCTCTCAGAGTCATTTAAAAATGTCAATCCTAAGTCAATCAATCAATCAATTTTTTTATATAGCGCCAAATCACAACAAACAGTTGCCCCAAGGCGCTTTATATTGTAAGGCAAGGCCATACAATAATTATGTAAAACCCCAACGGTCAAAACGACCCCCTGTGAGCAAGCACTTGGCTACAGTGGGAAGGAAAAACTCCCTTTTAACAGGAAGAAACCTCCAGCAGAACCAGGCTCAGGGAGGGGCAGTCTTCTGCTGGGACTGGTTGGGGCTGAGGGAGAGAACCAGGAAAAAGACATGCTGTGGAGGGGAGCAGAGATCGATCACTAATGATTAAATGCAGAGTGGTGCATACAGAGCAAAAAGAGAAAGAAACAGTGCATCATGGGAACCCCCCAGCAGTCTACGTCTATAGCAGCATAACTAAGGGATGGTTCAGGGTCACCTGATCCAGCCCTAACTATAAGCTTTAGCAAAAAGGAAAGTTTTAAGCCTAATCTTAAAAGTAGAGAGGGTGTCTGTCTCCCTGATCTGAATTGGGAGCTGGTTCCACAGGAGAGGAGCCTGAAAGCTGAAGGCTCTGCCTCCCATTCTACTCTTACAAACCCTAGGAACTACAAGTAAGCCTGCAGTCTGAGAGCGAAGCGCTCTATTGGGGTGATATGGTACTACGAGGTCCCTAAGATAAGATGGGACCTGATTATTCAAAACCTTATAAGTAAGAAGAAGAATTTTAAATTCTATTCTAGAATTAACAGGAAGCCAATGAAGAGAGGCCAATATGGGTGAGATATGCTCTCTCCTTCTAGTCCCCGTCAGTACTCTAGCTGCAGCATTTTGAATTAACTGAAGGCTTTTTAGGGAACTTTTAGGACAACCTGATAATAATGAATTACAATAGTCCAGCCTAGAGGAAATAAATGCATGAATTAGTTTTTCAGCATCACTCTGAGACAAGACCTTTCTGATTTTAGAGATATTGCTTAAATGCAAAAAAACAGTCCTACATATTTGTTTAATATGCACTTTGAATGACATATCCTGATCAAAAATGACTCCAAGATTTCTCACAGTATTACTAGAGGTCAGGGTAATGCCATCCAGAGTAAGGATCTGGTTAGACACCATGTTTCTAAGATTTGTGGGGCCAAGTACAATAACTTCAGTTTTATCTGAGTTTAAAAGCAGGAAATTAGAGGTCATCCATGTCTTTATGTCTGTAAGACAATCCTGCAGTTTAGCTAATTGGTGTGTGTCCTCTGGCTTCATGGATAGATAAAGCTGGGTATCATCTGTGTAACAATGAAAATTTAAGCAATACCGTCTAATAATACTGCCTAAGGGAAGCATGTATAAAGTGAATAAAATTGGTCCTAGCACAGAACCTTGTGGAACTCCATAATTAACTTTAGTCTGTGAAGAAGATTCCCCATTTACATGAACAAATTGTAATCTATTAGACAAATATGATTCAAACCACCGCAGCGCAGTGCCTTTAATACCTATGGCATGCTCTAATCTCTGTAATAAAATTTTATGGTCAACAGTATCAAAAGCAGCACTGAGGTCTAACAGAACAAGCACAGAGATGAGTCCACTGTCCGAGGCCATAAGAAGATCATTTGTAACCTTCACTAATGCTGTTTCTGTACTATGATGAATTCTAAAACCTGACTGAAACTCTTCAAATAGACCATTCCTCTGCAGATGATCAGTTAGCTGTTTTACAACTACCCTTTCAAGAATTTCTGAGAGAAAAGGAAGGTTGGAGATTGGCCTATAATTAGCTAAGAGAGCTGGGTCAAGTGATGGCTTTTTAAGTAATGGTTTAATTACTGCCACCTTAAAAGCCTGTGGTACATAGCCAACTAACAAAGATAGATTGATCATATTTAAGATCGAAGCATTAAATAATGGTAGGGCTTCCTTGAGCAGCCTGGTAGGGATGGGGTCTAATAGACATGTTGATGGTTTGGATGAAGTAACTAATGAAAATAACTCAGACAGAACAATCGGAGAGAAAGAGTCTAACCAAATACCGGCATCACTGAAAGCAGCCAAAGATAACGATACGTCTTTGGGATGGTTATGAGTAATTTTTTCTCTAATAGTTAAAATTTTGTTAGCAAAGAAAGTCATGAAGTCATTACTAGTTAAAGTTAATGGAATACTCAGCTCAATAGAGCTCTGACTCTTTGCCAGCCTGGCTACAGTGCTGAAAAGAAACCTGGGGTTGTTCTTATTTTCTTCAATTAGTGATGAGTAGAAAGAGGTACATTTTAAAAATAAAGAAATCTGACAGATTAGGCGTGTCTCATTAATTGAGCGAGCAAATATCCACATGTCGTGGCCTCGGAGTCTCACTGGGTATTTAGTCCAATTTTGCATGCCTTTTTTTTACAGTGTTCTGTGTTCTGCGTATCTGTTTATAAAAATCTTCTCGCCCAGAAGAGAAAAGAGCGCCAACAACTACTCATAACTGTGTTTGTCACTCGGAAACACACACCTGCTGCAGCGAGGTGTGGTGGAAAAAGGCGCGGTGGCGCCGCACGACGAAGAGGCCCAATCTGTGACATACTGGCGAGTCACTATTAATCATTTCTTATGTGTCCGACCTCGTTCGTTGATCGTTAAAATTAAATTTGTTAGTTCTAAATGCCATCATAATTATTTATAGGAATACGTTCTATTTTTGTTTCTCAAACAAATGTTTGGGCCTGAAAACAGTTTTTCCTACTAAGGTTTGGACTTTGAGAGTGTTTACACACGAGAGAAAAGTGAGAGAATGTTCATGCCTGATTGTGAAGGTGTATAAAGTGTGTTTACAGGGGTTTTACAGCTTTGAAACGTCTATAATAATTGTAAAAAAATGACGCTGACTACGTCGCGGTTTCGCGTATTACAGGCTATTTTTTAGAACGTAACTCCAGCGATAAACGAGGGAACACTGTAACACTTTATTGATCATACTACAAAACAATTGATGCGACAGCCGCTTTTGACGCTCTATTGGCACACGTCGTGATTGGTGGAGTTCTTTTTCATTGCCGTCTTCCTGGCTTCCATGTCGTAAAATGAGGGTGTGTCTGAAGTGGAGTCTGAATATTTATGGGCGTGTTTATTATAATTACGATCGTTTCCACCCGCCGCATTTATCAAGGTCATGTCAGGCGTACGCCAGAAATGGGCAGGTGCGCACTGCTTGATACATGTCACAGCAACTTTGGTGTATCTCAAGTTTACACCGTAAATTTACGCCACAAGTGCGCAACTTTGATACATGAGGCCCAATGAATCCAGTGAGGGTGTATTCCTATCTCACTGACATGCCTCCTTTTGGTGACTGTTGGGCATGTCCAGCTCAGAGGAGATCTCGTACAAGATGTATAAGATGTTGAGAGGGATAATTTTTCACCTGGCTTGAGAACATCTTGGAGGACCTGGACTATTGATGCCAAATGTGGCATAAAAGGCCTGTGAAGTGAAGGATTTCATTGAAACCAGTGTCCACCAGTTGAGCAGCATGAAGGGGTTCATCAGTGAAATCACCTACTGAGTTTTAGCTCCACTGAGCCGGAAGATGTGACTGAGGAGGACATCATGGATTAACTCATCCATCTAAGTGGATTACATAAGTGGTGGATGATTGGAAGGATGGATAAACAAAATTTTCATCCTGGCTTCCATTTTACTTCATCCTGACAGTGGGTCTGTGTGCAGTAAAAATACATGTTTGTGTGCCACCCTGGAACATTACGCATGAATTATTTATTGACTAAAAATGTGGTAAAACGAATGGGAAAGCTGGGACGCGGCATTATTTTTTGCCAATGAAGGAGGAGAAGCCTTCCAGGGTGCTTCTCTTCTTTTGTGATTGGGTTTTAACGGGATGCCATTTGGTACGAGAACTCTGTGTGTGTGTGTGTGTGTGTGTGTGTGTGTGTGTGTGTGTGTGTGTGTGTGTGTGTGTGTGTGTGTGTGTGTGTGTGTGTGTGTGTGTGTGTGTAAGCAGAGTGTTAACTGTCTGACACCTCTGGGTTCCCAGACTGGGAGGCTTCACAGAACAGCAGTTAGTCAACGAGCCAGTCGTGTGTGTGTGTGTGTGTGTGTGTGTGTGTGTGTGTGTGTGTGTGTGTGTGTGTGTGTGTGTGTGTGTGTGTGTGTGTGTGTGTGTGTGTGTGTGTGTGAGTCGTGTTTGTGTCTCTCTCTTCGTATGTCTGTGGCAGGTTTCCATCCTCATCCTCTGCTGTCACATCACCACAGAGAGAAAGAGAGACAGAGTCCCCACAGACACTTTGCTCCCTCTCTCGCTCTCGCCGTCTCCTCCTCACCACCTCGGATAAGCCAGCAAACACTTGTGATGCTAAAAATGTGTGCATGGTATGCAAATCCAAAGCGACTTCGCTCTGGACCCCAGGAGGTCTGCAGTCACATTGTGTGAGCAGTTGATGTGGAGACGGAGAGATATGACACTACGTTGCCTTGTTTTTGTTTCAAGCGGTGAACCCCTAGCGTTAAAACTCATTTGTCATACACGCCACAACTGGCTATAGCATGCCAAATATGTGTGACTGCTACGGGAGATTCACCGCCAGCCCTTTCATTTTTCATGATGTATTGCAGGGCTTCACGATATATCACTTCGGCATCGGCGCTGTGATGCAAGCATGCACCAACCGTACGATATCGAGTGGGGCAACAAAACAAACAACTCTGGCATAGTTCTCATCTTCTGTGAGCAGTGTCAGGGAGTAACTAATGAAGTTATGTACTCAAATGTTATTGTAATCCATTACACTTACTGAGAAAAATGTCATTAAATTACAGTTACTAGTTAAAATATCGGTGATTACAAAGGAATTACATTTGAATATAATAAGAAAAAATCAAATGTATGAAATATTCCTCAGGCCTGTGCTGCTTGATATCACTCCTGTGTGAGTAGGGCCTATTTCTGAACAACATGGGTCACCAAAAGCTGCACCGACAAAATTGATTGGTCCTTCTTTTGAATGTGCCCCACCACATTCTGTCTGCTAAGCAACTTCTGTCTCAGTTTTGCAAATTTAGAGGCTTTGTCGCTAGATTTATTGACTGTTTGACCTGTCCTAGTGGCTAAAAAACCCTGTCCTTTGATAAGCGACAAATCTGGTGTCTCTTATTCCTCACAAACAGTGGGATTGTTTGGAATGTCCACGCACGAATGTCCACGCAATCAAACAAAACAAAAGTTGGGACGAGGCAACAAAAGACTGGGAAAGTTGATGAATGCTCACACCTAATTGGAAAAAGGTGAGTGTCATGACTGGGTATAAAAGGAGCATCCCCAAAAGGCTCAGCCGTTCACAAGCAAATATGGGGTGAGGACTGCTACATCTAGAAGTGCAAGTTAAAACTCTACCATGCAAAGAGAAAGCCATATATCAACAACATCCCGAAAGGCTACCGCCTTCTCTGGACCCGAGCTCATATGAAATAGACAGATGCAAAGTGGAAAAATGTGCTATGGTCTGATGAGTCCACATTTCGAATTGTTTTTGGAAATCATGGACATCATGTCCTACGGACAAAAGAGGGAAAAGACCATCCAGACTGTTACCAGCGCAAAGTTCAAAAGCCAGCATCTGTGATGGTATGGGGGTGTGTTAGTGCCCATGGCATGGGCAACTTACACATCTGTGATGGCACCATCAATTCTGAAAGGTACATCCAGGATTTGGAGCAACACATGCTGCCATCCAAGCAACGTCTTTTTCAGGGACGTCCCTCATTATTTCAGCAAGACAATGCCAAGCCACATTCTGCACGTGTTACAACAGCGTGGCTTCGTAGTAAAAGAGTGCGGGTACTAGACTGGCCTGCCTGCAGTCCAGGCCTGTCGTCCATTGAAAATGTGTGGTGCATTTTGAAGCACAAAATATGACAACAGAGACCCCCGAGTGAACAACTGAAGTAGTACATCAAGCAAAAATGGGAAAGAATTCCACCTACAAAGCTTCAGCAATTAATGTCCTCAGTTCCCAAACGCTTACTGAGCGTTGTTAGAAGGAAAGGTGATGTAACACAGTGGTAAACATACCACTGTCCCAGCTTTTTTGAAATGTGTTGCAGGCATCCATTTCAAAATGAGCAAATATTTGCACAAAAACAATAACGTTTACAAGTTTGAACATTAAATATCTTGTCTTTGTGGTGCATTCAATTGAATATAGGTTGAAGAGGATTTGCAAATCATTGTATTCTGTTTTTATTTACATTTTACACAATGTCCCAACTTCATTGGAACTGGGGTTGTATTTATTTGTCTGTCTGCCTGTCTGTCTGCTAGTAAGATTACGTCAAAACTACTGCATGGTTTGTGGTTAATTTTTCACCACAGACAGATATTAGACCAAGGAAGACTCTTTTGGACTCTTTTTCTTCCAAGGAAGAAATTTTGGAGGTGACCTGGATGCAGATCCAGACTGTGGATCAAGTTTCACTTTATATCAGCTTTGAAGGATTACTGTTAGCAGGATTATGTCAAAACTACTGCACAGATTTTTTGCATTTGTCTTACAGTTTGTAATCTTGGTTTGAGTTGTTAATCACTTTGAGTTGTCTTTTAGTTCCATGGTTGTTTTAGCATTTTGTGTACTTTATATTTTGTTTTTTTGTCTCTTGATCAGGTTTTATTTCAATCAATCAATCAATCAATCAACTTTTTTTTTATATAGCGCCAAATCACAACAAACAGTTGCCCCAAGGCGCTCCATATTGTAAGGCAAGGCCATACAATAATTATGAAAAACCCCAACGGTCAAAACGACCCCCTATGAGCAAGCACTTGGCCACAGTGGGAAGGAAAAACTCCCTTTTAACAGGAAGAAACCTCCAGCAGAACCAGGCTCAGGGAGGGGCAGTCTTCTGCTGAGACTGGTTGGGGCTGAGGGAAAAAACCGGGAAAAAGACATGCTGTGGAGGGGGGCAGAGATCGATCACTAATGATTAAATGCAGAGTGATGCATACGGAGCAAAAAGAGAAAGAAACAGTGCATCATGGGAACCCCCCCACAATCTACGTCTAAAGCAGCATAACCAAGGGATGGTCCAGGGTCACCCGATCCAGCTCTAACTATAAGCCTTAGCAAAAAGGAAAGTTTTAAGCCTAATCTTAAAAGTAGAGAGGGTATCTGTCTCCCTGATCTGAATTGGGAGCTGGTTCCACAGGAGAGGAGCCTGAAAGCTGAAGGCTCTGCCTCCCATTCTACTCTTACAAACCCTAGGAACTACAAGTAAGCCCGCAGTCTGAGAGCGAAGCGCTCTAATGGGGTAATATGGTACTACGAGGTCCCTAAGATAAGATGGGACCTGATTATTCAAAACCTTATAAGTAAGAAGAATAATTTTAAATTCTATTCTAGAATTAACAGGAAGCCAATGAAGAGAGGCCAACACGGGTGAGATATGCTCTCTCCTGCTAGTCCCCGTCAGTACTCTAGCTGCAGCATTCTGAACCAACTGAAGGCTTTTTAGGGAACTTTTAGGACAACCTGATAATAATGAATTACAATAGTCCAGCCTAGAGGAAATAAATCCATGAATTAGTTTTTCAGCATCACTCTGAGACAAGACCTTTCTGATTTTAGAGATATTGCGTAAATGCAAAAAGGCAGTCCTACATATTTGTTTAATATGCGCTTTGAATGACATATCCTGATCAAAAATGACTCCAAGATTTCTCACAGTATTACTAGAGATCAGGGAAATGCCATCCAGAGTAACGATCTGGTTAGACACCATGCTTCTAAGATTTGTGGGGCCAAGTACAATAACTTCAGTTTTATCTGAGTTTAAAAGCAGGAAATTAGAGGTCATCCATGTCTTTATGTCTGTAAAGACATGGATGACCTCCTTTCCACACTTCATGATGTCTATTTTACCTGTTATCTCCTTGTTGTTGTTGACCTTTCGGCTGCTCCTGTTATTGTTCGGGGTCACCACAGCGGATACAGCCAGATCCGTATAGGTATTTGGCACAAGTTTTGCACCGGATGCCCTTCCTGACACAACTCCAGTTTCACCTGGAGAAACACACACAGCCGCTGGTGTTCCGAGGTCTCCCATCCAAGTACTAACTAGATGCTGCACTGCTTAGCTTCCGAGATCTAACGGGATCAGGCTTATGTTCCTTTAATTCCAATTGTGTTTCGGTTCTCCTGCCCTCACTTATTCATCACACATGTTGTTAATCAGTTCTTTTGCTTTTAAATCACACCTGTCTGCTTCCTTGTTTGACAGTCTTTTGTCTCAGTTATATGTTTTGTCTCAACTCAGGTCACCGTTTTGTGTGTACTTTGTGTTGTTTTCCCTGCTGTATGTTTTGCATTTGTAAGGCCCTGCACCTCCCACGCAATCTTTGCCCTGTCTCTGTGTTTGAACCTTTTTGTATGCTCGCCCTGTCACTGTTGTCGTATAATTATCAATGTGGATGGCCCCGTTATTGATGTATTGGATTGTTTGTTACTGAAGATCATTAAAGCACCTTGGTTTTTGCTTTCACTTCGGTGTCCTGGCTGCCTGTTTCTGGGGTTGTACTTGACTCTGCTTCAGGCCCAACAGAATCGTCCAGCCACAGAATGAACCCCGCAGGCAGCCTCCCCAACCCGGCCTCTTTGAAAGATTTTGTGAAAAATTCACACAACTGCTTACACTGTTGCTATTCCTGCAGAAAAGATGAGGGAATTTGTGAAACAGCCTGGGGTCGTCTGGTAGTGTCACATCATTGGGTTTTGACAGATTCCCAGAGCTGTACTCTTTGGAGGGTGTTTTTGAGCAGGACAGGTTCCCCGACTGGGTGACTCACCTCGATGAGCATGTACGGTTGCTCGAACTTGACCTTGAAAGATCCCACAAGTAGCTCGCCAAGCACACTCCTCAGGGGGATGGGTCTACTCCTGAAGGGACACACCCACAGTCCAGCCATGTCCTTCTCCCACACACAGTCGATTTCCATTAAACGGCAGACCGGAGATGACAGACATACCCAGGTCAGACATCGCTTCCCTCCAACCTCTTATTACCTCCACTCAGAACCTTTTGTCCTCCATACAATCACAGTCCACAAACCAAACAGCTCTGCACTCCCTCACCTCCACCATCAAAAAATTATTAGGCAAACTCCAGATTCCTACTGTCACATCCGATCCAGTCACCAGACAACTTTTAATATCTACACTCAACCACATAATCAGCAGCTCGCCTGCAGCCGTTTCACTGCCATCAGACACCCCTCCGAGCTCACTCACCTCTGGACCGGACTCTGGGACTATTGCTCCATTGCCACAGCCATGTCCCATACACCTCTGCAGCAGCCGCTGGTCCCCGCACCACCGCCTACAACAGCACCGGCCGATCCTCCGCGGCCCCCGCCCTTGCCCAACACCACCTGCGACTTGGGTGGGGCCAGGAGTAGGAAAAAACTGACACTGGTCTAAGACCAGCAGAGAGGATCGCCAGCAGGCAGCCGCAGAGGCTGCATCCTCCTGCCAATGCCTGTAATGGGGCGGGTCCAGGAGGGGACACCAGGCCCATCAGCCAAGCCTTGTCTCAGCTCCAGGATGGGCGTGGAGCAACCTGAACTAAGTATATCTGATACTGTCAGACAGTACAGACTGTACAGACTGATACCGTCAAACAGTAAAAGTATGTAATTAATGCACAGATGATATAATTCACTGTATGAAATCATGCTTCATTTGTACATAACGGTTTCAGTCTCCAGTGAGACTTTATATTCAAGGTTTCATGTCAAAATAAAAAGAAAATCACGCTGATACAACTTTCAGTATAAACATAAACTGAATAATAATGGAAACAAAGAACAACAACAACTTTTTCATATGTTTATACACAAAGGTAGAATTAATGCTGATGACTGCAGAGGCTATGTGGTTGAAATAAGCACCGGTGTCGCAGACCGAATGGTGCCAACGGTCCGCCCTGCCTTCACTGCGCTTGCATCATTTCAGTGCGTCCGCAGCGATTCAGCAATTATTGCCTCATTTCTACTTCGAACTGCACTCCAGTCATCATCTATCTCAGCGACAGATACCTGAAGCTTTTGTACAACAATTATTTCCACATAAATTCAGCATTACTTCATCATAAAAGACAGAGGACGTGATCAGAGCACCGCAGCAGTACATCTGAGTCTGACTCTCCACACCCAAAGTGATCAAAGGGAATAATGTGATTATTAACCATCAGATGACAATGTAAAACCTCTTAAATCATTACAAAGTTAGTTTTAAGCAGAAACGTGGCAGTTTTAAGCAGAAATGAGCTGATAATTGGTAAATTGCTGCTGACACTCCGAAATGATGTAAGTGCAGTGAAGGCGCGGGGGGCTGTTCAGTCGGCGACACCGATATAGATACTGAATTGTCGGCTAGCTTTGTTGTATTTATGAAATTTTGTTTAAAAAATTTACATTTTCAATGCCAAAATCATTTTAATTTCAAGCAGTTTCAAGCAGTTATGCTTGTTGTGGTACATTTACATGATATAAATTTAAAAAATAATGTTGTAAACCTGAAGAAATGCCATTGTCGTAAATAATAATAAATCAGCACACAAAGAAAAATCTGACATAAATCAGAAGACTACAACCATCGCGTGTAGACGATGTTCACCCAGACACCACTTATCTATCTATCTATCTATCTATCTATCTATCTATCTATCTATCTATCTATCTATCTATCTATCTATCTATCTATCTATCTATCTATCTATCTATCTATCTATCTATCTATCTATCTTAGGCAGCAGGAGTAACCTACCCATCACATATACAAAATTCCTCTCAAAAAATAATTATAATATTTTCTGAATCCAAACCATTTTCATATGTCGCAGTCCCGTCGTGTATATAGCCTTTTGCTGCATTATGTACACAGCCTTCTGGTATGGAAGCTCACTGCAAACACGACAGTCGTGCATACAGCCACATTCGTAAAACACTGTGATCAAGCATTATATGACAGTTTATTCATGTGCTCATTGTTGAGTATTTTGTGCTCACAGTTTAGCAATTTGGGCCGATGACTCAGCCATCACTGCCTCACTGTAACAATCACGACTCACATTTTCTCATTTCCCAATCAATGACCATAGTTCAGTAATTCAGGTCCAGATTAGCTGACCGTTCCCTCAGTTAAACCATCTCTGTCTTGGTTGAAGCAACCACTGTCCACATTTGAGTAATTTGCATCCAAATCTTAGCAATCCTTTCTAAAGCTGTGAACACAGTTTAAGAATCCACATCCAAGACTGAACAATTTGTGACACATTAGGGTTGCAGCTATAGAATACTTTTGAAAAGGAGTATTTTAGCAATTGGAGTAATTGGATAAAAAGTACTTTTGCATTTTTAAACATCATCAACAGTCCAGGGCTCTCCCTAAGCAATGGCGCAATGTCGTTGCACCATCATGCAGATTGTCAAATTTAGGGTGTCCTTTCTGTTTTCCTGGGTAATTATTTATTTTTTTCACATCTTTCCCAGTGTCAGAAGCTCAGCACTCCTCTGACACCGGACCGTAAGCGCAGGCAGTCGGTGTAATCCTCAGTCAATCAGGCTACACGTGAACGTGAACACAACCTGTGAAAAACTGGACTCTGGAGTGCAGCTTTTCCACAAAAGCCACACTGATAAACCCGCTCCGCACTCTGTTGATGAAAACGAAGATCAAATCCAAATAAAGGCAGTTTTTTAATAAAACTGATTGACTGCAATCAAGTGCATGTAGAGCGGGGCACAGCCAGCTGACCAAACTGTGTTTTTTAAAAATAGACAAACACACTGCTTCCCTTTAAATGTGCAGTAAGTCTATTTCAGATGATCAGCGTGGAACCTCTGTCACTTAAAAGGCTTTATTTTACTCTGTGTCATGTTGGAAAGTTGTAGCTTCTGGTACTACATTGATTAGCTCTTACACGGCTTATGGGCATGCTCTACTCTTCTTCTGTTTTTTTTTTCTGGGGACGTTACAGCGCCACACACAGGCCTGGCATATGTACTACAACATTAAACAGAGTTTCAAGGCACAGAATCTGAATCTAACATTTTTTGCAATCGAATTATTCGAGTTACTTGACTAATTGTTTCAGCCCTATGACACATTAATCTGTTTCCGGATCAAACTGAATTTATAGGATATGCATCTTGTTTTCAGAATAAGAGCAGGGAACTGTGAAAAATTAAGAAAGATTCATTGTAATGTAAAGCATATGTGTCATATTAGGTGCATGATCTTAGGGGTCCAAAATCAAATTTTTGCTCCATCACTGTAACCTTCACGTTAAGACTAAGAGGATCGATTTGCTGCTTGTTCTGCAAAGACATCACCCTTACCAAAAAATAGTACTGATAAGTATATAAAAAGTAAACTAGAAGTATACTTGAAACATACTTGCATATACTACTTTTTGGTAAGGGCAGCATCACTTTACACCTCTTTCCAGTGACTTTATGATTCTACAAGCTCTTCAAAGGCATCTCAAAGGCTGAGGATTCAGAGACCCGAATGTCACTGCTGAGACACGTGAACGTTTCTATGAGTACTGTCACTGTACACAGTCACTGTAAGTCTGTGTGAGACCTAAATGAAACTAAAAGTGATGATCTGTCTGCATACAGGTCTGAATCTGCTTACAAAACTACTTTCCAATAAATTTAATGCATTATCACAAAATCTTCCACATAACATTGGTTTTTTAAGAGACTCTGCAGGTTCCACTCAGTACCCCACAGTGAGGAAACAGTTTTGTTATTTTTTTAATCTCATACTGTGCGTGTGTGTTTTGTTTGGGGATTTCTTAGCAGGATTGAACTGGTTTTCATGAAAGCTGCTGAGTAGGTTGGATCTGACCTATAATACCTTCACTTAGATCCCAAGGCAGATCCGGGAGCGTTACCTGGATTACCGTGCATACCTCCGCGGTGGAGGCTTGTCTGATGAGTGCATTATAAAAGCTGGATTCCTACCCCGGTGAGTACAGGGCTAGACTTGGAACTCAGATGTCCTACGTACACTCACACATGTGTGCACATGCACACTCACCCGCCCGCCCTGTTTCTTACAGTAGACAAATGTGTGCATGAATGGCGGGTGTTTTAAAAGAGACGCCTGGACCACCCAAGATCTCCAGCAATGCCCCGCCGCCCTCTGCGGCTGACGGATGAGGGCTATTCACATCAAGCCTTTAACACCTTCAGGTCCCCCTCATCGCCAGCGCTCATGTTCAATAGTCAATACAAAGTCCACACAATCCCCAAAGACAAATGGAGAGACTTCAAACACGTTCAAACACGTATGGAGACAACCTCCGAAAGGCGGAGCGGGCAAGGCGGCTGAAAGGGGGGGACAGACTCCAAACCAGTGAGTGAGGGAGCAAGAGAGAGAGAGAGAGAGAGAGAGAGACCGACCTTCCTTTAGCTCTCCTTCCCTGCTTTCCTTTTTCAAAACAAATGCACAATCCTCATCTACAGAGAATCACTCTGTGTTCAGGCGACAGCTCCATTTACTCCTGTGGGGGTTCATTTGGGTCCTTTCAGTCATTGCGTGTATGTGCATGGGGATGGGGGGTGGGGGGTGTCGGGAATGAAAGGCATGGAGCGCTGTCAAAAAGCCCCCCCCCCCTCCACTTTTAATAGCCCAGCTGCATCATTACCTTGCACACACACTGGGTCCAAATAGACTGAAAGAAGAGGAGGATAGACGAGTCGATCAAACTAAGTATGAAGAAAGTGAGAGACGAGTGTGGTGGGAGGGTGGGGGAGCTGATCATTACCTAGCATAGAGATGTAGGAGCTGAAAGAAACAGGAGGAGATGCACACATGCACGGGGCCTCCAGGGAAGCTCTGCAGTGATGGAAGGTCTGTATCAGGTGTGTGCACGTGCATGCACTGATGGCAGATGGAGAATGGCCACACAGCGCTCTAAAAAAGCGGTCAAAAGAATACGGAGCGACAAGGCGACGTGTGTGGCTGAGATACAATTTAGCAGTACACACAATCACCATTTACACTTAGCATCTGGCAGATGGTTTAATTCAAAGTGACCTGAAAAGTGATAAATAGTTCATCGCAGTGAGGACAAAATATCGTACAGTTCTGTTCATCATAAATCATAGTAGCAGCGCATCAAGTCTTTATTAAAACGTATTTGTTATTCTGCAAAATATGCTTTTATCTACCTGTTCCAGTTATGCAAGGTTCAACTTAGGGTATGTGATTTGGAGTCCTGGGAACTCCTTGGGGTAAAACATTTCAAGTCCACCGTCAATCAATGAATTTTTATCTTCAAATGTGATGTCCAGTTGAATTTGTTTATTTGGCACAAATTTTACTCCGGATGCCTTTCCTGATGCAACTCCACATTACATAGAGAATTGGGCAGGAGAGGCCTGGAGCCCAAGCAGGAACCTTTGATGGCTTCAGATGAAGAACAACCAGAAGAAAAAAAGGTGGAGTTATTTGACTGGCCACTTGATGTTGGCTGCAAAACAGAGGAGTTCATAGGAGTCCATGTTAAAATGACCAACTTTAGAGCAGAAAAAAAACTTGTTTACAGCCAGGTACAAAAAAGGGTTTTGGGCTGTATAGATAGTTTCCTCCTCTATGACAACAGTACTGGGGTGACTTTTTGTCTATCGTCTAAAGTCTTAGTTTAAGACATTTTCAGCCATAAAGTTCTGTACAATTAGAGGCGTGGTCACTTTGAGTGACAGCAGCCCAGCAGAGTGTCTCTGCAGGGTCCGACCGAGTTCGCTCAATGTGGCTGCTAGCTATTGTTGAGGCTGTGTGTGCCATTTTGGAATTTTTATTACAGATACCTGAAACAATCTGGCTTATTGTGTTTTAAAACATCCCAACAGATCTAAGACAACCCTGCTGTAATATTTGCACTGAGTGAAATTTTCATGGTATTTAATGTTGTATGCGAATAGCATTAGCACTTTTAGCAGCTGTCGGTAACTTCACTCAATAGGTCCCATTAATGCAGTATTACTGAGAAAATAAGCGGCTCATAACTTTTAATGCTCACAACAAATTTATGAGAATCACAGCACAGTCCCCAAAAATATGATTTAATAAACACCCGAACAGAGGTTAACCTGTTAGCTTACCTGGTGCAAAGAGAAGGGCGCGTTCAGACTGACCCACCCATGCTCCACCCCTTTATGCATTATTGAGCTCATTATGATCATTGCAGCCAACATGGTGACACCCAGATATGGGCTTCATATCGGCTGTTCCTAGTCTCTATAGAAAACCTGTGGGTGACGTCACGCAGGCTTTGTCCATATATATATATATATATATATATATATATATATATATATATATATATATATATATATATATATATATATATATATAGCGAGAGAGAGAGAGTGTCTATGCTTGAGCCGGTAACCTTCTGCTCTCGAAACAAGCGCACTAACTATTTGGAAGGGAAAGCTGCTATGATGATGTGAAAAAACTCATTTATTTCTTGAGGAAATTGCAAATTGATTAGATAAGAAGCCAAAACAGAAGATAAGAAACCAAGATTTAGAGTTTTTGTTGTTTATATATATATATGTGTGTGTGTGTGTGTGTGTGTGTGTGTGTGTGTGTGTAGTGCCGGTGTTAAATAGAACCCTGCGATAATTAAAAGTGTGTATCATTAGTAAAACAAAAGTCAAATGAGCTGGTTATTATAAAATAAATAAAGAATGTATTATGTTTTATTTTTGGTCCCATGTGCCCTGAGAAATTAAGTCATAAACATAAGGATAAAGATAAACTTTATTGATCTCACAGAGGAGAAATTCATGTTACGTCAGCTCTAAAAAAAAAGAAAAGAAAAAAAAAAGGGAAATATGGGGAATTAAGCCTGATTTCACCTGCTGCTGATAAACGCTCAGAAACCTGAACCTCTCGGAAAACTTGACTTTGATGACATCATGTAGGGGAACACCTCCCGGAGGGCCTCTAATGAAATGATTACCGAAAAACTGAATTTTTTACAGTGTGAAATCAGTGTTTTTGTGTACTTTGACGGTGAGGCGGTTGACCATACGACAAAATGGTTAAAACGTGTGTTTTGCATGGAGGCAATAAAACGACTAGTGTTGCTTAGACAGATTTTTGAGGAGGAAAGTGAGTTTTTTTTATAGTGTATCTCAGACAAACAGAAGTAAGTGAACCACAGCTCAATGTGAAAATGGTCTTAAAAACATGGATTAACCAAAGATTTTGTCCTTTCCATTTGTGTGGCCAGGTGAAATCTAGCAAAATCTATCAAACCATGTTTCTTCTCCTTAAAGCATGAAACCGGCTTTGTTTGTGGATTGCGCTGCCTCTTCACGCTATGCTAAGCAAAGACGCTATATGGAGGACACCAGTGAGTCTCGTTGAGGAAACCACGTCTGTGATCACAGAATTGGACAGAATGTGATGACGAGTGACCGCTTTTAACAGGCGAGCCAGGACATGGATCAGCTTCCAGCAGTATGTGTTACTGGCCAAGCTGAGCTAAGCCGATAGCTAAGCTAAGCTACCGGGAGTCCCGGCAAGTCTGGAGAAGGCTGATGAAGGAATCCTGGTTTTATGTGGACAAAAGACAGCGCCACACAGTGGAACAATAATTCTACATGGCTGTGTGTGTGTGCGAACACGGCAGGAGTGAAATCAGATACACCACTTTTGCAATATTTAATCATTATTATTATTCAGTCTTACAGATGGTGAGCAGGTAAAACCACGGATCATGTGATATGTGCTCATACAGCTGTACTGGACGGCAACTTCCACATTGTATGAACGGCAAACGATTGAACCTACTGAACCTAAATCACTGAACACCTACCAGGTGTGCTCTTTTGCTTTATTTACGACTGTCTACACAAACTATACCAACATGGCGTTTTATTGCTGTGCTATCATTGCACGAGCCATTAACAGAAGAACTACGGAGTACATTTTTACCATTTTCCCACTGATAAAGAACAGTGTGAAAAGTGACAGTTTTAAAGTTCGCCAATGCGTCTTTATGCAGTTTTTCTGGATTATGTTTTTGTCTGGATCAATGAGCTCTTCAAACCTCAAACCAAAGGTAAGGTGTACAATTTCCTCAATGAACTGTGGGTCATTTGAGCATCTTCGTAGTCTTTTTGAGTCCGTGTTGTGAAGTTTGTCATATCTGTGGACTTTTCTGCCAAATGTATTTCATCCATGATCGAAATGTAATCAGTGTGTGCATGGCAAAAACTATTAAAATATGATGGGAGAGGAAAGAGTGAAACCATAAAAGTGAAAAATCACAGCCTTTTGCAGTGTCTAATTTACTAGTAGGTGCACGTCAGACTGCGGGTCACGTGTCCGAGCACAGTTTGAAAAAAAAAAAACAGGCAGTCTTTCAATCATGGAAATACTGTGCCCAATTTCCTTCATTCCTTTGTTCACCAACGATCTGGCACGGGTCATGCTATGCTTACACGGAGCTTGCCGTCCAGTATGGCTGCGGACACAAAACACCACACGTCACTACACACCATCTATTGAGACATATGTGATGTTGGGCTTTTATTTTTGTTTGTTTGATTAGGTTTTTTGTGAATACACCGTGGTTTACAAAGAGGCGGAGACGGGCATTTGTTGATCACAAAATACAAGAATTTGACTTGAAAGCCATATTAAAGCCATATTACATTTGGAGACAAAAACAGATTGACTGCGTGTCCTGGAGTATGTCATGAAGTGGACACAGATGGACTGACCTTCAGGTAGAGAATATTTAGCACCCGACATTGAGATCAAGGCGATCATTTCCCAGTGGACTGAGGGCGATCAATACTTGCACCCCTGTGCTTTTTCTCGCCGTCTGTCTACCACTGAAGCAGAATTACAATGTGGGGCTGGGAGCTCCTGGTGGTGAAGGAGGCACTGAAGGAGTGAAGACACTGGCTTGAAGGTACGTCTGGTCCTTTCATTGTTTGGACTGATCACAACAACCTGGCTTACATACAGATGACTAAAGACTCAATTCCAGACAGGCCAGGTGGTCGCTGTTTTTTGGACGATTCAATTTTTCCAACACTTACAGACCCAGATCTAAAAACATCCAATGCTTTTCCTGTCATTTCTCACCTCAGAATCATACACTGTCTCCAGACATGATCCTTCCCAACCAGATGGTCATTGGAGCTCTCACCTGGGACATTGAGAAGGTCATCCAGGAGACCCAGAAGAACTACCCTGATCTTGCAGGAGGATTTTGTTCCACTTGCTACTCGGCCCGCAGTTCTACACTTCATACACAATTCCAAGTTTGCCTATCATCCTGGTAGTCAAAGAACCCTCCATCTGCTTCAACAACAATTCTGGTGGCCCTCAGTCCAGGCAGATGTGTGGGACTACGTCAAAGCTTGTAAATGGACTGCATTTATATAGCGCTTTTTTGCATCAGACACTCAAAGCGCTTTACAAATAATGCATCACATTCACCCCAATGTGAGGGTGCTACCATACAAGGCACTTACTACACACCGGGAACAATAGGAGCTTGCACTATCTGCGCCAGGAGTAAGACCTCTCATCAGCCACTTGTCGGACTCCTCCATCCACTGCCCTCTCTTGCTCACCCCTGGTCACACATCTGCCTGGACTTTATCACTGGACTCCCCACCTCCAAGGGCATGAACACCATCCTCACCGTACTGGACCAATTCTCCAAGGCAGCAAACTTTGTGGCCCTGCCCAAGCTGCCATCTGCCCATGAGACCACTGACCTCTGAGTCCACCGTGTGTTTCAGCTGCAACCCATCCCGCTGGACATTGTGTCATACCAAGGACCCCAGTCCAAATTGTAAGTCTGGAGGTATTTCTCAGCACTCAGGGCCTTGGTCAGTCTTTTGTCCAGACTTCATCCCCAGACCAATGGGCAGGTGGAATGGGCTAATCAGGAACTTGAGTCCACCCTCCGGTCCTCACATCCGTCTTCCTGGAGCAATCAGCTGCTGTGGGTGGAATATGGTCACAACTGACAGGTGAGCTCAGCAACTGGACTCACCATTTGAATGCTTGTTGGGTTATCAACCTCCTCTCTTCCCAGCTCAGGAATCAGATCTTTCAGTACCTTCTGTACAGATCCACCTGCAGTGGTGTCAGCAGGTGTGGAGGACTGCCTGTACCACTCTGCTCTGGACAAGGGATCAAACAGTACGCCATGCAGACCGGCACAGAACCCTGGCTCCCCAGCCGGGCCAAGAGGTGTGGCTCTCAGCCAAAGATATTATACTCAAGGCAGAAGCAAGGAAATTGTCACCAAGGTATCTCGGGCCCTTCGGGGTTGACCAAGTCATCAACCCCGCCGTGGTCAGATTTCTCTGCGGATCCAGCCGGCTTTCCATGTGTCTCAGCTGAAGCCAGTCCACACCAGTGCTCTGTGCCCTCCGGCTGATCCCCTTTCTCCCATCCAGCTCGTGGATGGCCATCTGGTGAGGACTGTGCACCGGATTTTGGATGAGCAGTGCTGGGGTTTCCAGTATCTGGTGGACTGGGAGGGATATGGACCTAAGGAGTGCTCCTGGGTGTCGCTGGCCTCATTCTGGACTTCTCCCTTCTCCAGGACTTCTATCGGGTCCACCAGGGACAGCCTGGTAGGTCAACTGGAGGCTTCCATTGGGGGGGGGAGTACTGTTGTGCTGCCTTGGTGTCTGCTCTGCTCCCCGTCCTTTCAGTGTTTCCAAGTGGCTGCATCATGAAGCTCATCGACTCACCTGATTGCAATCAACACCACCTGCTATAAACCCCGGTCCTGCCTCTCCACAATCGTCAGAAACTCAGCTCTGCCCGTGTGGTACCTGGCCTCAGTTTTTTCCTCTGTGAATGACTCCTTTGATTATTCATTGTGACTCCAGTTTTCTCTGTGTTTTTGACAACTCTGTTTCTTGTGCCTTCAGCGTTCCAGCCACCTGTCAGCTCTGTCATGGCTGCCTGGTCCTGTTTCTGGTTTCAACCACCATCTGGTCTGGGAACTCACTCCTTCAATCAGGGCTGTGAAAAATTCCACGGATTTCATCATGGGGGGGGGGGGGTGTGTGTTAGTGTTTTACTCTGTAATCGTGATCGTGACTGAGTTTTTAGAATGTCTATCGCAAAGTGTTCTTTTTTTTACAACATAGTGCCAGTTTTATAAAACCACGGTGGTCCATGGACACTGATCTGTGTGTTACAGATACAAATCAGTGTCCTTGGATCCGCAGAGTTTCAAGGAGAAAAAAGCCTGGCTGTTGCAACAGTTGTCGTAAAGCGGGACTGGTTGGTTGCTGCAGCGACGCTGTGTCTCCTGCATGAAGCTTAAGCTAAACATAGCATATGGACATCACAAACCTTTAGAGCTCTAAAGTTTTTAAAAGAAGACTTGTGCAGTATGTCTCTGTCACGGACCGACATCGGACAGAGCGAAGATGGCGAGAAAGACTGTTTGAAAAAGTCTGATAAGGACAAGAATCCGTGGAATTGTCACTGGCTTCATCAACACACCTGAAAGATAAAAGAAACAGGAAAAGCGAACTGTGCCATCAGAAAACACGGTAAGAATTTTTCTCTCTCTGGAAAATAAACATTGTGCTGTTCAAACAGGATTTTAGACAAGATTATGTGACTTTTTTCATTAATCTATACGTTCTTTCATTGGGAAAATGACTATGAATTTACATGAATTTACACAAGAATGTAAATGAGTTTTTATTAATGTAAACTTTTTTCATGGGAAAAAAACACTGTGGCTTTACAGGAATTTACACAAGAATATGTGGCTTTTTTACTATAAGGTATGTTATTGATATTTTACCATGATTTTCAAAATATTCTACAAGCCTTAGCTGTGGTTTCTGAAATGCTGTAACAGTCTTTTCAGTCTTCATAAATTTCATGTAGTTTAATTGTTCTGAGTTAATGCATAATTTGGTTTACAATTAAAAGGCAAATTATTCCAGGTCCTACTTCCATGTCAAATTCTGTTATTTCAACATGATCACTGATGGTTCAAATGAAAGGTTGAATACAGGGTCATTTAAATATGCACTAATTTTTGAGACTTTTTGTTCCAGGAGATGCTGAAAATGTATCATTACATAAAAATTAATTTGGTGTCTGGGATCCCACGGGGCCCGACACCCCGGCTCCTGGGGGCCTATGCCCCCCAGAATCCCTGGAAATTTTCCTCAGATTTCACAATTTTCATTTCACAGCCCTGTTCAATCATTCTGGTCAAGTCAGAGTCTCCCTGCTCTGGTGTCTCCTTCTACGAATTTGTGCAATATTCAGTTTCTCTGATCACACAGTAAATTGTTATTTGGTTTTATCCTGACTCCCTGCATTTTGAATCCTAACCTTGTTTTCTAGTTTAACTGTAACAGCTTTAGCTTATGAAAAACCACTTCTAACAGAACTTTGACCTTGAATTTTTTCAAAAGTAAAAATTTCTGAAATTGGACACTAGTGTTAGCGGAGGTTTGCGCTCTACAAGTGTGGTGCCTAATTGTTTTTTTTTTTGTTGTTGTTTGTTTGTTTAATTAACGACTGAACAACTGAAGTGTGTATGGGGTATTTTTTGCCACACATTTTACCATATTTTTAAGATGCCTTGTGAGCCTGCTCAAAAGAGGTTCTACCCTTATTTCACTACAGCAACCACTACCAGAGTTGTTTTCCCTTTTCATGTACAGAGGAGAGAAGTGAATTTCGAGTCGCCAGTGAGGACTGCAGGCGAGAACAAAAGCACCAAAGTACCACTCTCACATGTCCAAGACAATTTACTCCTACAGGTCGATGACAGTGAAAAGCAAATTCATACCACTGTACTGTACAGTAGTGTTCAGAATAATAGTAGTGCTATGTGACTAAAAAGATTAATCCAGGTTTTGAGTATATTTCTTATTGTCACATGGAAAACAAGGTACCAGTAGATTCAGTAGATTCTCACAAATCCAACAAGACCAAGCATTCATGATATGCACACTCTTAAGGCTATGAAATTGGGCTATTAGTAAAAAAAAGTAGAAAAGGAGGTGTTCACAATAATAGTAGCATCTGCTGTTGATGCTACAAACTCAAAACTATTATGTTCAAACTGCTTTTTTAGCAATCCTGTGAATCACTAAACTAGTATTTAGTTGTATAACCACAGTTTTTCATGATTTCTTCACATCTGCGAGGCATGGAGTCAACCAACTTGTGGCACCTTTCAGCTGTTATTCCACTCCAAGATTATTTAAAAACATTCCACAATTCATTCACATTTCTTGGTTTTGCTTCAGAAACAGCTTTTTTGATGTCACCCCACAAGTTCTCAATTGGATTTAGGTCCGGGGATTGGGCAGGCCACTACAAAACATTAATTTTGTTGGTTTGGAACCAAGATTTTGCTCCTTTACTAGTGTGCTTGGGGTCATTGTCTTGTTGAAACACCCATTTCAAGGGCATGTCCTCTTCAGCATAAGGCAACATGACCTCTTCAAGTATTTTGACATATCCAAACTGATCCATGATACCTGGTATGCGATATATAGGCCCAACACCATAGTAGGAGAAACATGCCCATATCATGATCAATCAATCAATCAATTTTTTTTATATAGCGCCAAATCACAACAAACAGTTGCCCCAAGGCGCTTTATATTGTAAGGCAAGGCCATACAATAATTATGTAAAACCCCAACGGTCAAAACGACCCCCTGTGAGCAAGCACTTGGCTACAGTGGGAAGGAAAAACTCCCTTTTAACAGGAAGAAACCTCCAGCAGAACCAGGCTCAGGGAGGGGCAGTCTTCTGCTGGGACTGGTTGGGGCTGAGGGAGAGAACCAGGAAAAAGACATGCTGTGGAGGGGAGCAGAGATCGATCACTAATGATTAAATGCAGAGTGGTGCATACAGAGCAAAAAGAGAAAGAAACAGTGCATCATGGGAACCCCCCAGCAGTCTACGTCTATAGCAGCATAACTAAGGGATGGTTCAGGGTCACCTGATCCAGCCCTAACTATAAGCTTTAGCAAAAAGGAACGTTTTAAGCCTAATCTTAAAAGTAGAGAGGGTGTCTGTCTCCCTGATCTGAATTGGGAGCTGGTTCCACAGGAGAGGAGCCTGAAAGCTGAAGGCTCTGCCTCCCATTCTACTCTTACAAACCCTAGGAACTACAAGTAAGCCTGCAGTCTGAGAGCGAAGCGCTCTATTAGGGTGATATGGTACTACGAGGTCCCTAAGATAAGATGGGACCTGATTATTCAAAACCTTATAAGTAAGAAGAAGAATTTTAAATTCTATTCTAGAATTAACAGGAAGCCAATGAAGAGAGGCCAATATGGGTGAGATATGCTCTCAGGGCTTGCACCACCATGCTTCACTGTCTTCACTGTGAACTGTGGCTTGAATTCAGAGTTTTGGGGTCGTCTCACAAACTATCGGCGGCCCTTGGACCCAAAAAGAACAATTTTACTCTCATCAGTCCACAAAAGTATTCCCCTCTCCAATCAAGTTTTTAATCAAACTACTCTGTTCTTCTGAACAATGTCTTGAACGTCTCATTTTCCTCAGGCTTTCAAAGAGAAAAGCATGTTCAACAGTTGCTGGCTTCATCCTTAAATAGGGGACACCTGTTTGTGAAATTTCATACTGTCTTCTTAAGTTAACTATTTAAACAGTTCTTTTAGTCAGACAGGGAAGATCGTTTTACCTGCTTTACATGTTTCTGCTACTTCCTGTAGCCTTCCTCAGAAGCGTCACAAGATGGGGAAGTGACGTGTCTTGTAGGCTGCAACTTCTTGGTTTGGCCAGACAGCAGGGGGAACTTACGCCCCCTATTGTCTGACGTGTTCTCCAGGACGGCATGCCATGTATGTGATAGGGTGTAGGCCCACTCATCCCGATTCATGCTTCTTGGACCTCACTTGCGGATCTCGATGGCCTCTCTGATCCGGCGGTGGTATTTGTTGCTTTCAGCATGTATGACCCTGGCATTGGTCCAGTCCATGATGTGATTTTTCCTCTTGCAATGGTCGGATATGGCTGATTTGAGATTTTCCTGCTCGGCTTGTTCTTTTATTGCTCTTGTTTGTCTGTTGGCTGTCTCTTTTTCACATTCTTTTTGATGTTCATTTTTCCTTGTTCCAAATTGTTTCCCTGTCTCCCCAATGTATGTGTTGTTGCATGATAGGCATGGTATTTCATATATTACATCGCATTTGTGTTCTGGTTTTATCTTGTCCTTGGGCCTGACTAAAAGCTGTCTGAGTTTGGTGTGTGGTTTGACCGGTGTATTGATGCCACATCCAAAGAGTCATGAAAAAATACAACATCAATACACCGGTCACACCACAGTTCCCCCTGCTGTCTGGCCAAACCAAGAAGTAGCAGCCTACAAGACACGTCACTTCCCCATCTTGTGACGCTTCTGAGGAAGGCTACAGGAAGTAGCCAAAACATGTAAAGCAGGTAAAACAATCTTCCCTGACTGACTAAAAGAACTGTTTAAATAGGGGACACCTGATTCACACCTGTTGGTTCCACAAAACTGACGAACTCACTGACTGAACTACTATTATTGTGAACACCCCCTTTTCTACTTTTTTTTAACTAATAGCCCAATTTCATAGCCTTAAGAGTGTGCATATCATGAATGCTTGGTCTTGTTGGATTTGTGAGAATCTACTGAATCTACTGGTACCTTGTTTCTAATGTAACAATAAGAAATATACTCAAAACCTGGATTAATCTTTTTAGTCACATAGCACTACTATTATTCTGAACACTACTGTATATCCTGTTTTTACCATCCACCTATACATCAGATGTCCCTCATGTAATACAAACTACACGTCAGAAGCAGCTTTGTTAGTGAAGGTTAACTGGTTACAATTCTGGAAGAAACCCAGACGAACCAGGGTAGAGAATGATTTGATGTGTGGATAGGACTGACTGAGACAAAAGAGTATGAGTTTAATGCTGATTGTCAGACTGAGAGCCATAAGACAGTGCAGTCTTCTAGTGGGAAGTGTCATCAGCATAGAAGTGATTGGGATGAATAAATGCAGGTACACAGAGAGAACTCAGTGGCTCCAGGCACAAATTCTTTTCGTACTCCACTGGACAAGAAATGCATCTCAGTGTTCCCAACCTTTTATATGAAGTGGCACATTAACTGTCTCTTAAAAGTTCTTATCATTCTAATATCCAGTTCTGTTTCGCAACTTGGACCGAGTTTGTGTTAACGGAGCAATGTAGTAAGTAATAGCAGAAAAGTTCTTATGCACAGGTACTTATCTTAGGGCCCCTTCCCACATAGTGCAAATATGTACAACTCAGGATGACTCACATCAGAACAGCACATACGAGCGAACCACAAAACATCGTGCCGACGGCAGGCATGCATGATGCTGCTGCTATGGTTCATGCATGCAGGAACACAGTGCCAGCAGCTGTGCGATGTGGTTACACATCGTGCAGCTCCTGTGGAGAAAAGTAAATAAAAATGCGACATGCGACGGTTTCGTGCACGTGGGAACACAGCAGCTTTTCACAGCAGCTTTTCACTGCAAATAAAAATTACATGCCACTCACAGGACTCAAACCTGCACTTCCCAAAAGCTCTGATTTCCAGTCAGAAACTTTACCACTGTCCTGTGAAAGCTGTGGGAAACTGCCTGATATCAGGAAGGACATGGACGTATTAAAAAAAAAAATAAAACCACACACCATATAAAAACGCCGCATTATACTGAATCCCTCGTGTCAAGTGGACAATACAAATATGATGCATCTGTTTCTCTGTAGATGACCCATGGTCAGACGTACAGTCATGAAATGACATGAATGGAGCAGTGCACTCACCTCATCATGTCCACATCTGCTGGCGGGTGTCCTACCTGACATGCGTCTTGTGGGCGGCGCTCCCGCCGTTCCTGTGTGTCACCTGGAATTTGGACGACACCTGCCACAAGAGAGTTTGATGGGCTTGCACAGCGCACACTCTGTCTCAGCCGTTGGTGTGCAGAAATATTTATAGCAACAGGGGTACGAGACATTGGAAGCAGCTACGAATTTACACGTTTTGCATACGATTCCTGCTTCATGCGCACTTTATGTGCAATTTGACCAAATTCGTGCTATGTGTGAAGGGGCCCTTAGTCAGGTGGGTCAGTCAACAAAGAGCAAGTCAACCCAAGACTCACACTGTTTTATCATATGAATTCTGGACACTGAACTGTGGTGTCACACCTGCAGCACACAACAGATTGTCCATATCACATGACGTCTCACCCACTAGAAATATTGCATCTTGGTAGAACATTCAGGAAAGAGAACATGACAAAAAACATTTGCTGCCACAATCATTCCTGTAGTTCCTTAATTTTGTCAAGTTCCAGAATTTTGTTCCATTATGTAAATAGACCTTCAATTCTCCAACTTGGATGTTTGTATTCCAGACTCACACCAGTCACATGACCTCCAGACAAAAGTCAGCCATATTCACACATGAGCTCACTCAGACATCACACCAACTTTGTACTAGGGACAGGGATGGGAATTGAATCGTATGCCACAGATTTCATCAATGCCGGCATGTTTTCCTGACAGTTCTGCATTGCAAAACCCAATGTAATGATGGGTTACCCATCATTACCCAAAGTAATGATGGGTTGTAACTCTGGATGTAGCAACCAACCAGGAAAATAACAGCATTGAGGCCAACAAACTTTGCAGTTCTTGATTTTCCACACAGAAAATTGATTAGGAATGATGAGGAATCGTAGTCCGTGAGCCAGTCATCAATTTTGACCAAATTGGTACCACTGCAGAATCCTAAAAAATATTTTCATTCCAGCTTCAGTGTACCATGGCCAACACAAAAATTTATGATACCCATCCCAGGGTGGTAGCTATAGCCAGATAAGGGTTAATGAAGGGTTATACAGAGGTGAAAATTAAAAAAAAAAATGCTCCAATTATGTTGAAAAATATCCCACATTATTTGTCTGATCATAACAATTCCAAAAAGGTATAGTTTAGACTAACTATGAGTGGATGTTCTGGAGTTATGGGGTAAAAAAAGCAAAAATTGTGAAAAAAGTCAGTTTCAGTTTGTACAGGGGTCAAAAGTTAAAGTTGCCCCAAATTTCAGTAAAAAATATGCAAATTATTGGTTGAGTAATACATCGAATAGTTTTTTTTTTACTGTGTTGAATGCTTGGTATCCAAAGTAAAAGGTCAAATAATGTCGACTTACATTGGATTCTATGATATATGTAACCCTAAGGCCTAGGCGATCTGATGAAAAATTTACATTCTGTTCCAGTAAAATCAGTCTAAATGATCTTTACGCAATAATTTTGTTAAAAATATACAAAAGCACATTTCATAGAGTTCAACACAAAAAGTCTGCACAACAGCGAGATATAAATGCAAGAAAAATGTTTTTTCACTGATAAGCGGAACCCCACGTGATCCGGCTGGACCAATCACTACTCAGCTTTCACATCCTAGCAGTGTGTAAACAACATGCCGCTCGCTGGTTAGAGAAGCCGTAATTAAATGCTTTTTTCCACCTTGAATCCGTAAATAATGAGAAATCCACTCCAATGCCAGCAGCGAGGTGGATTAAGGTTGTCGATTGCTGTAAATTCTGGTGAAACGGAGGGAAGTGCTTCCATGATGTTGTCGCGGAAAACCCCCAACTTCAGGATTCATCCAACATGTTATTGTCAATACACCAACATAAATTTGATCACCAGGGTACATTAGGAGAATATTTCATAATATTTTTGGTCTCGTTGATGGTTTGTAAAGCATTCTTCCTTTACATTTCATGTACATGTATGCATGAGGTCACTGTACAGAGCACTGAACATACACACATGTAATCATTGAATACATTTGTACCCAGTAACTAAATGTGATCCTCCTTATTCCTCAGAGTGAAAAGAGCCAATGATCAATATGATGATCAATATGATGCTCCACTGAATGAACCACCAGCCAAAAAACCCCCGACAATTTTTAAGAAGTGGCAGCAACAGCCTGGTTCGGAAGTCAGCTATTTTACCAGCAACCTGTATCATATGCAATAAAGTGGACAAGTGGATAACCACCGGTCTGTTTGTTACAGTTCATGAATTCCATGTGTTCCCTAAGTTTGTCTTGGTAAGAGTTGGGCCCAATGCCACACTCAGCCTGTTACCTTATTAACATCAAATGTGTCCAATCAAAACACTCTGCAAGCTTTTATTTCTAACTTCTGCAAGTCGTGCCAAGAAAACGTTTTCAACTGCAACAAAACTGCCCTGATACGACGTTCATGTTGCTAGTACATGAATGAACACAAAAGGCACAGTTCTTAGGGATCGGCCGGAGGGCACAAAGAACTAGAATGCACAGGTTTAACATGACTGACGTGGAACGTGGGTTGTATCTTCATGGACCTAGGAAGTTGTAACCAGACAGAAACAGGGTTAGCAATCTTGGAAGTGGGGACAGGGCCGATGAACCTGGGAGCAAGTTTCCTGAGGAGTCCTTTGATGGGCAGGTGACGTGTGGAGAGCCAGACCTTTTGACCCAGGGTGTAGACAGGTGCGGGGGACCTCTTCTTATCAGGCTCTTTCTTATAAGTGACAGAGGCACGCTGGAGAGCCCGATGAGCCCGCTCCCAGGTTCACTGGCAGCGGAGAATGAGGCTTAAGGCAGAGGGAACACGGGAGTCCAGGTCTATGGGAGGAAATAGAGAAGGTTGAAAGCCATGTACAATGTGGAAGGGGGAGATACCAGTTGAGGAGGATGGGTGCCAATTATGTGACAGTTCTAGCCATACGAGTTGTGAGGACCATGCAGCTGGGTGCTGGGAGCTGAGGATGCGGAGGCCCTTCTCAAGCTGTTGGTTAATTCTCTCTGTTTGTCCATTGGCCTGGGGGTGATACCCAGAGGTAAGGTTGGAAGAGACTCCCAGCAACTGTGGTCCACAGTCCGACACAAAGTCCTGTGGAAAACCATGTAATCTGAAAATGTTAGTAAGCAAGCCTTCAGCACTTTCTTTTGTGGTGGGAAATTTGGGTAACGGTACAAAATGCACCATCTTTGATAATCTATCCACTACAGTCAATATTACGGTGTTCCCTTTGGAGGGAGGAAGACCGGTAACAAAGTCAATCGTGATGTGTCACCAGGGTCACATAGGAATAGGCAGTGGCTGGAGTTTACCGGCCGGTGAGCTTGTGGAAGATTTATCCATAGCACATACATGACATGCCTCAATATAATCTGCGATGTCATTCTGCATATGGGGCCACCAAAATCTCTCTTGAATGATTTGTATTGTTCTCTTTCTGTCCGGGTGACAAGTGAACTGGCTGTTATGCCCCCACTGGTTAACTTCCCCCCACAGGTTATCAGGAACGTATAACTTTCTGGAAGGACACCCCGGTGGGTGAGAAACATCGCGTGTTGCCGATCTGACTTTAGACTCTATGACCCAGGTGATGGCGGACACAAAGCAGGAGGTGGGTAGAATAGTGATGGGTTCTGAGGAAACATGAGAAGGATCACTCTGATGGGAGAGCACATTAAGCTTGCCGTTTTTAGAACTCAGACAGTAGGAGAGCACAAAATTGAACCAACTGAAGAAAATGGCCCAGCATTGGTCTGGCATTTAAACGCTTAGAGGTATGAAGATACCCTAAATTTTTGTGATCTATCCAAACTGAAAAAGGCTCTTGTGCCCCCTCAAGCCAAAGGTGCCACTCCTCCAAAGCCACTTTAACTGCCAACAGTTCTCGGCCTCCAATACTATAATTTTGTTCAGCATTAGATAATTTCTTTGAGAGGTGCGCACAGAGATGCAATTTGTTATCAGCAGGATTGATATGAGACAAAATTGCTCAGATGCTTACATCAGAAGCATCAACTTCGACCACGAACTGTCGGGCGGGGTCAGGAAGGTGCAGGATGGACACCACTGCACTAAATGATAAGCACTGCGAAGGTCTAACTTAGTGAAGACGGTGTTGCCCTCTAGGAGCTTGAACGCGGTAGCAATGAGAGGCAGCGGACACCGGTTCTTTATTGTGGCATCAATGAGGCCACAGTAGTCGATGCACGGATGGAGGGTTTTGTCCTTTGGCTCCACAAAGAAGAAATCCACCCCTGCGGGCAAAGACGAGGGTTGAATCAAACCTGCATCCAGTGACTCTTGTATGTAAGCATTCATTGCGATGTGTTCAGGTACAGACAGCGAGAATAGTGTCCCTCGGGGGGGGACTAGTTCCTGGCAGTAACTCGATAGCACAATCATACAGATGATGTGGCAGTAAAGACTTATTAAAGACCTTTACTAAAGACCTTGGCTAGGTCATGGTAACAAAGCGGAACTCTGGAGTGGTCAAGATTAGAGGTCAGAACATTTGCGGTGGAACTAATCAAACAACGTCCCACGCAAGCGGGTTCCCATGAACTAATTGTCCTTTAGACCAGTCAAAATTCGGGCTGTGTTTCTTCAGCCAGGGGTGCCCCAAGATAGCTGAGTGAGTCATTTTATCAAGCCTATTGTCTCAGAATGATTCTCAGCAATACTTAGCCGGACTGACTGAGAACGGTGGGTGATTTGACCGAGTTTGTGACCATCCACTGCATGCACCACCAGAGGGCGCAAGAGACGATGCAACTTAAGGTGCAGGGACCTGGCGAGAGAAGACAGCAGCAAATTAGCATCCGAGCCTGAGTCATTGAACACCTGAGCAGATAAAGACGGGTGCTCTGACACAAATTTAGCTGAGATTATATTCTGTGGTGTCGAAGAAGTAATAGAGCTTTGTCTCACTCGTAGTACCGGTTTAGACCATGTGGGGGTACCCCTGACCAGACAATGGAAGATCACATGCCCTGCCTGCCCACAGTAAAAACACAAGCCCTCGTCCCTTCAGCACTGACGTTCCTCCATGGATAAACAGGTGTGACCAAGCTGCGTGAGTTCGTCCGCGGAGCTGTGAGGAGAGCTGGTGCTGAGATAGTTCGAGACAGTTGCTCGTGCATGTGACGTAGTGGAGCGCTGAGCTGGAAGGCAAGGTTTTCGCCAAGGACAATCCACCATATGGTGATCGGTGCAGATGGCAAGAGCAATAAGCTTGTCCAGGTCCTCGGGAAGGTCAATAGCAATGAGCTGGCTCTGGATATGGTCAGCAAGACCCTGAAAGAACACATCCTGGACAGCGGGCGGATTCCACTCACTCTTCACTGCGGAAGTCGATCACATAGTCGGCAACTCATCTGTTTCCTTGTTTGAGCCTCATCAGGTATCGTGCTGCTTCACGTCCCGGCGATGTATGTTGAAAAACTTGCAGGAGAGTGGTCTTGAAGGCTTGGAGAGAGCCGCATGAAGGTGACCGCCTGCTCCACTCTGCTGATGCCCGGCTGGTAAGGTGAGTTATCATGAATGCTATCATCGTCCATTCAAACGGAAACATTGCTGACAACAGCTCAAAATGCAGTTCACACTGGGTGATAAAAGGCTTGACGTCTCCGGACTTTCCGGAGAAATGCTTAGGTCGTGACAGCTGGTTTAAAAAAACAGGCACAGCTGCGGATGCCAGCGGGACTGCACTCAGTCCCGGAAGTGATTTACTGGTAATGGCGGGAACTGAGTCAGTAGAGGCCTGATTACTCAATTTGGCAAGACGTTGCTCCATCTGTGAACTCACGGATGACATGAATGAGTTGTGTTTTACACTAGAGTTGTGTAAAAGTTGTGTAAAAGCCAGTGTTAATTGCTATAGCTAGCATCAGCACAACTAGAAATGGAGATAGTTGCATGACTGCATACTTGAGGTAAAGTCAGAGTGGGAACACTTTTCCCCTGGAACAGGCATGTTTTCTCTCATGGAAGGACAGTAAAACGTCCTATACAGACCCCGAGGCCCATTGAGCCATTGGTTATCCCTGGATACCCAGAAACAGAGGGGAATCTACGATTTCTCCTGGACGAGATGCCAGTCCATCACAGGTTACCTACCCAGCCAGGGCTGGAACCCATTTACAGAAGGCAAGGACAAAGAAAGTAGAATGCACAGACCTGGAATTGAACCCCAATGTACAGATTGTTAGTTCAGTTCTTATCCATAGAGCCACCTGCTTTGGGAGGATAGTATATCATAAAAGAAAGCAATTACCTCTCTGCACACTGAAATTGGCATTCCTCAACATTTAATACAAACATTAAGCTCCTCTGTCTGCTCTTTTACATTGTTTTGGTTTAAAAAACAAAAAATAAATCATTATGCGGTAAAAATATTGTTATGACTAAGGAGACAGCGGCTTATTCATCACCTCTTTTCTGGCAGGAATGTCAATATCAGCAGACACCTACGAGCTCCGCCGCCCTGCTGCTTTGCATCCTATTTTATGCCCGCACATTTACTCCCAAGAATCTTGCTTCTCCCTTTCCATCAGTCACTCTTTCTCTCCCTCTCTCTCTCTCTCTCTCTTTCTCTGTCTCTCTCCCCGCCCCATCATCGCCACCCATCCATCTCTTGTCGGAGCCTCTCAGCGGGACTTGGGTGGCTGTATGTGAAGCATACTTGGGCTGTGGCGTCAGTTTGGAAATGAGGCTTGTTTGCATTTAAACACTCTGCTCTCTGGGCACTTGGTAAACTTGATGAGAGAAGGATAAGGGGAGTAGAGAGGGAACAGAGAGGCAGTAGAGGAAAAGACAGCAAGGAGAGTAATTGCAACACTAAGAGAGAAAGAGGAACTTGAAGAGAGAAAGAGGGAGGAGTGTGTGGAGAACACTGGCTAATATAAATTCATTATGTAAATCTGCAGCTCAAACAAATTGACAGGCGGGTATTACACCCGAGAGGAGCCGAATCAAGAGCATGAAAGCATTACCTCCATTCACCCTTGACCTCCAACCTCGACCTGTTCATTGGAGTGTGCCTGCTATGCATACTAACGGCCCAGGAGGGGCTGACTGGACAGCCCCGCCACTAAATAATTACACACCAAGTCCTCAAACCTACATCTGCCCTGGAATGTAAACGAAGGCCCTGTTCAGACTGGGCTTGGCAGGCCAACCCAAAGTGGATTCAATCTGGACTACTTTCTAGTCAGATAGTGTTCAGACCCGTTTTTCAAATCTGGATCCTCCTACAAACACATCCAATCTCAATCCGGCTCAAGCCAAGGGAGATGTGTGTGAATGTGGATCTGGACATGTCAGCGCAGGTGTGTGATATGGAGGTGATACGTGGAAGGGAACACAACTACTGGATATTCTTGATTTTCTTGAGAAAGCACAGCAGAAAAGAAAGTGGTTTGCTGTCTTTGCCATTTTGCCGCACTGAACGGCAGCACAGTGGAGAGGACGCTGTTGGTGCACGGACATAGTGAGGAGGTTTGGTGTCATGATCCCCATGCTCATTGCTAGCCTCATTTGTGTCCAGATGTCGGCAAATGTGGCTCAAGCCACCTCTCAAACCAGATTGCCAACCCCAGTCTGAACAGGGTCTATGAGAAGCACGTTCTCACTAGATATCACCCGCTGGAGGTGATTTTTTTTTTTATCCATCAAATATCTGAAAATAATGTGTGAATTCTCTATAATTCTAGAGTCGAGATCTCACACAGGGATGTTGTTCATTATCAATGCATCAAAGTGGTTTATTAATGTTATATTAACCAGCTCACCTACTTTCAACAGAATAAGATTCTGACTAACATAAAGACTGTGAGAGTGGGATAATTCTGTCCAACAAACTACCTGTCTTCTGTCTCTAAGACCTCCCTGTTTCCATTTCACCCATGACTGCATTGGCCCGTGTCTGCACTCAGGTATTGGAGAATTTGATGTAATGTCACTTCCAGGGATCTCCCATTCCTAAAAGTACACTGGCCATAAACACACTTAGTCCAGTATGTAGATGACGTAGCTCTCTTCAGCAATAGCACAGTGGGCCTTCAATGTCTTCTTACTGCTTATAATGAGGTACCCAAGAAAATGGATCTGTGCACAAACACCTCAAAGACTGAGACTATGAGTATTGGCACCCCACCAGTTTTTTGTAGATAGATCGGTAGTTACATCTACAGAGACTGTATGATGAATGAAGAGATTAATGTACAAAATGCATCTTTGCTGTTGAATGCTTGCAGACAAGAGTGTTTGTAGAGATCTAACTACAATGACAAACATTAAAGTCTGTGGCCAGTGTGCCAACCCTCTTCTTTTGTATGGCAACAAAACATGAACCCTTCTCCAAAAAACACGAAAAGCAGTTAATAGCTATCCAACAACATCATCTTAGATCCATACTGCAAATTAAATGGGACTGTTTAGTTAGGAATGAGGAGATCCAAGAAAAAGGTCAATGTAGAAGACACTGTTATGATAGGCACTGGTTAGAGTCAAATTGAACCCCAGAAGCAGGCAGCCAAGACACAGATATATAGATACAAAAACCACGGTGCTTTAATAATCCAAGGTGACACACCGAGGATAATAATCCAAGGTCACACATAACATACCGAGACGAGGTGAACATACAGTGAGAGTACAGACCAGGGAACAGGGCAGAGACTAACAGGGAGATAACAGGAGAGAACAGACTACCAAAATCAGGAATACCACAGAGAAAGATGGCACCAAAAATACTTACAACCCGAGATCAAAGAGGAGACGGCAAACACTCATAACAACTGCAACTGACCCGTCCCCAAACAGAGAACAAGGTGTGGCTTATAAAGAACTGAGCTAATGGACAGGTGTGCTGAAAAACAAGGAGGTGGAACTAACAGACGGGGTGGGCGTTTATGAGCTTCTGCTTCAGCCCACGTCCTTTCGGCTGCACCCAATTGGGAAATCGTTTGCGTTATTGTTGTATTTTCTTTTGTTTTTTTGATTTGTTATGTTAGTAAGAGATTGTTATGTTGGTATTTTGTTTATGTGCATGCTGAATACAATTAATTAATTCATTCATTCATTCAACAGACGCATGTGAACGACGAGAACAGACAGAGATACATAACTAAACAAACAATAACTGGTGAATAAAATGGACAACAAAGGGTGGGTAGGAAATAATTAACAATAAACAACCATAACCGTAGGAGAAATAAAAACACAGAAATAAATAACAATAAGAACAAAACCATGATCAAAACCAAAACCCAAGAATAAAAGAGAACAAAGACATGGAGCTAAAAATCAACAGATGAACACATGAAGCAGGTGGACGATGCCAGGGCACAAACTGGGGACTGATACAATTGCAAAAAATAAAAATCAACAAACTAGACATCTCACATACACAAGACATGAAAGTGGCGCACACAACAACCAGCCAACCACACACACACGACAGAACACACACGGATGAGTCAAACAGCAGACGGACATGTATAAACACATCCACACATACCAGACACAGACATGAACTGGGGACGCGTGCGCACACATCAAACTCAGACATGAAATGGGGATACACACACACACACACACACACACACACACACACACACACACACACACACACACACACACACACACCAGACACAGTCAAGAACCGGCGATGCGCGTGCACACACACCAGACTCAAACATGAACCAGGTGTGGTTGATGAAAAAAAGAAGTTGGTCGACTACTACTTCACCACAAGGCCACTTCCAAAAGCGTTCTCAAGCCTGGGAAGACTTTGAATGACTGGAGTTATGTGGTTAATGATGAACAGAATAGAATAGAAACTTTATTGTCATTGCACATATACGTATACATACTGTTGTGTGGGCCGCTGAAGAGGAGGTACTGCTGGCCCACCACCAGAGGGCGCCCTGCCTGAAGTGCGGGCTTCAGCAAGTGGGAGTGGCAGCTGTCATTCATCAACAGCACCAGCTGTCACTCATCATCACCACTACCACATCACCATAAAAGCCGGGCAGCATCTTCACCTCGCTGCCGAGAAATCGTCTACCTAACAGGTAAACTACTCAGCCTGAACCAACACATCAGTAACGTTTTTGCTTCTGTGTGTAACATTACTGTTGCAGACGTACCTGTTTGTACGTAAGGAGTAGTCGTGTGTGGGGAGTTGGCGTACTCCGCTCCTCGGTTGGAGGCGACAAAACATACCAACAGGATCTGCACGTAACTTTGTAAAACTGTGATAAAGAGGTGGAGGTGTTTCCCACCCTTTTCTGACTGTTTGCTGGGTGTGCACGCACCCACCATCACCTGTCTGTTCTTCCTGCCAGCAGTACCAGATCTGACAGCCGGAGGCAGTGGCCACCTGGGGACTCAGCGCTTGGTGGCTCCAGGGTGCTCCAGATCCATTGGCAGTGGAAGACGCGTGGGGATCCGGCTCTTCACTGGACAGGCGTCTTCTATCCTCGAGCCTGCCCACACGTCACCGTGAATCATTGACTGCTGTTCTAAATTGTATTGTCTGTTGTTCTGTTGTGCACATTCACAACATTAAATTGTTGTATTTTGGCTTATTCCATTGTCCGTTCATTTATACCCCCTGTTGTGGGTCCGTGTACCTACACTTTCACAACACATACAACAAAACTTGTCCTCTGCATTTATCCTAATTACAGTTAAACACAATCTAACCACTAGGGGCAGTGGGCAGTCATAGTCTAGCGCCCGGGGACCAACTCCAGATGTAGAAACTACCTTGGTCAGGGGCAGCGAAGGAGCAGACCCTAAACAAGCATGTTTTTGATTGTGGGAGGAAACCAGAGTGCCCGGAGGAAACCCACGCAGACATGGGCAGAACATGCAAACTCCACACAGAAAGGCCGGGAATCGATCTTCTTGTTGTGAGGCAATGGTTCTAACAACTAAGCCACCGTGCCACCCCAGCAAGTGGAAGATTGATGTTACAACAAAAGAAGATCAAGAAAGAAAGCATGCAAAGCGCCATAGTATCACCCCAATAGAGCGCTTCGCTCTCAGACTGCAGGCTTACTTGTAGTTCCTAGGGTTTGTAAGAGTAGAATGGGAGGCAGAGCCTTCAGCTTTCAGGCTCCTCTCCTGTGGAACCAGCTCCCAATTCAGATCAGGGAGACAGACACCCTCTCTACTTTTAAGATTAGGCTTAAAACTTTCCTTTTTGCTAAAGCTTATAGTTAGGGCTGGATCAGGTGACCCTGAACCATCCCTTAGTTATGCTGCTATAGACGTAGACTGTTGGGGGTTCCCATGATGCACTGTTTCTTTCTCTTTTTGCTCTGTATGCACCACTCTGCATTTAATCATTAGTGATCGATCTCTGCTCCCCTCCACAGCATGTCTTTTTCCTGGTTCTCTCCCTCAGCCCCAACCAGTCCCAGCAGAAGACTGCCCCTCCCTGAGCCTGGTTCTGCTGGAGGTTTCTTCCTGTTAAAAGGGAGCTTTTCCTTCCCACTGTAGCCAAGTGCTTGCTCACAGGGGGTCGTTTTGACCGTTGGGGTTTTACATAATTATTGTATGGCCTTGCCTTACAATATAAAGCGCCTTGGGGCAACTGTTTGTTGTGATTTGGCGCTATATAAAAAAATTGATTGATTGATTGATTGATTGACAACATCGAAACAGACAATGGGGAAGGTGTGTATCATCTGCAAATGTACAAATAGGGACACAGACAAACAAACAAGCATAAATTTTCACAGAATTCCAAAGGATGGAGGGAGGAACCAGCAGTGGTTAATGGTGATCAGTGGTAGGGATCCAAGTCACGGGAAAACCTTGGGAAGCAGGTGATAAAGGAGCACGTGTTTGTGGTGATCACTTCATCAAAGGTATGTTTCCATCACAAATGTTGTCCTTTGATTGAATTAATTTCATTTGTAGTAAATAACGTGCTCCGTTCATTAACATGTCTACTTTCAAACCGATGTTGGACCACACACACCTCAGTCTGAAAGTCATACAGACCACCCAAAACTACACCTGGTCTTGGATGGTCTAGGGTTGGTGCAGGGATACAGTGATCTACGCACACAGTCACCATTACTATATGAGATCAATGTGTCCAATTGAATATCCAGTTATTCGATGATTCAACAGTGGGCATGCAACCACAAACGCAACGCCTCTGAAGAGCCACAGCATGGACTGTCAATTGTGAAGGATTAATTTCCTCCATCAGTGCCAACCTCAGCCTCAGTGTTGCAGAAGGATCCTCAAATATAATAAATCTGAGCCACTTAAATCACAACTGCTGTACTCTAAAGTGAAACAACCATTATTAACACCACTGAGGAGGTAATGTTTTCCACCGTTTGTCTGTTGGTTTGTTATGAGGACCTCTGAAAGACAAAAATGGATTTCAGTGAACTCTGGCAGAGCCGTCAGTCTCGGATCAGGATAATTTGTTGTTAATGTTTCTATCATGTCTGTGATTGTTAATGGTGCTCCAGTGATCAGCTGGCACTTAGGGACAGACAAACAGAATAAGATAGGCTTGGCAAAGGTACGCACTCTCTGAGTGACCTCTCGCTCTCAGCTATTTTTCAAGCAATCAACCTATGAACTTCAATTCTGGAGCTAACAGGTGCTGCATTTATTGCAGTGAGCTGTAAGCCGGACGCCCCTAAACAGCACCGACACAGGATGACAGCATGAACACATTTTTCATGCCAGTGTGAGTTTTTTAAGATAAACAGCCAGACCGGCGTCATCGTCAGCGTGAAGGTGGCTCCAGTGCGGCTGTAGCAAGAGAATGTGTCACTCAATCACAAAGTCACATCACCACATGATGCAAAGAGAAGTCTGAAAAACAACCCCCTCACAGCAGGAATGGCCCCACACAGCTTATTGTTCACTGAGGATCGTCAAATTCAAAGGGCCACGACATCATGAGGGATGTGTTGGGAAAGTGTCGTGACACGGACCCACAACAGGGGGCGTAAACGAATGGACAATGATAGAGTCAAAAATGAACACTTTTACTGTTGTAAATGAGCACAACCACAATACAACAGATTACAGATTGTAAGACAATAGTCAATCACAAAGATGACGTGTGGGCAGGCTCGAGGATAGAAGACGTCTGTCCTGAGAAGAACCGAAACCACACGATTTCCTCCGCCACTGAACCTGGAGAATACTGGAGCCGCCAAGTCCCGAGTCCCCAGGTGGCCACCGTGTCCGAGCGTCGGATCTGGTACTGCTGGCGAGGAGCAGAAACAATCAAAGGTGGGTGTGTGCACACCCAGTAATAACAAATGGTGGGAATTCCACCTCCACCTCTAATCCAGAAAACTGGCACATGCAGTAGTAATGAGTACTTATCAACAGTTTGGCGTGGGGAGCAAAGATGTCAGCTCTCCACGTATCACAAACTCAGCCTCCAGCTGCGAGCACTCACAGAACTGACTGCAAACAATACAGAAGCAAACACTGTCTGAAAAGACAAAAACAACAGCTGAGAAAGTTACCTCTACTGCTAGATGATATCTCGGCAACGAGGTGGAGATGACATCCGGTCTTTATGGAGTGAGATGATGAAGTGTAGATGGGTGACAGCTGTCAAGAGATAATGAGTGACAGCTGTCACCCCCGGCTGTGTCCGTGGCCGCAGCGCCCTCTCGTGCCTGAAGCCCGCACTTCAGGCAGGGCGCCCTCTGGTGGTGGGCCAGCAGTACCTCCTCTTCTGGCGGCCCACACAACAGGATGGACATTTATCTTCTGACGTCTCCTCTGACACAACTGTGGCAGATGCTTTCAAGCAGAAGCAGCATTAAGTTTGCATTCTGGACCTTTGACAGTTGTTTAAACACAGACATTGGTCAAGACAAAGTCAGATAAAGGCAGATAAAATCCATCAGACAACATATGCATGATCATAAGCGTCTTTTCTCAAGTTATCCTCATGAAAAGTTCATCATAAAATGTACGAAAGGCAATGCACAATAATTTGTACAAACCTCAGACAGCAGGTAGTGATGATGTCACCAAAAACCAGAAGACAGATATACTCTGCTCCTGCAATTTGAAATTTGTGTTATATTTTTATTATTACTGTGCTTTTATGAATGTCAAATATGAAGCATGTGTAAGCCCGGGTTTGCGGGTTATTGTGGTTTTGAATTAATGAATGAAAACACAATCAAATAATGCATGTAACTATAATAAAAATGGAGCTGGAGTAACCAAACAAAGCAAACTTAATATTACAATTTATTACAAATCACAAAATATATAATAAAAAAAATAAAACAATTTAAACCAGAATTTATATATAAAAACAAATATAAAAAAGTCACTCTGCGAGCAGTCAGTCACGATGACAGCCAATCCACAAATACTTCCTGCTGTCGTCTCAGGGCGGGCCCTGCTATCCTCCACTCGGCACGACACACTCTCTCTTGGCGGGGCGTGGCTTCCTCCAATCACCAAGAGCGCAGCCTCCTCGTCACTGATCTCTCCTCGTAACACCTCTCTTCGTCGTCGCAGCTTCCGTGCACCTACACACACACACCCAGGCCAGCGAGCGCACAACTCCAACTCCAAGGAAACTCCGACTTTCTGATTAAAACAGGCTCCTCACAACCACATCAAACGTACTCACAGACACGGCAGGGTCCTCCCCTGCCGTTGCGGATAATCCACGTCGTGGCGTCTCTTCAGCAGGAGTATTTCAACTGAAACCAGTCACGTCAGCGCCGGTATGGCTCCTTTTTTAATGATCACTTCCTCACCCGCTGCTCCTCCTGCTGTTCCGCCGAAAATCTCTGTCCTCTCTCCAAAGAAGCGAGGTGGAACGGAGCAAAAAAAGTCCTCCTTCGTTCCACAAAACCCCGTCTTATATCCACTCCTTCACGCTTACGCTCCAGGTGAACTAATTACAATAATCCAAAAGGAATCAGGTGCGCCCACGGTCACCTTAGCAACCAAAAGGAACAGCACAGTTCAAGTCAGAACATCTCACAGAAGCTGGATTACATCCCCCCCCTCCTTATCGTTGCCAGTCCCTGCAACGCACACAATACTAATCAGGGTAACGGGCCGGTGGCCGGCCAAAGTTTACACGGGTAGAACGGCGAAGCACGTCCTGGGGGGCCTCCACCGGTCGCTGTTCAACCGCGACCGGCCAAAACCCATACCATACGGGGATCTCACGTTCCCCCTCCTTCTGGATCCCTTCTTCTACCCCTAATCCTAACTCTCTCTGGGGGGCAGTACACACCTTTAGAGCATTCCGATGCACAGTCTGCTCCCTCCCCCCCCGCTCCGGACGCACCCTGTACACGACCCCAGTATCCCCTACGCAATCCAAAATTACATAGGGTTCAGGGTCCCACCAGGTACTCAACTTACCCTTCCCCTCACGACGTCTATTTCGTATCCACACTCGTTCCCCCGGCACTAAGGGCAAAGCCCTAGCCCTCTTATCATATTGACCTTTACGTTGAGAAGCCTCAGCAGCTGCCCTCTGGCATGCGATCTTGTAAGCCAACAACAATTTACAACGATGGTCTTTCACCCACCCCGTCAATCCAAACGCTACTGGCTCAGGACTCACCCCCAGGCCAACATCCACGGGAAGCCGCAGATGCCTACCAAACATCAAAAATGAGGGAGCATAGCCCGTCGCACTGTGCACTGTATTATTGTAGGCATGAACCAACTCAGAAATATAATCTGGCCACCTCTGCTGCTTTTCTTCTTCCAATGAGCGGAGCATATTCAATAATGTCTGATTAAACCGCTCCACACCACCATTACCTGCAGGATGATACGATGTTGTCCTACTTTTACTTATCCCATATAACTTACAAAGCTGCTGCATCAGGGCCGATTCAAAATTTGGCCCACGATCAGAGTGGAACCGCGCAGGACAACCAAACTGCTGTATTACATGCTTCCACAGCACCTTAACCGTCGTCTGCGCGGCCTGATCCAATGTGGGAACTGCCCATGCGAAACGAGTGAACTGATCGGTCATAACCAAAATGTTCTGGTACACATCCGTCGGCCGGCCAAGGGTTAAAAAATCCAACCCAATGACCTCCAACGGATAAGTGGCCCCAATTGACCCCAGCGGTGCCCTAGGCTCAACACGGCTCCTTTGAAGGCTACACCTGACACACCTCTCCTGGAACGTTCGTACCTCCCTTTCCATATCAGGCCAGTAAAACCTTTGACGAAGCTGAGCAAGAGTCCTATCCACCCCAGAATGAGCCCCAGCCTCATGAATCTTTCGCCACACTTCCTCACAATGACAGCCCGGACACACAATCTGACGATACTCCTCATGGCTCCTTCCATCGACAAAAATTCGGTATAATATACCCTCTATCACCATCAATCTTTCCCATTGCCGAAGCAATTTCTGAGCTCGGCCCGTTAACGCCAAACGTTGCGAGCGAGTTGGAACACTCCCCTCAACAACATACCCCTTCACAGCCTGGATATCCAAATCCCGATTCTGAGCCTCAATCCATCCACCCTCAGGTGTTACCTCAATACCTGCACTGACCGGCAACCCTCGGTCATGTTCCTTCTCCAACACCATAGCCCGCTCTGATTGGACCGGACACCTTGACAAAACGTCAGCATTAACATTAGCTTTACCTGAACGATACTTCACTGTATAATTAAAGGAAGCCAACTGTGCCACCCACCGCTGCTCCACTGCCCCAAGATGGGCAGTTTGCAAATGGGCCAAGGGGTTATTATCTGTATAAACAGTAAACTCCACCCCTGTCAAAAAATCTTTAAATTTTTCCGTCACTGCCCATTTCAAAGCCAACAACTCCAATTTAAATGAGCTATAATTCACATCATTCTGCTCACTGGGATGCAGGCTCCAACTGGCGTACGCCACAACACGTTCCTGTCCATCCTGAACCTGAGACAACACAGCCCCAAGCCCCTGGTTACTAGCATCGGTATACACAATAAAAGGCTTATCATAATGAGCGTACGCCAGAACCGGAGCCTGTGTTAAGGCCTTCTTGAGGGCGTCAAACGAGACCTGGCATGCTGCAGTCCAATCCACCTTCCTCGACTGCGACTTCTTGTCCACCCGGACACCAGTCAAAAGCCTATTCAGGGGCCGAGCTAATTTAGCGAATCCTGCAACAAATCGCCTATAATACCCGGCTAATCCCAAAAATGCCCTGACCTGCTTGAGAGTGTTCAGAATCGGCCAATCTAGAACAGCACGAACTTTCTCCGGATCTGGTCTCACGCCCTGCCGATCTACCACATGTCCCAGGAACGCTACTTCCCGTTGCAACAACTTACACTTATCCGGACGCAACTTTAAACCATGTCGCCACAACCGCTCAAACACCCGATCAAGATGCTGGAGATGGGAAGAGAAATCGGCAGAATATACAATGATGTCATCCAGATACACCAACAATGATTCCACCATCTGACCATTCAAACACTGCTGCATCAACCGTTGGAAAGTCGCGGGCGCATTACAAAGTCCAAATGGCATCCGCTCAAATTCATACAAACCCAGCGGGGTAGCAAAAGCCGTCTTTTCCCGATCATCAGGATGCAACTCAACCTGCCAGTACCCACTAGCAAGATCCAACGTCGAAAACCATTCCGACTGGCCAAGACCAGTCAGTGTCTCCTCAATACGTGGCAAGGGAAATGCATCCTTATGCGTAACTGCATTCAATTTCCTATAGTCTACGCAAAACCGCCAACTACCATCCTTTTTCCGCACAAGAACTATAGGAGCTGCCCAAGGACTACTACTCTCCCTTATCACTCCCTTCTCAAGCATCCCTGACAGAAGGGTCTTCACTTCCTTATACAACATCGGCGGAATTGGACGATACCTCTCCCGTATGGGGGCAGCATCTCCCGTAGGGATCCTATGCTGTACCACATTCGTCCGCCCAAAATCTTCTTCATAACGGGCAAATACCTTCTCCCATTTCCGCAACAAAGCTTGCAATTCCCGTTGCTGTTGTTCGGACAACTCCGAACAATCCTTGCCCACACCAGTTACCACAGGCAGTTCCAAACCGGTATCAGCAGTGGCAACGTTCACCAGCGAGACCTGGACAGCGCCATCTTCCCCAAGTGAGAAAGCCACATCATTAGATCCACACACATCAGAATCCTCAATCCCATAAAGCCGACCCAACTTGTGAAAGCGGCCAATCGACACACTATACGGGTGCGGATTACACACACGAACCGGGAGCCTCCCCTTCCTAACTCCCACCAAAGTCCTAGCCACACCCACAATCCCAGAACCAGGCATAGGCTCCATCAGCGCATCATAATCCACCCCCTTTTGTCCCATCCTAGTACGTCCCCACACTATCAACTCACTCTTTGGTGGAACAGAAATAGCATGTTTAGAGGCTAACCTCACATATCCCACAAACCCGTCCACTCCCAAGGGGACCTTGCCACTTCGACACACCGCAAACGCATCCCTCCAGATCTTCTGTCTCTTAAAAGCCTGCGGACAGGCAGATTTTCCAGGGCATTTAAACACGGTATCCCAGCAGGCTCCAATAATATTCATTCCAACAATCAAAGGGCTCGAGCACTTCTCATCCTTAACAACCACCACCCCTCGATCCGAGACCCTGATCCCCTCAACCTCCACATCCAATACCGCGTAACCAACACACGGAATTTCCAACCCATTGACAGCACTCAGTCGAAACCACATCGGGGCCTGCCCAAGCTTAATCTGTCCAAAATACTTATTAAACAGGCTCTCAGCCATTATAGTAACTTGTGACCCTGTATCCAGCAAGCCACCCAACCGAATTCCCTCAATAGTTAGCTCTATAGTGGGACACTGACCAATAAGAGCATCAGAGGTCCTGGATAATGGTGGTATGGCAGCAGCCCCTGCAACTCGGACCTCAGCAGCAGGGTCTACCAGTTTTAAAGCCGGTTCAACTACAGACACACAGTGCCGAGCAATATGCCCCACCTTCCCACAACGATAACAAATAGGCCGACCTTGCTCATCCCAATCACGGGATCGCCTAGGTGAACACTGTTGCCTCCGCATAGGTTTAACAGACCTAGATTCAGATAAAACTGGATATCTTTGCGGCTTAAACTCTGCCACTATATCCTGAGCCAACCCCCTAACCTGCTCCTTCACTTCTGCAAGAATCTCACCCTTTAACTGCTTTTTCCAATCGGAACCCTGATAGGGCCTACCCAAATCATACGGTTCCCCAACCGATGAACAGGTTACATCCAGCTTGACACCCCCATACTCCAAATCAAGCTGACGTGCCTCCTTTTGCAGCTCAGCAAAACCTAACTCAGGGTTCCGGCGAGCATAAACCTTCAAGGCCCTAGCAAAAGGCCCTTCACGAAGTCCCAGCAACAACTGGTCTTGCAGAATCCTTTCAGAGGGGGCATTATCAGAATCCAAATACTGCAACTTCCGAAACAATTCACACAACCTTAACATGAACGACTGTATAGGCTCATCTTCTCCCTGGACACAACTAAAAAAACTAGACCTCAAAACGGGAACAGAAACTTGTTCATCATATAATAAATCTAAGTGAGCAAAAATTTTTGAAATTTTACTTTTCTCCTCTTCATCTAAAACTAAAATTTGGCGCTTAGCTTCCCCAGTCAATGCTCCTAAAAGAATACTCACTTTCCCAACCTCTGTCAAATCCTGAAACCCCAAAAACCCCTTAATCTGTTCCTTCCAGTCACAGTACCTTAATTCGTCACCTGTGTTGTGTGGGCCGCTGAAGAGGAGGTACTGCTGGCCCACCACCACCAGAGGGCGCCCTGCCTGGAGTGCGGGCTCCAGGCACCAGAGGGCGCTGCCGCCTCACGAGAGCAGCCAGGGTGACAGCTGTCACCCATCACTGGACACAGCTGTTCCACTCAGCACGGAGGTATATCAGCAGGACGGCGTCTCCACCTCAGTGCCGAGATATCGCCTTGAGATAGAGGTAACCTTCTCTGCAGCATATTCTGTGTTATCTGATAATACTTGTTAAACCTTTCAGGACAGCTGACTACCGAAAGCCGATTGCTTGGATAAGTACTCACCTTCCTGCTTTATTGTGACGAGAGGTGGAGGCGGCTTCTCCCCTCTCCGTGTTACTGGGTGCAGCCGCATCCACACCTGTGTGTTTGTTGCTCTCTCTTGCCAGCAGTACCGGATCCGATGAGCGGAGGCAGTGGCCACCTGGGAATTCGGGACTTGGCGGTTCCAGTACTTCCAGGGTTCGGTGGCAGAGGAGATCTGGGTGGTTCCGGTTCGACTTGGACGGACGTCTCCTACCTTCGAGCCTGCCCACACGACACCAGCAGAATTCGGCTTAACCCCAAATTGTTGATTATTGTATTGGTTGTGCTCGTTTCACAACAGTAAAACTTGTTATTTACCTTCTCCATTGTCCGTTCATTTGCGCCCCCTGTTGTGGGTCCGTGTTCCTACACTTTCACAACAGGATATCTCGGCCAGCGTCATGGATCCCGAGGGGCGTCAACCGGCTGTTGAATGGCCAATGGAAGAACAGGACGCGCAGGCGTCCGCGGGAGGGGTAATCGGTGAGTTGCAGCGGATCCTCACCGCTTTCACGACTCGGTTGGATTTCATGACCGAGCAGAACGTCCTCCTGAACCGCAGGGTGGAGGCTCTCGCCGCGCAGGTGGAAGCGCGCCCCCCGGGCGCCGCTGCGGCTCTCCCTCCCGTAGATCCTGTGCGTAACGTTGACGTTCCACTGGTTGTTCAACGACCTCTCCCTCCTTCCCCGGAAGCATACATAAGCCCTCCAGAGCCGTACGGAGGCTGTGTGGAGACGTGCGCGGATTTTCTGATGCAGTGTTCGCTCGTCTTCGCACAGCGTCCCGTTATGTACGCGACCGATGCTAGTAAAGTAGCTTATGTTATAAACCTGCTTCGCAGTGAGGCACGCGCTTGGGCTACAGCGCTCTGGGAGCAGAATTCACGGCTCCTTCTGACATACGATGGGTTTGTGAGGGGGCTCAGAACCGTGTTCGATCACCCTAATAGAGGAGAAACCGCTTCAACCGTGCTACTGTCAATGAGACAGGGGCACCGGAGCGCAGCTGTTTATGCAGTCGACTTCCGCATCGCGGCTGCGAGATCCGGCTGGAATAACGCTGCCCTCCGCGCCGCCTTTGTAAACGGACTGTCTTTGGTTCTCAAGGAGCACCTGGTGGCTAAGGACGAACCGCAGGATTTAGACAGGCTTATCGATCTTGTCATACGGTTGGACAACCGGTTAGAAGAACGTCGGCGGGAACGAGACGAAGGGCGTGGCCGGGCACGCGCCGTCCCTCTCCCTTCCGGTTCCGACCGCGCTCCGCCTTCCCCACGCTCCACGGCCCCTGCGCTCCGTGGGGCCACAGCTCCCCCTACTGACGAAGCTATGGACACGAGTAGGGCAACATTTAGGGCACCAGCTGCACAGAGGAGACGGGCCCATGGAGCTTGTTTTGTTTGTGGTGCACTAGAGCACCATGTGAGAGACTGCCCCGAGCGGTTACAACACCAACGCCCGCCCCTAGAGACTGGGCTAGGGGTGGGCCGAGACATTCACGTGGGACACACCCACATTGCTACACGACTCCCAGTCACGATCCTGTATGAGGATTTAACCCTGAAGGCCCCAGCACTGGTGGACACGGGCTCTGAGGGGAATCTGTTGGACTGCAGATGGGCCAGGGAGATAGGGCTCCCTCTGGTGGCACTTACCTCGCCTGTGCAGGTTCGAGCACTAGATGGCTCCCTGCTCCCTCCGATCACACATAAGACACCACCTGTAACGCTGGTGGTGTCAGGAAACCACCGGGAGGTGATCGAGTTTTTTGTGACTCAGGCCACTTCCCGTGTGGTTTTAGGTTTTCCCTGGATGTTGAAGCACAATCCCCGGATTGATTGGCCGTCCGGGGTAGTGGTTCAGTGGAGCGAGACCTGCCATCGGGTGTGTCTAGGTTCCTCGGTTCCTCCCGGCTCCCAAGCTAAGGAGGAGGTCAGAGTCCCGCCCAATCTGGGGACGGTGCCGGTGGAGTACCACGACCTTGTCGACGTGTTCAGCAAGGATCTGGCGCTCACACACCCCCCCCCCCCACCGTCCGTACGATTGTGCCATCGATTTGGTTCCAGGCAGTGGATTCCCGTCCAGTAGACTGTACAACCTCTCACGGCCTGAGCGCAAATCAATGGAGACCTACATCCGGGACTCGTTAGCTGCCGGGTTGATCCGAAATTCCACCTCCCCGATGGGCGCAGGTTTCTTTTTCGTGGGTAAAAAAGATGGCGGACTTCGTCCATGCATCGATTATAGGGGGCTGAACGAAATCACGGTTCGCAACCGATACCCGTTACCCCTGTTGGATTCGGTGTTCACGCCCCTGCATGGAGCCAAGATTTTTACCAAGCTTGATCTTAGAAACGCGTATCATCTGGTTCGGATCCGGAAGGGAGACGAGTGGAAGACGGCATTCAACACCCCCTTAGGTCACTTTGAGTACCTGGTCATGCCGTTCGGCCTCACAAACGCCCCCGCGATGTTCCAAGCCTTGGTTAACGACGTATTGCAGGACTTCCTGCACCGGTTCGTCTTCATATATCTAGACGATATACTCATCTTTTCTCCGGATCCTGAGACTCATGTCCGGCATGTACGTCAGGTCCTGCAGCGGTTGTTAGAGAACCGGCTGTTTGTGAAGGGCGAAAAGTGTGAGTTCCACCGCACTTCTTTGTCCTTCCTGGGATTCATCATCTCCTCCAACTCCGTCGCTCCTGATCCGGCCAAGGTTGCGGCGGTGAGAGACTGGCCCCAACCAACAAGCCGTAGGAAGTTGCAACAGTTCCTAGGCTTTGCTAATTTCTACAGGAGGTTCATTAAGGGCTACAGTCAGGTAGTTAGCCCCCTGACAGCCCTGACCTCACCAAAAGTTCCCTTCACCTGGTCGGATCGGTGCGATGCCGCGTTTAAGGAGTTGAAACGGCGCTTCTCGTCTGCACCCGTTCTGGTGCAGCCCGATCCTAGTCGCCAGTTAGTGGTTGAAGTGGACGCCTCGGACTCAGGGATAGGAGCCGTGCTGTCCCAGAGCGGGAAGACCGATAAGGTCCTTCACCCGTGTGCCTATTTTTCCCGCAGGTTGACCCCAGCCGAACGGAACTATGACGTCGGCAATCGAGAGCTCCTTGCGGTGAAAGAGGCTCTTGAGGAGTGGAGACATCTGTTGGAGGGAACGTCCGTGCCATTCACGGTTTTCACTGACCACCGGAACCTGGAGTATATCAGGACCGCCAAGCGACTGAACCCCAGGCAAGCCCGCTGGTCACTGTTCTTCGGCCGTTTTGACTTCCGGATCACCTACCGTCCCGGGACCAAAAACCAAAGATCGGATGCCTTGTCCCGGGTACACGAAGATGAGGTCAAAACGGAGCCGTCGGATCCCCCGGAACCCATCATCCCGGAGTCCGCTATCGTGGCCGCCCTCACCTGGGACGTGGAGAAAACCGTCCGGGAGGCCCTGACACGAGACCCGGACCCCGGAACCGGACCGAAGAACAAACTCTACGTCCCACCAGAAGCCAGGGCTGCAGTTCTGGACTTCTGTCACGGTTCTAAGCTCTCCTGTCACCCTGGGGTGCGAAGAACCGTGGCAGTCGTCCGGCAGCGCTTCTGGTAGGCGTCCCTGGAGGCCGACGTCCGGGGTTACATCCAGGCCTGTACCACCTGTGCCAGGGGCAAGGCGGATCACCGTAAGACACCGGGATTGCTACAGCCGCTGCCCGTGCCTCATCGCCCCTGGTCCCACATCGGCCTGGATTTTGTCACGGGTCTCCCGCCGTCCCAGGGAAACACCGTCGTCCTCACGATAGTGGACCGATTCTCCAAGGCGGCCCACTTCGTGGCCCTCCCGAAGCTCCCAACGGCCCAGGAGACAGCGGACCTCCTAGTCCACCACGTCATCCGTCTGCATGGGATACCATCAGACATCGTCTCCGATCGCGGTCCCCAGTTCTCCTCGCATGTTTGGAGGAGCTTTTGTCGGGAACTGGGGGCCACGGTCAGTCTCTCGTCCGGGTACCACCCCCAGACCAATGGACAAGCAGAACGGGCAAACCAGGAGATGGAGCAAACCTTGCGCTGTGTGACAGCCGCGCACCCGACGGCCTGGAGTACCCACCTGGCCTGGATCGAGTACGCCCACAACAGTCAAGTGTCGTCAGCCACCGGCCTCTCCCCTTTTGAGGTGTGTTTGGGGTATCAGCCCCCCTTGTTTCCGGTGGTTGAGGGAGAGGTCGGTGTGCCCTCGGTCCAGGCCCACCTACGGAAGTGCCGTCGGGTGTGGCGTGCCGCCCGTTCTGCTTTGTTGAAGGCCCGGACGAGGGCGAAGAAACATGCAGACCGGCGGCGGGCCCCGGCCCCCACGTATCGTCCTGGGCAGGAAGTGTGGTTGTCCACCAAGGACATTCCTCTGCAAGTGGACTCCCCAAAACTCCAGGAACGATACATCGGACCCTTCAAGATCCTTAAAGTCATCAATCCCGCCGCAGTGAGGCTCCAGCTCCCGGCCTCACTGCGGATCCATCCAGTATTTCATGTTTCCCGGATAAAACCCCATCACACCTCACCCCTCTGCACCCCGGGTCCGGCACCACCTCCTGCCCGGATCATCGACGGGGAACCGGCTTGGACTGTGCGCCGGCTCCTCGACGTCCGTCGAATGGGCCGGGGTTTTCAGTACCTGGTGGACTGGGAGGGGTACGGCCCCGAAGAACGCTCCTGGGTGAAGAGGGGCTTCATCCTGGACCCGGCCCTCCTGGCCGACTTCTACCGTCGCCATCCGGACAAGCCCGGTCGTGCGCCAGGAGGCGCCCGTTGAGGGGGGGGTCCTGTTGTGTGGGCCGCTGAAGAGGAGGTACTGCTGGCCCACCACCACCAGAGGGCGCCCTGCCTGGAGTGCGGGCTCCAGGCACCAGAGGGCGCTGCCGCCTCACGAGAGCAGCCAGGGTGACAGCTGTCACCCATCACTGGACACAGCTGTTCCACTCAGCACGGAGGTATATCAGCAGGACGGCGTCTCCACCTCAGTGCCGAGATATCGCCTTGAGATAGAGGTAACCTTCTCTGCAGCATATTCTGTGTTATCTGATAATACTTGTTAAACCTTTCAGGACAGCTGACTACCGAAAGCCGATTGCTTGGATAAGTACTCACCTTCCTGCTTTATTTTGACGAGAGGTGGAGGCGGCTTCTCCCCTCTCCGTGTTACTGGGTGCAGCCGCATCCACACCTGTGTGTTTGTTGCTCTCTCTTGCCAGCAGTACCGGATCCGACGAGCGGAGGCAGTGGCCACCTGGGAATTCGGGACTTGGCGGTTCCAGTACTTCCAGGGTTCGGTGGCAGAGGAGATCTGGGTGGTTCCGGTTCGACTTGGACGGACGTCTCCTACCTTCGAGCCTGCCCACACGACACCAGCAGAATTCGGCTTAACCCCAAATTGTTGATTATTGTATTGGTTGTGCTCGTTTCACAACAGTAAAACTTGTTATTTACCTTCTCCATTGTCCGTTCATTTGCGCCCCCTGTTGTGGGTCCGTGTTCCTACACTTTCACAACAACCTGGCCCTCTAAATCTAGGGAGCCAAGGTGCACCTGGGTACACTGGCATCATCATATTTGCTTCTGTTCAGAAACACCAGCTCTCAGAAAATGGTATCCTGTTCGTGACGCCAAATTATGTAAGCCCGGGTTTGCGGGTTATTGTGGTTTTGAATTAATGAATGAAAACACAATCAAATAATGCATGTAACTATAATAAAAATGGAGCTGGAGTAACCAAACAAAGCAAACTTAATATTACAATTTATTACAAATCACAAAATATATAATAAAAAAAATAAAACAATTTAAACCAGAATTTATATATAAAAACAAATATCAAAAAGTCACTCTGCGAGCAGTCAGTCACGATGACAGCCAATCCACAAATACTTCCTCCTGTCGTCTCAGGGCGGGCCCTGCTATCCTCCACTCGGCACGACACACTCTCTCTTGGCGGGGCGTGGCTTCCTCCAATCACCAAGCACGCAGCCTCCTCGTCACTGATCTCTCCTCGTAACACCTCTCTTCGTCGCCGCAGCTTCCGTGCACCTACACACACACACCCAGGCCAGCGAGCGCACAACTCCAACTCCAAGGAAACTCCGACTTTCTGATTAAAACAGGCTCCTCACAACCACATCAAACGTACTCATAGACACGGCAGGGTCCTCCCCTGCCGTTGCGGATAATCCACGTCGTGGCGTCTCTTCAGCAGGAGTATTTCAACTGAAACCAGTCACGTCAGCGCCGGTATGGCTCCTTTTTTAATGATCACTTCCTCACCCGCTGCTCCTCCTGCTGTTCCGCCGAAAATCTCTGTCCTCTCTCCAAAGAAGCGAGGTGGAACGGAGCAAAAAAAGTCCTCCTTCGTTCCACAAAACCCAGTCTTATATCCACTCCTTCACGCTTACGCTCCAGGTGAACTAATTACAATAATCTAAAAGGAATCAGGTGCGCCCACGGTCACCTTAGCAACCAAAAGGAACAGCACAGTTCAAGTCAGAACATCTCACAGAAGCTGGATTACACATGCATTGCACATGCATGTAGAAATTCATAGCAACATACAGAAAATATCACACTTGACTTTTTGCATGATATCATACAAAATGGGTCATGACAATACAGTGCTTTTCTCAGCCAACAATGTGCACACATTGGACCTGAAAATTTGCAAATTTAACCTCTGCGTTGCGGTGCCCCCTCGGGCATGAACTCACTATCGCCCAGTTGGGAAGCAGGTACTCTAACCACAAGGCTAAAACCCATGGGCCCTAGTGTCTGTCCCAAGAACTTCTTTTGGCATTGGGGAGTGAGGGTTCTACTGACTTTAACTGCACAGCAACTCCTGCTGGCCTCATCACACAAACATCATTGTACTGGCATACACACCTGCATGCTGATTTACTAACAGTGCACAAGCAGGACTGGGTCTGTCAAATGTACAAAATAGTGTGTATTCTCTATTTAGCACACTTGTCTTCATGAATATGCAATCTGGAGTTTGTCTACAAGACTGTGCAAAATTCTGGGAGGGAATATGTAAATAGGTGAGGTTTGCACACGCGTCATCTGTCAAGGTCAAAAAGAAATTTCATGGGTTTGAAGCATTGCCATTAGTTTACTGAGCTTGATAGGCTGCTGTTCCAGCAGCAGAGAGGCCGCCGCCTTCTTGTACACAGAAAAACAAAAGAAAAAAATCATTCATTGTAAATGTCGGAGTATAATTAAAGAGGTTCAAGGTTTATCTCATGTTAATTTCTTGAAGAATAAATGCCTTCATAGGTAACAGGTGCACCAGAGTACATTTTGGCACAACTCATGATAATTACAGTCACTGATGTGTCACGCTATAACACACACACACACCCCTCAAGGTCTGTGTGGGTTGATTCACACATGTCTTTACACTGCTGTGTTAGAAATAAAACAATAAAATATACCACTATTCGAGTACTGAGTTGTCCTCCATGTATATTAGACCTCAAAAAAGATGACCACCTCCCTAGCAGTGTCCTATGGGGGGCATTGCAAGATTATGGGGTACCGGAACCGCTGCAACATGAAATCTAATCTCTATATGTCCAAAGCAGGACCTTTGTCTGCATTCTCAGCATTACATTGGACCTGCTCCCACTGGGTGTTGGAGTCCACTAGGGCTGCCCCTCATCACCAATCCCGTTCCTAATGTTCAGGGAGAGTATTTCATGTGTTGGTGCCATGCATTACTGCATCCGCTATACTATGGAACCACCTTGTGTCTTAAGGAACAAAGTTATTCCAGCAGTACCAAAGGAGCCTCTGAAGACACCTAGTACCAAAAGCATCCAGTCATCCCCATAGGTCAATGGTTAGCATTCAAGTTTCACAACTATACAAGCACCAGGACCCTGAAGATTTTTGTTCTTCTGCCAAAGATATCAACATCACCAAACACATTTGTCCAGTGACATGACTGTATACACTGATTCCAGGCACTTCTTGATCTTGGCAGGTGAACTGGGCCAGCAGAGCTGCTTCGGTTTGTTGTGGTAAATTGACCAATCAATCCGTGTTCACAATCTTTGAGTAGAGAGTAGTGAGTTTCCTTCTGAGAGTGACCAGGAAAGGCAACATCCAAAATGAGCAACAGTCAGAATATGGTGAGATGGAAAAGATTATGACGGCACTGTCACATCAGGTGGCGAGGAGATCAAATTTAAAATCAAATGTATTAATTTGTATAGCGCTGATTCACAACAGGGTCACCTCAAGGCGCTTCACACAACACAATCTGAAAACAGAACAGATGGGCATGTGGGGAAGGATGGAGAAAGAAGAAGAAGAAAAGAGGAAGAAAAGAAAATCAAAGAGGAAGTATTTGGATGTCGTAAAGGATTATGTGTTGCTCGTCAGAAGAGGTTCAAGATGAAGCAAGATTGAGGACAGAAATTAGGTATGGAGACCATGAGCCACAGCAATAAGACTAATAAAGAAAGCAGAAGAAGCTGGTCCTTACTATAATAACCTGCACACTGATTTGGCACAAGTTTTACACTTAATTCTCTTACTGACGTAACTCCAGATGCATATGGAGAATGAATGGGTGGTGTAAGGCCCTCAGGTCCTGACCTTCATAACACACGTGATTAAATTGCGTTTGCCCTTACAGGCTGGGTGACCAAACATTTATCAGTCCCTCAAAATGTAAACCATATCAGATCACCTCATATGTTCCAACCTCATTAATATCTGACAGAGTCGCTCCTGCCGTCTCACCCAGATCACTGCACTTTGACTCAACTGGCGCTTTGCGTTTCGAGTTTGCCATATGGAAGGACAGGAGTTCAAGTTGTCACCATTACAAAACGGCGGCAACAAGGGCGACGGCGGTAACAGTTCTAAGTATCTGCAGCTGCTGTCAGCTTTAATTGGCCTGGCAGACTGAGAGCCGTGCACCACTCATCTCTGACCCGAGCACTGCCAAGAAAACCATTAACCAGACTCCAAAGACGGCCGCAGAGTTCAGGGAGCAAGGACGACAGCCAAATACAGACAAAACAGAAAATACCAACTATGATTAACGTGTTTATCTAGTACTTTACTGCATGTCTGTCACATTTTGTCTGATTTAGAATAAATCCGTTAACCAAGTCGTAATCACAGAGAGCCCGAGGACCACAACTGGACAATTTCACAAATCTGAATCTTAATGAGGTACAGCTCCCTCCTCTCTCACCTGAAAATGAGGATCAGTGTGTTCATGCTAATGTTTCTTTTTTTTTCCCTGAGTCTGATCACCGTTGCTCAGTCATTGGCATGTTAATGGAAGCGACGCCACAAAAATCTGAACCATGGGTCCACTGAGCCACAGGAAGCTTCAGATAAATTTATGTTATATTTTGAAAAACACAAAAACAGCTCTGGTTGTGTTGCCACAGGCTGATGTAGTAACTACCAGCAACTAATATCCTAAAAGAACACGAGGTCTGACAGCATTTTTATGGCCTGGACTAGTTCTTGGTAACTAGGTACCAGCCACAAAACAACACAAAGCAAAAAAAAAAAAAAATAGCAGCAGATTCAAAATAACAATAGTTATAAACAAACAGCACAATTGAGGACTGACAAAAAAAATTGGTCAAGGCTGGTTTATTTATACTGCAGATTTAAGGTACATTGTACAAACGTGGAAGGAACAGGCACACAAGACACACAAACACATCAAAACAAAAGATTTGAGAGGAGGCATGAAAGCTAAAAGAGATCAAGGCCGCTGTCTTCAACTTGACACAAAGCCACGCACAGCACAGCACAGCACAGCACAGCACCCGCGTCACTGCTCGAGTAAAACCAACATGTTTCCTTCACACTGAACACAGCAAACGTAGCTGCATTCACTTGTGCATCCATGGTCTTAAGTAAGTTAAGTAAGTAAGTTTTAAGGACCTTCTAAGGACCTTTTAAGATGATCAGGTTAGTGCATTGTTATCAAGAGGAAGCAGAAAGTTATTGCACCATAGATGACCAAAACCTGGTCAAACGTTGAGCACAGCTGTATGTCAAGCTGGTGTATAATCGAGGTGACTGTGGAGTCTGGATGAAGATGGGTGCTTCAAAGATGGTTTATGATCTATTGGTATAGTGACAGATTGCTACCTTACAACTGGTATGTGGTGCATTGATCCCCATTTTCAAAAAAGACACTTCCTCTAGCTTTCCCACTACACCACCAAAACATGGTTTCAATCAGATGGTGCCTTCTTTAGGTAATGAGCAGAAACAAAAATCAAGATGTCAAACATGGCCATATTGGATGATGAGTGAGCCCCAACTTCTGAAGGAACTGTCCTCGAGCATCACCAACTTTCACAAAGAAATGGGTTCGAGTAAATGAAGTGTTCTTTATTTATTGTGCAGAAACCAAAATCAACATGCCGTCTGTAGCGGCCAAATTGGTAAACAGAGGATGGTTGTTTTTGAAAGCAACCTTCCTGCAGCCTCACTATGAAGAAATGGGTTCAAACAGACGAGGTGCACTTTGCTTATTGTGGTGAAAAGAAATGTTTGCGCATGAACAGATGGATGCCATCGAGGTAAAAACATAATGCCTCCTATTGTCAGTGAGCAAGGATACAAAAAATCCACTTGCATGCTTTGACGCGCTGTGCACAGATTCAATGATTTGTCAGAAAACCTCTCACTTGAACCCACCATCTGAATAATAAATCATCAAATTCCAGAGCACCACAAATCTTAAAGGAAGTGGCAGATGACAATCTGACCAGTGAAATCCATCATACACCCCAAACACACCCCTGGTTAATTACGTGACTAAATGCACAACCCCTTTTGTGTCCTGAACCTTATTCTGTGCTCGAAATGCACACGGTGTAAACTGCAAAGCGGAGGTGGACACGTCCAAAATGGCTTCGCCTGTGTGCCACAGATTGTGCAGACAGGCGCCAAGCAAACTGGTCACAGCAACAAAGCAACTTTAGGCATCACTCACTTAAAACTGATACAGTCAAGACTAGAGTGCCTTAATTGAGAGAGTGGTGACATGATGAGTTGGAAAAAAACGGCGATGTGACTCATGGTGCCATCTTGGGTTCAAAATAGCGTTCACTGTTAATGTGTCTGCATGGAAATCCAGCTATTTTATTTATTTATCGCTGAAAATGACGGGTTATTGTGCATTTGGATGCACAAATCAACACAACAAGGGCTTCAAGGTGTACAGATTCCCTTCAGATCCGAACAGAAGAAATATTTGGGAAAATAAAGTCAGTCATGTGGGATGAAAGCGACTGAATCATCAAAGCTTTGAGAGGTAAATTTATTGTTCAGTTCCATGTACAGTAAAACTCATCTAAACCGTCATTGTATAAACCAGATATTCACAGTCACCGGACAAAAAACTCCCAAAGTTTTTGTATTGTTTTCCATGTAATAAACACCTTATATAACAATTTTGTATAACAGATTTTTCGTTCACATCGGACAAAATGTCTCATCCGATCACAATGTATTTCCATTAAACCCCTTGCGTGTGGGACCGGAGTCATTTCCATGTTTAAAAGCTCGACCATTTATTTTTTTCACACTGTGCTCAGACTCGGACCCGCAGCCTGGACGTGCACCTGTTAAATCAGACACAGCAAAAGGCTGTGATTTGACACTTTTCTGCTTTCACTGCTTCATCTGCCATCATATTATAACACTTTTTACAGTGCAAACGCTGATTACAAATGGATCAGAAAAGTGTGCACATTTACAGCACGAAGTTGGAAAAAGAGGAAATTGTACAGCTTACTTTTGATTTGGAGGTGATGACTGTAGAGAGAAAAGCTTGTTTAGGGTCAAATTAGTCCAGAATAAAGTATAATCCAGAGAAGGAGAACTTTAAAACTGTCACACATGTCATTGTATGACACGGAGTTACAGAGCTGCAGAAGCATAAATCAGGCTTTAAATTAATTAAATCATCATAAATTCTAAATTTATGTAAATTTGATAGCGTAACTATTTTTATATTTATTTTGATAGCACCTGTACCTGGATGTGTTGCTGTATGTGGTTAAATGATTCAAACTTTTTTTAAAACATAAAAGGTTCATTCCGTGGTGGCACGGTAGTTTAGTGGTTAGCTCTGGTGCCTCACAGCAAGTCGTCTGATCGATTCCCAGCCCTTCTATGTGGAGTTTGCATGTTCTCCCCGTGTCTGTGTGGGTTTTCTCCCACAATCAAAAACATGCTTATTTCGGGTTTGTGAACAAGACAGCATCTCTACATCTGGAGTTGGCCCCCTACTAGTGGTTGAATTGTGTCTAACCGTAATTAGGGTTAGAGTTAAATGCAGAGGACAAATCTCATTGCATGTATATATGTGAAATGATAATGAAGGCTCTGTTCCATTCTATTCTATTCTATTCAGTAGTTCAGCGTAGTTGGAACCAAAATGGCACCATGTTCTGAGTTGACGCCACTCTCTTAATTAAGACACTCTAGTCAAGACTACATCTAATCAAAGAACTCATTTCAGGAACTACATAGCTGCTCTTCCAGTACCACAGTTCCTAGTTTATTTGTGAACAGTTGCTGTGAATGTTTTCATGTTTTAATTGCAGTCTGCCCTTATGAAGCTCTTCGAGTTGCCCTTGTGTGTGAATGGTGTTTTATAAATAAACTAGCCTTGCCTTGACACGTGTGCGAGATCTATCGAGACAATGATCTCATTTGTGTACTTGATGTGGTGTAAGTAATATTTATATGTCATGCTGTTGGCACTTCAGAATGAAAAGATACACATGCAAAATCACAATGAAGCTGTGAAGCTTTATGGAGGATCACTTTCCACAATTGTAAACTACATTATTATTACATCATTAAGATTCTGCTCAATTACAGCTTTGTACCTTCAATTTTGCACTGCACAATATTTTACTTCAGAGCAAAGTCAAAATGCACATTTCAATGTAATAGATCCTTGTTTAGAAGGTCTGTCATTGGATATGTATGACTGACAGGTACTGTCAAGGTTAGAGTATATTAGCATTCGATAAAAGGAGGAAAATATGACAAATGGCCCATTTATCCACTTTCTCAAACATTTTATTCTTTGCTTAGCATTAGCAACTACCATATGTGGCAGGACACTGTTGCACTGCACCAAGCACTGAGATATTGACTACTTGTTTTCAATGCTTACAGTCTCCTCTGGTTGTCTATTGAACAATTCCTTCAGATGGTCACATTGGTTTCACTTTCAATGGTGGTGCCGTGATCGAGGCATTGCAGAGACTTCTTGTTCACAGTAGGATGAAGAAATAATGGAGAAATCATAATTCTCTGAGATGTCTAGATCATTGCAGGACCATTGACAGCAGTAGCGGATGTGATAGTTCTGAGTGAAGGGTTTTTAGGAAAGCAGGTGCTTCTCCAAAGTACATGCCGTAGAGAAGGGTTATGGGGCATCAAAATCCCTCCTCTCTCAGACCCTGGATTGGCTCGGCTTCCAGTTACTCTTGTGGGAGGTTGATGATACTGATATTTTGTTGTATCAATCCTCGACAAGAAGGTTTGTGATACCACCATCCACACTGAAGAGGCAAACTCCATACAAGACCTAACAAAGTACTCATGTACAGTATCTGGGTTAACACAACATGTTCTGGGTTAACATAAGGTCAAACTCTCCTCGGCAGGTATGGTTTCCTTTCAGTGTTAGTGGTCATCCATTTCATATCCAGGTAAGTTCATTACAGATTGAGTATCCCACAAGCTCCACATCATCTACTTCTGTTAGGTTGGTGTTCAAGAACTGTAGATCTTGGTGCCTGGCATCTGCAATGTGCATCCACCTAATGGAGAAATGTTTGGAAGCTCTAAAGAGGACTTTCCAGTAGTTTGTCCATTTCTTGATTTCAGCTAGATCCTTATTTAGTATTTTGGTTGCTGTTGGTCTGAAATGCCTCTTCATTAAGATACTCATCACTGATGAGTCATAGCAGTGTTACTCAGCTTTTCAAGAAGGTCATCAGTGTCGATGATGAGCAGCAGTGGGTCAAGGTTTGCACCCTGAGAAACACCAGATTCACTTGGAACTGAACCATTTCCACTGATACAAACTTTCTGTTGCCTATGGTGCTAGACCAAGGGTGGGCAACAAAGGCCAGGAGGTTTTCCTTGCAAACAATCACCTTAGCAGGTGGGACTGCTGCTGAGCTTCTCCCCTGAACATAAACACCTGAACATTAGTGAAATCACTTGCCGAGGTGATTGGTAGAAAGGGAAACCTGCAATGTCTTGGCTCTTCCTGGCACATCAATGTCCACCCCTGTGCTGGACAGTAGTCTTCTACCCATTTCAGAAGGCCATCCTTCAGGTCCAAGGCTTCAGATTTGGCAATAAGAACTCTATGTCAAACTCTGTCACAGACACTTCTTATGTTAAACCACATTATTCTCGATTTTTGTTTACTGCATCGTGACAATTTTGGCTGGTTTCTGTTTCGGCATGAGACCCATCAGTGAAACACTTCACACTGAACTGTTTCAACTATCAACTAAAGGATGCATCAAATGCAAACATGCAAAAACAAGCAGACATTTTTCATGCCATAGCTGTCGTCTCAGTACTGCCAATAACTAACCATGATAATCAACTCAACCAATCATCTTGCCACCATCAATGCTTAAACCCAACGGCACCATTCAATTAGCAGCATCCTGCAGCTACATTCATTTGCTGCCTAATTGACCTCTGAGTCACAGCGGAAATCAAGTCCAGGCAGCGACAACAGCTGCACGGGGAGCCAGACTCCCCCACGCCGACACCCTAATTATACAGCGAGTCGCCCAATGTGAGCTGCAGGGTCAAAAACAGGAAGAAAAGAAATAGAAGTAGCAATGAAAGGGAATATAAAATGGATGAGATTCAAGCAGAGGCAGAATGGAGAGATGAGATTAAAAAAGGTGGGGAGGGGGGGACAGGACAGAAGACAGCTGACCAGAGGCTTGTTCAAGCATGAGATTAGACTAAGTGATGAAAAACACAAGGGAAAGAGAGAATGAAGCGGTTGGAGAGCCTGGGGTTAGGAAAAATACATAGAAGACGGATGCTTTTAAGCACGGGTTGGACGAGAGCAGAAATCAAGATAATATGGCTGTACAATCTTCTTAACCAACAGTGGCACAGGAAGAGCCACTGGGCTGGATCTAATAATGGGCTGATAAATAGTTTCAAGACACAGCCAAATGAAAAAAATACATTGGTAATATTCTCATCGTGCCCTTGGTTTAGTTGGAAGAAGAGCTATTGAACATACAGTGCACCCAGAAAGTATTCACAGCGCTTTCCCCACATTTTCGTATGTTACAGCCTTATTCAGAAATGGGTGAAATCCATTTTTTTCCCTCAAAATTCTAAAAACAATACCCCATAATAAAGTGAAAAAGGTTGTTTTTAGGTTTTTGCAAAATTATTAAAAATAATAGTGATTAATAGTGAAAAAATAAATAAATAAAGAAATCACACGTACATAAGTATTCACAACCTTTGTCATGAAACTCAAAATTGAGCTCAGATGCCTCCTGTTTCCACTGATCATCCTTGAGATGTTTCCACAGCTTAACTGGAGTCCACCTGGGGTAAAATCAGTTGATTGGACATGATTTTGAAAGGCACACGGCTGTCTACATACAGTGCATATCAGGCGGGTTGGTCAGGAACGGTTGGACACAAATGCAAGGCTTGAACAAGCAGCTCTGGTTTTTAAAAGGCTTTACTGAAAAGGTTAGCAGTGGATGGTACACAAGTAGGCAGTCCAAAAAAATACAGCAGTACAAAAAAACATTAGGCTAAGGTGTGGTCGATCAAACAGGCAGGAGGTCAGGAACACAATGAAGCAGGCAGGACTATGAAATGCAAAGAACAGAGTACAGAGAACAGAGCTGGAGAGAAGGCACAAGGTGCATCAATCTGGTGAGGAACTACAGCACCCAGTGATCTTATATAACCCCAGGTGACGAGGGTCAAATGAGGAACAGGTGTGCGTGGAAAGCGCCAGAACAAGAGTGTGACACACCCACCACCACGAACCAAGAGACAGACAAGAGAGATAGGGACAGACAGACCCAAGCAGAAAAACCCCAACAAGAGAATAAACACACAAAGAAAACTAATGAACAAAAAATAGCAAAACAGACTAAAAAATAAAACAGACAACACAACAAAATCTCAAACCCTGACGGTGCATCCTGAAAGTATTCAGAGCTCTTCACTGTTTCCACAATTTGTTATGTTATAGACTTATTCAGAAATGGATGAAATTTATGTTTTTACTCAAAAATCTATGCACAACATTCAATAATGACAATTCAGACCAGAGAAACAAAATTCTCTGGTCTGATGAGACAAAGATTGAACTCTTTGGTGTGAATGCCAGGCGTCATGTTTGGAGGAAACCAGGCACCATCCCTACAGTGAAGCATGGTGGTGGCAACATCATGCTGTGGTGATGTTTTTCAGCAGCAAGAACTGGGAGACTAGTCAGGATTGAGGGAAAGATGAATGCAACGATGTGCAGAGACATCCTGGATGAAAACCTGCTCCAGAGCGCTCTTGACCTCAGACTGGGGCGACGGTTCATCTTTCAGCAGGACAATGACCCTAAACACACAGTCAGTATATCAAAGGAGTGGCTTCAGGACAACTCTGTGAATGTCCTTGAGTGGCCCAGCCAGAGCCCATGCAGACCTGAATCCGAATGAACATCTCTGGAGAGATCTGAAAATGTCTGTGCACAGACGCTCCCCATTCAACCTGATGGAGCTTGAGAGGTGCTGCAAAGAGGAATGGACAAAACTATCCAAAGATCAGTGCACCAAGCTTGTGGCATCATATTCTAGAAGACTTAAGGCTGTAATTGCTTATACTTATGTAGAAGTGATTTCTTAATTTTTTATTTTTAATAAAATTTGTAAAAAAAAAAAAAATAAAACACTGAAGACTGTAACATAAACAAATGTGGAAAAAGTGAAGTGCTGTGAATACTTTCTGGATGCACAATATGCCTTTAAAATGCTGATATATTTTTAAAGTATCTGCCCCCCTTACTTTTGTATGTTCATTAATAGTATAAATATAAAATATAGCATTTCTGTGCAATCATTTAAAGAAATATTTCTTAAATATTAATGTTAAACAAAACTGATAAAACATAATCTAAATTCAAAACATAAACAAAATAATACAAGCAAAGCTCGCTCAATGGTAGACGAATCCAAAAACCGGACAACACCCTGTGACCGCGTCCAGAACAAAAGAGGGATCATCTTCTTCAGAATACTCACTGTCTGACAACATGCTGCGTGCTGTCTGCTCCAATTAAAAAAAAAAAATGTTGGTGTGCCGTGGTGGCTGCTGTATCACTGTATTATGTTACTAAGCCATATATATTGAGTTATAACAGAAAACTGTCAAAGGAGGAATAAATATAAGTGTAGAGATGACTGAACATATCAGAGCAGTAAAATGATCAGTCCACAACGTGAATTCTGGCTTCCAGAACAGCTCTTTATATAATCATCTGAAGGGCTGGATTGTCATTCCTACACTTATATTGTCATATTTAATAAAAAATAATAAGCGCACACAGGAGGTGATGGCCGCTGCTGCTGACGCTGTGTTCAAGTACTGTCGGACATTAAGGACTTTTTCGTTGTTCCAAATTCAGCAGTTGCTTGTGACAAAATAATGAATTGTATCCACACAAAAGATTAATTCTGGCCTATATAAGGTGCCTGAGCCCAGTGAAGCTGACCCCCCACCCAGATAAAAAAAAAAAAAAATCCAAGCAAACAGGCTGAGTTTGCCCTGTAATTTCCGACGGTACATAAACGTAGCAGCCTCAGCACTCACAAACGGCTTCTGCACTGTGTGAAAACATTCAGCTGGTCAACCGAAGTCAAACTAAATGCTAACGTTACAAAAACTAAGCAAACAATAAAAAAATGTCATTCGTTCAAATTTTTCAACAGTTTAAAATCCTGACGAAGTGCCAGCTGCAGGAACGAGGCGGCGCGAAGGTTAAACGATGCCAACGAAAGTCAACGAATGTCCAGATTTCTTGTTTCGTTTGGGCTCCATTGCCTGTCGTTAAGTGCCGTGTGACTGGGCCTTAAGTCCCTTCGGCTGCTCCCTTGTTTGCACTCGGGGTCGCCACAGCAAATGCGAGGTAAATCTGCATGTTGTTATACTGGTCCGAATGGTTTCCCTTAAAAATCGGTTCGCCCTACCTTCACTGCACGTCATTAGCCGCAGTTCACCGATTATCACCTCATTTCTGCTTCAAACTGCACTCCAGTCATCATCTATCTCAGCAACAGATATCTGAAGCTTTTGTACAACAATCATTTCCACATAAATTCAGCATTACTTCATCATAAAAAAAGAGGGAAGCGAAGAGAGCGCCACGGCAACATGAGCTGCTAACTGATGCGTTCACTGCGCGTCAGTCATTTCAAAGCGTCACAGAGTATCACCACATTTCTGCTTAAAACTAATTTTAGAATGGTTTTAGAGGTTTTTTTCTTGTCATCTGATGGTTAATAATCCCATTAATCCATTTGAATGCTTTGGGTGAAGAGACTCTGTCTTAGATGAGCAGCTCAGCTCTGAAATGACGCATGTGTGGTGGAGAAAGGGCGGACCGTTTTGTCTGCGACACCGGATGCCCTTCCTGATGCAGCTCCACATGACATGGAGAAATGCGGCAGGGGTGGGGTTTGAACTGGGAAACTTCCGCAGGGGCCACCACCCCTGCCATATAATGGACTATGTCAGTGTTCACCACTTTAAATCTACAGTGTGTGGGATTTAGTGACATCTAGTGGCGAAGCTGCAGACTGCATGATACTGTCACTGGTGACAAATTTGTTTCCCTTCATATTTTTGCTTCTTTGGTGAGGGGAATTCATGCTCCCTTGCCTTCTCTTGTGTTAAACAATTTGTATAATCCTCAATTTCATAAAAAAATGAGGGTTATCAAGCGTGTTAGCTTACACGAGTAGCCGGCTGACAGTGAACAGGGGTGCACCCGCTGACTCCTGTTCTTTTTTGTTCAGTCATCTGGGTGCACTGCAAAATGAAAGCAAAAAGCATAGTAAGTGTGTCCCTCTTGTGCTACTGTATTAACATGGCAAGACAATATGGCGGCCTCCATGAGGGGGCGCGCTGCTGTGTAGATATGAAGGAATTATTCTACAAGTAAGCTCATGAAAACACATTGGTTATTGGTTACAGGTAATTATACACTAATAAACAGATGCAACATTCCATTGCTGCTAGCACCTCTAAATCCTACACACTGTAGCTTTAATATGATACATTTAAATAATTATGTTTATGGACAGTTAACTTGAGAAGTCTAATAATTAGCGAAACGGGTGGTGGAAGTTGTAATGAATGTGCAAACCAAAGAACACTGCAGTATAACCAAAAAGATGACTGAAATGCACAAAAACATTAAGTCAGTTGAAAGATGAGGAAATGGAAAGAATGGGTCATTCTGACAAACTGAGTGAACGTACACAAAGGGGACGAGAGGGAAACCACCAAGACAGCAGCCAAAACTGAGATCTGGACAAATTGTGCAACACTGGTTTGGGTTCTTTTCCTTTTAACTTTAATCTGGATTTCAGAGAAACGTAAGGTTCAGCAGACGTCAGGCAACACCTGAGACATCAACATCCAATGGATGAGTCCCGATCCCCCGTGAGAGGCCAGAAACACGGGTCGAGACTTCATCTATTCCCCCTTCTGCTGTGATAAATCTCAATCACCGCAAACTTCAGTTTGTTGTTGCACTGCTCAGTGAAAACCGAGGAGACGGTCACCAGAGCTTTTAAGGCAGAATACCACTTTGCCAGTGAAATAACCACACAGAGAATTCATGAAGTGCAGTAAATAGAGGTCACTCTAGGCATGACCTCTGGGAAGCTAAGGTGCTTGTTGTCACCGACCACAGAATATCACCCATATATTCTGCAACACATTTATTTGGAACTTGAAGCCTTTTGGAGATGGAACTGACACCAATTGCTCCAGATCACCAAGCCAGTTACATAAAATGAGCTACAGTATGCTGATGATCGCATTAGCTACAACACAAATAATTTAAACATTTCTCCACTGAAAAATATTACAGCCCAATTTAGTTATGCCTGCATTAGCAGGCTGTCGGGGATGAATTTAGGTGGCCAAAGAGCACTTACAATCCAGCCTCATTGTACCGTGACCTACACAAAAATGTGTCATATTCATCCCCAGGTGGTAGCTGCACCCAGGTAGGAGGTCAATGAAGGATTACACAGGGGCAAAAAAAAAAAAACAACAACAAACAAACAAATGCTCCATTCATATTGAATGTTCTGGAGTTATGAGGTGAAAACAACAAACATGGTGACAAAGGTCAATTTCAGATTGTAGAGGGGTCAAAAGTTAAAGTAGCTCTAATTTTTGTAAAAAGTGATGTACATTAATAACGTTCTATATGTCACAGGTCAAAGAATCCAAGGGACGTCGACCTTGTTTGACCTTTACTTTGAAGAACAAGCATTCAACATGGTCAAAACAATCCCATTCATTAATGCATTCTCCGTATGCATCACTCTGTATTTAATCATTAGTGATCGATCTCTGCCCCCCTTCACGGCATGTCTTTTTCCTGGTTTTTTCCCTCAGCCCCAACCAGTCTCAGCAGAAGACTGCCCCTCCCTGAGCCTGGTTCTGCTGGAGGTTTCTTCCTGTTAAAAGGGAGTTTTTCCTTCCCACTGTTGCTAAGTGCTTGCTCATAGGGGGTCGTTTTGACCGTTGGGGTTTTTCATAATTATTGTATGGCCTTGCCTTACAATATGGAGCGCCTTGGGGCAACTGTTTGTTGTGATTTGGCGCTATATAAGAAAAAAGTTGATTGATTGATTGATAATCCTATTTGCTCACTAATAGCAGCTAGCAAATAAACAGTTGCCTGGTTTAAGAGTTTGAGAAACTGTCTTGAACCCGTTGCTGAATCATAGACATGCAGCAGATACCTCACCAATGGTGGGGACAGCTAACCAAAACCTTAGCTTCGATAACTGGTAATCAGCTAACTGAAAAGTTATCTTTTTTAATGCTAAACCGATAAACTGCCTAAAAAGTTATCGGAACCTACAGATATCCGATAACTTTAAATTTTGCCTCCCATACGCACTCAACTACTAAGAAACTGATTTTGAGTTTAAACACCTGGCGATCACAAACCCAAACAGCCAATGACCCAGCGCTTGTCTTTGTGCACTCTGCCCTCTGCTGTAGGAAAGCAGCTTTTACCCTGACAGGATACAATAGTCCCGAGACAGAGGTCTTGAAATGGAAAGCAGGTTTAAATTATGGTTTTGCTTTAAAAATAAAATTATTCTGGATAGAATAACTACATTAATGTAACCTCTTAAAATGTGTAAAAAGTGATATATAACACATATCTGTTAATTTAAAAAATCCACTAATTCTGAAGATTTGAACATTAACACACAGATCCCCAAAGAGGATTATGGGTAACAAAAGCCTCCGCTCATACTGATTGGTTGATTCATTCATTCTATGTAAAAACCAACACAAGTAAATCAATGTAACGTGTTGGTGTTTACAAATAAATGTGCATTTGTAAAATATGTCATTTTTTTCATTTGTATAAAAAAAAGAAAGACATTTTCAAGATCCTGCTAGACAGCGCCTAAGCGCACGTGTGATGACATCACAACTCCATCCAGTTAGGGAGACAAGGTTTCTTTCAATAGCAAGAACTGTCAAAAAACTTTCTCATGTGTTGGAATTGTGTGGCAATACGAATCGCCTCTTGAATGCTTGAATAACGATGTCAGTCGCACAAAGGAATCAAATAATAGTGAAAACATGTTTGGAGCGGTGTCATAACAGATCAATCAGTCGCTCTGTGAGGTGTCATAACATCAAGCCTGGTTCACATGGCAAGATAATTAGGCCGATATCGGACCCGATCTTCCCCTTCCGACAATCTTAAGGACGCCCTGACAATCGCATTGATGCTATAAATATAATCTTAGCACATATTCCTGCCGTGTGTGGTGTGTTAAGAAGGAGCTAAATGCAGGGTTGGGAGGGTTACTTTAAAAATGTATTCCGATACAGTTACGAGTGGGTGCAGAAGGGGGGAAGCTTTTGAAAATTCAAGCTAAAAATTGGCCATTCTAGGTGTACCCAAAGGGGAAAAGCCAGGTACGACAGCCCGAGTCCCTTCATCATGTCCAGAATGCTGGGGAAGTTTGTTGAGTGGGCAATCTCATTCTGGGTTAGCCAGTACATGGCCCTCAGTGATGCAGTTGTAGTCTGTGGACATTTTTAAGTCAAGACTTAAAACTTATTTTTATTGTCTTTCTTATGAGTAGTTTTTATTTTGTTGTGTTTTATTCTTTTACTTCGTTTTTTTAATTAGGTATTTGAATTTTTTTTTATTTATTTATTTTAATTTTTTATGTTGAACTGTTCTGTGACACGACTGCTTTTGCTGTAATTTGGCACTTTATAAGCTGATTAAATTGAAATTGAACAACATTTTATTGAGTCTTAAAGTAAATAAATATGAAATTGTTTACTGGATCCTTAAACTCTGGACATAATAAACTCTACATGGCGGATCCTTGATCTCTGGACAGAAATAAAATCTGTTAATTTTGTCAAAAGCATTTCCTTTCAGACATTATTATTGGCATGAATGTATTTCCATACCTATAAGCTGAGCTCTTGCAGATGTGCTGCAGGTCAGGTTTATAAAGAATGCAAGACGTCTCATTTTGGGAGGAAAAACGTTTTAGTCGATTGTAGTTTATTGTCTGTATTGCAACGTTTGTAAGAGGTGTCATTTTATTTAAAGCGGCGATTCGTTTTGAAGTTATTAATTCCGAGCGGGCTTTGTCTCAACAGAGAGCCGCACAGCATTTGAAGCTGTGACAAAACGGAGGCCAATTCTCGTTTCTTGACTGCAACAAGACCAGAGTCCCAGTTAGTGACTTTAATCCACACAAAAGTGACTCATGATATTTTAATGGCTTTCAGAGGGGTGAAGAAGACTCCGACGAGGGCGGTCGCATCTCCTCCACTCTCCCTTATCTCTCTGCTTTTAACCTTCAAGTCCCTACTTCACCAGACTTGTGAATTCCTCAAAACTATATTGGATTCTGGATCTACTGGACTACTATTGGATTAACCATGGAACTGATCAGCTGGTCTCTGAACGCTATTGACACCAGGTCAGGACCGGGGGATCCTGCCTGCCCAGATGGAACATATCCTGCGGACTATGTCCTCGACTCCTGGAGTTCCTGGCGTGTGGCATGCTTGGCGCCTTTCTCTGTGGAGGACGTCGAGGACCTATTCATTTTTGGTCTTATGGTAGCAGGGCTGGTACTTTTTGGCTTATGTGCTACCCTGATCTACCGGAAAATTGGCAAGACGGCGGCATCAAGAACCACGGGCCCTCGCTTGTCCGTCATGATTAACGAGGTCGGCAAGGCAGTGCATTCTCAGACTGCGTTGACTCTTGAACTCAGACGCAAATTGGATGACATCTTGGAGCTGATGCGTGCCTTGCAGTTGAAGCTGAAGGTTTCGGAGGCCGGTGAATATTCTTAATTCAAATTAGGAATATTCTTAATTCATAATTGGGATTTGGCTTAGTGAGTGGAACTGTAAAAAGTGTTTTTCACTACTCGGCTGCAACACTACAGGCATCAAGGTCAATTGCCCACTGTTTTTCCTCAAGAGGAATTTATCCAGGCTCTGGTGAGATTATTTGGCTCCATTCTTATCTCAACCCACAAGGACAATAAACTGACAGACTTACACATGGACCGAAGCATGCTCCGGCCTCTCCTCTTATCACTCTTCCTGCCCCTCCCTCCCAGCGGCAGGCCTCGTCCTCTCAAGCTGGCCTGGCGGCGCGACTTGACAGTTGCAGTGGCTACAAACACCCTCACATTGCCTCAATTGGGAAACGGACTGTTTCAAGTTTAGTGCACATAAACAATGTCAAATATATATGTGTTGTCCTAATTCTGATGTGTGCCATTATTAAGGTAAACAAGTAATAATTGTGGATCAATTGCTGTTGTATGTGGAATGTGAGTGCGGACATCTCGCTGTTGTAATGACAATGATAATAAAAGGTATCTATCTATCTATCTATCTATCTATCTATCTATCTATCTATCTATCTATCTATCTATCTATCTATCTATCTATCTATCTATCTATCTATCTATCTATCTATCTATCTATCTATCTATCTATCTATCTATCTATCTATCTATCTATCTATCTATCTATCTATCTAAGAAGCGGACTTACCGCTTCTGAAGAGCAGCGAATCAAAGAGCCACGAGCCATTGAATCCAAGCATTGCTTCGATTCATGCTTCAAACTGGAGTCGCGCTGCAGAAACGGTTGATTACAGATGCTGTATTGAAAATTCTAACGGTCCAAAATAAGCGTAACGGTCCAAAATTATAGCGTAACGGGCTGTAACGCAAGTTTGCGCTAGCTAGTACCCTGGATAATATCATAAAATGCATTAAAATTGTAATCCTGCGAAGTAATCCCCATTTTTACTAAATATACATGTAATCTGAATACGTCTTTTTTTCTGTAACTGTAGCAGAATACAGTTACCTTTTTTTTGTATCCTAATTATGTAACGCCGTTACATGTATTCCGTTACTCCCCAAGCCTGGCTAAATGTGACATGCAGCCAATCAGAAAGTGAGGTGTTTGACCTGGGAATGTTCGTGTGTGAAATCTGTTTGTGTGTTGTTTTTACCATGTGGCTGACACCATCCACTGTACAACTAAACCTGTCAGAGCTATGATTTGTTTTTATCTCCAGGTGTGTGGTCTCTCAGGTTTTGGAAACCTACAGATAATTTTAAAATCCTGCGGTCGACAACACTGTGATATAACCGGTCACCAGTAGATGGTAGTGTTCTATGCATTTTGACGCCGCTTATATCACACGGCCGGAATCACAATTTCGGCTTTTGGAAAAGCAACCTGGGTTTCTTCTGGCATTTTTACATAAAACAAACACAATAACAACATCCATAAACCCAAAGAATATATTCACGAGAGTTTTAGGCACAATATACAAAGAGTTTAATGCTGTTGTCCGTGTGGAACCTGATCAGAACGTCTCAAATGCATTTCTCCTATCGTAAACTTTTACCCATAATGCACTGCGCACACACCATGTCCACACTAAAACCTTTAAAATTAGTGCATTACTTTAAAACTAAAACATATATCTGATATTTTCACTTTATAAAACTTCAGACGTGACGTTAATTTAAATAACTTGTCCGAAATTAGTTTGGTTAAAATTCTAACCATAAGTTAAAACTCTATGCCTCTGGATGACTTGGGTGCTATAGCCAGTGTATCAGTATGGGGTCAAAAGAAATTAGTTTTTTTTTTTTTCTTTTCTATGACCAGTTCTCCATTGCCTGTTGAGCAGTTTATTCTGGAACCAGCTCTTCTCTGTTTGTAGAGAAGAGAACTGCGCATCTACTACAAAAAACTACGTCTGCAAAAAATGTTAGTGGTCTAAAAATTATCGGACAAAAACTTATCGGAAGATAATTCGTCCAATGATGGTTTTCAAAGTTATCTGAAAAGCTAATCCAATAAGGAAAACATTGTCTTCAATGATTAGCAGAACTGTGCCCACCACTGTACCTCACATATGTCACACCTCCAACGACAACATGGTCAACAAAAAGAACTACCTCAGCGCTAATTTCTGAGGTAAAACACAGGTGTTCCTCAGCAAATGAACTTTCATGTCCAAGTAAAACTACCTTGAAATGTTCGGACAGCTCAAGTTCACTCACAGACGATTTGTTCACGCGTGCACATGTGAACAAATTAAAAGAAAATAAACTGGCTGGCTGCAGGCAATTGCTCACTCTCCCCTCAAACTCTCTCATCACTGTGTTAAATAAAGGACAAAAAAGGACATAAGTCCTGCTCACAGACTGATTGCCAGAGACAGGACATGTCCACATAAAGTATAACTCCAGACATCGCCACATTTACGAGGTCTATTAGAAAAGTATCCGACCTTATTATTTTTTTCAAAAACCATATGGTGTTGTGAAAGTGTAGGAACACGGACCCACAACAGGGGGCATAAATGAACGGGCAATGGATAAGCCAAACAGTAACAATTTAATGTTGTAAATTGTGCACAACGGAATACAGACGTCAACCAGTTTGGAACTACAGTCAATTACACGTTGGGTGACGTGTGGGCAGGCTTGAGGATAGGAGACGCCCGTCCAGAACCGAGCCGGATCCCACACGGCCCTCACCGCCAACGGATCTGAAGAACACCGGAGCCGCCAAGTCCTGGGTCCCCAGGTGGTCACCGTCTCCAGCTGTCAGACCTGGTACTGCTGGCAGAAAACAGAAACAGCACAGGTGAGTGTGAGTACGCACACTCAGTAATCCCACAGTCTGTGTTCTTTTGGGAGGGAGCACCTCCACCTCCAGTCACACACTCATGCAGCTCCTGTCTAACCACTTATCTGGTTGGGGTGTGAAGCGAAGCCGTCGCTGATCACACCAAACGCCAATCCCACAGATAAGGCAACACCACAGGAAAACGGCTGCAAAGAAGTTCAGACTATTAGTCAGCGTTAAGGGTAGCAGAGAAATTACCTCCAAGGTAGCTGATTTCTCGGCGAGGAGGTGGAGTTGCAGTCTGGCCTTTATGGTGATGGTGATGAGTTGAATGAGTGACAGCTGGTGCCGATGATGAGTGACAGCTGTCACTCCCAGTGGCTCCGACGCCCTCTCGTGCTTGAAGCCCGCACTCCAAGCAGGGCGCCATCTGGTGGTGGTGGGCCAGCAGTACCTCCTCTTCAGCGGCCCACACAACATATGGATTTGAATCACGTGTGATTACATCAGACATGCTTGAACCCTCGTGGGCATGCAAGAGTTTTTTCACGCCTGTCGGTTACGCCTGTGGGCAGTCTTTGAGTGAGGAGTGGCCCACCCTCTCGTCGATTTTTTTCATTGTTTAGGAATGGCTCAGACTGCTGCTTTGTTTGATCAAAATTTTTTCAAAACTGTAAGGCACAACTGAGTGGACACTATTCGATAAATTCAGCTGGTTTTCGGTAAAAATTTTAACGGCTGATGAGAGATTTTGGTCTGTAACTGTCGCTTTAAGGACGGCCCATGGCGCCTGACGGCGATCTGCGCTTCGAGGCGCCAGCGTCTCGCCGTTTCAAGTTGAAAACTTCCACATTTCAGGCTCTGTTGACCCAGTAAATCGTCAGAGAACAGAGAACTTTCAGAAGAAGTCGGCATGAGGAGTTTATTTGGACATTCCATTGTTAACGGACATTTTGTAATGAAAGAACGTGCGGGCAGAGTCGCATGTCGGGCCGGACCCGACCGCGGGGGGTCGCGACAGGAAAAACACCTCCGTTGGAAACCTTAACGGGCAAGTTGGAACATGCCCAAGCTGTTAAACAATTTCTCAGTTACTCACTTGTTGAAAGCCATCAAAAGCCACCTGAATTTTACAAATGGTTTTCAACACGGAGGTGTTTTTCCTGTCGCGGTGCACACAGATTCACCGAGTCGTCACGGAAACGACTCGGCGAATTTGCGCGTACGTCTTTCATTAAAAAATGTCCTTAAACAGTGGAATGTCCGCATAAAGTCCTCATGCCGGCCTCTTCTGAATCTTCTCTGTTCTCTCACGACGTCCTGGGTGAATTAAGCCAAAAATTAGGATGTTTTCAGGTCGAAACAGGCCGACGATGGCGCCTGGAAGCGCTGCAGGACGTCCCGGTCCGTGGGAAGTCCTTACACCGACAGAAACACCCCATAATCTCTCATCAGCCGTTAAACTTTTCACTGAAAACCAGCTTAATTTCTCGAATAGTATCCACTCGGATATTTCTCACAGATCCAGAAAAAGTTTTGATAAAGCAACGCGCGCCGTCTGGAGCAGCGTGTGAAACAAAGGAATTCAGCCGAGAGGGCGGGACCACATCTCACTCAAGGCCTGCCCACAGGGAAATGACGTCACCGTCACGCGTGAAAAAACTCACACATGCGCAGGAAGGTTCAAGCATGATTGGTGTAATCGCATGTCAATCAAATCCATATAGTTTTTTTTTTCATAAAACTGCCGGTTAGTTTTATAAGATACCTCGTACAAACGGACGGTTCATTCGCGCATGTGCACACAGCTCGCGGTCAAAGGAAGAAAGATAAACTATAACAGAACTCAGAGCGCAGCCCTGAACAAGAACAATTAGAAACTAGAAGAGAAATCAGAGAGCACTATCTGGCTGCAGCCAAACTGTGCACTCTGATTCCCCTGTGCAGAGGAGGATCTGCATTATATTCACAAGAGTTTTAGGCACTAGAGTTTAATGCTGTTGTCCGTAGAGCCTGATCAGAGTGTCTCAAATGCATTTCTCATGTCGTGAACATACTGAGATACCCATAATGCACCTGGACACAGCATGTCCATACTAAAACCTCAAAAATTAGCGCATTACTTTAAAACTAAAACATATATCTGATATTTTCACTTTATAAAACTTCAAACGTGACATTAATTTAAATAACTTGTCCGAAATTAGGTTGGTTAAAATTTGAACCATAAGTTAAAAATGTATGCCTCTGGATGACTTGGGTGATATTGCCCTCGTATCAGTATGGGGTTAAAAGAAATGAGTTGTTTTTTTGGTGATCAATCAATCAGTCAATCAATCAATTTATCAATTTTATTTATATAGCGCCAAATCACAACAAACAGTTGCCCCAAGGCGCTTTATATTGTAAGGCAAGGCCATACAATAATTATGGAAAAACCCCAACGGTCAAAACGACCCCCTGTGAGCAAGCACTTGGCGACAGTGGGAAGGAAAAAGGGGAGCAGGAATCAATCACTAATGATTAAATGCAGAGTGGTGCATACAGAGCAAAAAGAGAAAGAAACACTCAGTGCATCATGGAAACCCCGCAGCAGTCTAACTCTATAGCAGCACAACTAAGGGATGGTTCAGGGAACCTGATCCAGCCCTAACTATAAGCTTTAGCAAAAAGGAAAGTTTTAAGCCTAATCTTAAAAGTAGAGAGGGTGTCTGTCTCCCTGATCTGAATTGGGAGCTGGTTCCACATGAGAGGAGCCTGAAAGCTGAAGGCTCTGCCTCCCATTCTACTCTTAAAAACCCTAGGAACTACAAATAAGCTTGCAGTCTGAGAGTGAAGCGCTCTAATGGGGTGATATGGTACTATGAGGTCCCTAAGATAAGATGGGACCTTATTATTCAAAACCTTATAAGTAAGAAGAAGAATTTTAAATTCTATTCTAGAATTAACAGGAAGCCAATGAAGAGAGGCCAATATGGGTGAGATATGCTCTCTCCTTCTAGTCCCCGTTAGTACTCTAGCTGCAGCATTTTGAATTAACTGAAGGCTTGTCAGGGAACTTTTAGGACAACCTGATAATAATGAATTACAATAGTCCAGCCTAGAGGAAATAAATGCATGAATTAGTTTTTCAGCATCACTCTGAGACAAGACCTTTCTGATTTTAGAGATATTGCGTAAATGCAAAAAAGCAGTCCTACATATTTGTTTAATATGCGCATTGAATGACATATCCTGATCAAAAATGATTCCAAGATTTCTCACAGTATTACTAGAGGTCAGGGTAATGCCATCCAGAGTAAGGATCTGGTTAGACACCATGTTTCTAAGATTTGTGGGGCCAAGTACAATAACTTCAGTTTTATCTGAGTTTAAAAGCAGGAAATTAGAGGTCATCCATGTCTTATGTCTGTAAGACAATCTTGCAGTTTAGCTAATTGGTGTGTGTCCTCTGGCTTCATGGATAGATAAAGCTGGGTATCATCTGCGTAACAATGAAAATTTAAGCAATGTCGTCTAATAATACTGCCTAAGGGAAGCATGTATAAAGTGAATAAAATTGGTCCTAGCACAGAACCTTGTGGAACTCCATAATTAACCTTAGTCTGTGAAGAAGATTCCCCATTTACATGAACACATTGTAATCTATTAGATAAATATGATTCAAACCACCGCAGTGCAGTGCCTTTAATACCTATGGCATGCTCTAATCTCTGTAATAAAATTTTATGGTCAACAGTATCAAAAGCAGCACTGAGGTCTAACAGAACAAGCACAGAGATGAGTCCACTGTCTGAGGCCATAAGTAGATCATTTGTAACCTTCACTAATGCTGTTTCTGTACTATGATGAATTCTGAAACCTGACTGAAACTCTTCAAATAGACCATTCCTCTGCAGATGATCAGTTAGCTGTTTTACAACTACCCTTTCAAGAATTTTTGAGAGAAAAGGAAGGTTGGAGATTGGCCTATAATTAGCTAAGATAGCTGGGTCAAGTGATGGCTTTTTAAGTAATGGTTTAATTACTGCCACCTTAAAAGCCTGTGGTACATACCCAACTAATAAAGATAGATTGATCATATTTAAGATCGAAGCATTAAATAATGGTAGGGCTTCCTTGAGCAGCCTGGCAGGAATGGGGTCTAATAGACATGTTGATGGTTTGGATGAAGTAACTAATGAAAATAACTCAGACAGAACAATCGGAGAGAAAGAGTCTAACCAAATATCGGCATCACTGAAAGCAGCCAAAGATAACGATACGTCTTTGGGATGGTTATGAGTAATTTTTTCTCTAATAGTTAAAATTTTATTAGCAAAGAAAGTCATGAAGTCATTACTAGTTAAAGTTAAAGGAATACTCGGCTCAATAGAGCTCTGACTCTTTGTCAGCCTGGCTACAGTGCTGAAAAGAAACCTGGGGTTGTTCTTATTTTCTTCAATTAGTGATGAGTAGTAAGATGTCCTAGCTTTACGGAGAGCTTTTTTATAGAGCAACAGACTCTTTTTCCAGGCTAAGTGAAGATCGTCTAAATTAGTGAGACGCCATTTCCTCTCCAACTTACGGGTTATCTGCTTTAAGCTGCGAGTTTGTGAGTTATACCACGGAGTCAGGCACTTCTGATTTAAAGCTCTCTTTTTCAGAGGAGCTACAGCATCCAAAGTTGTCTTCAACAGAGTTTAGGTAGCTACTCTGCAGTGTGTTGGTATATGGCATTAGAGAACATAAAGAAGGAATCATATCCTTAAACCTAGTTACAGCGCTTTCTGAAAGACTTCTAGTGTAATGAAACTTATTCCCCACTGCTGGGTAGTCCATCAGAGTACATGTAAATGTTATTAAGAAATGATCAGACAGAAGGGAGTTTTTAGGGAATACTGTTAAGTCTTCAATTTCCATACCATAAGTCAGAACAAGATCTAAGATATGATTAAAGTGGTGGGTGGACTCATTTACATTTTGAGCAAAGCCAATTGAGTCTAATAATAGATTAAATGCAGTGTTGAGGCTGTCATTCTTAGCATCTGTGTGGATGTTAACATCGCCCACTATAATTATCTTATCTGAGCTAAGCACTAAGTCAGACAACAGGTCTGAAAATTCACAGAGAAACTCACAGTAACGACCAGGTGGACGATAGATAATAACAAATAAAACTGGTTTTTGGGACTTCCAATTTGGATGGACAAGACTAAGAGTCAAGCTTTCAAATGAATTAAAGCTCTGTCTGGGTTTTTGATTAATTAATAAGCTGCAATGGAAGATTGCTGCTAATCCTCCGCCTCGGCCCGTGCTACGAGCATTCTGGCAGTTAGTGTGACTCAGGGGTGTTGACTCATTTAAACTAACATATTCATCCTGCTGTAACCAGGTTTCTGTAAGGCAGAATAAATCAATATGTTGATCAATTATTATATCATTTACTAACAGGGACTTGGAAGAGACCTAATGTTTAATAGACCACATTTAACTGTTTTAGTCTGTGGTGCAGTTGAAGGTGCTATATTATTTTTCTTTTTGAATTTTTATGCTTAAATAGATTTTTGCTGGTTATTGGTGGTCTGGGAGCAGGCACCGTCTCTACGGGGATGGGGTAATGAGGGGATGGCAGGGGGAGAGAAGCTGCAGAGAGGTGTGTAAGACTACAACTCTGCTTCCTGGTCCCAACCCTGGATAGTCACGGTTTGGAGGATTTAAGAAAATTGGCCAGATTTCTGGTTTTCCCCAGAAGCTTTGCCAATTATCTATGAAGCCCACCTCATTTTTTGGACACCACTCAGACAGCCAGCAATTCAAGGAGAACATGCGGCTAAACATGTCACTCCCGGTCCGATTGGGGAGGGGCCCAGAGAAAACTACAGAGTCCGACATTGTTTTTGCAAAGTTTCACACCGATCCAATGTTAATTTTAGTGACCTCTGATTGGCGTAACCGGGTGTCATTACTGCCGACGTGAATTACAATCTTACCAAATTTACGCTTAGCCTTCGCCAGCAGTTTCAAATTTCCTTCAATGTCGCCTGCTCTGGCCCCCGGAAGACAATTGACTATGGTTGCTGGTGTTGCTAACTTCACATTTCTCAAAACAGAGTCGCCAATAACCAGAGTTTGATCCTCGGCGGGTGTGTCGTCGAGTGGGGAAAAACGGTTAGAGATGTGAACAGGTTGGCAGTGTACACAGGGCTTCTGTTTAGAACTACGCTTCCTCCTCACAGTCACCCAGTCGGCCTGCTTTCCCGGCTGCTCGGGATCTGCCAGAGGGAAACTAACGGCGGCTAAGCTACCTTGGTCTGCACCGACTACAGGGGCCTGGCTAGTTGTAGAATTTGCCACGGTGCGGAGCCAAGTCTCCAGTTCGCCCAGCCTGGCCTCCAAAGCTACGAATAAGCTACACTTATTACAAGTACCGTTACTGCTAAAGGAGGCCGAGGAATAACTAAACATTTCACACCCTGAGCAGAAAAGTGCGGGAGAGACAGGAGAAGCCGCCATGCTAAACCGGCTAAGAGCTAGTAGCTGCGCTAAGCTAGCGGATTCCTAAAAACACATAAAGTGAATAATGTGTAAATAATTTAGAGGTGATTCAGCAGAGGGAGTGCTTTAGTTAAAGCACGTGAAGATTACACAGTGAAACAAATTGTTATCTAGTTAACTAGATCAATCTAACTGCGCAGATTAAACAGCTAACAGATACAGCAAAACACCGCTGTGCTCTGGAACAGGAAGTGATACAATACCGCAGTGAGAGCCAACCACCAGTGATCAGATCAGTTCTCCTTTGTCTGCAGAGGATAGAGCAATTTCTTCTAGAAGCAGCTCTTTTGCAGAGGGTAGAAGTACACCTCTGCTACAAAACATTTAACAGGTAGGTGCTCAACTGATTTTAAATTTTATAAATGTTTGTAGCTGTTCAGCTTTATTTACCACGTTATCGGTCTAAAAATTATCGGACAAAAATTTATCGGAAGATAATTAGTCCAATAATGGTTTCTAAAGTCATCTAAAAAGATAATCCGTTAATGAAAACATTTTCTTCAATAATTATCGGTTATCGATTTATCGGAAATGTGCCCACCACTGGTTATAATGTTCAGAAATCAAATTAATCACTCCTACAAAAAAGTGAAATACCCGAAATTCCTCAAAAGTATTAAAACACAACAGTCATCAATCAGAAAGTCTTTAAAATATGTGTATCAAATTCCACACATCAACGCAGGCTTCAAAAAAGCCTAGGCAGCTGAGCTATATAATGCCGTGACTGGATAGCAGTGGTGGGCACAATTAACCAAAAGGTTAGCTTTCACGCTAATCAGCTAACTGAAAATTTATCCAATTTAACCAATAAACCACCAAAAAATTTATCGGAAGCTGCAGCTAACCACGAACCGTTTTAAGTATTGTCTCCGGTACACTCTCAGCTACTAACAAGCCAATTTGAGTTTTAAAACTGCCAATGCTTCTGACTGAATCAAAGGCGATCACAAACCCAAACAGCCAATGAGTCAGCGCTTCTGTCTTTGTGCGCCCTGCCCACTGCTCACTGCTATAAGGAAGAGTCATTATCCTTCAGAGAATGCAGTGGTTCAGCCGTGATTCAACAACCATGTGATATAACCAGACGCCAGTAGATTGCAGTGTTCTATGCATTTTGACCCATCTACCGAGTCGGGTATACACTGTTGTCGACTTGAATCACAACTTAAACAGACTTTTCGGTTTTGCAAATACTTTTTTTTTTTTTTTTTCTTTGCAAATGAAAAAATGACATTTTACAAAAGCACATTTATTTGTAAACACCAACATCGTTTACATTAACTTGTGTTGTTGTTTTTTTTTACATAGAATGAAATAATCAACCAATGTGAGCAGAGGCTCAGTTTACCCATAATCCCTTTGGGCAGCTGTGTGTGTTATGTTCAAAACTTCAGAATTAGTGCATTATTTTAAAATTAAAAGATATGTGTTATATTTTCACTTTGTACAAATGACAGAGTTGACATTAATGTATTCTATCCAGATGAATTTGATTTATAAATCAAAACCATAAGTCAAACCTGCTTTCCTTTTCATGACCTCTGCCTCATGGCTGGACTGCTGTATGCTGTTAAGGATAATGACTTTTGTTTTGTTTTTTGTAGCAGTATGGTAGCCAGGCCTCCTCTGATGGGGTAGAGTTGAGCTCAGCTTCTCTTAACTGTCTCACCGCTGCAAAATACATAGTAGACAGGAGCCAACAGAGTTTAAAAATGTTTTTCACTGTTTCAACTATGTAAAAAAAAGTTAGTGGTCTGAAGGTTATCGGAATTAAATCTATTGGAAGCTAGTTGGTCCGCTGATGGTTCCTGAAGTTAGCTGAAAAAATAATCTGCTAACAAAAAAGTTAGCTTTGCTAGTTAGCGGAACTGTGCCCACCACTGCTGAATAAACAGATGAGTCCATCCCCTCCAGACTGTTAGCACAATAACTCAAAAACAATAAATGCCAAAATCAAAACATCAGATGAAAAAGGTATTTAATGAGTACAAACCCATTAAAAGTGGGTGAACTTTGATCAATGCATAAAGTAACTTTGGTGTACGTAGTATGTATAAACATGTCTGACACCTGCTGGATGCTTAGCAGATGCTGGATTCATGATGGATTAGGAGCAGGTGTGGTTGTCCGTGAGAGTGACAGCTGTTTCAGCACAGAAATGCACTAAATGAGATGTAAAGCCACATGATCCTGGTGAAAGGATTTTTTAAAAATAGTTTTGTTGAGAAAGAAAGAGGGAGCAACATAAAAACTGAAAGGGGTATAAGAGAGAGAAAGATTGAGAGTGTTCCTGACCAGTAATTCACAAAATTATAGCATTAATCTTTATTTTATGATTGTTTAACAGTAGCTTTGTTCAAAAACACAAATCACAGTCATAAGTCAACACAATTTTGTATGAATGTAGCCAAAAATATGACCATCAGGCATTGCAAAGGCTTGTATCTGCCCGTCCGTCTGTTTGTGTTCAGCGTAAATCCAGTCCTATAACTTTCAGAGTCTTCAAATTCACAGGGAACATTCTTGGGACACAGACCTTGGACAAGTTCAAAGATGGCTAACGTTAACCTATTTTAAGAAAGGTCACACTGTCTTTCCTATTTTATGCTCATACAGCTGAGGTTATTTTAACATTGCTTTACATTTTTTTTTATTTCTAAAGCCTAGGTCTAGAGGCCAGGAAACCTTCAGCCTAGTGGCCACCAAGGTTGCTTACAGTTCTTAGATGGGTGAAGTGATTTATCATGCTGTAGTCACATCTCCACATCCACAAAAACAACAATAGTTTTAGCTTCAACCCTTTTGCTCAGGGTCACCATGGTGGATCTGGTATGGAGCCATTTGGCAAAAATTTGACACTGGATTCCCTTCCTGATGCAGCTTCAGGTGTACACGGAGAACCACACGAGAGCCCACGAACCAGGACAGACCCCTAATTTCAGTTTATCAGCATATTTCCTTAAACCTTTCCTAGAAAACTTAACATATATTTGTGCTGTCATTTAATAAAAATGATTCCACCTATTTCAAGAAATTTGAAAACTGCTCTAATTTTTAATTAGGGACACACTGAATTTTCTGCATTTGGATACTTTGTACATTACATAATAAGAAAAGCAAACTAGACTCTGCCAGTGACACCAAATGAAACAAGCTTTTTAAAAATGTGCTTCAGGATGGAACCACTCAGAGAATCTTTGAGGTTGAAAGTGGGATTTTTTTAAAGAGCGTGTTTTATTACGGATCATGGGTTGAAGGCAGAGTGCTGCCGTTTCACTTTAGCCCGTCTTGTCCAGGCGCTCTTGCCTTGTTAGGCTTCAGTGAAGTGTGAGACGGGGACTGGAAAGGAGTCCAGAGATGGTTCAGATCGAAGGTCGACTCTTGCTTAGCCATTGATCCTGGTCCAGTGTGAAACGACACTTCAATAAGATGTGGTGAGCCTTCGGGCTTGCTGGTTGAGTGGGTTTGTGTTGGAGGTCTGTGCAGCCTCCTTACTGACTACTCCTCCTGCACAGACCGTCTGACAGACTGCTGCTGTGATACCGCAACACGTTTTACCCACGCTGAAGGATGTTCACGCGTGGGTTGGGCCGGCTGTCTGTCGCCACTCTCCTTTTGACCCCAAAAGGACAGAGTCAGACAAAGGAAGTGGGAGATTTTGGGCTCTCAAAAACTGAGTGACTGTGCAAGAAGAAGAGTGAGGAAAGCCACCAACACACCCAGACAACCCAGATGAAGTTATACGCTTATGTGGCTGTGATTGGATAAATTGTGCACAGTGCAAATTTTGCATTTTGCATCACCAGTCTTAGCTTCATAGTGGAGTAGAGCAGAGAAGATTATGCTTTCACCAAAACAGATCAGATCTAGGCTTGAATCTCAGACGTACCATTTGGCAATTTGTAGCTAAACATTCAGGTCTTCTTTGTAAGAAAATCCTCATCTACACCACTTCATCATGAAGCTGTGTAACTGGTAAATGTCAGCTCTTCCCGGTTTCTGCGTAATTGAAGCCGTAAACACACACACACACACACACACACACACACACACACACACACACACACACACACACACACACACAGAGGCCACTTGGCCATTATAATATACATAGATAACTCAAGAGAAGCTATAAAATAGACAAAAACAGACAGAACTGAACTGGAGTCAAAACATGACCCCTGACAGCAGAGGGAGCTTTTTCTGACCTCTTTCTCCAAATCCTTTACTTGGTAAGCTGTAGCTCGTGTGTAGCATCTTGAGATAACTTGTGTTTTGCGCAGTGGTGGGCACAGCTAACCAAAAAGTTAGCTTCGATAACCATTAATCCGATAACTGAAAAGTTATCTTTTATGACGCTAAACCGACAAATTATGAAAACATTTGTCTTTATTACAGATAGCTGATAACTTTTAGACGTGGCCACTTCAGATTACACTGTCGTCTTCTAATAAACCAGATTCACTTTAAGCGCCGCAGGGGCTGCTGGGTAAATTCAAGGATCACAAACACATAAGAAAGCACGAAAAATTAATAAGTAAAAAAATAAAACCCAAACACTGTCATTATCTTTCAAAAGCAGTAAAACACAGTATTAGAAGTCAGTTTATCTCAGTATTAGATACACCGTCATTTATGAACTAAAAAGCTGCTGCTTTTTTCACACACTTTGAACCCTGCGGCTTAAACAACCGAAATACGGTAGTGTTCAGAATAATAGTAGTGCTATGTGACTAAAAAGATTAATCCAGGTTTTGAGTATATTTCTTATTGTTACATGGGAAACAAGGTACCGGTAGATTCAGTAGATTCTCACAAATCCAACAAGACCAAGCATTCATGATATGCACACTCTTAAGGCTATGAAATTGGGCTATTAGTAAAAAAAAAAAGTAGAAAAGGGGGTGTTCACAATAATAGTAGTGTGGCATTCAGTCAGTGAATTCGTCAATTTTGTGGAACAAACAGGTGTGAATCAGGTGTCCCCTATTTAAGGATGAAGCCAGCACCTGTTGAACATGCTTTTCTCTTTGAAAGCTTGAGGAAAATGGGACGTTCAAGACATTGTTCAGAAGAACAGCGTAGTTTGATTAAAAAGTTGATTGGAGAGGGGAAAACCTATACGCAGGTGCAAAAAATTATAGGCTGTTCATCTACAATGATCTCCAATGCTTTAAAATGGACAAAAAAACCAGAGACACATGGAAGAAAACGGAAAATAACCACCAAAATGGATAGAAGAATAACCAGAATGGCAAAGGCTCACCCATTGATCAGCTCCAGGATGATCAAAGACAGTCTGGAGTTACCTGTAAGTGCTGTGACAGTTAGAAGACGCCTGTGTGAAGCTAATTTCTTTGCAAGAATCCCCCGCAAAGTCCCTCTGTTAAATAAAAGACGTGCAGAAGAGGTTACAATTTGCCAAAGAACACATCAACTGGCCTAAAGAGAAATGGAGGAATATTTTGTGGACTGACGAGAGTAAAACTGTTCTTTTTGGGTCCAAGGGCCGCAGACAGTTTGTGAGATAACCCCCAAACTCTGAATTCAAGCCACAGTTCACAGTGAAGACAGTGAAGCATGGTGGTGCAAGCGGAGAAATTCGCCACGGAGCCGCTCATGGCGCGGGACAAAAGCACCTCCCTGTTTTTTGACATGAAAAGATGTGCGGAGGAATTCGCACGTCGGGACGGAGGCACAGGGCACAGAACAAAAAGCAATGTCGTGATGAAGCCTCACAGGACATGTTGTGGCATGTCCAGCTCGTCCACAACTTCTCGGATAGTCACACGACTGAAAAGCCACTGAAAGCCGTCTGAATCTTCCGAATGGTGTAAGAGCTGGGCATGTTAGAGCTTGTCCTGTGAGACCAACACGGAGGTGCTTTCGTTCCGCGCCATGAGCGGCTCCGTGGCGAATTTCTCCGCTCCTCTTTCCATTACAAAAACTCCTGTAACAGTGGAATGTGCCGAAAAAGTGCTATGTCCAGTTGTCTTGCCATTTCTCTGGTAGTCAGACGACGTCCCGGATCAACAAAGCATTCGCTTTGGAAATGATCTGGTCGTTTGAGCCTGTCGATCGCCGCTCGGTGCGCGGCGTGCCATCCACTGCTGTGGGCCGTCTTTAATCCAGTTGTAATTGTCCTTAATCTGTGTGATCCCCATAAGATCTTCACCGAAAGCCATCTGAATTTTCCAAATGGTTTCCACTTGGCTGTCTCTCACACTTTCTGAAAAAATTTTGATGAAGCAAAGCGGCAGTCGATCAGCCAATTTCCTGACAATGAAAATCCGACGAGGGGGCTGGACCACTCCTCCCACAAGGCGTGCTCACAGGTGAGTGACGCAACCGACAGGTGTGAAAAAACTCACACATGCGCACGAAGGTTCAAGCTTGGCTGATGCAGTCACACGATTCAAATCCATATAGTTTTTGCAAAAAATAAAAAGGTCCGTTACTTTTCTAACAGACCTCGTACATATAAAATCGCATTAAATCGGGAGCAGGGGTGAATCATATCGTATCGCATCGTATCGTCATGTATCGCTATATGTATTGTATAGCTGGTAGTGTATCGAGATGCGTATTGAATCGTTGTCATGATGAGATTCACATGCCTAGTGTCAAACCATCACTTCCTCATACAGGAACCCATCCTGACTGACATAATACAATATTTATAGCCTTTAAAAAAAACTAAAATTTGACAGTTACAACCGTATTTAATTAACGACTTTTAATACAAGACTTGTTTTATTCTGAACTAAAATAAGATTTTAAGTTGACCCACAGAGGTCACTGCATTGGCTTTATTTTTCATGATGTGACTTGTTCTTTCAGTTCATTATGCATCAGTAAAATGAACATCTTGGTGGGGCTGTTGAGTTTAGAGACATTTCTGTTTGCGGACCTTCCAAAGTCTTAAATTTTGTGTCATCCTGTTAAAAAAAAAAAGTGTTAATGTGTTTTCTAAAAACAGCGAAACACTGCACTTTTTTGGACCAGAAGAGGCACATAAATCACACATTTTCGTTGCTTGAAGACATCACATGGTCCTTGTTTTCTCTGTGATCGAGCGGCTAAATTTCAGCGTCTTTTCTGTTCATGTAAATTACTGTCATTTCTAGAATATAAGTCATATCTTTTTTCTGTATTGCCAGCTGTAACATTTTGAATTTTAGTAGATTTTTGTAATGTATTTTTTTTATTAATGACACTTGCTCTTTTATTATTAGGGGGTATTTTGTTTAGTGCTTTGATTCCTGTGAAAGTCCTGTATAAGTAAAGTCGCAGGACCTCCCAAAACTAGTAAAAAGTGACTTATACTCTGGAAAATACTGTAATTAAAAGTAAAATTACTGATCAATGTTCTGCAATCTTGCATGTGAAAAATAACAGAACAATTTCTGTAACAATCTTGACACAATGGATCATGTTTACCCTTTTTGTAGGTCATTCAAGTGAACAAAGTCTCGGCCAGCGTTCTGCAGAAACTGTTTGCAGAAAACAACATGAAAGAAAATGGTGCCAATTAGAGGCAGATACGGGCTAATTTAGAATTTTTCTTTTTTTGTGTGTGGGTGTGCTGTTGCTGTTTATTGTGTACACAAAACAGTATGTGGGTATATTTGTGCTATTTTATTTTTGTAAAAAGCTTATAAAACTAATGTTACCATAAATACATTTAAAGATCTTCACTGCGACTAACGCAGTGTGTGCAAATACGAGCATTTACCACAGAAAAACTGGAATATTCTTTCATTTATGTTGACATATAAAGGTGTTAATTCTGATAAACACACAAAGAAACAATAAAAATAATTCCTTTAGCACTGTTTGGGGACTTAAACTAACAACCTGTGTTTATCAGAACTGGTATCGGCGAAGAATCAGTCATATTTGTGCTTCCCGAGAGAAGAGATGAGATGCAGGGCGGCGAGCTGCAGTGTGTCTAGACGGTATTCATAATCCATCTGTCTGCCACGGCAACCGCCAGTGGCTACAACGAGATGGCAAAGTCCATTAAGACACAAACATTTCTCTGTCCTTTCCTTCATTTTCACCCCTGTCTCCTCTTCCATCTCCGTCCTCCACACTTGTATCTGTCTGATCTTCTGTTTGGCCTTTTCTTTGCACCTCCTCCGTCTCTCCTCGTCTCCTTCTCCAATAGCCTTGCTGTTTCCTCCCAGCCTGTCTGCGTTCCTTTCATTCTCCATTCATTCTCATGCCTTATTTTGGCAATCGCTCCACTTCTTTTTTTTCTCTCGCCCTCTCTTTCTGCTTACCGTTCTTTCCTCTGTATCTGTCTAGCTTCTAGCTTCAGCAGAAAACGTGCTCAGGAAATTATTTTCATTTTACAGCTTTCCCAAAACGCCTGCCACAGACGCATTAACATTCTCCTCAGACAGCTAAATATTTTACATTCTGCATTCAAAAAAAGTTGAGGAAAAACTAAAATCTACAACGCCAATTCCAGTCAAGTTGGGAAGTTGTGTGAAATGTAAATAAAAACAGAATACAATGATTTGCAAATCCTGTTCAACCTATATTCAATTGAATACACCACAAACACAAGATATTTAATGCTCAAACTGATAAACTTTATTGTTTTTGAGCAAATATTTGCTCATTTTGAAATGGATGCCTGGAACATGTTTCAAAAAAGTTGGGACGGAGCAACAAAAGACTGGGAAAGTTGATGATTGTTCAAAGAACACCTAATGGGAAACAGGTGAGTGTCATGATTGGATATAAAAGGAACATCCCCAAAAGGATCAGCCGTTCACAAGCAAAGATGGGGTGAGGATCACCACTTTGTGAACAACTGCATCAAAAAATAGTCCAACAGTTTAAGAACAATGTTTCTCAATGCTCAGTTGCAAGGCATTTAGGGATTCCATCATCTACAGTCCATAATATAATCAGAAGAGTCAGAGAATCTGGAGAAGTTTCTACACTTAAGCGGCAAGGCCGAAAATCAACATTGAATGCCCGTGACCTTCGATCCCTCAGGCGCCACTGCATTAAAAACCGACATCATTGTGTAAAGGATCTTATCGTGTGGGCTCAGGAACACTTCAGAAAACCATTGTCAGTTAACACAGTTCATCGCTACATCTACAAGTGCAAGTTAAAACTCTACCATGCAAAGCGAAAGCCATACATCAACGACATCCAGAAACGCTGCCACCTTCTCTGGGCCCGAGCTCATCTGAAATGGACAGACGCAAAGTGGAAAAGTGTTCTGTGGTCTGATGAGTCCACATTTCAATTTGTTTTTTGAAATCATGGACCTCGTGTCCTCCGGACAAAAGAGGAAAAAGACCATCCAGTTTGTTAACAGTGCAAAGCTCAAAAGCCAGCGTCTGTGATGGTATGGGGTGTGTTAGTGCCCATGGCATGGGCAACTTACACATCTGTGATCATCACCATAATGCTTATTTCAGCAAGACAATGCCAAGCCACATTCTGCACGTGTTACAACAGCGTGGCTACTAGACTGGCCTGCCTGCAGTCCAGACCTGTCTCCCATTGAAAATGTGTGGCGCATTATAAAGTGCAAAATACGACAACAGAGACCCCAGACTGTTGAACAACTGAAGTCGTACATCAAGCAAGAATGAGAAAGAATTCCATCTACAAAGCTTTAACAATTAGTGTCCTCAGTTCCGAAACGCTTATTGAGTGTTGTTAGAAGGAAAGGTGATGTAACACAGTGGTAAACATACCACTGTCCCAGCTTTTTTGAAACGTGTTGCAGGTATCCAATTCAAAATGAGCAAATATTTGCACAAAAACAATAAAGTTTATCAGTTTGAACATTAAATATCGTGTCTTTGTGGTGTATTCAATTGAATATAGGTTGAAGAGGATTTGCAAATCATTGTATTCTGTTTTTATTTACATTTTACACAATGTCCCAAATTCATTGGAATTGGGGTTGTACAAACACGAGTGAATAACGTCAAAGTGTTTGAACTTTCAAACAAACTTCAAATTTCTGCCCAAACTGTACAAAGGTTCAGCTAATGGATTATGTTTTCTTTTGATAATTAAATGATACTATACGAGGCATGAGAATGAAATCCTGAAAAATCCATTTTCAGCCTTATTTTGGCTGCCAAGAAGACACTTGAAAAAAGTCAGGAATACTTCATCCAGATGGTATTTAAAAAAAAAAAAAATCACGATTTCAGGAAAAATCCTGAATATTCTCATGCCTGTATAATTCAAAAAATCACAACAAAGCCGCCTCAAGGCCCGTCACATGAGAAAGCTCTAACCCACTCCTGATGATGTTGAGGAAGAAACCTGAAGCAGACCAGACTCAGAGGGGTGACCCTCTGCTTTGCCATTCTAACAGTTACAAGGTTTTTACCAAGCTGAAGAAACAGGAAACTGAAAAACCAGAAGAGCATCAAAAACAAAGTGCATTATTGAGATGAGCACGCAGTCACTGGTGCCACAGGCAGGGCATCATCTAGCACCCTGGAGTGCAGGGCCAGCATCCATCACGTCATCAGTGGGTCACAGCACAAGTTGTCCTCATGAGAGAGCACATTCCAAAAGCAGACTGCAGTGCGCTGCATCAGCTTCAGCCAGGGCATCTCATCATCAGTCCAGTGCTCCGTGGTGTGCAGCTGTCAACCTTGAATGATGTCATCCGTGCCTCGGACAGAGAAAAAGAGCAGAATCAGTTGGCCAGAAATAACTGCACCTAAGGCATGAATTCGCCAGCAGTAAGTCGACAGGGAAGCAGAGAGAATACTAAGATGATTGTCTGCACCTAGAACTGAGTGTCACTAACAGACCCAGAATTTAGATGAAGTGAGGCCCAGACCTGTTCCGTTACAAAGAAGATGAGTTAAACGGAGAGGAAGCATAGTTCCATACTATGCCAGTATGCTAGCCATATACTGTGGACCTGAATGTCTCTATGGAATCTGACTGTTTTATCTCCATTCCACAGAATAGGGGCACGATAAGAGAAAGCTCTGTGGCCGGCAGACTTTTTATTCACCCTAGGGACACAAAGTAGCCTTGTGCCCTGACAACACAGAGCCCGGGCCTGTTGGCTTGTCATCTGTTTAGGGGATTTTTGTGTCCTTACTGTTTCTATGTCCTTTTAGCATGCAGTTCACCTCTCCTGTCCCCGTGTCTTGCTCCTCCTCTCCTCCTTGTCCTGCACCTGCCTCCATGTCTGTGATGTACGTGTCCTTTCTTGTGTGGATGAACGCATGTGCAGTTTTCCTGAACTTGCTTACATGTGTTAAAGTTCTGTGTACGTGTTGTGCCTCTTACCCCTCTTTTATTTTAATTTTATTTCATTTCATTTATATAGCACCAAATCACAACAAAATAACCTCAAGGCACTTCACACAAGTAAGGTCTAACCTTACCAACCCCAGTGGTAAGAAAAACTCCCTCTGATGATTTGAGGAAGAAACCTCAAGCAGACCAGACTCAAAGGGGTGGCCCTCTGCTTGGTCCATGCTACCAACACAATTTACAAAACAATTTACAAAACGAATATACAGGAATTTTTGCCCCTCTGTCTCCTTCTACCCTCACTTTGTGCATTCGCTCCGGGGCCACCGCGCTTGGTGTCAAGGAAACTCCCTGACAGCTGCTGTGGGGCTCTGTCATCTGTCAGAGGGTCATGGCTCTCAGGCTCGCAGAGCACTCCTTCCGGGTGTGTTGGTCTTTACTTTCTCCCCCGCGATTTTTATATTGCCTTGATCTTGTCACTGTTTCATTTTCTGACATTATTTTCCCACTCAGGTTGTTGGGTTATTTCTCCTTTTGTACACTCATTATTTTCCCTCATGTGTCCCTCCTTTTCTGGTTGTTAAGTCTGTACCTGAGTTGTCATTTATCCTCCGGTGTTCACTCCAGTCCCACGTGCGGGTTTCATTCCACTCTTGATTATTACACCGGTGGTTTCAGATTAGCTGGCTTTTTAAACCCCATCTTTGTCTCGGTTTGGTGCGGGCTGATTGCGTTCTGCACTATCTTCCTGAGTCCTCAGTCACCTGTCTAATCCGTCCACGTCGTCATCATCGGTTTGTAAGTGTCAATCTTCCGTGATCATTTTTTGATGGTCACGTTTTGTTCTTACCTTTCAGCACTGATGGTGCCATCACAGATGTGTAAGTTGCCCATGCCATGGGCACTAACACACCCCCATACCATCACAGATATGTAAGTTAGACTCAGACTCATTTTTATTGTCACTCAACCCATACAGGCAGAACGGAATGCAGTTTCTCCAGGTCTTGGTGTAGTTAACTGGGACAATTTTTTTTAAACCTAACGTATTGTACAAACTTTTGCAATGTACAATATGCACACCCCTGTGGCCATAGAATATATATACAAGGCACAGGGTTGGCAGCAGCAGAAGCGTTAGAGTATTAAGAAAGTGACAATGTGCATGTTCACAATGTTCACAGTTTGGTGGTGGATGTTGAACTGTTCAACAGTCTGACAGCATTCGGGTAGAAGCTGTTTTTCAGTCTGGACATTTTTGCCCGGATGCTGCACAGCCTCCTTCCAGAAGGAAGGGGTGTGAACAGACTGTGCGCAGGGTGGGTGGAGTCTTGGAGGATGCAGGTGGCTCTGTCTCTGCATCTGGAGATGTAGATGTCCCCAATGGGTGGTAAGCTGCATCCGATGGTCCTCTGTGCAGACTTCACCACCTGCTGCAGCGCTTTCTTCTCCGCCACCGTGCAGCCACCATACCACACAGGGAGGCAGTAGGACAGGACACTCACCACTGCACAGCTGTAGAAGGCCCTGAGGACCTTGGTGTTCAGTCCGGCCCTTCCCAATTTCCTCAAAAAAATAGAGACGTTGGTGGGCTTTCTTGATGACAGCTGTGGTGTTGGTGTGCCAGGTGAGAGTGTTGGAGAGGTGGACTCCAAGATACCTGATGGAGGAGATAATCTCCACCACTGCTGCGTTGATGTAGAGGGGGGAGGGGATGGTGGGGGCTGACCTGCGGAAGTCAACAATTATCTCCTAGGTCTTCTGGGTGTTGAGGATGAGGTTGTGGTATCCTCACCACCGTGTCAGGTTCTCCACCTCTCGCCTGTACGCTGTCTCATCCCCTTGACTAATAAGCCCGATCACTGCTGTATCGTCTGCAAATGTAACAACAAGATTATTCTTGTGCTGGGCTCTGCAGTCGAAGGTCATCAATGTGTACAGCAGATCAATGTGTACGGACTGAGCACACAACCCTGGGGTGAGCCATGCCATGGGCACTAACACACCCCCATACCATCACAGGTGTGTAAGTTGCCCATGCCATGGGCACTAACACACCCCAATACCATCACAGATGTGTAAGTTGCCTATGCCATGAGCACTAACACACCCCAATACCATCACAGATGTGTAAGTTGCCCATGCCATGAGCACTAACACACCCCCATACCATCATAGATGCTGGCTTTTGAACTTTGTGCTGGAAACAATCTGGATGGTCTTTTTCCTCTTTTGTCTGGAGGACATGATGGCCATGATTTCCAAAAACAATTTGAAATGTGGATTCATCAGACCACAGCACACTTTTCCACTTTGCGCCTGTCCATTTCAAATGAGCTCGGGCCCAGAGAAGGCGGCAGCGTTTCTGGATGTTGTTGATGTATGGCTTTCGCTTTCCATGGTAGAGTTTTAACTTGCACATGTAGATGTAGCGAAGAACTGTGTTAACGGACATGTTCCTGAGCCCACATGGTAAGATCCTTCACACAATGATGTCAGTTTTTAATGCAGTGCCGCCTGAGGGATCAAAGGTTTTAAAGTTCTCCAGATTCTCTGAATCTTCTGATTATATTATGGACTGTTGATGATGGAATCCCTAAATTCCTTGCAATTGAACATTGAGAAACATTGTTCTTAAACTGTTGGACTATTTTTTCACACAGTTGTTCACAAAGTGGTGATCCTCACCCCATCTTTGCTTGTGAACGGCTGAGCCTTTTGGGGATGCAGTTATGTTTCGGACGCGGGCGGAGAACCGACCCAGCGTTTGAAAGGAGCCAGCATAAAATAAGCAGAGCACGGTTCAAAGGATAACAGAATTTAATAAACATAACAGTGGGGTGATAAACAACCAAAAATGTCCGCGGTCTGGTGAGGTGAAAACACGGCGCGCTCTCAACAGCGCAAACGCTCCGGAGCCACAGCAGTTCGGACCCAGGGACCCCGCCGACACCCCCCCAGGTGGCCGCGACAAACCAAGTCTGTAAAGAAAGAAAACATGAGGTGAGTCCAACTCCACACAGAGAGACACAACTCAAAGGTGCACGCAATCAGCAAACACTTCCTGGCTTAAATCTATACATCAGCTTCTTACCCTGCAGGCACGGAACAACTCAGTTCAAATCTCCACTGCAGCAGAAGCTGATTAGACAATTAGCATAACATGACAGCTCACTAACACAAGGTGTGAGGGACACCTAATCCACTGTCATTACTTCATAAAAGTCACCAAAACCAAATTACCTCAGGAAGTGTGCTGAAGAGCGTGAGACCTCACCCAATCCTCCTTCACAGACTGTGGCGTCAAACCTGGAGTGGTCTCTGCGTCCGTGATGGTGAGACTGTTCTCCTGACGTCGATCTCACACATCTGCTCACAAGGTCGAGTCTCTGGCAATCACACACTGTGCATTCAAGGTTTAAATGCAGCAATCTCTGATTAAGACAAAATACACCACAGCTGTGAGTCCTGATGACCTGCACGTGATAACAAGCCTCAAGTGTTCAGGGTGAGGTCCTGATGCTCAGCCACTCAGTCCTGAATGCATACCACCTGGTGGGAGAAACAGAAAACAAAAACCAAACCAGCCAAACACCCCAGCCCACAACAGATGCTCCTTTTATACCCACTCACGACACTCACAATTAGTGTCCTCAGTTCCCAAACACTTATTGAGTGTTGTTAGAAGGAAAGGTGATGTAACACAGTGGTAAACATACCACTGTCCCAACTTTTTTGAAATGTGTTGCAGGCATTCATTTCAAAATGAGCAAATATTTGCACAAAAACAAAAAAGTCTTTCAGTTTGAACATTAAATATCTTGTCTTTGTGGTGTATTCAGTTGAATATAGGTTGAAGAGAATTTGCAAATCATTGTATTCCATTTTTATTTACATTTCACACAACATCCCAACTTAATTGGAATTGGGGGTGTACAGGATGGGATGAATCTTCACTATATTTCGCAGATGGAAGAAAGTAGTCCTCGTAATGTCTCTAATGTGGAGGCCAAAAGACAGTGTGGGATCAAAAATCACTCCAAGGTTCCCAGAGGAAGTACAAATACTTCGTTACTGTACTTAAGTACACTTTTTAGGTATCTATACTATACCATTACTTATATTTCTGCCTACTTCTGACTTCTACTCATTACATTTTCACACAAGTATCTGTACTTTCTATTCCTTACATTTTTAAAACAAACAGCCTCGTTACTCTTGGCTTCAGTTTAATGTTTACATATATATTTCACGTCATGTGCGCCTGTAATCAACTTTTCTGCAGCGCGGCTTTGCTCTGAACCGTGAACCAATCGAAGCAGTGGTTCGCAGATTGAAGCAATGCTTCGACCTATTGCTTTGTTTATTCTTTCTTTCTTTCGTTTAATTTTCCCCTGCTAAAACCCTAAAGAGCTTACTTCTGTGAGTATTATTTACCTTTTCTATGTTAAACCGACCTGTTATGGTCTTCTGAAACAGCTGATAAATGTATTTTATAACTTAAAAACGTGAGCGATGCTAACGCGTTAGCATGTCTATGGCATTTTCAATGTTAAAACTTAGCATTAAGCAACTGCAGCCGTCATCACGTTCGGGTGCATTTGTTTTCAAATTGTCATATTTCTTAAATTTATTTTTGTTTATATATTAATAATCTAATGATTATTATATACAATTTTAGAGAAAGAGGCAAAAAGAACCTGAATAGAAACACAAGAGAAAATATAAAAGCAACTAACAATGAACATAAATAAATACATACATACAGAAATAAATAAGTGTTTCCTGTGAACACCTAGTGACTCTCACAACTCCATTTCATCCCTGTCTTATTTAAGTTTAATGACAGTTTGTTTCGGTCAAACCATATTTTCAATGTGTTAATTTCTTCAGTGATTTCCTCCAGAACTATCTGCCAAACTAGAAAACTGCTACATCCTAGTAAGAGCAGAATACTACTGGAATGAATCTGAACAAGGAAAGTTGTGGGTTTGTTTTTTTTTTCCTTCACTAAATGGATGCTGCGCTCACTGCAGTTTATTGTCTGGAATAGTCCCAGATTGCATTTCAGAGCTTCTAGAATTGAAACATTTTCGTGCAGGTGGTGTTGGGGGGTAATTTTGGGTTTTGGGTCTTGGGCCACATGTAGAACGAATCAGTTTTTAAATTAAGCTTTCAATTCATATAGTGGCATCTACCTTTTTTTTTTCTTTTTTTTTAAGGTTACTTTATACTTTTATACTTTAAGTAGGTTTTGGAGCACATACTTTTTCACTTTTACTTGAGTAAAGAGGTCGAGTTGATACTTCAACTTTTACCAGTGTTTTTAAACTGCAGTATCTATACTTCTACTTAAGTAACAAATGTGTGTACTTTTGACACCACTGAAGGTTCCTCACTTTGTCAGTGTGATGTATGACACACGAGCCTAGGTTAAGCGTTAGCTGGCTAAACTGATGTCGAAGTCTCAGGTCCTTTTACAGTTTTGTTGGCATCGGGACGAACAGACAGGTTGTGCTTTTAGCAGAAGTTACAAGTTTCATCAGCACACCCAGTGAAATATCATATTCTGTAAATCTAGGTGATATACTGTATCAGTAATGGCACCCACAACAATAACAGGGTGCAGTGGCTGGGTTAAGGCATGCTGAGAAATATTTAACCTAATGTCATCCATTTTCTTTTCAAAGTAATCTAAGAAATCTTGGGCTGTAAATGGAGAGCAACTTACTATTGTCCTTGAATGTGTTGCCATCGTGTCAAACATTAACTGTGAATTATGCTTGTTTTGGTTAATCAGATCACAGTAATAGCGCTTTGTAGCAATAGTGCATGCTTATAGTCTAGAATAGCATTGCACCATGGAAGGTGGAATACTTCTAGTTTTAAACTACGCCATTTTCTCTCCAGACCTCTAGACTTATGCTTGAGGCCACGTAAGTAATCACTGAACCAAGGTGAGTGTGTTTTGGGTGATTGGGGGGTGGCGGCGGCATGGTGGCACAATCATGTCCAATATGGTCGTGTTGGGTTGTAACTGAGTGCTGACTTTAGGCTGTCCACAAGACAGTCTACTGAAAGGCCACTAATGTGTGTCGAACCCTGAATGCATTGCTGGAATCCTAGTACATCTATAATGTCCATGAATGATAAGCAGAGGGTGTCAGAAGGCTTATTTATATGAATGATGAAGCCACCAACAATCAGAATGTTATCAGCAGGAGTTGCCAAATTAGAGAGAAATTCACCACATTCATCTAAGAATTTAGAATAATTCTGAGACTGCTGAGAAAACTCAAGTGCCAAGTATAATACACTTACAATGTCATAAAACATAAATGAAGAAAAATATCAACGAAAGAAGAAAAACCATGCATTACTTTGAAAAAATTGTAAAAGGGTTATAATGACCCCAAAGTAAAAACACATTTTGGGGTCAATACAACACACTTTCTATGTGCACTAGATTTTTACAAAATGTTTTCCATGGACCTTGACCTTTGACCTGTTGAGCCCCAAATCAACAGGCATCGTGTGGTCCCTATTTGTAATGCATACACCATGGCTGGTGGCAATCAGGCAAGTACAACTGAAGCTATCTCACTCACAATGAAATGCTGCACAACTGACTGAATGACTGACTGACTGACTGAGTCCTTGCACACAGTGACTACAGACTGTATATACAGTGAACAAACCCTGCATGGCATCACGTCAGCTTTGATGTTCTCAGATGAAGCCCCGCTGGAAAAATAAAAAGTTGCAGTTCCTTGACTGGCCACTTGAGGTTGGCTCCAAAAGTCAGCAGGTTCCCATTCAAGACCATGTTAAAATGTCCCAACTTTAGAGCAGAATTAAACATGTTTACAACCTGGTACAAAAATAAAAACAAACAGACAAACAAACAAACAAACAAACAAAAAAAACAGGTTTTTGTCTCTGTAGTTGTAGCTACTTTCCTCCTCCAGGACAAAAGTACCTGGATGAATTTTATAACTTTTTAGTTTTATTTTAGTTTAAGTCACAAAGTTCTGCATAATTACAGCCGTGGTCACTTTGAGACCTAAGAGATTTTCACACCAGTTTCTGCAGCATGATGGACAAGGGTCCATGACTTCCCCTGGATGGGTCGTCGGCCCATCACAGGTTACTCCTGCACCCAACCAGTACCCCTTTACAACACGGTGGACAGGGATGACCCAGATGATGTATCTTGTCTAAGGACATATTCAGGTAGAATGGCCGGGAATCAAACCCAGTTCTCTGTATTTGTAAACCAGCTTTTTATCCCACTGATCCACCCATTCTGCAGCTCCGATTTAACATAGTTTTTAAAATAAATCTCCCAAAAAAGTAAAGGGTACAGGGAAGGAGAGAAGAAAAGTGCTGGACCAACAAATCATCCGGGCTGGAGCTGGTGTGCATTAAATGAAGGTAGGTGGGGGAGTGAAGGAGGGAGGGTAAGAAAGAGGAGAGGAGGAAGGCAAAGAAGGCAGCAGACTGAGCCAAGGATGAAAGTTCTGCCTCTCCTAAAAGTTGTTGAAAGAGAACGCGGCAGCACATCAAAGTGTCCTGGCAGAGAGCCACTCCAGCCCGCCGCTGTCCTTCACCCTCTCTAAGCCCATCGCTCCTCGCCGCTCGCTCCATCCCGCTCGGGTTTCATTGATCGTGACGAGTCCAGGGCACACACTCATCTCCTTCCTTGGACATTGCTGCTCAGCGGGAGATAGAAGGACATAATGCGAAGGTGTCAGAGTGTGTGTGTGTATGTGTGTGTGTGTGTGTGTGTTGGGGGGGCTAATGAAAACAGAATGAGATATTTGAGCAAAAATGACAAAGTGGAAAAACTGATGTTAGATGTGTTAGATGGATAAGAAAAAAACATAATGTTCCTTTGAAGATGTTCAGTCGCATAAAAAAAGTGGTCAAATTCCGTTCAGTACTAAGACTGCAGCAGCTACGAGAAAAACAGTGAGAGCTGGCACCTTCCAGTCAGAAGGTGCAGAGTTCAAATCCGACCTGGGTTCTTATATCTGGAGTTTACTGCCTCTGTTTTCGATACTTTTGTATAAGGAAAACCCAAACAATTCTGGTAAAGAGTTGGGTCCAAATAATTGTGTGTCCTGGTGGTTCTGATCTTTTCTCTTCTTCACCCCCCCCCCTTAAATAAGTCAAGTCTGGAAGCATCCATGACACCACAGTACAACCTTTGGTTCTCGATGGCAACCACCCAGGCAGACACTCAGTTCATCCACACCTCTCTAAAATAACCATCTATCTACCATTCTATCCTATTTTACTCATTCTTGCCTTATCAATCAATCAATCAATTTTATTTATATAGCGCCAAATCACAACAAACAGTTGCCCCAAGGCGCTTTATATTGTAAGGCAAGGCCATACAATAATTACGTAAAAACCCCAACGGTCAAAACGACCCCCTGTGAGCAAGCACTTGGCGACAGTGGGAAGGAAAAACTCCCTTTTAACAGGAAGAAACCTCCAGCAGAACCAGGCTCAGGGAGGGGCAGTCTTCTGCTGGGACTGGTTGGGGCTGAGGGAGAGAACCAGGAAAAAGACATGCTGTGGAGGGGAGCAGAGATCAATCATTAATGATTAAATGCAGAGTGGTGCATACAGAGCAAAAAGAGAAAGAAACACTCAGTGCATCATGGGAACCCCCCAGCAGTCTAAGTCTATAGCAGCATAACTAAGGGATGGTTCAGGGTCACCCGATCCAGCCCTAACTATAAGCTTTTAGCAAAAAGGAAAGTTTTAAGCCTAATCTTAAAAGTAGAGAGAGTGTCTCCCTGACATCACTATGACATCACAAAGCTGCAATGTTATTAAAAAATACTGAATTCTGCTTGTCCTACGTAAGTATGCGCTCTCTGAATGGACCTTCTACTTTTGACAGCAGAAACATTTTGTAATAACTTCAGAATTACGCCTGAAAGTCTTTGCTTGAATCTGATCCCACTGTGGATCCAGGGTCAAGTGGGTTCAGCTAGGCCAAGAGTAAACCGCTGCAGGCTGCAAGTGGTCCAGAACTGACTATTTCCAAACCCAACAATTTGTGGCCAGCTACTACCTCACAGTACCAACCATTTTCACCCACAGCACTGCAGTTCACATTTTCTCTATAGTCTGAAAAACTGTTGAACATCTGGTCTATTTTCTCATCTTGTATCTAAACAATGCATTTGCATGAATTTATGAGAAGTCTTTGCACAACTGGCTGACCAGATGTAAATATTTAGAAACTAAAGTTGCTAAATTCTATATATTTGTAATGCTCAAAGTGAAATACAAGGTCTGTCTTCCTCCCATAAAGCAAAGAACGAACTCTGTCAAACATTTACAGCACCCAAGAAGAACCGAGTCTACACGGGGAGTGATGGATGCAAGAGGGTCAGAAATCACACGGCACACCCACTGGCAGAGGGAGAGAGAGAGAGAGAGAGAGAGAGAGAGAGAGAGAGAGAGAGAGAGAGAGAAGATGAGTGAGGTTTGGAGGAGTTGTATGTTCTTATGCAGCACTCACAGCTGAAGATGCCTGGTGGAGGGTGCTGGGTGACCACGGGGCAGTTCTCCTCATCGCTGTTGTCCCCACAGTTATTCAGCTGGTTGCAGATCAGAGAACCCAGACGCAAACAGTTCCCATTGCTGCAGTGGAATTTGCACTCTGTGAAAGGAAACAGAAGAAAAGCTCAGCTCAGCTCATTCAAAGTGCTGATCTCTCTGAAGGTAGCGCTGAAAATAGTTCAAAATAGTTCGAAATAACGCTGAAAAGCACCTGTGGATATGAAGATGCTAAAGGTTACAGCGAATAGTTAAGCTAAGTATAACATCAATGAGGATGTGGTCACATTGTTTAGGAGAGAATTCCCCGGCAACAGCAAAACAGTGTCAAGAGACCCTGAAGTCCTTCAGACAAAGAAAAAACAATTTGAGCAAGCGGGGAAAGAGGCATTAATACGAGGTCTATTAGATAAGAAACCGACACTTTTATTTATTTTTTTTAACTATATGGATTTGAATGACGTGCGATTACACCAATCATGCTTGAACCCTCGTGCGCATGCGTGAGTTTTTTTACGCGTGTCGGTGACGTCATTTCCCTGTGGGCAGGCCTTGAGTGAGATGTGGTCCAGCCCTCTCGGCTGAATTCCTTTGTTTCACACGCTGCTCGAGACGGCGCGCGTTGCTTTATCAAAATTTTTTCTGGACCTGTGAGGAATATCCGAGTGGACACTATTCCAGAAATTAAGCTGGTTTTCGGTGAAAAGTTTAACGGCTGATGAGAGATTATGGGGTGTTTCTGTCGGTGTAAGGACTTCCCACAGAGCGGGACGTCACGCAGCGCTTCCAGGCACCGTCGTCGGCCTGTTTCGACCTGAAAACATCCTAATTTAAGGCTTAATTCACCCAGGACGTCATGAGAGAACAGAGAAGATTCAGAAGAGGCCGGCATGAGGACTTTATGCGGACATTCCACTGTTTAAGGACATTTTTTAATGAAAGACGTGCGCGCAAATTCGCCGAGTCGTCACGGAAAGGACTCGGCGAATCTGTGTGCGCCGCGACAGGAAAAACACCTCCGTGTTGAAAACCATTTGTAAAATTCAGGCGGCTTTTGATGGCTTTCAACAAGTGAGTAACTGAGAAATTGTTTAACAGCTTGGGCATGTTCCAACTTGCCCGTTAAGGTTTCCAATGGAGGTGGTTTTCCTGTTGCGACCCCCCGCGGTCGGGTCCAGCCCGACATGCGACTCTGCCCGCACGTTCTTTCATTACAAAATGTCCGTTAACAATGGAATGTCCGAATAAACTCCTCATGCCGACTTCTTCTGAAAGTTCTCTGCTCTCTGACGACTTACTGGGTCAACAGAGCCTGAAATGTGGAAGTTTTCAACTTGAAACAGCGAGACGACGCCGCCTCGAAGCGCAGATCGCCGTCAGGCACCGTGGGCCGTCCTTACGTGACACTACCAGACCAAAATCTCTCATCAGCCGTTAAAAATTTTACCGAAAACCAGCTGAATTTATCGAATGGTGTCCACTCAGTTGTGCCTTACAGTTTTGAAAAAATTTTGATCAAACAAACAAAAAATCGACGAGAGGGTGGGCCACTCCTCACTCAAAGACTGCCCACAGGCGAATGACGTAACCGACAGGCGTGAAAAAACTCTCGCATGCCCACGAGGGTTCAAGCATGTCTGATGTAATCACACGTGATTTAAATCCATATGGTTTTTGAAAAAAATAATAAGGTCGGATACTTTTCTAATAGACCTCGTAAAACAAGCAGCAGTTTTTCAGCTTTAAACTGAAAAGTGTGCAAACTATCACAATCACTCACTCATCTGCAACCGCTTACTCCAGTTAAGGGTCACGGGGGAGCAGGAGCCTATCCCAGCAGTCATAGGGCGTGAGGCGTGCAGCCAGAGACGGCTGAAACGTGCATAAATAGTTAAAGTAGTTGATCAAATGTTCTTGCTGCTATTGTTTCTAATGAAAACGCTGCTTTTCCTCCCACACATGGACGAGTCACATTCATCTGAACTTTAGTTACTGATCCATCCAGATATCATCAATGTTTGTGCAAGACGTCAAGAAGACGACCAGATGACAAGAAGTTGGCCGACAATCAAATGGAACATTGATGATATGGGAACTACACAAACGTTGAGGAACTGTCAAAACAAAGCAAAACAGAATACAGATGAATTGAGGTTGTTATCAGGATTCCTTCACATTTTTCAACAGTTTTAAAATTCTGATGACGCGCCAGCTACAGGAACGAAGCTGAACAACAGTTAAACGATGTCTCTGAAAATCAGCGTAGGTACAGATTTCTTGTTTCATTTTGGCTTTGGTGCCCTTCATTAGTGCCATGTGTCCGGGGCAGCCAGAGCACCCAGAGGAAACCCACACAAACACGGAGAGAACACGCAAACTTCACACAGAAAGGCCACAGATGGGAATCGATCCTACAACCTTCTTGCTGTGAGGCAACAGTGCTAACACTAATATTTTTGTCTGTAGCCAGCCTCCCAAAAAACCTTTAAAAAAGTTAGATAAAGGGTATTTAACACTTTTTCTGCAGTATGAGGTCTATTAGAAAAGTATCCGACCTTATTTTTTTCAAAAACCATATGGATTTGAATTACGTGTGACTGCGTCAGACAAGCTTGAACCCTCGTGCACATGCGTGAGTTTTTCCACGCCTGTCGGTTCAGTCATTCGCCTGTGAGCAGGCTTTGAGTGAGGAGTGGTCCAGCCCCCTCGTCGGATTTTCATTGTCAGGAAATGGCGGAATGATTTGGGCTTTTTTTCTATCAGAATTTTTTCAGAAGCTGTTAGAGACTGGCAGCTGGAAACCATTAGAAAAATTTATCTGGCTCTCGGTGAAAATGTTACAGGCTTGGTAGAGAATAAGGAGTGTTACTGTCGCTTTAAGGACGGCCCCCAGCGGCTGTGGGGCGCGCCGCGCTCAGAAGCCGCCATCGACAGGCTGAATCAATCAATCAATTTTTTTTATATAGCGCCAAATCACAACAAACAGTTGCCCCAAGGCGCTTTATATTGTAAGGCAAGGCCATACAATAATTATGTAAAACCCCAACGGTCAAAACGACCCCCTGTGAGCAAGCACTTGGCTACAGTGGGAAGGAAAAACTCCCTTTTAACAGGAAGAAACCTCCAGCAGAACCAGGCTCAGGGAGGGGCAGTCTTCTGCTGGGACTGGTTGGGGCTGAGGGAGAGAACCAGGAAAAAGACATGCTGTGGAGGGGAGCAGAGATCGATCACTAATGATTAAATGCAGAGTGGTGCATACAGAGCAAAAAGAGAAAGAAACAGTGCATCATGGGAACCCCCCAGCAGTCTACGTCTATAGCAGCATAACTAAGGGATGGTTCAGGGTCACCTGATCCAGCCCTAACTATAAGCTTTAGCAAAAAGGAAAGTTTTAAGCCTAATCTTAAAAGTAGAGAGGGTGTCTGTCTCCCTGATCTGAATTGGGAGCTGGTTCCACAGGAGAGGAGCCTGAAAGCTGAAGGCTCTGCCTCCCATTCTACTCTTACAAACCCTAGGAACTACAAGTAAGCCTGCAGTCTGAGAGCGAAGCGCTCTATTGGGGTGATATGGTACTACGAGGTCCCTAAGATAAGATGGGACCTGATTATTCAAAACCTTATAAGTAAGAAGAAGAATTTTAAATTCTATTCTAGAATTAACAGGAAGCCAATGAAGAGAGGCCAATATAGGTGAGATATGCTCTCTCCTTCTAGTCCCCGTCAGTACTCTAGCTGCAGCATTTTGAATTAACTGAAGGCTTTTTAGGGAACTTTTAGGACAACCTGATAATAATGAATTACAATAGTCCAGCCTAGAGGAAATAAATGCATGAATTAGTTTTTCAGCATCACTCTGAGACAAGACCTTTCTGATTTTAGAGATATTGCGTAAATGCAAAAAAGCAGTCCTACATATTTGTTTAATATGCGCTTTGAATGACATATCCTGATCAAAAATGACTCCAAGATTTCTCACAGTATTACTAGAGGTCAGGGTAATGCCATCCAGAGTAAGGATCTGGTTAGACACCATGTTTCTAAGATTTGTGGGGCCAAGTACAATAACTTCAGTTTTATCTGAGTTTAAAAGCAGGAAATTAGAGGTCATCCATGTCTTTATGTCTGTAAGACAATCCTGCAGTTTAGCTAATTGGTGTGTGTCCTCTGGCTTCATGGATAGATAAAGCTGGGTATCATCTGCGTAACAATGAAAATTTAAGCAATACCGTCTAATAATACTGCCTAAGGGAAGCATATATAAAGTGAATAAAATTGGTCCTAGCACAGAACCTTGTGGAACTCCATAATTAACTTTAGTCTGTGAAGAAGATTCCCCATTTACATGAACAAATTGTAATCTATTAGACAAATATGATTCAAACCACCGCAGCGCAGTGCCTTTAATACCTATGGCATGCTCTAATCTCTGTAATAAAATTTTATGGTCAACAGTATCAAAAGCAGCACTGAGGTCTAACAGAACAAGCACAGAGATGAGTCCACTGTCCAAGGCCATAAGAAGATCATTTGTAACCTTCACTAATGCTGTTTCTGTACTATGATGAATTCTAAAACCTGACTGAAACTCTTCAAATAGACCATTCCTCTGCAGATGATCAGTTAGCTGTTTTACAACTACCCTTTCAAGAATTTTTGAGAGAAAAGGAAGGTTGGAGATTGGCCTATAATTAGCTAAGATAGCTGGGTCAAGTGATGGCTTTTTAAGTAATGGTTTAATTACTGCCACCTTAAAAGCCTGTGGTACATAGCCAACTAACAAAGATAGATTGATCATATTTAAGATCGAAGCATTAAATAATGGTAGGGCTTCCTTGAGCAACCATTTCATTTCTAAACGGATGGCTGTCTGGACCCGTGACCATCGTGTGCAATTTCTCTGGTTATCACAAGAGCTGGACATCAACCATTTTCCGGCGGATTTCACTTTTAACAAGAGATTTTGTCATGGAAAGCCGAGCGGAGGCTTCGCGTGTCATGATGGATTCGCTACTGGAGCGAGACAAAACCACCTCCGTTTTGGCCTCACAGGACGGCTTTGAGATGGTGTTCAGACAGCTGTCGGTGGTTTTTCCATCGAGTGATTATCCGAGAAATTGTGGATGTGCCTGGACATGCCAGAACATGTCCCGTGAGGCTTCATCACGGCGTTGCTGTGCGCCATGCGGCACCGCCACGACGCGCGGAATTCCTCCGCACATCTGTCTCCATGTGCTGAAAAAGTGCTGATGTCCACGTCTTTTCACAATTCCTGTGCTAGTCAGACGACATCCCGGATAAAACACAGCATCCAGTTTGGAAATGAACGGCACATTCCACTGTTACAGGAGTTTTTGTCATGGAAAGAGGAGCGGAGGCTTTGCGCATCGCGGTGGTGCCGCATGGCGCACAGCAACGCCATGATGAAGCCTCACGGGACATGTTGTGGCATGTCCAGGCACATCCACAATTTCTCGGATAATCACTCGATGGAAAAACCACCGACAGCTGTCTGAACGCCATCTCAAAGCCGTCCTGTGAGACCAAAACGGAGGTGGTTTTGTCTCGCTCCAGTAGCGAATCCATCGTGACGCACGAAGCCTCCGCTCGGCTTTCCATGACAAAATCTCTTGTTAAAAGTGAAATCTGCGGGAAAATGGTTGATGTCCAGCTCTTGTGATAACCAGAGAAATGACACACGATGGTCACGGATCCAGACAGCCATCCGTTTAGAAATGAAATGGTCGTTCAGCCTGTCAATGGCGGCTTTGGAGCGCGGCGTGCCCCACTTTTCTAATAGACCTCGTAAATCCAACTATGTGAAAAATGGCATTTCTTTGTCTTTTTTAGGGTCCCTGGAAGGTCCACAGCAATTCAATAGCTGCGGTTACATGGACCACAAGTAATCTGATTGAAGAAGCAGATTGAACGATCAGATCAAAATCACGCCATGTAAACAGCTCCATCTGATTAAAATTATTCATAACCATCCCAAAGACATATCTTTATGTTCGGCTGCCTTTAGTAATGCTGGTATTTGGCTAGACTCTTTCTCTTTTATTGTTCTGTCTGAGTTATTTTCATTAGTTACTTCCTCCAAACCATCAACATGTCTATTAGACCCCATTCCTACCAGGCTGCTCAAGGAAGCCCTACCATTAGGTAATGCTTCGATCATAAATATGATCAATCTATCTTTATTAGTTCAATTCAATTCAATTCAATTTTTTTTTTATATAGCGCCAAATCACAACAAACAGCCGCCCCAAGGCGCTCCACACTGCAAGGCAAGGCCATACAATAATGATGTAAAACCCCAACGGTCAAAACGACCCCCTGTGAGCAAGCACTTGGCTACAGTGGGAAGGAAAAACTCCCTTTTAACAGGAAGAAACCTCCAGCAGAACCAGGCTCAGGGAGGGGCAGTCTTCTGCTGGGACTGGTTGGGGCTGAGGGAGAGAACCAGGAAAAAGACATGCTGTGGAGGGGAGCAGAGATCGATCACTAATGATTAAATGCAGAGTGGTGCATACAGAGCAAAAAGAGAAAGAAACAGTGCATCATGGGAACCCCCCAGCAGTCTACGTCTATAGCAGCATAACTAAGGGATGGTTCAGGGTCACCTGATCCAGCCCTAACTATAAGCTTTAGCAAAAAGGAAAGTTTTAAGCCTAATCTTAAAAGTAGAGAGGGTGTCTGTCTCCCTGATCTGAATTGGGAGCTGGTTCCACAGGAGAGGAGCCTGAAAGCTGAAGGCTCTGCCTCCCATTCTACTCTTACAAACCCTAGGAACTACAAGTAAGCCTGCAGTCTGAGAGCGAAGCGCTCTATTGGGGTGATATGGTACTACGAGGTCCCTAAGATAAGATGGGACCTGATTATTCAAAACCTTATAAGTAAGAAGAAGAATTTTAAATTCTATTCTAGAATTAACAGGAAGCCAATGAAGAGAGGCCAATATGGGTGAGATATGCTCTCTCCTTCTAGTCCCCGTCAGCACTCTAGCTGCAGCATTTTGAATTAACTGAAGGCTTTTTAGGGAACTTTTAGGACAACCTGATAATAATGAATTACAATAGTCCAGTCACTCTGAGACAAGACCTTTCTGATTTTAGAGATATTGCGTAAATGCAAAAAAGCAGTCCTACATATTTGTTTAATATGCGCTTTGAATGACATATCCTGATCAAAAATGACTCCAAGATTTCTCACAGTATTACTAGAGGTCAGGGTAATGCCATCCACAGCAAGGATCTGGTTAGACACCATGTTTCTAAGATTTGTGGGGCCAAGTACAATAACTTCAGTTTTATCTGAGTTTAAAAGCAGGAAATTAGAGGTCATCCATGTCTTTATGTCTGTAAGACAATCCTGCAGTTTAGCTAATTGGTGTGTGTCGTCTGGCTTCATGGATAGATAAAGCTGGGTATCATCTGCGTAACAATGAAAATTTAAGCAATACCGTCTAATAATACTGCCTAAGGGAAGCATATATAAAGTGAATAAAATTGGTCCTAGCACAGAACCTTGTGGAACTCCATAATTAACTTTAGTCTGTGAAGAAGATTCCCCATTTACATGAACAAATTGTAATCTATTAGACAAATATGATTCAAACCACCGCAGCGCAGTGCCTTTAATACCTATGGCATGCTCTAATCTCTGTAATAAAATTTTATGGTCAACAGTATCAAAAGCAGCACTGAGGTCTAACAGAACAAGCACAGAGATGAGTCCACTGTCTGAGGCCATAAGAAGATCATTTGTAACCTTCACTAATGCTGTTTCTGTACTATGATGAATTCTAAAACCTGACTGAAACTCTTCAAATAGACCATTCCTCTGCAGATGATCAGTTAGCTGTTTTACAACTACCCTTTCAAGAGGCACTGCGCTGCAGTGGTTTGAATCATATTTATCTAATAGATTACAATTTGTTCATGTAAATGGGGAGTCTTCTTCACAGACTATGGTTAATTATGGAGTTCCACAAGGTTCTGTGCTAGGACCAATTTTATTCACTTTATACATGCTTCCCTTAGGCAGTGTTATTAGAAAGCATTGCTTAAATTTTCATTGTTATGCAGATGATACCCAGCTTTATCTATCCATGAAGCCAGAGAACACACACCAATTAGTTAAACTGCAGGAATGTCTTTCAGACATAAAGACATGGATGACCTCTAATTTCCTGCTTTTAAATTCAGATAAAACTGAAGTTATTGTACTTGGCACCACAAATCTTAGAAACATGGTGTCTAACCAGATCCTTACTCTGGATGGCATTACCCTGACCTCCAGTAATACTGTGAGAAATCTTGGAGTCATTTTTGATCAGGATATGTCCTTCAATGCGCATATTAAGCAAATATGTAGGACTGCTTTTTTGCATTTGCAAAATATCTCTAAAATTAGAAAGGTCTTGTCTCAGAGTGATGCTGAGAAGCTAATTCATGCATTTATTTCTTCTAGGCTGGACTACTGTAATTCATTATTATCAGGTTGTCCTAAAAGTTCCCTGAAAAGCCTTCAGTTAATTCAAAATGCTGCAGCTAAAGTGCTGACAGGGACTAGAAGGAGAGAGCATATTTCACCCATATTGGCCTCTCTTCACTGGCTCCCTGTTAATTCCAGAATAGAATTTAAAATTCTTCTTCTTATTTATAAGGTTTTGAATAATCAGGTCCCATCTTATCTTAGGGACCTCTTAGGGCGCTGTCCCACTGGTATTTAGGAGGATTTGCGCATGAAATGAGAAGACAAAAGCTGAGCGTTCGCAACAAAGGTGGGCGGAAATGACAAATGTCACGGGGTGGATCAGCGAATACATGAGGAAGAAAAGCGGATATAACAGGGAACAGAAGCGAAGGTGACCGCGGAGGCGCCCCCATGAGGGGCACAGCGGCCGTGATGCACTCGCTTCATCCGTGCCCACTCTGTCTGCATGTGCGACATACCATTTGCGACCGTGATGTGGCCGTGTTGGGCACGCGTCATATCTGTTTTGCACGCCGTCCCGGTCCGCTGCCAAGCCGCGCCAACCCGTCGGTTGCGGATATCAGCGGATGACAGGGGATATGTGGCGCGTTGGTTGTGTATGTCCTGCGTACACAACACGGATGTGTTCGGATGGCGGCTGACTCATACAGGAATGTTACACGGTTATTGCGGTTGTTTGACGGATGTGGGCCACTTTTGTGCGCATTCCATCCGCAAATCATCCTAAACGCCAGTGGGACAGGGCCCTTAGTACCATATCACCCCAATAGAGCGCTTCGCTCTCAGACTGCAGGCTTACTTGTAGTTCCTAGGGTTTGTAAGAGTAGAATGGGAGGCAGAGCCTTCAGCTTTCAGGCTCCTCGTCTGTGGAACCAGCTCCCAATTCGGATTAGGGAGCCAGACACCCTCTCTACTTTTAAGATTAAGCTTAAAACTTTCCTTTTTGAAAAAGCTTATAGTTAGGGCTGGATCAGGTGACCCTGAACCATCCCTTAGTTATGCTGCTATAGACTTAGACTGCTGGGGGGTTTCCCATGATGCACCCAGTGTTTCTTTTTATTCACCTCTATTTGCTCTGTATGCACCACTCTAATTTTAATCATTGGTGATTGATCTCTGCTCTCTTCCACAGCATGTCTGTTTCCTGATTCTCTCCCCTCAGCCCCAACCAGTCCCAGCGGAAGACTGCCCCACCCTGAGCCTGGTTCTGCTGGAGGTTTCTTCCAGTTAAAAGGGAGTTTTTCTTTCCCACTGTCGCCAAGTGCTTGCTCATAGGGGGTCATTTTGACCGTTGGGGTTTTTATGTAATTATTGTATGGCTTTTGCCTTACAATATAAAGTGTCTTGGGGCAACTGTTTCTTGTGATTTAGCGCTATATAAATAAAATTGATTTGATTTGATATGATTTGATTTGATTCATCCAATCCGATTGAAATTATGATTGCATCAGAAGAGGTGGTGTAAGCCTGTTTCTAACCCGATCAGCAGTCTGTTAGGTCACATCACCACGTGATGCTTCCTCCTCTGTGTTCGGGAAAATGGTGGTAGCAAAAAACAGTTGGACTTTAGAAGAGACAATGCTTGTCCTCAACATATTATGTAAAAGAATTTAAAATCAGTGGAAAGGCTCAACAGATATAAAGTTCGCAACACAGACTTGTGTCCGAAGTCAGTAGGTCAGTTGAGCAAATTAAAAACCACTGGAAAGCAATGAAAAGGGCTTTCTACAAGGAGAAGCTTAAAACAAGCCGAAGTGGCGCGCAGCTCCAACCAGCTTCTGAATTATTATTATGAATTAATAGAGAAATAATTGGAGGACGACTGCTTTCCAAGGTGGACAATGGAGTAGATGTCGGTTTTCCACCAGAGGAAAGTTCTGTATTCTGTATTTCTTTGACCCTCCCAAACATGTTTTGGTTATTCTGAACATATTCAATACCTTGGAAAATCTATAGCTGCTGCTGTTTAGAAAATACAGCTGTATTCAAAGTAACACATGGGATGAAAAAGGGCATGGTCATTTTTGGGCTGTTTGTCCTGGATAGAGATTTTGGCACATATCTCAAGTTGTTCACTGGGATCATATTATGGGCACTTCTCACATAGTGCGAAGTTTGGATGGCGTTTGGACGAAAACAGCGAAACAGCGTGAAACAGTTCAAAATTAGCGCATGAAACATTGCACCGACGGGCAGGCATGCACGAACCCGGTGCAAGAGCTTGTGCATGCGCCATTGTCTTTCGAGCAGGAACAGTGCCAGGTGCACCACATCGCGCCGCTTACGTGATATAAATAAAAAAATAAAAACCAGCCGGTATGTGTGCAACCACATCGGGCTGCTTACATGGTATTAAAAAAAAACAAACAAAAAAAAACCAGGTGGTATGTGTGGAACCACATTGCGCCGCTTATGTGGAATAATAAAAGAAAAAAGAGAAAAACACACCACCCACTGGACACAAAATCACACCTTTTAAAACCTCTGATCCCCAGTCAGAGATTTTACCACTGAGCTACAGAGCTGTTCTTTGAAAGCTGCAGGAATCTGCCTCATATCAGGAAGGACATGGAAGTATTACAAAAAATAAAATAAAATCACACACCATATAAAAACACCGCATTTATCAAGCGAGCAATACAAATATGATCTGTCTGTTCCACTGGTGATGACCCATGGTCATGAATGAGAAGCAGTGTCAGCAGTGTGCTCTGATCATGTCCACAACTATTGGTCAGGTGCGTCCATTAGCCGCGCACGTGTTCTGCCTGACACGTGTGTCTTGTGGATAGCGCACCACAGCACAGACACCACGTCATGTGGAACAGAGCTCACGTGGGTGACGTGACAGTCAGATCGCCCGCTGCGTGTTCTGATCTGACGGTCCATTTCAACCTGGGGGGCTGTCAGTGTCCAGTCCATGTGCACACTTGCTTGCTGCAGCTCGTTGCCACCACGGCAATATATATATTTTTTTTTTATGTCCACGTAAATACGAGGGTAGGCTGAAAAGTTCTAAGGCTTCCCATGAAAGAGTAATGCATTAACTGCATTATAGTGAGCCTTAGAACTTTTCAGCCTACCCTCGTACAGCAATCAGACACATGCGCCTCACAGTGGACAGTTGTTAGTCCATGACTGTCCAAACACAGTAGGTGTTGTGTAGCTGGAATGTCCAGAATGACAGATCACAACAGCTGCTTCTGTCGGAAGCCACGTCTCCCGTGAATGGAGCGCACAAACCCACGTGTCAGTGTGTGTTTGCAAAGTCACTCTCGTGGGGAACTTAGACAAATTTCACAGCAGTACGACAGTGATTGTCTGCAGTCTGTTCTCGTGTGAAGAGTGTGACTGGTCACACATTTTGCGAGTGGTGTTAGGTGTTCGTGCGTGTCACCTGGAATTTGCCCGGCACCTGCCACGAGAGGGTGTGATGGGTTCACATAGTGAACATTTGTCTTTCAGGCGCTTGTGTGCGCAAATAGTTGCAGCAACAGGTGTACAAGGCGTTGGCAACAGGGATGACATTACACAGTGTACACGATTCCTGCGTCATGCGCACCAAGTGTGCACTTCGTCCAAACTTCACACTATGTGTGAAGGGGCCCTTAGTCTGGAACAGGTGAGTTAACCTCTCCTAAATGATGTGCACACGTCTCAGCTAGGTCCTCTACTAAGTCCATCACCAAACTAGCGAGCCACCTGACCACCCCACCCAAATTCCCACCTGCCACATCTCCACACTCAGAATAATTAAAATAACAGTGAAAACTGACTACAGCCCACACAACATGTAGAAACTGAATATAAGAAACTGGCCCTGATGTTTAGTTTCTTCCAATTGTTCCTGGCAGTATGTTATTGTGCTGACAAAAAGAGTCGACTTTAGCCCTTGGTTTTATGTTCTTGACATCAGAGTAATGTCAGTTTAAGAAGTAATGCCAAGCTCTGATGTAAGTGAATAAAAGTTTTTAGCACTATATTTCATTTTTATCCAGATTGTTGTGCTCCTGCCAATTTTATTATTTTATATATGGAAGAAAGTTGTATTCACTTTCATAAAAAAAGGAGAAAATATGTTTGTCAGATTTTTTTTAAATTTTATTTTGTTAATGAAGATGACCATTTCAGAGAGGAAAGTGATTGGACGTGTATTTCTGCAATGCCATCGTTGTCCTGCTACCACCGGACGGCTCTGCATCGAGACTTGTGATCCAGGCTGAAGAAAGATGCCATCAAAGTGACCAGCGTTCTCCAACCAGTTGTTGCTTGCGCTATTCCTCTCATTCTGACAGAAGTTATGAAGTGCACAGCAGGTTGTGATCACAGCTGGTGTAAAGGTGAAGTGAAAATCGTTTCTCTTCAGTATCACCCTCCACCTCGACTTCAAAATCCCCAAAGTGGTTTCTACTGATACATAGAGTGAGCTGAGGTTCACATGAACAGATTTCTCCTCTGGGGTCAGATGTGGAGAATTTATGTAGCCTTTCAGCAACCAGTACAGTGGATCTGCAGGGTCACCAATGATTTGTAGTTGTACATCATCTTCCTCAGTGTTTTTCACACCCTAAAACAGAAAATGGTTATGGTTTTAAAATTTAGATGTTTAATGAGTCATTATATTCTTAAGAATAAATCAGGGAAAAAAGCACAGGGTGTAGTGGATATGACATTTTCTCTTAAGAAAAGCTTGAATGGCAGGAGATGAGCTCTCAAAAAAGTCTGAATGGCACAAAACATTGGCATCGTGGGCATTTCTAGGCATTTTGCAACTGATGTTCCAAAATCTAAAAGCAAACAACTTGTTTTAGTTGAGTAAATTAAATAGGAACAGTAAAAAGTCCTCACTCACAAGGTTTGTTTTATTTATTCATGAAACTGCTTTATTGTCATATTTTGAAATAGTTCATTGTTTAAAATAAATCTTGTGAGATTTCATAGTGGGCTCAACCTAAAAGCCACAGAAAAAAATGAGCAGAGTCATAAAAGTGGTAGATGTGATGTTACTGATTGTGGGTCACCGAAAACGACAGATGTTCAGAAATAACCTACCTGTATGTGGCTGTGTGTCCCGTCAATTAGTCCCATTATTTGAGGATTCATTTTCATTTGGCACGTACATCAGCTGTTTAATCCTTCAGTCTTTTCATTCCGGTTTTACAAAACATGTACATTATGTAACCGTGCTCTGTGCCACACCGTGTAAAAACACATTCCGCCGCGCTCGTCTCTTTCTGAACAAGTCCTGAAGAAGAAGCATGTTCCTCTGATGCTGCAGTTTCAAAAGAAATGCACAAAAAAGAACAGTAATCTCAATTACTCCAGCTAACAAATCCATTGTTTATATGGATGGACTTCCAGGTACAAGTCAATATTACATCATTTGTGTATCTCACAAACGGCAGACGTCACAATGCAAAGTATTATGGGATTGCTCTACTGAGCGAATCAGATGGTAATCACGGTGCATATAAACACGAACAGCAAGAGGATCACTTTATGGCACATTCATGTAACCAGGACAATCTGATCCACCAATCGGAAAGAATTCAATCAGATCAACAATAAAATGCCCATGACCAGACAGTACCCTAAGGACTGTCTGTACCAAATTTCATCGAATGGTTTTTCAGAAGTTCATCGGGCCACGTACCATATGAGAATCTTGTCACCCTGCTGGATGTAACTGCCATCCGTGAGCGTGTGACCGCCACGCAAAGCATTTATCAGTTTAATTATTTTATTATTATTTACAGTGCTTTTTCCCGTGCCCACAGTCTGGGGTATTTCCACATCCTCTTTTCACACAAAAACAGCATATTATAGCAGTATAATAGCACCACACAGCCAAAGCACTTCGTTCACAATTATGTCATTTCAGTGAGATACCAACAGAATGTGTCTCTCATTCACATGTGTTGTTGAAAATTTGTGTCTCCAACTATTCTTCAACAGTCGCAGCCCAGTGAGATAGTACCCTTACCAAAGAGCCATTTTGAGGTTGTCCTACATCCACATATCAAGTTTGGTAGAAATCCGCCAAAGGTCTTGGAAGGAGAAGGCCAACAACAACAGACAGACAGGAATGACCTTGACCACAGTGATTGACCTTTGGAAAATTTGACTTTGCTGAAGAAATTCCAGAAGACATCTCCATCTGGCTCAAGGATGGTGCAGATTTTTGACTACAGTCACACTGAACTTTAGCAAAAATAAACCCTTTAAGGGCAATTCTGGGGTCCATTATCATCCACATACCAAGTTAGGTGGAAATTGGCCAAAGGAACTGGAAGAAGGAAAACAAACACACATACTACATACAGACAAACAAACAGACAAACACACATTACAGACAGGCAAACACACAGACAAACACTGCTCAAATTATAGTATGATTTGATTTAATTTGAACTTTAACGAATGATGATGATGACTACATGACATTAATTTTATTAATGTACTTTCAACAGTTAACTTTCTGGCAAAGCTGGATTGGAATGTTAACTCGTCTGAAAACATCCAAAGCTGTTTGAGATACGAAAACAACATGAGCCAGACATTAACCCCACAGCAGGGTCTGGTGGTTTTTCTATGATTTCCACTCTTCTGGACAGAGACCTCTGATGTTGTGTATGGAATCGGTTGGCACCACTCTTCCACTTTTGGGGTTATAGCTCCTAGTGCTCCTATTGTCACTAGGACCACTTTGGACTTTACTTTCTATGTCTTCTCCAGTTGCTCCTTCAGCCCTTGGTACTTCTCTATTTTCTCATGCTCCTTCTTTCTGATGTTGCTGTCAGCAGGGATTGCCACATCCATCACAACTGCAGTTTTCTTTTCCTTGTCAACCACCTCTATGTCTGGTTGGTTGGCCAGCAGCTGCTTGTCTGTTTGGGATTTTAAGTCCCACAGGACCTCAGCCCTGTCATTCTCAACCACCTTTGGTGGCATCTCCCATTGGGACTTGGGGACTTCTACTCCGTATGCGGCACAGATGTTCCTGTACATGATTTCTGGCACTTGGTTGTACCGCTCAGTGTTCAATGTCCCAGCTTGTGTCATGCATTCTGCTACTATGTGCTGGACTGTCTTTAGGACACATTTGCACACTCTCCAACTTAGGTACTGTTGGCTGTTGTCGACTCCTGCCTCTATGGATCTGGTACTCGGGGCTTGCCCTTGTGCTGCCATGATCAAAGTCTGTATGCTTTCCTTTAGGCCAGCATTTTCTAACCACTGGTAGGTCTTCTTGATGTCAGCCACTTTTTCTATCTGTCGATGGTACATCCCATGGATGGGCTTGGTTTTCTATGATATCGTCTCCTGTTACTTATCACTGTCTGTCTTCAGCTGTCTGAGGCGTTCTTGTAGCAGTTGATCTTTGGGGGCCATCTTTCTGATGTCCTTTAGGCATGGATACTCCTCATCTCATCCTGGATTGTGGCTCTGATACTCACTAATCCTCGCCCTCTCTCCTTGCGTTGATCACAGAACCTCAGGGTACTGGACTTTGGGTGGAAACCTCCATGTATTTTGAGTTTTCATGTCTTGACATCAATGGCATCTATCTCCTCCTGTGGCCAAATTATCATCCCAGCTGGGTATCTGATGACAGGTAGGGCGTATGTATTGATGGCTCAGATCTTATTGTATGACCGCAATCCTACCTTCTGGCAACTCCACCCCCTCAGTCCGGATCACCGCCCCTCTCTTTGCTACCATTCAGCCACACATCCAATCCAAATGACATCTCGATATCCTCACTCTAGATCCTGATGAGATGAATCAGTGAGTCAATGTCACTCTTGGCATACTACTTGATGCCATCCATGTAGAGGAGGTGGCTGATGGCCACTCCACTCCTTAATCAATAGTCACCCAAACTGGCTAACAGAGGGTCCTGTCCTGTGTTAGCCAGTCTGGGTGAATACCTGCTGTTAATAGTCCACCCATTTGTACTGCCAGGTGCACATGGTGTGTGGTTCGCTTCTTCAGCCAGAAGGTGTGGATCATATCAGGCCCTGGTGCTGTCCAGTTCTTCATTCTTGAGACTTGTTGTTGAATGTCTGCCTTCGTGATGCTGGCTGGTTCTTGTTCTGTGAGGTGGATGTGGCGTGGTTGAATGCTGGAGGAAAATACTGGAGGAAGATTTGCACTCATCAGCCCGGAAGCTGCACAGTAAAACCACAAGTGTTAATTTTACACTGGCAGTGTTAATTTTACACTGGTGATTTTACTGTGTGCGCATGGGAGGTATTTGGACATTCCAGCATGACAACAATCAAAAAATCAAGGCGAAGTTGACCTGTCATTGTTTACAGCAGAATAAAGTGATGATTCTGGAGTGGCCATCTCACTCTCCTGACCTCAATATCATTGAGCCACTCTGGGGAGATCTCAAACATGCAGTTCATGCAAGACAGCCCAGGAATTTACAGGAAGTGGAGGCTTTTTGTCAAGAAGAATGGGCAGCTTTACCATCCGAGAAAATAAAGAGCCTCGTCCACAACCACCACAAAAGACTCCAAGCTGTCACTGATGTTAAAGGTGACATTACACGGTATTATACTCCCGTCACACTAGAGGTCGAATACCGTCCGAATGAAAATTCAACCCACATTCCAGAGGTGTCGTGGTGCATTTGAGGACATTGGACAGCAGTCTGAGAGCAGTGTAAACAGTTGGCCAACTTCCTGTGGCTGCCCCAAATGTTTTGTACATGGGCAAAACAGTAAAGGTGCAGTCAAGGTGGAAATATACGAGGTCTGTCAATAAAGTAACAGACCTTTTTATTTTTTTTTAAACTATATGGATTTGATTCATATGTTTTTACGTCAGACAAGCTTGAACTCTCGTGCGCATGCGTGAGTTTTTCCACGCCTGTCGGTGACGTCATTCGCCTGTGAGCACGCCTTGTGGAAGGAGTGGTCTCGCCCCCTCGTCGGATTTTCATTGTCTGGAAATGGCGGAATGATTTGGACTTTTTCCCATCAGAATTTTTTCAGAAGCTGTTAGAGACTGGCACCTGGAAGCCATTTGAAAAATTTATCTGGCTTTCGGTGAACATTTTACGGGCTAGGAGGCGGGACCACTCCTTCCACCAGGTGTGCTCACATGCGAATGACGTCACCGACAGGCGTGGAAAACCCACGCATGTGCATGAGGGTTCAAGCTTGTCTGACGTAAAAACATATGAATCAAATCCATATAGTTTAAAAAAAAATAAAAAGGTCCGTTACTATTGACAGACCTCGTATTGTACAGAAGTCGAGGTGGACTCTACCTGCAATCTGACTGCGTTCTACATATTCACACAGCATTAAAACAGTATTCGACACAGTCTGATCACGTTAGAGGGAAAGTCACCATGATCAGGCACGTCTAATCCTGCAGGCATGTCCCAGACTGCATGCATTTCATCCCGTTCAGGGTGCGCAGGGGAAATATTGTAATGTGCAAAGTCTGTGGACAGCAGTCAGTTTATTCAGTAGACGTGAACATCGTGCAGTCATACCACTATGAGTCCATATGCATCACCCAGCCGTGGATCAGTGCACGCTGCTGAATGGCATGTGACAGTTGTAATACACATCATATGACAGATATATTGTCAGTCCACCTCATGATTTTGAAGTTCTACCTGTAATATTATGTTATCGTGGCTGTAATATATACACAGTTGTATGCAAAAGTTTGGTCCCCGGGATAATTTTCATGATTTTCCTTTATAAATCATTGGTTGTCTGGATCAGGAAATTCAGTTAAATATATCATATAGCAGACAAACATACTGATATTTGAGAAGTGAAATGAAGTTTCTCGTATTTACAGAAAGTGTGCAATAATTATTTAAACAAAATTAGGTAGGTGCATACATTTGGGCACCCTTGTCATTTTATTAATTTGAATACATTTAGCACTAATTACTGGAACACTCGGGCATCTTTTCTGGATGCCCCCTGGACGCCTAGCTGGAGAGGTGTTCCGGGCATGTCCCATTGGGAGGAGGCCCCAGGGAAGACCCAGGACACGCTGGAGGGACTACATCTCTCGGCTGGCTTGGGAACGCCTTGGGGTTCCCCCGGAGGAGCTGGGGGAGGTGTGTGTGGATCGGGAGGTCTGGGCGGCTTTGCTTGAGCTGCTGCCCCCACGACCCGACTCCGGATAAAGCGGAAGAAAATGGATGGATGGATGGATGGATACTGGAACACAAAATTGGTTTGGTAACCTCACTGACCCTTGACCTCCTTACACAGGTGAATCCAATCATGAGAAAGGGTATTTAAGGTGGCCATCTGCAAATGTTTCCCCTCTTTGCATCTCTTCTAATGAGTGGCAACATGGGAGCCTATAAACAACTCTCAAATGACCTGAAAACAAAGATTGTTCAACATCATGGTTTAGGGGAAGGATACAAAAAGCTATCTCAGAGATTTCAGATGTCAGTTTCCACTGTGAGGAACATAGTGAGGAAATGGAAGACCACAGGCACAGTACTAGTTAAGGCCTGAAGTGGCAGGCCAAGAAAAATCTCAGATACGCTGAAGTGAAGGATGGTGAGAACAGTCATAGTCAACCCACAGTCCTGCTCCAAAGACCTACAACATGATCTTGCTGCAGATAGTGTCTCTGTGCATCGTTCAACTATACAGCACACTTTGCACAAAGATGCTGTATGATGCTGTAATGATGCTGTATGATGATGATGATGCTGTAAAAGGGACTGATGAAACTAAAATTTGAGTTATTTGGACATAACAAGGGGCATTATGTATGGCTGAAAAAGAAAACAGCATTCCAAGAAAAACGCTTGCTACCTACAGTAAAATTTGGAGGTGGTTCCATCATGCTGTGAGGCTGTGTGGCCAGTGCAGGTACTGGGAATCTTGTTAAAGTTGAGGGTCACATGGATTCCAGTCAATATCAGCAGATTCTTGAGAACAATGTTCATGAATCAGTGACAAAGTTGAAGTTGCGCCGGGGCTGGATCTTTCAACAAGACAATGACCCTAAACACTGCTCAAAATCTACTAAAGCATTCATGTGGAGGAACAAGTACAATGTTTGGGAATGGCCATCTCAGTCCCCATACCTGAAAATTATTGAAAATCTGTGGTGTGATATTAAGCGGGCTCTTCATGCTCAGAAACCAACAAACCTGGGATGTTTTGTAAAGAAGAATGGTCCAAAATACCTTCAACCAGAATCCAGACTCTCATTGGAAGCTATAGGAAGCATTTGGAGGCTGTTACTTCTGCAAAAGGAGGATCTACTAAATATTGATGTATTTTTTTCTGTTGGGGGACCCAAATTTATCCACCTGCCTAATTTTGTTTAAAGAATTATTGCACACTTGCACACTTCTCATTTCACTTCTCAAATATCACTGTGTTTGTCTGCTATGTGATATATTTAACTGAAATTGCTGATCCAAACAACCAATGATTTATAAAGGAAAATCATGGAAATCATCAGGGGTGCCCAAACCTTTACATACAACTGTGTGTGTGTACACACACACACACACACACACATACACACACACACATGCACAGACACACACACATACATATATATATTTTAATTCCTTCAGAGACTGTTGTGTGTATCATTCCAGTAAATGGCTCTATGCCTGTGAAAGTCTGGTAAGTTAAATCGGTGTGGGTAAATCCCCAAAGGATTCCACACTCTGGAATCAGTGAACTGTGACACTTTTAGACAGCAAACACAACAGTCAAATTACAGGAAGTGAAATAAAAATATCAGAGTTTTGACAATTGTTGCTTCCATGCAGTGATTACACCAAAATACATAAATATCTAAATGGTCACGTATGCCCACGCACACTGTCTGGTGTGGCAGCAACGGTAGTGCGTTCAGGTACACAGTGAAATGTTTAAGTGTGGACAACAAAACGCTCAGGTGCAGGCTGTCAGCTGCACGTCTGGTGATCCTCGTAACAGAAAGCGTAAGGTCACCTGAAATGGGTTTGTTTGTTGTTTTTTTGGTCATCAAACACAAAGCAGAGTTAATGTGTTGAGTTGACACAGAAACGAGGTCAGACTAAAACTACAAACACAAACAGCTTTTCAAATGAGCCTTTGATGTTCCACAGCACCAAAATGTAATGTGCTTCTGTTTGTTTTTTTATAAAATATTCATATGATTACCTCATATGATTACCCCATATGATTACTAATAATGTTAAATCTAATTATCATTTATTCTAGATAGAGTGAATAATCACGCTGAATTTGAATTATAAGATCTGAAAATACCAACAACAAAGTGTTTGATGCTTTGGAAAACACAGCCATGTGCTGACAACACGTGCACCCGGACCGAAAAATAAAAACCAGGCTCAGCACAGGAGAGAGAATAAACAGTTAGATAGTGATACTTTACTCACAGAAAGAAAAAAAACAAAAACAAGTACAGACACTGCTCAACAGTGCGCTAACAGAACTGGCTGTGGTGGTGTAAATATACATAAATTTTATTTACTTACTACATAAATGTCTGTTAATTCACAAGCATAACACACTATTATAAACAACAGAAATGTGGTGAAAAACTACAAAACTACAATCATCCTTCTGTCAAACAAAGTACAAATGCAAAAAAAAATGGTAAAACTTTCATGCAGAATAACGTAAATATTTACGACAGCTGCAGCACTTACTTCAGCGCAACTGTTCTGTGTCACATGCTAGGCTGCACACATGATCAAACTGCTAACACACTGCTCACTTTATTTTCTTTAAGATAAAATGGTCGTTAGGGTTAATTTGTTAAATAAAATTAAAAAAACTAAGAATTTTGGGCTCCATATCTACAATTATAAATAAGTAATGTTTATAAGTGAAGCATAAATAAGTATTGAAAAATGATTAATAAACTAAGGGTTATCCCCATTATCCGTCATGTGCAGCTGTCATTGTTGCTTGGCAACAAGGGGTAGGGCTAGGATAAGGTAATGACCCCATCACAAAATAAGCAAGTAAATAAGAGTTACAAGTAAAAAAAAAACAACAACAAAAAAACATATCATGATCCAACAAACCCACTGTTACACATTTTGAAATTCTGGGACTTGGTTGATTATATTGCGATACAGACCATGTACTCTTGCTTCAATATGTCCAGGCAGGGCTGTGCGCTTAGCTTTTTCACTAGGAGCACAGGTGCTCCTAAATGAAAAAATTTAGGAGCACAGACAAAAATTTAGGAGCACTGTGAAATTTCTTGATACAATTTTATTATTAACGCAAAGACAAATACTGTACAGAGAGTACTTTTTCTACACACACATGCACATTTTATATGATTCTATTGTTGTATTTATTTCATTGTTTTTTACAAGTACTTCCTTTTCTATCGTTATTTACATCATTGCTTTTGTCCATTTCATTACTTTTTGCTGTGTATTTCTTGTATTATTTTAAACCCTCACACACACATAACATCCCCGTCCCACTTTTTATACTCAGGTCACCTGCTAAGCTTAGCTACATTCAACCAACGGTCCACAGCACACACTCTCACACACACACACTCTTGTCGATTTGTACAGATGTGGGAATGGTTTTCTCTATGGGATATATATATTGTGGGAGTTACGTTCTAAAAATAGCCCGCGACAGGCGAAATCCGCGAAGTGGCCAGCGTTATTTTTTACAATTATTATAGACGTTTTAAAGCTGTAAAACCCCTCACTACACACTTTATACACTTTTCTCAATCAGGCATGAACATTTTCTCACTTTTCTCTCGTGTGTAAACACTCGCAAAGTTCAAACCTGAGTAGAAAAATCCCGGCCCCCCCACTCCCCAATTCAAGGGGGTACCTATGCTTGTTCCCCATGTTGAAAATATACCCCCTATCTAGGGAAAACCTTCAGACAATCACCCCCCTATCATGGGCTTTTTTGCATGATATTTTTTTTATAATTTTATTTTTTACTGGGGTCTGATGAAAACCTACCCTCTTTTTCGAAAATCTCGGGAGATGGTTTGAAAATAGGGCTGCCACAAACGACTATTTTGATAGTCGACTAGTCAACGATTATTTTTGCGACTAGTCGACTAGTCGGATCATACAGAATTTCCTAAATTAAGGTCTGCAGCATTTTCAGAGAAACGTCGGGATGAAAACATGAACATTTCTAAATCAGTGACTATTTCTTAGACTTCATTTACATCAATCATTCAGAAATACAAACAGTGTGGTACTTTATAGTAAATCTGTGTCAGGTAGGCAGTTCTCAAAAACTAAATGTCCATGCTGGAAGGAGACAAGTGATCTTCATATCTTCATTTTACTTATAGTCCCAACTTTTTCTGATTTGTGGTTGTTTCTGTTGCATTTCTGAAATGACAGAACTGCTTTAAAGAAAAGTGTGAACATTTTATTGTGTTTTAAAACTTTGTGGCGCAAATGCAAACACCAAACTCTTATAAAGAGGAACAAATACCTGGACATGTGCAGGAAAACTGATATAAACTGAACAGAACAATGCAGGCTGATTTGACTCCCCATATTTTTTGTATAAATAAATCAGAATAAAATAAGAGGTGACTCACTTTGAAATGAATAAAACATATAGCTGCAGCTTATAATAACTTTGGAAAATAACAAAAATCAGCAGCTTGTATTTTTATTCTGACTCCAGTTCATTTAGTGTGATGAAGTCATTTATTTCTCCTCATCGCTTAAGATTGAACAAATAAATACCTTTGGAAAATAGCAGCTGTTAAAGTTCAGAGTTCTCACCTGCTTTTTGTGATCTGAACATCACTGCAGCAAGGTTTTATTTTTTATCCAGTGTTTGCGTAATTTTTCCTCAGTTCATTCATATATTCTCATTTTTTAAGGATGTTTTTAAGGATATTTGACTGTTTATTTCATCTCATGATCTCATAAATTCAGTATACGACGCGCACATGGTGTGAACAGGACGGTGCCGTCAGAAAAACATCGGTAGAGAAAGAGCAGAGAAAAGAAAAGTAAAGTAGTTTTTTTTGTTGTTGTTTTTTTATGTTCACTCGGGTTAAAATCCTCTCTCTGCTCCGCGTTCGCTGTGTCACGTGCAATGATGGTTCTCAGAAGAATGTAAAGCCTCTGTCCCACCGAGTGAAGAAGGAGTGAAGAAGGAGCCACGCACCCTGTTTTTTTGTTTCGTGAGCTATCGTGGCAGTATAGTGGCTCAGAGTGGCTCTTAGAGGCATTATCTTCAGTTAACAAGGCTCCTCTCTGTGCGTGACACTAATTTCAAGATGTTCAAAATTTAGCAACAACAGCGTGGCGCAGTTTGCGTTCGAGTTTGTGTACTGCGACGGCTTAGAGGCATTTGCGTGGTGATTACGAGTCTGCTAAAAGCCCATTATCCGTGTGCCTGGCAGTTACGCAGGACCTGAGAGGCTATTTTTGGAACAGCTCTTGCACACACAATTCCACGTGCTCTGTGCGCTGAGCTCTATATAAATAATGTAATCATTTTCTGCCAAACCTTGGATGCTGAAAACACCTTTAATCACTTCTGGAATCACAGAGGACTGTTTCATCTGGATGCTTTTTTTTCCCTCTCTTTCCTGCTCCATGTGGAATATATTTTGAACAGCTTAAGGTAACTATTTTTAATGTTTTTATAGCTTGATAACATCACACTACACAGCACTGCGTGGCTCATACGTGGCTCATGTGTGGCTTAGCATGGCTGATACGAGCCATTCGAGGGTTTAATGACCTGTCGGTCGTGGCTTCTACGTGGCACGTGCGGGGTACAGCGAGGCAGCTTAGTAGTGGATACGTGTTAGATGAAAATGTGGGTCATTCTTTGAATAATCACTCCACACCCATGCGTGGCTCCTTCTTCAGCCTTCATTATTCGGTGGGACCCAGACTTAACGTCTCGTGCCTCCGTTCGCAGTCTGCAGCAAGTTGACTCCGCGCGCGCACGCGCACACACACACTCACACACACACACACACACAGCTCCTCCGGTAAACTGCGCATTTTAGACGGCTTTGAACAAGACGGCCACCATTTTAATCAGCCATCTTATCCAAGTTTCAACGTTCAAATGACGGCAGGACGGCTCGATAGGCCGCGAAAGGTGAACTGCGTTAGCGAGGGACCACTGGATTTATTTTAGGAGCAAAATGCGAATGAAAGGGTTGAAATACATTCTCGCACAAGTGCGCCCGTTTTATTTTTTTTCCTTGCACAATCAAATTTTAGGCGCAATATGCGAGCAAAACGCTCGCACTGTACACCCCTGCCAGGAACTGTTTAATATGAGGGAGTCCTGTTATCTTCTGAGAGGAACATTAGTATTTGACAGCTTAAAGATTCAAACTATTGTAAACAGTCATTGCGTCTGTGTGAAGGGTGTTAAAATCTGGAATAATTGTTTTGATAGTATTAAATTATCTGGTACTTTGGCTGGCTTAAAAAGCCTTTATAAAAACAATAAGATTACTTATAATAGCACGAGAAATTAGGTCAGTGCTTCTCAATTATTTTCTGTTACGCCCCCCCCCATGAAGAAGAAAACATTTTGTGCCCCCCGCCCCACTCTCCGCCGTGACTATAAATAGTATAATTTCTCCATAAAATTGCTATAAGTACACCTCTGCGTAACATTGTACCCTTATTAACTTTAAGGAAAAGAAAAAAAGAAAGAACTTTAGATCAACTTACAGCAAAGAATAACTTTATTAACATTGTTTTTAGTCTGTAACAGAAAAAATGGCATCACTTTGCTTGAAATTTAAAAAAAAAATCCTTAAACTATATACATTTTTTGACCAACTGCCATTTGATACTGAAAAACAAAATTAAATAAAATCAATAAATAATAATAAGTTCAAATTGATCAGAACAGTTACTCGGGAGCAGAATATATAAAACACTTTAACAGACAAAACAAACATGAATAAAAAAAAAAATTGTGCTGATTTTTTAATGAATATTTTTTGTGCTTTTTATTTTTTTATTAGTTTTTATTTTTGCAGCACTTGCGTCATCCAGCATGACAGAGACCATGTCTACTGCTGCTCAGCTCCTCTGCTACGGTGCTCACTGGTTTACTGAAGCAGCACTCAGAAAGTGGCTCAGAAAGTGGGATGACTGCTGGCAATATTTCACTGAAAACAACTCAAGCGGATTATCTGCGTGATTGGGGTGTAATGTCTTTAAGTGATGCCTTAATTTATTTGGCTTCATGCTGTCCGCTGCCAACATTTTAAGACAAAGCAGTCTTTCCTTGTCTCCCACCGTAGTGCACAAAAAAAACAAAACCCTACATATACATGCATACCCTACCTATTTACTGACAAACCACCTGTAGTTCGCTCTCCTTTTACAGCACAAGATTTCCTGGATTACTTTGAGAAGAACACAGAAGACATTAGGTTAAACATATCCCAGCATGCCTTAACCCAGCCACTACACCCTGCTATTGAGGTGGGCACCATTACTGAGGTATTACCTAGTTTTACAGAATTTGAGAGTATCTCTCTAGGCATGCTGACAAAACTTGTAACATCAACAAAAAGAACAACCTGTTGATTTGATCCTATACCAACTATACTATTTAAGGACACTCTGGCCCACTCTTGGGCTGACTGTGCTGGAAATTATTAATCTTTCTTTAATTTCTGGATCTGTTCGGAAATGTTTCAAATCTGCAGTGATTAAACCATTACTTAAGAAACCTAATCTTGACCCTAGTGTTGTGTGGGCCGCTGAAGAGGAGGTACTGCTGGCCCACCACCACCAGTCGGCGCCCTGCTTGGAGTGCGGGCTTCAAGCATGAGAAGGCGCCGAGACAGAGAGTGACAGCTGTCACTCATTTACACCAGCTGTCACCAATCACCTGCATCCCTACAAAAGCCGGATTATTACTCCACCTCCTCGCCGAGAAATCAACTACCGTGTAAGGTAATTCTCTGCTGTGATCAAGTGTTAACTAATTGTTCTGTGTGCAGCCGTATTCCTGAGGAGTCAGTGTTTTTGGATTGGCGTGCAGTGAGAGTCTGCGACGTCTTCGCCTCTCACTCCATCCAAGGAGCCACTGTCAGGAGCTGCACGGGTGACTTTGTATCGGAGGTGGAGGTTTTCCCTCCTCGAAGATCTGTAGGTGAAGGATTACTGGGTGTGTGGATACACACTCACCATTAACTGTTTTTCATCTTCTGCCAGCAGTACCAGGGTCTGCAACAGAAGTCGGTGACCACCTGGGGACTCAGGACTTGGCGGCTCCGGTGTTCTTCAGGCCGTTGGTGGTGGAAGCTGTGTGGGTCCCGGCTCTCCGATCGCCAGAGGTCTCCTATCTTCGAGCCTGCCCGCACGCCACCTTGTGTTTAATTGGCATTATCTTTGTCTGTATCCAGTTCTGCATTTCACAACATTAAATTGTTACTCTTTGTCTTATCCATTGTCCGTTCACTTGCGCCCCCTGTTGCGGGTCCGTGTTACGACACCTTCCCAACACCTAGTGTATTGAAAAACTATCGGCCGATATCAAAACTATCATTTTGCTCTAAAATTCTGGAAAAAGTGGTGTCATGGCAGCTCGTGGCCTATCTTACTGAGAATAATCTCTTTGAGCCATTGCAGTCTGCTTTTAGAAAATACTATCATTCCAGAGACGGCTCTCAATAAAGTGGTGAATGATCTTCTGCTTGCAATGGATTCGGACACCACTATGGTTCTTGTGTTGTTAGATCTCAGTGCTGCATTTGATACTGTGGATCATCATAGTCTACTTGATAGGCTGGAAAATCATTTTGGGATTACTGGGAGTGCCCTTGCATGGTTGAAGTCTTACTTGACCATTCGTTCTCACTGTGTTTTGTACAGTAACACTACCTCTAACCTTAGTGACATGAAATTTGGGGTTCCAAAGGGGTCCGTCTTAGGCCACCTGCTTTTCTTTCTTTATATAGCACCCCTTGGGCACATATTGTGGCCCTTTGGGATTACCTTTCACTGCTATGCTGATGATACTCTATTATACATGCCGATAACTGCTGGTAATCTTATCCACATAAAATCCTTAGACGATTGCCTTGCATCAGTGAGAAGTTGGACTTCCTACTTTTAAACTCTGATAACACTGAAATGATGGTTCTTGGTCCAGTGAGACATCGGCATCAATTTGACCAGTTAACACTTAGCCTAGACTCGTGTGTCATACATCACACTGACAAAGTGAGGAACTTGGGATAATTTTTTTATCCTACATTTTGCTTTGACCTCCACATTAGAAATATTACGAGGTCTGCTTTCTTCCACCTGCGAAATATAGCGAAGATTCGTCCCATCCTGTCTATGGCTGATGCTGAGACCCTGATCGATGCGTTTATCTCTTCTCAATTGGACTACTGCAATGTTCTATTTTCTGGTTTACTGCAGTCCAGCATTTGGACTCTCCAATTGGTTCAAAATGCTACAACCAGACTTTTGACACACAGCAGAAAGTTCGACCACATTACACCCATTTTGGCATCTCTTCACTGGCTTTCGGTCCCAGTGTGATCAGATTTTATGGTTCTGCTACTCGTCTATAAAACTGTTCACAGAGTGGAAACTCCCTACCTAGCTGACCTAATTAAACCTTACGTACCGGCCCGGGCTTTGCATTCTCAGGGTGCAGAACTACTTTGTGTCCCTAGGGTGAATAAGAAGTCTATGGGTCATAGAGCTTTCTCTTATCGTGCCTCTGTTCTGTGGAATGATCTCCCTGTGTCAATAAAACAGTCAGATTCTATGGAGACGTTCAAGTCCAGAATTAAGACGCACTTATTTCCCCTTTCGTATGGCTAGCATACTGGCATAGTATAGTTCTATGCTTTTTACTCTTTTAATTCATTAGGAAATGGAGCGTGCCGCAGCCTCAACTTTACCTAAATTCTGGGTCTTTTAGTGAAGCTTAGAGCTAGTGGCCAGTGACCACCTTAGTATTTTCTGTTTTTCTTGTTGTTTAATGATGACATATTATACTGTATTTCTTGTCTTTTTTTCTTGCTGTTTAAGGTGCAGCTCCATCCAGAGATGGGTGTGGTATTTGTGCCGAAGACCCTCCTGTCCTGTGCACCAACAGCATTTCCTGTATATTCGTTTTGTGAACTGTTCTGTAATTTATCTCTGTAGCATGGCCCAAGCAGAGGGTCACCCCTTTGAGTCTGGTCTGCTTGAGGTTTCTTCCTCAGAGGGAGTTTTTTCCTTACCACTGCTGCTCTGGGGTCAGTAAGGTTAGATCTTACTTGTGAGAAGCACCTTGAGGCAACTCTGTTGTGATTTGGCACTACATAAATAAAAAATATATTGAAAAAAATTGAAATTGATTGTGGAACAAGATACGCTTTCATTTAACATAAGTTTTCACTAATGATTCCCAGAAAAGAAATTGGAAGTAGATCGGCTAAAAAAAAAAATTAAAAAAAGAGATGTGATACTACACAATACTCATCCTGTCATTTGGTTAGCACTTGATAATCGGTATAAGTCATAAAGCTCACTGAGGATGTGAACCACCTAACAACTGTGAGCATATCTTTGACCTGACTTGATTTACTTCAGGTCAAAAATACTTGAAGAGATTTAGACTCAATTAGAAATACACAGGAACCATCTGTTGACATATATCTGGCATATGCTAAGAGACAGCTAAAGCTACGACGTGCTTTAAATTAAAATGCAAATCAAGTGAAACTACACTGCCATGGCTAAATAATGAATTTAAAAAACTAATGAAGATGCGGGGTATGGCTTTAAAGAAATCATTAAGCTCCAAACTTACCACTGACTTATTAACTTATAAAAGTTTAAGAAATACAGTGGTAGAGGAATTACGTAAGGCAAAAGCATCTTATTATACTCAACTGATAGGCAATGCAAGGGGGAATAATAGCTTACTTTGGAAATATTTAAATAGTCTAACTAATAAAACAGATAAACACAAAGGAATTGGGAAACTTTCTATAGATGACAAGAATATTACTGCTAGTGCCACTATGGCAAACAAATTTAATTCTTATTTTGTACAGTCAGTTGAAAAAATAACTAAAGATTTTGCACCTATTGAACATGTTAATTATCCTGTCCAGATGTCTCCCGCAGAATATTTTTTAATATTTTAGTCGATGAGATAAAGGTTGCACAAATCATCGTGAAATTGTCAAATTCAAAATCGAACGATATTTATAATATTCATACAGTGATGTCTTGGTTAAACATATCTGGTGACAGGCTCGAAGGGTTGGACGCAAATGCAATACACAGAAGGACAGCTCAGTGGTGAAACAACATTTACTGAATTAACAGGCTGGGGGTTGGTACATGGATAGGCAGTCCAAACAAAGCAATAGGATCAAAAACATCAGGCAAAGAGCGTGGTCAAAAATACAAGCAGGTAGTCGACAAAAAAAAAAAAAAAAAAATGATGAGGCAAACACAGCAAGGCAGAAATATAAATACTGAGCTGGTAAGAAGGCACAAGGCGCATTGAACTGGCAAAGGACAGAGTCAAACCATGAAGCTTATAAAGTACCCAAGTGATTAACAGTAACTCAGAACAGGTGTGTTGAGAACCTCCCAGAACCGGGCGTGGCCAGACAGAAGGTGACACCCACCACCAAGAACCAAGAGAAAAAACACAAGCAACAACAGAACAGAGTAAACCCAAACAGAAAGATAGAAAAAAAAAAGAGACAGACAGGACACAAAAACCACCCCAACAGCCAGAAGCCTGACAGTACTCCCTCTTCAAGGGCCAACCCCCGACGGCCCAGGAGCAGGGGGTGAGAGGCATGGAAGTCACGAATAAGATCGCGGTCCAGAATAAAATGTGAGGGAACCCAAGACCGCTCCTCGGGGCCACAACCCTCCCAGTCCACCAAATACTGCAGACCATGACACCGCCGCCGGGAACCCAGAAGGCGATGTACAGAGAAGACGGGACCCCCACCCACAAACCAGGCAGCGGGGGAATGGCCAGCGGACACAACGGGCTGGATCGGTTTTATGCATCACACAAACAGAACACGTATTCACATATTCTTTCACATCAGATAACATTTTTGACCACCAGAACCTTTGTGATAGAATATACATTGTTCTCTGAGTGCTAGGAAAGCACAACCTGTTTATTTGATCCTATACCAACAAAACTGTTTAAGGACCTGTGGCCCACTCTTGGGCCGACTGTGCTGGAAATTATTAATCTTTCTTTAACTTCTGGATCTGTTCCTAAATGTTTCAAACCTGCAGTGATTAAACCATTACTTAAGAAACCTAATCTTGACCCTAGTGTATTGAAAAACTATCGGCCGATATCAAATCTATAATTTTGCTCTAAAATTCTGGAAAAAGTGGTGTCACGGCAACTCGTAGACTATCTTACTGAGAATAATCTCTTTGAGCCACTGCAGTCTGTAATTCTGCAGTCTTGTAGTTCATTTTATTAATAAAGGGAGCGTGTCACGGCCTCAACTTTACCTAAATTCTGGGTCTTTTAGTGAAGCTTAGGGCTAGTGGCCAGTGATCACCTTAGTATTTCTTCTGTTTTTCTTGTTGATTAATGCTGGCAAATTATACAGTATTTTTGTCTTTCTGATGCCTGATTCTGTTTTTTTTTCTCTCAATTTAAGGTGCAGCTCCATCCAGAGATGGGAGTTGTATTTGTGTTGGCAACCCTCCTGTCCTGCACCAACAGCATTTCTTGTATATTCGTCCATGAATTGTTCTGTAATTTATGTTTGTTGCATGGCACAAGCAGAGGGTTACCCCCTTTGAGTCTGGTCTGCTTGAGGTTTCTTCCTCAGAGGGAGTTTTTCCTTACCACTGTTGCTCTGGGGGTTGGGAAGGTTAGACTTTACCTGTGTGAAGCGCCTTGAGGCAACTCTGTTGTGATTTGGCGCTATATAAATGAAAATAAATTGAAATTGAAAAAATAGAATAACACGAAAAACAGCTATCATGACCCCATCGAATGACTTCCCCCCTTAGTGAGGTCGGAACAAATAACTTGCCGGTAGGACAATCGGGGGGACAGGAGTATTTCCCTGGACAGACCGAACCTTCGATTCGATGCTCCAGGTTAGAGCAGATACAAAACATCTGTCGGCAGAATTGGCTCAGGAGCGGAATTAGAGTTGATGGAGTCATCTAACTGGGAGAGCGTGTCAGGCTTGCCATTCTTTGATCCCGGACGATATGATAACATGAAATTGAACCGGCTGAAGAAGATGGCCCACCTAGCCTGACGCATGTTTAAATGTCTGGTGGTACAGAGATACGCCAGATTCTTGTGGTCTGTCCAGACGAAAAAAGGCAACTGTGCCCCCTCCAACTAGTGTCGCCACTCCTCCAAGGCCACTTTTACCACCAGCAGTTCGCGATCACCGATGCCATAGTTGCGGTCGGCGGCAGTGAGTTTCTTCGATAGGAAGGCGCACGGGTGTAACTTGTTATCGCTGGACCCTGTTTGAGATAGCACTGCCCCAATACCAACATCAGATGCATCAACTTCAACCACAAACTCTTGGGCGGGGTCAGGAAGGAGCAACATGGGGGCCATTATAAAATGATTCTTTAGGTTCTGGAACGCTTCATCGCACTCCGGAGTCCATACAAATGGACGAAGCGAGGAAGTGATATTATGTCACGAGCTGCGATCGTGCTGAAATTGCGGATGAACCTGCGATAAAAGTTGGTGAAGCCCAAGAACCGTTGAATGTCCTTGCGACTTTTCAGAACCACCCAGTCGTGGACCACGGCTACTTTAGCTGGATCCATCTGTATTTGTCCCTCCGAAATCACAAAACCAAAGAAAGACACTGTGGAGCAATGGAATTCACATTTTTCAGCTTTGACATAGAGATTATTCTGTAATAGGGTCAATAGAATGGATCCTACTTGTTGAATGTGTATCTCTAGATTAGGGGAGTAAATTAATATGTCACTGAGGTAAACAAACACGCACTTGTTGAGATAGTCACATAACACGTCATTCACGAGATTCTGAAACACTGCAAGAGCATTAGTGAGACCAAAAGGCATTACCAGATACTCGTAATGACCCGTGGGAGTATTAAAGGCAGTTTTCCACTCATCCCCAGCGCGAATGCGAACCAAGTGATAAGCGTTACGTAAGTCCAATTTAGTAAAGGTTTTAGCTCCCTCCAAAAGTTTGAACGCGGTTGAGATAAGCGGCAAGGGATACCGGTTTTTCACTGTGATGTCATTAAGGCCTCGATAATCTATACAGGGGCGGAGTGTCTTGTCCTTCTTTTCTACAAAGAAGAATCCCGCCCCGGCGGGTGAGGATGAGGGACAGATTAACCCAGCTGGGAGTGATTCTTGAATCACATTCAGGGGCTGAAAGAGAAAATAATTTTCCCCGGGGAGGCGCTGCCCCTGGGAGAAGATCAATATTCTCGATGAGGAGGAAAGGATTTGGCTTTCACCTTACTAAATACATCAACTAGATCATGATAACATGTAGGTACCCCCTCAAGATCTGACTTAGGTAAACAAGAAGTTTGGACAGGTTTAGATAAACAGACATTAGTACAAGCTGGTCCCCAGGACTCTATCTTCCCAAGAGACCAGTCCAAACAGGGTTTGTGGCACTGCAGCCAGGGATGCCCCAGGATAACCTGGTGAGTCATTTTATCAAAGATAAGGAAACTAATGCTTTCTAAGTGATTATCGGTATTGTCATGCGAACTGATTGTGTCTGAAATATTATATGGCCCAGCGGGCTGCCATCCACCGCATGGACCACCAAAGTCCTTGAGAGCGGGTACAACTTAAGAGAAGATTGCATTAGATTAGAATCGGCACCTGAATCAATAAATACAGGGCAGACAAAAGTGGACGATTCAGACTTTAGTTCAGCATTTATCACATTCTGAGATGAAGAAATAATTGAGCTTTGACTCACCCGCACTACCGCTCTTGGCTGCACCGGGGCACCCCTGACCGGGCAATGTAAAAGCATATGACCTGGTTGACTACAGTAGTAACACAGTCCCTCCACATGGCGGCGTTCCTTCTCTCCATTGGTGAGACAGGCCCTCCCCACCTGCATGGGCTCCTCAGTGGAAATGGAGGGGAGGACGCTCTGATGACCAGAAGAAGGTGGCTGTTCTGGCATGGTACCGGGGTGATGGCGATCCCGATAAGGATGCTCCGACAGGCGACGATTGGTGCGGATGGCCAGGGCTATGAGGTCATCTAGGCCTTCAGGCAGATCCACCGTAATGAGCTGGCTCTTGTTGCTTTCGTTCAAACCCTGGAAAAACACGTCTTGGAGTGCTGCGGGGTTCCGCTCGCTCTTCACGGCCAAAATGCGGAAGACGCAAATGCAATATGCAGGAGCACAGCTCAGTGGTGAAACAATGTTTACTGAATTAACAGGCTGGGGTCGGTACACGGATAGGCAGTACAAACAAAGCAACAGGATCAAAAACACCAGGCAAAGAGAATGGTCAAAAATACAAGCAGGTAGTCGACAAAAAAACGATGAGGCAAACAAGGCAAGGCAGAAATACAAATACTGAGCTGGTAAGAAGGCACAAGGTGCATCGAACTGGCAAAGGGCAGAGTCACACCATGAAGCTTATAAAGCACCCAAGTAATTAACAGCAACTCAGAACAGGTGTTGAGAACCTCCCAGATCCGGGGCATGGCCAGACAGAAGGAGACACCCACAACCAAGAACCAAGAGAAAAAAGACAAGAAACAACAGGACAGAGTAAACCCAAGCAGAAAGATAGAAAAAAAGAGACAGACAGGACACAAAAACCACCCCAACACCCAGAAGCCTGATATCTGGTCAATCTATCTATAGAACCTCTAAATTTCCCTCAGACTGGAAAAGAGCAGTCGCTGTACTGATTTTTAAAGCAGGAGACCAGGACTGCATGTGCAATTACCGGCCCATATCAATTTTGCCTATACTACCAAAAGTGATTGAGAAAGTGGTAGTTGCACAATTGACTGACCATTTGAAAGCCAATCAGCTCTTCCATCCATAGCAGTTTGGTTTTAGATCTGGTTACTCAACTGAGATAGCAAATTGCTGTTTGGTTGAGAACGAGAAAAAGTCCTTGGATAGGGGTCAGGTGGTAGGAGCAGTATTTTTAGATCTTAAAAAGGCTTTCGAAATGGTCAGTCACAGCCTACTCTTATCTAAAATGCCTTCTTTTAACATCTCGGGGCAGTCGACTGGTTTGCATGTTACCTTCGGGACAGAGAACTGTGTGTTAAAGTAGCGCAAGATAAGTCCTCATTTTTAAATACTTGACAGCGCATACCACAGGGCTCTATACTGGAATCATTGCTGTTTGTTATCTTTAGAAATGATTTACCTGTAACCTGCAATGGTGCTAGTTGCCAACGCTACGCGGATGATGCAGTTTTTCATGCACCTGCTGAGTCACCAGAGCAGGCAGCAGAAATTTTGTCCGCATGTATGCTGAGGTGAACCAATGGCTGATTCAAAATCAGTTGGTGCTAAATTTAACTAAGACAGTTTCAATGTGTTTTTCAATTAGAAAACAAAATGTAGAACAAAGTTTTCAAATGCATTGTATTCAAATACATTGTATTTCAAATACATTGTATTTGAAAACTTGTATACAAATATACAATCTGTAACCAAATTTAAATATCTTGGGCTGGTCCTTGACCCCCAACTGAAATTTGATAAACATATTAAGAAAATTTCTAAAACCATACAAAGAAATCTTAACTGTTTTAAATTAATTAGATCTTACATTCCAAAACAGGCAGCACTCCTGTCCACGCATGCTAGGATATTCTCACATATATTATACTGCATGACAGTGTGGGCCCAGGCCACGCCTTCAGTCACGAAGCGCATTGCTTCACTGTACAATCAAACAATAAAAATTGTGGACAAAAAGCCAATTTGTTACCATCACTGTACTATGAGAAGTACAGACTGCTAAGTTTTGAAAGCTTTGGTAGTCTGTGCTTCCTCAAACTGTTGCTTAAATGTATTAATAATCAAGCACCCGAGCCACTCAGTTCATTTGTTCAGAGACCAAGCGGAGGAAGAGTCACCAGAGGTTCTATAAACAAGAATTGTAACATTCCACAGTGTAGGACTTAATTTGGTCAGTCTGCCTTATTTTTTAAAAGCATAAAGTTGTGGAACTCATTGCCGCCCGAGCTCAAGAATATATCTGAGTTTAGGATGATCACCTCCAGGCTCAAGTTTTGGCTTAAAAGTCACCAATGTTGCCCCCATGTGCAGACATAGCATTATGATTAAAAAAGTGAGTCAAGGAAGGATGAATGGAGGAGTGATTGTGCTAACCCACAGAAATTCAGTTCTTAAGTTTTTGTAAATTATGGATGTGTGTTGGAAGGTGTGGAATTGTAAGAAATTTTTACATGTGAGAAGATGGGTCGATGATCTAATGAAATGATGAATGAGGTTGTTTATTATTTATTTACATTTTAGAATTATGAATTATAGAAATTGTAGAATTATGAATCGTGTAATTTGTAGAAAGGCCCAACCAGGGACAAGAGTTGTGAATTACTTGAAGCTATAAACTCTTTGTGCATCGCATCAGTCGCAGACATTGCTCGATCTATGTTGACTGTATTGTACCTGTCAAATAAACAAATAAATGAAAATGAAAATGAAATGACAGAAGAGCAAACTATTTCTAATTTCACTCCGACTTTAACACCAGCACTTGTTTTTCTTTCAGGCACCTTTTATACTCATTTAGTTGTTGAGTAAAGTTGGAAAGTTTCCCTGACAAAGTGGACACTAATGGATCATCACAGACTCAATTATGGCTGTAATTAAGACTCACAAACGCTGCCGCAAATAACAAAGAGGTGGAACAGAGTTCATAACGGCGCTGCTTGAAATGCTGCATGCTTTCCCCATGGCAACGGCATTTAATGTTTCTCTGAGCACACTGAAATAGTTCCTCCCGTTTTCACAACAGCAGCCCGATGACAACTTTTGATCCAATTAAGGATGTTACACGATAAAACGTGTAGCTAATTATGTTACATTACAGCAAATGTTTCATTGTGGATTCAATTAACGACTGCAAAAAACAGACAGGAATCATCAAATAAATCAGTAAACCAACAGAAATCACAGATTACATGTCCAACTTACATGTAGATCCAGAAGTTGGACCCTTAGAATGGTGAAGATACGGCATTTGCCCGTGTTGATGGAAATGTGTAACAGCCTGTAGCTGATCCATAGAGCGTCAAAAATGGCTCGAAAGAATCCAGATCCACATCTGCATCCAGTTTTTAAAAGATGATCCGGCCAAAGTGACAGTCAGACTAAAACTAAAACAATGACTCAATTATTCAATCAACAGAAAATTGTTTCAAATTTTAATGACCGATTAAGATTTTTTGTTTGTTTGTTTTTTCTTTCTGCTTCTGACTGCTTACGCTTGACACAGTGGGTCATGGAGAGGTCCATGTTGGGATATGGCACAAATTTTACACCAGATGCCCCAGGTCTACATGGAGAAACATGCAATGCTCTCGGTGGACCTAAGCAGTCTCCCAGACAAGTATTTTCTGGAGTATAAGTCAAACCTTTTTCTTTTTCTTCAGCTCCTTAATTTGGGATTTTTGTATGTTGTTGTCATGTACTTTGTATTACTGTGATTTATTCTTTTATTACTGAAGTTTATTTTCTTGAGTGCTTTGATTCCTGGGAAAATCCAATAAAAATTATTATTATTATTATTATTGTATGTTATGCTTGCCAGGACAAACTTCATCCTTCCGGCAAACTTTCATATCGTAAAACTCAAGAACTGTAAAACTGTCAAAATCGAAATTTTAATTCATTAATACTGTGAGGTCAAAGCTCTACATGCCAAAAAATAAAAATCATGCACTTTTGCCATTTATTTTGACACTATTTTTACTTTTTCTTAAAACAGAATTTTGGTTTTCAAGTAGGAAATGTACCAGATGCCTTGAAATGCTCACATTGCCCATTAGATGGAAGTACAAGTTGCACTAGAGTATAACTTGCAGGGTCTCCCAAAACAGTAAAAAAAACAAACAAACAACAACAACAATAACAAAAAAAAAAAAAAAATTTATACTCCGGGAAATATAGTACTAATCAGAACAGAGTCTGCTGAGATCAGACGAGACCAGGTGTGCACAGAGGACAACGGTCAATGACATACTGTGTGCATGCATATATACCATCATATACACATCATCATATGTACACAATGGTAGAATTGTTTAAAATACTCTTAACCTACTCTAAGGAGGCAATCTTTGGTCTGCTCAATCAGATTTCAACCAAGAATAAAATTGTTAAATGATTCTTAATCTGGAGACTGAAATACAAATTTAACTGTTTTAAAATACTGAAAACGTGTTGTAAGCCAGATATTAGGTGAACTTTGCAACACAACTGAACAATACATGGAGAATGGGCAGGGGTGGCCTTGAACCTGGAACAAGTGCATGAACCTACTAGGGTACCCCCGCCCAAAATACCCCAGGGTCATAACACCTCGTTTATCCCAGTTTATTTACCCTTAACTAAGTTTAGCGTATTAGCTGTTGGGGGTTACAAATACAACTCATTTGAGCATCTGATTCTCCGCTCTGCTCAGGATATTACACATTGCCAAGGTCAGAAGAATAAAAATCAGTCGTATTGCTTTGTCACTGTATATAGGCCTCCTGGCCCATATTCTGAATTCTTAGATTAATTTGGTGCGTTCATCTCTAACTTGTCAACTAGTGTAGATAACATTCTGATCATTGGTGACTTTAACATTCATATAAATAAGCCTTCTGATCCCCTCTGCAAATCATTTATGGAAATTGTGGATGCATTAGGATTTCGGCAATGCATTCGGGTTTCAACGCACATTAGTGGAAATACCCTGGATCTGGTTCTCGCATGTGGTATTGCTGTCACGAATACTGACATCATGCCTCTTATATCAGTGGTGTCTGATCACTCATTTATTAGGTTTACAGTTTCGCTGCCATGTTTAGTGGAACAACAACCTTATATATCATTACGGTGATGCATCAACTCCTCAACTAAGACTGAACTCGGAGCTAGACTGCCTGATGTCTTAGCTTCACATTTGACAAATCCCCAGTCAGTAGACAGACCGATGGATAGTTACACTCCACATGATTGCACCACCTGTGTTAAAACCGCACTCCCCCAAATCACAGTCACCTTGGTTCAATGATTATCTGTGTAACCTCAAGCATAAAGCAAGAGGTCTAGAACGGAAATGGCGTCGTTCAAAATTAGAAGTATTTCACCTCGCGTGGCGTGATGCTATCTTAGACTATAAGCATGCATTATTGGCTACAAAGCAGACTTACTACTCTAATTTGATAAACAAAAACAAGCATAACTCAAAGTTCTTGTTCGACATGGTGGCAACACTTTTGCATGGACAACCACCTGTAGTTCGCTCTACTTTTACAGCACAAGATTTCCTGGATTACTTTGGGAAGAAAATAGAAGACATCAGGTTAAACATATCCCAGCATGCCTTAATCCAGTTACTACACCCTGCTATTGATCCGGGCGCCACTACTGAGGTATTACCTAGATTTAAAGAATTTGAGAGTATCTCACTACGCATGCTGACAAAACTCGTAATGTCAACAAAAAGCACAACCTGTTTATTTGATCCTATACCAACAAAACTGTTTAAGGACCTGTGGCCCACTCTTGGGCCGACTGTGCTGGAAATGATCAATCTTTCTTTAACTTCTGGATCTGTTCCTAAATGTTTCAAATCTGCAGTGATTAAACCATTACTTAAGAAACCTAATCTTGACCCTGGTGTATTGAAAAACTATCGGCCGATATCAAATCTATAATTTTTCTCTAAAATTCTGGAAAAAGTGGTGTCACGGCAGCTCGTAGACTATCTTACTGAGAATAATCTCTTTGAGCCACTGCAGTCTGCTTTTAGAAAATATCATTCCACAGAGACTGCTCTCACTAAAGTGGTGAATGATCTTCTGCTTACAATGGATTCGGACACCACTACGGTTCTGCTGCTGTTAGATCTCAGTGCTGCATTTGATACAGTGGATCATCATATTCTACTTGATAGGCTGGAAAATCATTTTGGGATTACTGGGAGTGTCCTTGTATGGCTGACGTCATACTTGACCAGTCGTTCTCACTGTGTTTTGTACAGTAACACTACCTCTAACCTTAGTGACATGAAATTTGGGGTTCCTTTCACTGCTATCAATCAATCAATCAATCAATCAATTTTTTTATATAGCGCCAAATCACAACAAACAGTTGCCCCAAGGCGCTTTATATTGTAAGGCAAGGCCATACAATAATTATGTAAAACCCCAACGGTCAAAACGACCCCCTGTGAGCAAGCACTTGGCTACAGTGGGAAGGAAAAACTCCCTTTTAACAGGAAGAAACCTCCAGCAGAACCAGGTTCAGGGAGGGGCAGTCTTCGGCTGGGACTGGTTGGGGCTGAGGGAGAGAACCAGGAAAAAGACATGCTGTGGAGGGGAGCAGAGATCGATCACTAATGATTAAATGCAGAGTGGTGCATACAGAGCAAAAAGAGAAAGAAACAGTGCATCATGGGAACCCCCCCAGCAGTCTACGTCTATAGCAGCATAACTAAGGGATGGTTCAGGGTCACCTGATCCAGCCCTAACTATAAGCTTTAGCAAAAAGGAAAGTTTTAAGCCTAATCTTAAAAGTAGAGAGGGTGTCTGTCTCCCTGATCTGAATTGGGAGCTGGTTCCACAGGAGAGGAGCCTGAAAGCTGAAGGCTCTGCCTCCCATTCTACTCTTACAACCCTAGGAACTACAAGTAAGCCTGCAGTCTGAGAGCGAAGCGCTCTATTGGGGTGATATGGTACTACGAGGTCCCTAAGATAAGATGGGACCTGATTATTCAAAACCTTATAAGTAGAAGAAGAATTTTAAATTCTATTCTAGAATTAACAGGAAGCCAATGAAGAGAGGCCAATATGGGTGAGATATGCTCTCTCCTTCTAGTCCCCGTCAGTACTCTAGCTGCAGCATTTTGAATTAACTGAAGGCTTTTTAGGGAACTTTAGGACAACCTGATAATAATGAATTACAATAGTCCAGCCTAGAGGAAATAAATGCATGAATTAGTTTTTCAGCATCACTCTGAGACAAGACCTTTCTGATTTTAGAGATATTGCGTAAATGCAAAAAAGCAGTCCTACATATTTGTTTAATATGCGCTTTGAATGACATATCCTGATCAAAAATGACTCTATGCAGATGATACTCAGTTACACATGCCGATAACTCCTGGTAATCTCGTTCACATAAACTCCTTAGAAGATTGCTTTGCAGCAGTGATAAGTTGGATGTCTAGAAACTTCCTACTTTTAAACAATGATAAGACTGAAATGATGGTTCTTGGTCCAGTGAGACATCGGCATCAATTTGACCAGTTAACGCTCAGTCTCGGCTCAGGTGTCATACATCACACTGACAAAGTGAGGAACCTTGGGGTAATTTTTGATCCTTCATTGTCCTTTGGCCTCCACATTAGAAATATTACTAGGACTGCTTTCGTCCACCTGCGAAATATAGCTAAGATTCGTCCCATCCTGTCTATGGCTGATGCTGAGACCCTGATCCATGCATTTATCTCTTCTAGATTGGACTACTGCAATGTTCTATTTTCTGGTTTACCGCAGTCTAGCATTAGGAGTCTCCAATTGGTTCAAAATGCTGCAGCCAGACTTTTGACACGAAGCAGAAAGTACAAGTACAGATTTTAAGGTTCTGCTACTAACCTATAAAATTATTCATGGACTGGCACCTCCCTACCTAGCTGACCTAATTAAACCTTACGTACCGGCCCTGGCTTTACGTTCTCAGGGTGCAGGACTTTGTGTCCCTAAGGTGAATAAGAAGTCTGGGGGTCACAGAGCTTTCTCTTATCATACCCCTTTTCTGTGGAATGATCTCCCTGCATCAATTAAACAGTCATTTATTAATTCTAATTATTTATTATATTATTATATTATTCATTATTCATATAATTCATTTATTAGTAACTGGAGCGGGCCACGGCCTCAACTTTTAGTGAAGTTTAGGGCTAGTGGCCAATCACCTTAGTATTTCTCTGTTTTTCTTGTTGTTTAATGCTGGCATATTATACAGTATTTTTTTGTCTTTCTGATGCCTGATTCTGTTTTTTCTCTCTGTTTAAGGTGCAGCTCCATCCAGAGATGGGAGATGTATTCGTGTTGGCGATCCTCCTGTCCTGTGCCCCAATAGCATTTCTTGTATATCCGTCCGTGAATTGTTCTGTGAATTATTCTGTAATTTATGTTTGTAGCATGGCCCAAGCAGAGGGTCACCCCACTGAGTCTGGTCTGCTTGAGGTTTCTTCCTCAGAGGGAGTTTTTCCTTACCACTGTTGCTCTGGGGGTTGGTAAGGTTAGACCTTACCTGTGTGAAGCGCTTTGAGGCAACTCTGTTGTGATTTGGCGCTATATAAATGAAAATAAATTGAAATTGAATTAACGCTCCATTTCATGCTCCAGACATATCAGGGGTTCAGAAAAATATGGCAAAGTTATGTCACTTTGAGACATAAACAAACAAAGCAATCCCATGATCCTCTCCTGCACGCTGTAGCGAAGATAGCAAAGTCTTGCCATGACAGAGGAGTGCCACAAAGCAGACAGTGCCTGAGACTAAGATAATTGCAATGATTTAACAAGGACTAGCAGTGACACATTCCGTGAAACGACACCTTCGCCATAACAACAAATCAGTTTCGACTCCCGTGTGCCAAACTTATCACTTAATCTGATTACGAAGGTCTAATCGCTCAGTGTAATCAAGCCACAGCCACGTTCGCCGCGCTCCACGCCAGGATTCTCCTCTTTTAAACATTTGTCCTTGGTGAGGTAGTACATGGAAGATGAAAGTAAAAAAACAATGTCTGGCAGGAAGAACCGAAGCAAACATTTTAATGAAATTCATCAGAGTGGAGCGGGGGGGTGTGCTCTGTTTTGCCACAGTTAATCAACACAAACATGTAGATGGCAGACACCTCATGGGCCTTATTTCCCCACACGAGTCCTTCTGATGCAGTGAGCGACCTAATGACACTGCACATTTTCTCCTCTTCCTCCCGTAATAAGAACAGCTTGTACTGCTCTTGTCTAGACGGCGGTGGGGGAGAAGAAGCCAGGCAGTGAGATCCAATTCAAAGAACAGACCAGCATGACCATTCTGTGGAAACTTGCTCCTTCCTCTGAGTGGCAATTAGTGCAGCCTGAGCGGCTCGGCCAGCCTCTCCACTCCGCGCCGTCTTTCATTTTGTCTCGTCTATTACTGTGATTGTCTCGCCTCTCCTGCTGCCCCTTTAAGACTCATCTGTGGCTCTTCTCCTCCATCTTTCTGCTCCTTCTGATACTTTTGACAGAGCTGTTCTGTGTGGCAAATGTACTTCATCACTTGGTGGTGCTCTTTGGAAATAATAGATGTCACAGAAGAAGACATCCTTTCCCAATAAGACACACACAGGCCCGGTGCAATCACAAGCTTTAGTGCTGAAGCTGCGATTTCTTTTTCTGTGACGTTAAATCCACTCGTCCAGCGTACAAATAGGCCTGTCGCTATGGAAATGCAAAGCAGAGAAACAAACCTGCCCCTTTCTAAATACATTGAATAATTAGATACTGAAGAACAATTTGGTAAAATGTTCAATGAAGTAAAACTGGTTCAATTTACAGCATCTGACAAACAAACATCTCAAACCAAAGTTTGGAACTGTACACAAGATGATGCACAGAGCTGCTGTCAGGACATGGACACACAACTTAAGTTAAACATCTGTTTGAGGAAATCTGATCAGATTTTGGATAATGGATTGGATCAGTTCTTGAAAATGAGTTGTTCAAAACCAAAAACGGATTCTGAGATCAAATTAAATTGCGTAATCCAATCTTGTCTTTAATCTGGATCAAATCCTCAGTTTGTGTTGTGCAAATAATTTTAGTAGGTTTGGGATAACTTTGATCCAAATAAAATCAGGACTATTTTGATCCCAGCGGTTTGGTGGATTTCAGGAACAAAATGTGATTTGAATTAAATTCTAAGTGGGCACATAAATAACATTTATCATCCAGTAGATACACATTTATTTATTGATATTATTTCAACTGATTCTCAAACCATACAGTTGAAATTATAGACTAATTCACACTACTGGCCTATATAACCTCTGTGCACAACACAGGTAGAACCATGGACTCAAAAGGCTCTAATTTGATTTGATTTTATTAAACCTCCAATGGAGACATAAAAACACATGATAAAAGCATTACAAAACAACATGATAACAAAATAGAGATAATCTGGACTAGAATGGAGACAAAAGATTATTGACCATTGATATATCGTGACTCGTAAACAAAAAATACTTGACACTGTCCGAGATACCACACTCTGGTCTCAAATGTAATGTACGTTTACATACACCTTTGTAGGAGTTCTCACAGAGTATAATATACTATGAGTGTATAATATGAGTTTGGGACTCCAGCGAAGGCGGTCGCATCTCCTCCTCTCTCCTCTCCCCTCTATCTCTACTTCAACCTTCAAAGTCCCTACTTCACCAGAATGTGAATTCAAATCAAATCAAATCAAATCAATTTTATTTATATAGCGCCAAATCACAACAGTCGCCCCAAAGCACTTTATATTGTAAGGCAAAAGCCATACAATAATTACAAAACGACCCCCTATGAGCAAGCACTTGGCGACAGTGGGAAGGAAAAACTCCCTTTTAACAGGAAGAAACCTCCAGCAGAACCAGGCTCAAGGAGGGGCAGTCTTCTGCTGGGACTGGTTGGGGCTGAGGGAGAGAATCAGGAAACAGACATGCTGTGGAAGAGAGCAGAGATCAGTCACCAATGATTAAAAGCAGAGTGGTGCATACAGAGCAAAAAGAGAAAGAAACACTCAGTGCATCATGGGAAACCCCCCAGCAGTCTAAGTCTATAGCAGCATAACTAAGGGATGGTTCAGGGTCACCTGATCCAGCCCTAACTATAAGCTTTTTCAAAAAGTAAAGTTTTAAGCTTAATCTTAAAAGTAGAGAAGGTGTCTGTCTCCCTAATCCGAATTGGGAGCTGAAGGCTCTGCCTCACATTCTACTCTTACAAACCCTAGGAACTACAAGTAAGCCTGCAGTCTGAGAGCGAAGTGCTCTATTGGGTGATATGGTACTAAGAGGTCCCTAAGATAAGATGGGACCTGATTATTCAAAACCTTATAAGTAAGAACAAGAATTTTAAATTCTATTCTGGAATTAACAGGGAGCCAATGAAGAGAGGCCAATATGGGTGAAATATGCTCTCTCCTTCTAGTCCCTGTCAGCACTCTAGCTGCAGCATTTTGAAGTAACTGAAGGCTTTTCAGGGAACTTTTAGGACAACCTGATAATAATGAATTACAGAAGTCCAGCCTAGAAGAAATAAATGCATGAATTAGCTTTTCAGCATCACTCCGAGACAAGACCTTTCTAATTTTAGAGATATTGCGCAAATGCGAAAAAGCAGTCCTACATATTTGCCTAATATGCGCATTGAAGGACATATCCTGATCAAAAATGACTCCAAGATTGATCACAGTATTACTGGAGGTCAGGGTTATGCCATCCAGAGTAAGGATCTGGTTAGACACCATGTTTCTAAGATTTGTGGGGCCAAGTACAATAACTTCAGTTTTATCTGAATTTAAAAGCAGGAAATTAGAGGTCATCCATGTCTTTATTTCTGAAAGCCATTCCTGCAGTTTAACTAATTGGTGTGTGTCCTCTGGCTTCATGGATAGATAAAGCTGGGTATCATCTGCGTAACAATGAAAATTTAAGCAATGCTTTCTAATAACACTGCCTAAGGGAAGCATGTATAAAGTGAATAAAATTGGTCCTAGCACAGAACCTTGTGGAACTCCATAATTATTAGATAAATATGATTCAAACCACTGCAGCGCAGTGCCTTTAATACCTATGGCAACAGTATCAAAAGCTGCACTGAGGTCTAACAGGACAAGCACAGAGATGAGTCCACTGTCTGAGGCCATAAGAAGATCATTTGTAACCCTCACTAATGCTGTTTCTCTACTATGATGAATTCTGAAACCTGACTGAAACTCTTCAAATAGACCATTCCTCTGCAGATGATCAGTTAGCTGTTTTACAACTACCCTTTCAAGAATTTTGGAGAGAAAAGGAAGGTTGGAGATTGGCCTACAATTAGCTAAGATAGCTGGGTCAAGTGATGGCTTTTTAAGTAATGGTTTAATTACTGCCACCTTAAAAGCCTGTGGTACATAGCCAACTAATAAAGATAGACTGATCATATTTAAGATCGAAGCATTAACTAATGGTAGGGCTTCCTTAAGCAGCCTGGTAGGAATGGGGTCTAATAGACATGTTGATGGTTTGGAGGAAGTAACTAATGAAAATAACTCAGACAGAACAATCGGAGAGAAACAGTCTAGCCAAATACCAGCATTATTGAAGGCAGCTGAACATAAAGATATGTCTTTGGGATGGTTATGAATAATTTTTTCTCTAATAGTTAAAATTTTATTTGCAAAGAAAGTCATGAAGTCATTACTAGTTAAAGTTAAAGGAATACTCGGCTCAATAGAGCTCTGACTCTTTGTCAGCCTGGCTACAGTGCTGAAAAGAAACCTGGGGTTGTTCTTATTTTCTTCAATTAGTGACGAATAGTAAGATGTCCTAGCTTTACGGAGGGCTTTTTTTTATAGAGCAACAGACTCTTTTTCCAGGCTAAATGAAGATCTTCTAAATTAGTGAGACGCCATTTCCTCTCCAGCTTACGGGTTATCTGCTTTAAGCTGCGAGTTTGTGGGTTATATACCAAAGAGTCAAGCATTTCTGATTTAAGGCTCTCTTTTTCAGAGGAGCTACAGCATCCAAAGTTGTGCTCAATGAGGATGTAAAGCTATTGACGAGATAATCTATCTCACTCACAGAGTTTAGGTAGCTACTCTGCACTGTGTTGGTATATGGCATTAAAGAACATTACAAAGAAGGAATCATATCCTTAAACCTAGCTACAGTGAAAGCTACAGTGCTTTCAGAAAGACTTCTACTGTAATGAAACTTATTCCCCACTGCTGGGTAGTCCATTAAAGTAAATGTTATTAAGAAATGATCAGACAACAGGGGGTTTTCAGGGAATACTGTTAAGTCTTCAATTTCTATGCCATATGTCAGAACAAGATCTAAAGTGCGGTTAAAATGGTGGGTGGGCTCATTTACAATTTGAGCAAAGCCAACTGAATCTAATAATAGATTAAATGCAGTGTTGAGGCTGTCATTCTCAGCATCTATGTGGATGTAAAAATCACCCACTATATTTATCTTATCTGAGCTAAGCACTAAGTCAGACAAATGGTCTGAAAATTCACAGAGAAACTCACAGTAATGACCAGGTGGACGATAGATAATAACAAATAAAACTGGTTTTTGAGACTTCCAATTTGGATGGACAAGACTAAGAGTCAAGCTTTCAAATGAATTAAAACTCTGTCTGGGTCTTTGATTAATTAATAAGCTGGAGTGGAAGATTGCTGCTAATCCTCCTCCTCGACCCGAGCTTCGAGCATTCTGACAGTTAGTGTGACTCGGGGGTGTTGACTCATTTAAACTAACATAATCATCTTGCTGTAATTAGGTTTCTGTAAGGCAGAATAAATCAATATGTTGATCAATTATTATATCATTTAACAGGGACTTAGAAGAGAGAGACCTAATGTTTAATAGACCACATTTAACTGTTTTAGTCTGTGTGCAGTTGAAGGTGCTATATTATTTTTTCTTTTTGAATTTTTATGCTTATATAGATTTTTACTGGTTATTGGTGGTCTAGGAGCAGGCACCGTCTCTATGGGGATGGGGTATTGGGGGGATGGCAGGGGGAGAGAAGCTGCAGAGAGATGTGTAAGACTACAACTCTGCTTCCTGGTCCCAACCCTGGATAGTCACGATTTGGAGGGTTTAATAAAATTGGCCAGATTTCTAGAGATGAGAGCTGCTCCATCCAAAGTGGGATGGATGCCGTCTCTCCTAACAAGACCAAGTTTTCCTCAGAAACTTTGCCAATTATCTATGAAGCCCACCTCATTCTTCAAGCTATATTTGGATTAACCATGAAATTGATCAGCTGGTCCCTGAATGCTATTGACACCATTTTTTCAACAAGGAAATCAGGGCTGGGGGACCTTGCATGCACAGATGGAACCTACCCCGCAGGCTATGTTCTCGACACCTGGGAGAAGTCGCATGTTGCGTGCTTGGTACCACTCTCTGTGGAGGATGTCGAAGACTCATTTATATTTTTTTTTATTGTGGGAGGGCTGGCTAATTGATTTATGTGCTGCCCTGACCTACCCGAGAACTGGTAACAAGAACTGGCTGCTACAAGAACCATGACCCCTCACTTGTCTGTCATTAATAATGAGTTGGGCAAGGCGAAATAGTCTCAATCTGCGTTAACCCTTGAACTCAGATGTAAGTTTGATAACATCTCAGAGCAAGTGTGCGCCTTGCAAAGGAAGATGTCGGAGACCAGGGAATACTCATAAATTGGATTTAGTCAGTCAGAGGAGCTGCAAATGTGTTTCTCTGCTCAACCCTAAACATTCCAGGCTTATCAGCCTTCAAAGGTCAAAACGCCCCGCTGTTTACCTCCAGAAGAATTTCTATGGCCTTGGTGAACCATTCGGCTGACCCTTTTATCTTCTGCCCTCCCCTACAGTCTGATGTTGTCAAGGCAACTCCAGACAATATGCACCCTTGACAGAAACTGATACAAACTTATCTGACTGATACAAACTCATCTCATCTGCACACATGACTAGGGATGGGTATTGATAAGATTTTATCGATATCGATACCATGATCGATTTCGCTTATCAATCCAATTCCTTATCGATTCCCTTATCGATACGTCTTGTGAATTTTCTGTGTAATAAAAGCAGGCTTTACAGGTTTTCTATGTCAACAACATTTTATTGAGTCTTAAAGTAAATAAATGTGAAATTGATCACTGGATCGTTAAGCTCTGGACATAATAAACTCTACATGATAGATCCTTGATCTATATAAAAAGAAACAAATAAAATCTGTAGTTATTGTCAAAAGCATTTCCTTTCAGACATTATTAGTATGAATGTCTTTCCATACGTCTGAGCTGAGCTCAGCTGGCTGTGCTGCACGTCAGGATGTAATTCATAAAGTCTGCAGGATGTCTCATTTTGGGAGGAAAAAACATTTTAGTTGATTGTAGTTTATTGTCTGTATTACAGCGTTTGGAAAGAGGTGTCATTTTATTTAAAGCGGCAATTCGTTTTGAAGTTATTAATTCCGACCGGATTCTGTCTCGGCACAGAGCTGTGCAGTGTTTGGAGCTGTGCCAACGGAAGGGAGGATGATTCTCGTTTCTTGACTGCAACAAGACAAGAGTCCCAGTAAGTGACTTTAATCCACACAAAAGTGACTCACAATTGACATATTTTAATGGCTATGAGAGGGGTTAAGAAGCAGATTTCCTGTTTCTGAAGAGTAGCGAATCAAAGAACCATTAAGCCAGCGGATTGAAGCACTGCTTCAATGGTTCATGCTTCAAAGTAGAGTCACGCTGCAGAAGAGGTTGATTACAGAGCCACTGCAGGGTCTGTAATCAAGGTAGAGAAATGATCATTTTCCCAACAGACACCCTCAAAAACAACGGCCGCTCTGAAGGACCAATAAGGGAATCGTTAAGAAAAAAGACTATTGATGTTGGTGGATCGAATCATTTCTTAACGATATCTGAAAAGAACCAGTTCTCGATACACAACCCTACACATAACGCACCAATTCGCCTCAATTCGGATGATGGACTGTCTTAAAGTTTAGCGTACATAAACAATCAAATGTATATGTATGGTTGTTCTAATTCTGATGTGTGCCATTATTACATTCAACTTGTAATAATTATGGATTAATTGTATTTTTGTCTGAGGTAAGTGGGTGTGAAGAAATTTCATTGCACTTGTCTTAATGACAATAAATCTATCTATCTATCTATCTAATTTCACAGTGGCAGAAACCCATGCACTGCTGGAAGGTGTAAAGAGTCATTATGCCTCAATAGTAAGATGTTTTAGTTGTCCAAAGGGAAGAGAGCTGACCAACAAGAAGAAAAATGATGTTTGGGCGGAAATGACACAGAATGTAAACGCCACAGGATCTGGCAAGAAGAGAACCATTAATCAGGTGAAATTTAGATGGAAGAATCTAAAGGCCAAAGCAACAAGCAACCACACAGAGACAAAAAAAACACTCAAACAGGCAACAAGCCCTTCAAGAGAGGTGAATACACTGACTTGGTTCTTGACATTATTGGAAGGGAGCATTCACAAGTTCTACATGGGACACAGGCTGCTGCAACTGCAAACTACAACAAAGCCAAAGCCAAATTTGAGATCCTTCTCCTCTAAGCACAGCTTGGTTATTCCACAGAAGAAGAAGGCTGAGTGTGTGTGTGTGTGTGTGTGTGTGTGTGTGTGTGTGTGGGGTGTGGTGTTTTTTCAATGTTGAACGTTTAAGTTTGAATGTATCAGACGTGGCACAAACTGGGTGGACACAAATGCAAACTCACACGACTGACAGAGTTCAAAAGTGAATGAATGCACCAGGCAGGGGTTCAGTATATGGGTGGTCCTGCAGCGAGGCAAAGGTAGCAAAAAGGTGAGAGGCCGAGTAGTGGTTCCATAAACAGGCACAGGTGAAAAACACAGTGTTAGGGCTGTCAGAGTCAAGGCATAAACAAGGTCAAAAATGAGGCAGAGTCAAAATACAGGAAGGCAAAAATGGAACAAGAAACTAGGCTGGAATGTGACATGAAATCAACAATCTGGCAGTGAGCTGTGAGGGTTTAAATAGGGAGCAAACTAATCAAGGTGAGATGAGGTGCCGGTGTGTGGAAGAGTCTGGAAGGGGGCGTGGCTGGGGGAGACAACGGTAAGTGCAAAAGAGTACAGAGAGACAAAAAGCAAAGCAAAGTGGGGCAAGATATCTAAGTGACTGAAAAACCAACGGTGCAAAATCTCAGGTGTACAACAAACCACAACGTGAACAAAACAAAAGGGGAAAAACTAGGAAATGACATGACCAAAGTAAATGGCGGAAAACAAGGAGATCAGTGATTATAATCAAAACTAGAACTGAAGTGAGACTGATTAAAATATAAAAGTAAATGCAATAACCAATAGTGAGGTGACAACATAAACTAAGACGACACAAATGAATAGCACGACAGAATCAGAGACTACAAAACAGTGCAATAAATAAAAGGAACTAACTGAAAAGCAATAAGTGACAAATGGAACATAATCAGATAAGAAACACTTGACGATAAATGATAACCAAAACCCTGTGACTAAAGCATAATAAGTGTGACAAAAAAAAAAGGTTTTCAAAGTCCAGACAAATTTGATCCAGATTACATCTTCTGAACAACTGAACCCTGGTCTGAAAGGAACTGAGGTGAATAAAATGTGGACTAAAATATTCTTGACTGACTTCAGCAAATATTGTAAAGAAAGAACAAATGATCACATAAGAAGAAGATACACACAGACACAGTGGAAACTTGTTATTTTGAAAAGGCCTGAAAAAGCAACAACATTAATGAAATTTATATAACAACTGAGTGGATCCTTGTCATTTGATTGGTGCTTTGTATGGTACATGACATGGACTATTTGTCCCATTTGTGTTGCATTTAGAGTGCAATTTGGTTCCATTTAGAGTAAAAATTTGATTCCATATGTTTGGTACCATGGCACTCTGTGCGCACACACACACGCGCACACATACACATGCACACAACACGCGCAGACATACACACAAAACATATCAATACAATATAGCTGCCAGGAGCTCTTGCTTGCCTCTACTGGTGGTTGGCTCTCACTGCGGTATTGTATCACTTCCTGTTCCGGAGCACAGCGGTGTTTTTCTGTATCTGTTAGCTGTTTAATCTGCGCAGTTAGATTGATCTAGTTATCTAGATTACGATTTGTTTCCCAGTGTAATCTTTACGTGCCTTAACTAAAGCACTCATTCTGCTGAATCACCTCTAAATTATTTACACATTATTCACTTTGCGTGTTTTTAGGAATCCGCTAGCTTAGCGTAGCTACTAGCTCTTAGCCGATTTAGCATGGCGGCTTCTCCTGTCTCTCCCGCACTTTTCTGCTCTGGGTGTGAAATGTTTAGTTATTCCTCGGCCTCCTTTAGCAGTAATGGTACTTGTAATAAGTGTAGCTTATTCGTAGCTTTGGAGGCCAGGCTGGGCGAATTGGAGACTCGGCTCCGCACCGTGGAAAATTCTACGGCTAGCCAGGCCCCTGTAGTCGGTGCAGACCAAGGTAGCTTAGCCGCCGTTAGTTCCCCCCTGGCAGATCCCGAGCAGCCGGGAAAGCAGGCTGACTGGGTGACTGTGAGGAGGAAGCGTAGCCCTAAACAGAAGCCCCGTGTACACCGTCAACCCGTTCACATCTCTAACCGTTTTTCCCCACTCGACGACACACCCGCCGAGGATCAAACTCTGGTTATTGGCGACTCTGTTTTGAGAAATGTGAAGTTAGCGACACCAGCAACCATAGTCAATTGTCTTCCGGGGGCCAGAGCAGGCAACATTGAAGGAAATTTGAAACTGCTGGTTAAGGCTAAGCGTAAATTTGGTAAGATTGTAATTCACGTCGGCAGTAATGACACCCGGTTACGCCAATCGGAGGTCACTAAAATTAACATTAAATCGGTGTGTAACTTTGCAAAAACAATGTCGGACTCTGTTGTTTTCTCTGGGCCCCTCCCCAATCAGACCGGGAGTGACATGTTTAGCCGCATGTTCTCCTTGAATTGCTGGCTGTCTGAGTGGTGTCCAAAAAATGAGGTGGGCTTCATAGATAATTGGCAAAGCTTCTGGGGAAAACCTGGTCTTGTTAGGAGAGACGGCATCCATCCCACTTTGGATGGAGCAGCTCTCATTTCTAGAAATCTGGCTAATTTTCTTAAATCCTCCAAACCGTGACTATCCAGGGTTGGGACCAGGAAGCAGAGTTGTAGTCTTACACACCTCTCTGCAGCTTCTCTCCCCCTGCCATCCCCTCATTACCCCATCCCCGTAGAGACGGTGCCTGCTCCCAGACTACCAATAACCAGCAAAAATCTATTTAAGCATAAAAATTCAAAAAGAAAAAATAATATAGCACCTTCAACTGCACCACAGACTAAAACAGTTAAATGTGGTCTATTAAACATTAGGTCTCTCTCTTCTAAGTCCCTGTTGGTAAATGATATAATAATTGATCAACATATTGATTTATTCTGCCTAACAGAAACCTGGTTACAGCAGGATGAATATGTTAGTTTAAATGAGTCAACACCCCCGAGTCACACTAACTGTCAGAATGCTCGTAGCACGGGCCGGGGCGGTGGATTAGCAGCAATCTTCCATTCCAGCTTATTAATTAATCAAAAACCCAGACAGAGCTTTAATTCATTTGAAAGCTTGACTCTTAGTCTTGTCCATCCAAATTGGAAGTCCCAAAAACCAGTTTTATTTGTTATATCTATCATCCACCTGGTCGTTACTGTGAGTTTCTCTGTGAATTTCAGACCTTTTGTCTGACTTAGTGCTTAGCTCAGATAAGATAATTATAGTGGGCGATTTTAACATCCACACAGATGCTGAGAATGACAGCCTCAACACTGCATTTAATCTATTATTAGACTCTATTGGCTTTGCTCAAAAAGTAAATGAGTCCACCCACCACTTTAATCATATCTTAGATCTTGTTCTGACTTATGGTATGGAAATAGAAGACTTAACAGTATTCCCTGAAAACTCCCTTCTGTCTGATCATTTTTTAATAACATTTACATTTACTCTGATGGACTACCCAGCAGTAGGGAATAAGTTTCATTACACTAGAAGTCTTTCAGAAAGCGCTGTAACTAGGTTTAAGGATATGATTCCTTCTTTATGTTCTCTAATGCCATATAACAACACAGTGCAGAGTAGCTACCTAAACTCTGTAAGGGAGATAGAGTATCTCGTCAATAGTTTTACATCCTCATTGAAGACAACTTTGGATGCTGTAGCTCCTCTGAAAAAGAGAGCTTTAAATCAGAAGTGTCTGACTCCATGGTATAACTCTCAAACTCGTAGCTTAAAGCAGATAACCCGTAAGTTGGAGAGGAAATGGCGTCTCACTAATTTAGAAGATCTTCACTTAGCCTGGAAAAAGAGTCTGTTGCTCTATAAAAAAGCCCTCCGTAAAGCTAGGACATCTTTCTACTCATCACTAATTGAAGAAAATAAGAACAACCCCAGGTTTCTTTTCAGCACTGTAGCCAGGCTGACAAAGAGTCAGAGCTCTATTGAGCTGAGTATTCCATTATCTTTAACTAGTAATGAGTTCATGACTTTCTTTGCTAACAAAATTTTAACTATTAGAGAAAAAATTACTCATAACCATCCCAAAGACGTATCGTTATCTTTGGCTGCTTTCAGTGATGCCGGTATTTGGTTAGACTCTTTCTCTCCGATTGTTCTGTCTGAGTTATTTTCATTAGTTACTTCATCCAAACCATCAACATGTTTATTAGACCCCATTCCTACCAGGCTGCTCAAGGAAGCCCTACCATTATTTAATGCTTCGATCTTAAATATGATCAATCTATCTTTGTTAGTTGGCTATGTACCACAGGCTTTTAAGGTGGCAGTAATTAAACCATTACTTAAAAAGCCATCACTTGACCCAGCTATCTTAGCTAATTATAGGCCAATCTCCAACCTTCCTTTTCTCTCAAAAATTCTTGAAAGGGTAGTTGTAAAACAGCTAACTGATCATCTGCAGAGGAATGGTCTATTTGAAGAGTTTCAGTCAGGTTTTAGAATTCATCATAGTACAGAAACAGCATTAGTGAAGGTTACAAATGATCTTCTTATGGCCTCGGACAGTGGACTCATCTCTGTGCTTGTTCTGTTAGACCTCAGTGCTGCTTTTGATACTGTTGACCATAAAATTTTATTACAGAGATTAGAGCATGCCATAGGTATTAAAGGCACTGCGCTGCGGTGGTTTGAATCATATTTGTCTAATAGATTACAATTTGTTCATGTAAATGGGGAATCTTCTTCACAGACTAAAGTTAATTATGGAGTTCCACAAGGTTCTGTGCTAGGACCAATTTTATTCACTTTATATATGCTTCCCTTAGGCAGTATTATTAGACGGTATTGCTTAAATTTTCATTGTTACGCAGATGATACCCAGCTTTATCTATCCATGAAGCCAGAGGACACACACCAATTAGCTAAACTGCAGGATTGTCTTACAGACATAAAGACATGGATGACCTCTAATTTCCTGCTTTTAAACTCAGATAAAACTGAAGTTATTGTACTTGGCCCCACAAATCTTAGAAACATGGTGTCTAACCAGATCCTTACTCTGGATGGCATTACCCTGACCTCTAGTAATACTGTGAGAAATCTTGGAGTCATTTTTGATCAGGATATGTCATTCAAAGCGCATATTAAACAAATATGTAGGACTGCTTTTTTGCATTTACGCAATATCTCTAAAATCAGAAAGGTCTTGTCTCAGAGTGATGCTGAAAAACTAATTCATGCATTTATTTCCTCTAGGCTGGACTATTGTAATTCATTATTATCAGGTTGTCCTAAAAGTTCCCTAAAAAGCCTTCAGTTAATTCAAAATGCTGCAGCTAGAGTGCTGACGGGGACTAGGAGAGAGCATATCTCACCCATATTGGCCTCTCTTCATTGGCTTCCTGTTAATTCTAGAATAGAATTTAAAATTCTTCTTCTTACTTATAAGGTTTTGAATAATCAGGTCCCATCTTATCTTAGGGACCTCGTAGTACCATATCACCCCAATAGAGCGCTTCGCTCTCAGACTGCAGGCTTACTTGTAGTTCCTAGGGTTTGTAAGAGTAGAATGGGAGGCAGAGCCTTCAGCTTTCAGGCTCCTCTCCTGTGGAACCAGCTCCCAATTCAGATCAGGGAGACAGACACCCTCTCTACTTTTAAGATTAGGCTTAAAACTTTCCTTTTTGCTAAAGCTTATAGTTAGGGCTGGATCAGGTGACCCTGAACCATCCCTTAGTTATGCTGCTATAGACGTAGACTGCTGGGGGGTTCCCATGATGCACTGTTTCTTTCTCTTTTTGCTCTGTATGCACCACTCTGCATTTAATCATTAGTGATCGATCTCTGCTCCCCTAGACAGCATATCTTTTTCCTGGTTCTCTCCCTCAGCCCCAACCAGTCCCAGCAGAAGACTGCCCCTCCCTGAGCCTGGTTCTGCTGGAGGTTTCTTCCTGTTAAAAGGGAGTTTTTCCTTCCCACTGTAGCCAAGTGCTTGCTCACAGGGGGTCGTTTTGACCGTTGGGGTTTTACATCATTATTGTATGGCCTTGCCTTACAATATAAAGCGCCTTGGGGCAACTGTTTGTTGTGATTTGGCGCTATATAAAAAAAAAATTGATTGATTGATTGATATCCACTGTGCTGTAAGTCGTCTGAGGTGACATTTTTAGCTGCACTGAGGAAATACACAGTCTTTTTTTTGGTACTCCACGCCTTGGTACTGTGTGCACACGCACCTTCCTGCTTGTGTGGGCGCGCACCATGCACCGCGTGCAGGTTCACACAAGCTGGGCAGCACTTAGCTTTAAATCAAACATGGTGGAGTTTGGTTTGCTGACGGATGACGATTTGATGCACGGCATAGTCATCACCAGAATTATTTTTGGACTTTAAAGTGCATGTTGGATTGTTGATGTCAAAGCAGCAGTGACGCACCAAAGATGGATTAATTTCTGGTGTTATTTTTTTCGCTGCACTGAGGAGGTACCAAAATGTAAGTCCCTTTTCTGTTGTTTGTAAATTACTATAATATAAAATGATAAGGATCTATTTTAGCCGTTACATAAAACAAATAATGAATGTTTTTACATTCATTCAATGGAACGAATATTTAATTCAGTGAAAGCTGGAACATACCATTCAACGAGCCTTGCTGAATTGTATGTTCCAGCTTTCACCTCATGAAATATTTGTACCATTGAACTCATAAACATTCATTATTTGTATACTGGTCAAAAATATTTCAAGAACAAATGCACCAGATTCAAAATGCAGTGGACAAAAACATAACCAGCAAAAACAAAAACAGAAACAGCAAATGAGCTGCTTGTTAACAAGCAGCAGTCTGACATTTATCAAAAGTAAAATCAACCTGAGCAATTACTGTCGCAAAAGAACCAGTGAGTACGTATAAAGAAGACACGCACATGCACAACCACAACCACACAGAGTGGAATCCTGCAGATTTGTCTTCAAATTTATTCAAACAGGTTAAAAAATAAATATAGACATAAACTAAATATATATTCAGGCAACAAAAACATTCTACGGCAGCATAGTTAACCATTTCATGATCAGTAGATATGCAGTGCATGTTGTGTGTTGGGGGGGGGGCGTGGCTGGCTGTTTTGGTGTTCTTTTCTTTTCTTTGCTCTCCAGGTGGCATGAGGGCTGATTTGTCTGTGGAGAAGGTGCTGGCTGAAGAGTCCTCACCCTTATTAGCGTCATGTGGAACACCTGTGGCAGGGGCTCACGTGCGGCCTTGAAGACTTGCAGCTGGAGCAGATAATTGGATGGCGTTCTGCATATAAGTCATGTGTGATTTGAGCAGAACTGCCGGGAACTCGACCTTGTGACGTTCGTTTGTGAGACGCTGAGGACCGCGCCTGGGTTTGACATATCGAGCCCGTGAAGCAGGGAAGGGTGAGGACACATGCTGTCAGCACACGCTAAAGGTAATTAAGTGATTAAGTAATTGTTGATAGTATCTTGGTGTTTTGTTACACAGTAAACTGAGATTGTGAAGAGAATTGTGTAGCTTGCTTCTCACTGCGGTGGCTTGTTGGATAAGTGATCCTCCACTTGTTGTGAGAGGCTGCTCATTTGTATAAAGTTAAAGAGAAACATTGACCTGAGTGTGTTGCTGATAGCGTGTGTTATGCGAAAGATAGAGTTATATCTGCTGATTCACCTCACCTTCTCTTTGCTCCACAGAGAATCGGTTCGTCGTGTCCACCTGGGGGGTGTTTGGCGGTGGTAGTGAGTCCAGGAGCGCCGGGCTTTAATCCTTGCGGGCGCTGGAGAACGTGCCACTTATCACTCCACCAGAGGGACGCTTTTTATGTTTTACATTTGTAAGCACAGGTGAAAAATAAATTGTTTCTGTTGGGAACCGCCTTCTGGTTATTTTTACCGCTGGGTTCTGACAGACGCAGGTCCGCTCCTCAACCCGCGTCGACACATAACAGTGCATCCGGAAAGTATTCACAGCATTTCATGATTCCACATTTTATGTTTCAGCCCTATTCCAAAATGGAGTGAACTCCTTTTTCCATCTCCAAATTACACACAATACCCATAATGATAACATGAAAAGTTTTTTTTTAATTTTTGCAAATTTATTAAAAATAGAAAAAAAATCACATGTACGTAAGTATTCATAGCCTTTGCTCAATACTTTATTGATGCACCTTTGGCGGCAATTACAGCCTCAAATCTTCTTGAATATGATGCCACAAGCTTGGTGCACCTATCTTTGGGCAGTTTTGTCCATTCCTCTTTGCAGCACCTCTCAAGCTCCATCAGGTTGGATGGGGGGCGTCGGTGCACAGACATTTTCAGATGTCTCCAGAGATGTTCAATCAGATTCAGGTCTGGGCTCTGGCTGGGCCACTCAAGGACATTCACAGAGTTGTCCTGAAGCAACTCCTTTGATATCTTGGCTGTGTGTTTAGGGTCACTGTCCTGCTGAAAGATGAACTGTCGCCCCAGTCTGAGGTCAAGAGCGCTCTGGAGCAGGTTTTCATCCAGGATGTCTCTGTACATTGCTGCATTCATCTTTCCCTTAATCCTGACTAGTCTCCCAGTTCCTGCTGCTGAAAAACATCCCCACTGCATGATGGACTGCATTTATATAGCACTTTTCCATCTGCATCAAAAGCTCAGAGCGCATTACAATGATGCCTCGCATTCACCCATTCACACAAACATACTCACACACCGATGTTAGGTTTCTGCCATGCAAGGCGCTCTCTACATACCGGGAGCAACTCAAGGATTAGGAACCTTGCCCAAGAGGCCTTAGTGTTTGTCCAGTCTGGCTGGGTTTTGAACCAAGGATCCTCTGGTCTGAAGCCAAACGCTTAACTATTCCAGAAAGGGCTGAGAGGGTGCAGGTTTTCTTTGCAGCCACTGACTCCAGCAGGTGATTTCACTGATGAACTCATCCCACCTGCTCAAAGTGATGTTAACCCTTTGGGGTCCGAGGGCATTTTTTGGACAGTTCACTATCCTGGCATAAATGTTTTATTATTGCTGTTAACAGCTCTCCCTGCATCCCACAATCAAGTTTTATGTCTCTTTTTTTCAGGACAACCTATGCTTTCATAAATATATATGCTTTTGTTGTGTTTTATAAGTGTAATAAAGGTTTACAATAAAAAATAAGGAAGGAAAAAGTAAAGCGAAAGATTTTCCACACAAATTAATTCAAAACACACAGCAAACTATAATAAACAACTGTTTTGACACTTTATAAAGGTAATTTGAGGTCTTGTGTGAAAGACTGTACAACAAAAAGGTTCAAACAATAAACACAAATGCACATTTTGAACAATATATATAAAATGGTCTATGCGTTTTTTTGTCTTCATGGTAAAAGCAACAGAGTTATCAGTAACATTCACATGCAAACTAGTGGAGCAATCCTGATAGTTACACACTCTTTGTTTGAGCACATGAGATTGTCATCAGAGGCTCTCCGTCTGCTCCGTCTGCTTTCAGTGATCATTGTGCATAATGGCGCAGGGCGCATTTGGAGCCCAATAGTATGTACTCATTGGAGCACCCAGGGGGCTATTCAAACGGGCCAATGAGTAACATATCACTCCTGAAAACGATCTTTGGCTTTTCACGTGAGGTGAATCTGCCCTACGATTGGATTTTGGAAAACCATGTGACAGTGAACCAATTCCAATTGGACACTCTCATTGCGCACATCATCACACAGCTTCTATGAGGAGTACAAAGATGGTCAAGGGTGGATCGAAAGTCTGCGGAGTCAACTTTTCAGCAAAAACAGTAAGTTTCTATATCATATCATTAAAAAGTTATTTATAATTTAGTAAAGCTTGATCTTAGCCGTCGTATACGACGGCGTCAGCCCCAGAGGGTTAATCGATGAAATCACCTGCTGAGTCAGTGGCTGCAAAGAAAACCCACACCCTCTCGGCCATTTCTGGAATAGTTTGGACAGCACTGCACTAGACCATCATGATGCTGCCACCACCATGCTTCACTGTAGGGATGGTGCCTAGTTTCCTCCAAACATGATGCAAGGCATTCACGCCAAAGAGTTCAATCTTTGTGTCATCAGACCACAGAATTTTTTTTCTCATGGTCTGAGAGTCCTTAGGGTGATTTTTGTCAAACACGAGGTGGGCTGTCATGTGCCTTTTACTAAGGAGTGGCTTCTGTCTGGCCACTCTACCATACAGGCCTGATTGGTGGATTGCTGCAGAGATGGTTGTCCTTCTGGAAGGTTCTCCTCTCTCCACAGAGGAATGCTGGAGCTCTGACAGAGTGACCATTGGGTTCTTGGTCACCTCCCTGACTAAGGTCCTTTTCTCCGGATCACTCAGTTAAATGGGTGGCCAGCTCTAGGAAGAGTGGATCTGAACTTCTTCCACTTCTGGATGATGGAGGTCATTGTGCTCACTGGGACCTTCAAAGCAGCAGAAATGTTTCTGTACCCAGATTTGTGGCTCGAGACAATCCTGTCTCAGAGGTCTATAGGCAATTCCTTTGACTTCAAGCTTGGTTTGTGCTCTGATGTTCACTGTCAACTGTGGTACTGTGTCTTTCCAAATCATGTCCAATCAACTGAATTTACCCCAGACAGACTCCAGTTAAGCTGTAGAAACATCTCACAGATGATCAGTGGAAACAGGAGGCACCTGACAAAGGGTGTAAATACTTATGTACATGTGATTTTCATTTTTTATTTTTAATAAATTTTATGAAAATCTAAAAAAAAAAAAACTTTTCACATTGTCATTATGGGGTATTGTGTGTAGATGTTTGAGAGAAAAATGAACATCCATTTTTGAATGAGGTTGTAACATAACAAAATGTGGAGAAAGTGAAGCGCTGTGAATACTTTCTGGATGCACCGTAGATAAGTCGATCCCTTCCAGTTTAACAGAATTAACACAAAACAACAAATTGTATGATCTTGTGGATTCTGATGCAAAAGAGAAATGACAGAAAGAAAGGGTCTCCATACATCTCAAAGCATCAGCATCGATGGGACAGAAAGATGTTGGGCATTCGGAGTGATGGGTTTGACACGACATGATACAGACTTTTTTTTAAATTGAATTGCCTGTTTTGTTTTTTTCTTTGAGTAAACCTGTCTCTCTGGTTAATTATTCAGACATCACACACCACACACACACACACACACACACACACACACACACACACACACACACACACACACACACACACACACACACACACACACACACACACAGGTTAATTAGTGTTATTTGAAAATGCCAGACATAATTATTCCCCAAAGTTGTGCCAGGATCTGATTAGCACTGTCTGAAACATTAAAATGTGAAGGATGATGAAATAAACACGAAGCAAACAAAAGCAGACCGAGGAACGCTCGTGAACAAACCTAATGATCATTAAACAGGAACACGGCGAGTGTTTACGAGAGCTTATGGAAGATTATCGCACAGGTGACAATAGGCAGATCAATCACAGACATCAGCGTCAACGCCTTTATTTATTACACAAAAAAGGTTTCTTTAATATGTAACCTTGACAACATAAAGGACTACAGGAGGTACAGAGACAACTCTTTGAAGTCATTATCAGTTTGTCTTTTAAATTTCACACATAATTATTGTCATGGTTCATGGTGGCTTGGCCCTGAAGGTTGTAGGAGGCAAATGCAGACTCACAGACAAAGGTACTGGATTAAGAAAAATAGCTTTATCTGGTAAGCAGGCAATAGGTTTGGTACACAGGAAATCAGTCAACGTAGTGGAGGTACAGGCAAGTAGCAAGCTGAGGCAGAGTCCAAAAACCAAGCACAGTTCCAGATACACGGCGACAGGAGTTCACAGGGCTGAGGCAGAGGCAAAGTCAAAAAATGAGCAGAGTTCAGGGAAAAGACGAGGCGGAGGTCGTTAACACAGGCAAGGTCAGAAATACAACAAGGCAAAACAGGACAAAGGCGTGAGGCTGGAAAGTGCAAAATGAACAATCTGGTGAGGGACTGTGAGAAGGTGAGGGCTTAAATACTAGTGGAAGAATCAGGGAGTGAAATGAGGATCAGGTGTGCAGAAAGTGCTGGAAAGGGGTGTAACCGGGGAAGACAAAGGTGAGTGCAAGAGAATGCAGTAAGACAAAAGCAAAGTGCACTGGGGCAAGATAACTAAGTGACAGAAAACCTAATGGTGCAAAACGCGCCATGCTTAACTAACCATAATAAACGCGGACAAAACAAAGGGGCAAAACTGAGAACGAAGGTGACGTGTCCAAGAGTAGAAAACCAGAAAACTAAAGATAATAACTAAAACAAGAGGATGTGATACAGGCAAATGAATGCAATAAACATGACAAAACAAACTAATAACTGAATAGGAAATAAATGAAGAACAAAAAACAAAACCAGAGAGTACAGAATATTAAACCACCAATAAATGATGAACAGAGAATTATACCGGTAACAAAAGCATTATACGAAGTAAAGAAACAAACAGCCCCAAACCAAGACTTAAATGACGACATATAATGAAATGAAAATTAAAACCGTAAAACCCTCAGAGAAGGCCTAGACCCAAATAAGGGGAAAACCCAGACATGAACACCGGGCTGGGGCAGATCCTGACAATTATCAGAAATCAATCACAATCAAAGAGCAAATGTCAAAAAATAACATCATATTGCGTGAAAAAATGAGTAAATGTGACATGAATCACCTGAAGCCAAAAGAACAGAAATGATCTGAAATATATAAAAATAACGCAATGCTAAAATACCCTCGGCCGTATGAGCATAGTCTTCTTTATAATTTGCAGTTGTATACCAGTATATATATATATATATAAAACAGGCAATCTATGTATGTATGTATCTTTACTTGTGTAAAGCGCCATGAGGCAACTTTGTTGTGATTTGGTATGGTGACTGGGGCACCATGGGGGCGGCCACAGGAGCCCTTAGATTGAAAGCACACATGTGCGAGAACACACACACACACACACGGTTTGTTGGGAAAGTGTAGTGACACGGACCCACAACAGGGGGCGCAAATAAACGGACAATAAAGGGAGTTAAATTTGAACACTTTACTGTTGTGAATGTCACAACCACACACAGCAGATTATAGAATAAATACAAGTCAATGGATAAAGGTGTCGTGTGGGCAGGCTCGACGATAGGAGACGTCCGTCTGGAGATGAACCGGAACCACACGATTTCCACCGCCACCGAACCCGAAGAATACTGGAGCCGCCAGGTCCCGAATTCCCCAGGTGGCCACCGTCTCAGCGTGTCGGATCTGGTACTGCTGGCGAAGAGCAAAGACAGTCAAGTGTGGGTGTGTGTACACCCCGTAACAACAACGGTGGGAATTCCACCTCTACCTCTAACACACACTCGTGCAGCGTCTGAGTACCACTTATCTGGTGGGACGTAGAAAGAAACAGTCGCGGCCCACGCCGGTCCTCTGGGTAGACAGCTGCAACAAAGTAGCTCTTGAAATCAATTAGTACAATACGCAGGCAGAGAAAGTTACCTCCAAGAAGTACGATATCTCGGCGACGTGGTGGAGGTGTCATCCTGCTTTTATCCGGGGTGAAGTGCAGATGATCGGTGACAGCTGTCATAGTTGATGAGTGACAGCTGTCACCTCGGCTGTTCCTGTAAGGCGGCAGCGCCCCCTCGTGCCTGAAGCCCGCACTTCAGGCAGGGCGCCCTCTGGTGGTGGGCCAGCAGTACCTCCTCTTCTGGCGGCCCACACAACAGGACCCCCCCCTCAACGGGCGCCTCCTGGCGCCCGACCAGGCTTGTCCGGGTGGCGACGGTAGAAATCGGCCAGGGGGGCTGGGTCCAGGATGAAGCTCCTCTTCACCCAGGAGCGTTCTTCGGGTCCATACCCCTCCCAGTCCACCAAATATTGGAAACCCCGGCCCATTCGACGGACATCCAGGAGCCGGCGTACTGTCCAAGCTGGCTCCCCGTCAATGATACGGGCAGGAGGCGGCGCCGGACCGGGTGTACAGAGGGGTGAGGTGTGATATGGTTTCAACCTTGACACGTGAAAGACTGGATGGATCCGCAGTGAGGCCGGGAGTTGGAGCCTCACTGCGGCGGGACTGAGGACCTTGAGGATCCGGAAGGGCCCTATGTATCGGCCCTTTAGTTTGGGGGAAGCCACCTGGAGAGGTATGTCCCATGTGGATAGCCATACCTACTGCCCGGGCTGATATGCGGGAGTCGGGGACCGTTGACGGTCTGCATGGGACTTTGCCCTCGTCCGGGCCCTCAACAAGGCCGAACGGGTGGTGCGCCACACCCGACGGCATCTCCGCAGGTGGGCCTGGACCGAGGGTACACCGACCTCTCCCTCCACCACAGGAAACAAAGGGGGCTGGTACCCCAGACACACCTCGAACGGGGAGAGGCCGGTGGCAGAGGACACTTGGCTGTTATGCGCATACTCGATCCAGGCCAGGTGTTCACTCCAAGCCGTCGGGTGTGCGGATGTAGTACATCGCAGGGCCTGCTCCAGCTCTTGATTAGCCCGTTCAGCCTGTCCGTTGGTCTGAGGGTGATACCCAGATGAGAGGCTCACGGTGGCCCCCAGCTCCCGGCAGAAACTCTTCCAAACCTGCGAGGAAAACTGGGGACCACGATCTGCGACGATGTCTGTTGGTATCCCATGCAGACGTACGACATGGTGGACCAGGAGATCGGCTGTCTCCTGGGCCGACGGGAGCTTCGGGAGGGCCACGAAGTGGGCCGCCTTGGAGAACCGGTCCACTATCGTGAGGATGGTGGTGTGCCCCCGGGACGGCGGGAGGCCCGTGACGAAATCCAGACCGATGTGGGACCAGGGGCGATGAGGCACAGGAAGCGGCTGAAGGAGTCCCTGTGCCTTTTGGTGGTCCGCCTTGCCCCTGGCGCAGGTGGTGCAGGCCTGGATGTAAGCCCGGACGTCAGCCTCCAGGGACGCCCACCAGAAGCGCTGCCGGACCACTGCCACGGTCCTACGCACCCCTGGGTGGCAGGAGAGCTTGGACCCGTGACAGAAGTCCAGGACGGCAGCCCTGGCTTCTGGTGGGACGTATAGTCTATTCTTCAGCCCTGTTCCGGGATCCGGGCTCCGTGCCAGGGCCTCCCGGACGGTCTCCTCCACGTCCCAGGTAAGGGTGGCCACGATAGTGGACTCCGGTACGATGGGTTCCGGTGGATCCGACAGCTCGGTCTTGACTTCGTGTTCATGCACCCGGGAAAAGGCATCCGACCTCTGGTTTTTGGTCCCGGGGCGGTAGGTGATCCGGAAGTCAAAACGGCCGAAGAACAGTGACCAGCGGGCTTGCCTGGGGTTCAGTCACCTGGCGGTCCTGATATACTCCAGGTTCCGGTGATCAGTAAAAACCGTGAAAGGCACTGACGCTCCCTCCAGCAGGTGTCTCCACTCCTCAAGAGCCTCTTTCACTGCTAGAAGTTCTCGATTGCCCACGTCATAGTTCCGCTCTGCTGGGGTCAACCTGCGGGAGAAATAGGCACACGGGTGAAGAACCTTATCGGTCTCTCCGCTCTGGGATAGCACGGCTCCTATCCCTGAGTCAGAGGCGTCCACTTCAACCACAAACTGGCGACTGGGATCGGGCTGCACCAAGACGGGTGCAGTCGAGAAGCGCTGTTTCAACTCCCTGAACGCGGCATCGCACCGATCCGACCAGGTGAAGGGAATGTTTGGTGAGGTCAGGGCTGTCAGGGGGCTAACTACCTGACTATACCCCTTAATGAACCTCCTGTAAAAATTTGCGAAGCCGAGGAACTGTTGCAGCTTCCTCCGGCTCGTAGGTTGGGGCCAGTCTCTCACCGCCGCGACCTTGGCCGGATCCGGGGCGACGGAGTTGGAGGAGATGATAAACCCCAGGAAGGACAAAGAGGTGCGGTGAAACTCACACTTCTCGCCCTTCACAAACAGCCGGTTCTCCAACAACCGCTGCAGGACCTGACGTACATGCCGTGCATGAGTCTCAGGGTCCGGAGAAAAAAATGAGTATATCGTCCAGATACACGAAGACGAATCGGTGCAGGAAGTCCCGCAAGACGTCATTTACCAAAGCTTGGAACGTCGCGGGGGCGTTAGTGAGGCCGAACGGCATGACCAGGTACTCAAAATGACCTAACAGGGTGTTGAATGCCGTCTTCCACTCGTCTCCCTTCCGGACCCGAACTAGGTGCGTTCCTAAGATCCAGCTTTGTGAATATTTTGGCTCCATGCAGGGGGGTGAACACCGAATCCAACAAAGGCAACGGGTATCGGTTGCGAACCGTGATCTCGTTCAGCCCCCGATAATCAATGCATGGACGAAGACCGCCATCTTTCTTGCCCACAAAAAAGAAACCTGCTCCCATCGGGGAGGTGGAGTTCCGGATCAGCCCGGAAGCTAAGGAGTCCCGGATGTAGGTCTCCATCGATTCGCGCTCAGGTCGTGAGAGGTTGTACAGCCTGCTGGACGGGAACTCCACGCCTGGAATCAAATCGATGGCGCAATTGTACGGACGGTGCGGGGGAAGGGTGAGTGCCCGATCCTTGCTGAAAACGTCAGCAAGATCGTGGTACTCAACCGGCACCGCCGACAGATTGGGAGGGACTTTGACCTGCTCCTTAGCCTGGGAACCGGGGGGGACCGAGGATCCTAAACACACCCGATGGCAGGTCTCGCTCCACTGTACCACCACCCCGGACGGCCAATCAATCCGGGGATTGTGTTTTAGCATCCACGGGATGCCCAAAATCACGCGGGAGGTAGAAGGAGTCACAAAAAACTCGATCTCCTCCCGATGATTCCCAGACACCACCAGAGTTCCAGGTGGTGTCTTGTGCATGATTAAAGGGAGAAGGGTGCCATCTAGTGCCCGCACCTGCAATGGCGAAGGAAGCGCCACCAGAGGGAGCCCTACCTCCCTTGCCCATCTGCTGTCTAGCAGATTCCCTTCGGACCCCGTGTCCACCAGTGCTGGGGCTTGAAGGGTTAAATCCCCGCTCAGGATTGTGACTGGGAGTCGTGTGGCGATATGTGTGTGTCCCACGTGAATGTTATGACCCCCCCTTAGCTCAGTCTCTAAGGGCGGGTGTTGTCGTTTTGGCCGTTTGGGGCAGTTTTTCTGTATGTGCTCTTTTGAGCTGCAGAGAAAACACTCCCCGTGGACCAGCCTCCTCATTCCGTCAGCTGTTCTCATTTTGGCCCTGTGCGTTTCCCTAGCAACGTCAGCAGGGGGAGCTGTTGCCCCACGGAGCGCTGCGGCTGTGGAGCGTGGGGAGGGCGGAACCTTTTTGAACCCGGAAGGGAGAGGGACGGCGCGTGCCCGGCCACGTCCTTCGCCTCGCTCCCGACGGCGTTCCTCCAACCGATTGTCTAACCGTATAACGAGATCGATAAGCCCATCTAAATCCCGCGGTTCTTCCTTAGCTACCAGGTGCTCCTTCAGGACCGACGACAGTCCATTTACGAAGGCGGCGCGGAGCGCAACGTTATTCCAGCCGGACCTCGCAGCCGCGATGCGGAAGTCGACTGCATATTCGGCTGCGCGCCGGCGCCCCTGTCGCATTGACAACAGCACTGTTGAAGCGGTCTCTCCTCTGTTAGGGTGATCAAACACTGTTCTGAACTCCCTCACAAACCCAGTATACATATGAAGGAGCCGTGAATTTTGCTCCCAAAGCGCCGTAGCCCAAGCGCGTGCCTCTCCTCGAAGCAGATTAATTACATAAGCTACTTTACTAGCATCAGACGCGTACATGACGGGACGTTTTGCAAAGACGAGCGAACACTGCATGAGAAAGTCCGCGCACGTCTCCACACAACCTCCGTACGGCTCTGGAGGGCTTCTGTATGCTTCAGGGGATGGTGGGAGGGGTTGTTGAACGACCACTGGAACATTCGTATCTTGCACAGGGTCAGCAGGAGGAGGAGCTGCAGCAGCGCCCTGTGCGCTCGCTGCCACCTGTGCGGAGAGAGCCTCCACCCTGCGGTTCAGGAGGATGTTTTGCTCGGTCATCTGATCCAACCGAGCCGTAAAGGCAGTGAGGATGTGCTGCAACTCACCAATCACGCCTCCTGCAGACGCCTGTGCACCCTGCTCTCCCATTGGTCGTTCAATTGCTGGGTGACGCCCCTCGGAGTCCATGACGCTGGCCGAGATATCATGTGACAGCTGTCACCTCGGCTGTTCCTGTAAGGCTTGCAGTGCCCCCTCGTGCCTGAAGCCCGCACTTCAGGCAGGGCGCCCTCTGGTGGTGGGCCAGCAGTACCTCCTCTTCTGGCGGCCCACACAACACGGTTAGCCTATTCGCTATGCACAGCCACAATAATTAAGCAATCAACACCAAACTTGATATGGTGACTGAGGGCACCAAGGGGGAGGTAACTGGGGCCCTTAGGTTGAAAGCACACGTGCGCAAACACACATACACACACGAACAGACCTCAGTCATCAAACAGGCAAAAAACTTTGGTGGAGAACTCTTGGTGGAGAGCGAAAGCAACAATCTGACACCTGCAACAAAACTTGCAAGACAGACCAAATCAAATCAAATCAAATCAATTTTATTTATATAACGCCAAATCACAACAAACAGTTACCCCAAGGCGCTTTATATTGTAAGGCAAAAACCATACAATAATTACAGAAAAACCCCAACGGTCAAAACGACCCCCTGTGAGCAAGCACTTGGCGACAGTGGGAAGGAAAAACTCCCTTTTAACAGGAAGAAACCTCCAGCAGAACCAGGCTCAGGGAGGGGCAGTCTTCTGCTGGGACTGGTTGGGGCTGAGGGGAGAGAATCAGGAAAAAGACATGCTGTGGAAGAGAGCAGAGATCAATCACTAATGATTAAATGCAGAGTGGTGCATACAGAGCAAAAAGAGAAAGAAACACTCAGTGCATCATGGGAACCCCCCAGCAGTGTAAGTCTATAGCAGCATAACTAAGGGATGGTTCAGGGTCCAGCCCTAACTATAAGCTTTAGCAAAAAGGAACATTTCTGTTATGTGCCGACGCGGGTTGAGGAGCGGACCTGCGTCTGACTGAACCCAGCGCTAAATAACCAGAAAGCGGTTCCAGAAAAAACAAAACAATTTTATTTTCCCCTTCTTGTGCAATACTCAGTGTACAACAAAAAGTGCGTTTATCTGGCGGAGTGAAGGACGGCGCGCTCTCCAGCGCCCAAAGGGATCGAAGCCCGGCGCTTCTGGACTCACGTTCACCGCCAAACACCCCCCAGGTGGACACGACAAACCGACTCTGCGAAGGATAGAAAAGGTGAGGTAAGTCAGCAGCTACAACTAATATCCTTCAAAGGCACACACTATCAGCAACACATTCAGGTCTGAATTTAAGCTTTATGTAAATGAGCAGCTTCTCACAACAGGTGGAGGATCATCAGTCCGCACGCCACGGCCGTGAGAAGCGAGCTGCACAATTCTCATCAATGTTCAAATATACTGCATAACAAAATACCAAATTACTATTAACACTTATTCAGACAATCAATCACCTCTGATGTGTGCTGACAGCATGTGTCCCTCACCCGTCCTCCTTCACAGGCACGATGTGTCAAACCCAGGCGCGGTCCTCAGCGTCTCACAAACAAACATCACAAGGTCGAGTTCCCAGCAATTCTGCTTGAATCACTCATGGCTTAAATGCAGAACGCCATCTCATTATCTGCTTCAGCTGAAAGTCTTTAAGTTTGCACGTGAGCATCATCCACAGGTGCTGCAAATCATACTGATGAGGGTGAAGGACTCTTCTGCCAGCACTTTCTCCACAGACAAAAAAAAACCAGTTTGCATACCACCTGGAGAGCAAAGAAAAGAAAAGAACACCAAAATGTCCAGCCAAACCCCCCCAACACACAACAATTTTAAGCCTAATCTTAAAAGTAGAGAGGGTGTCTGTCTCCCTGATCCGAATTGGGAGCTGGTTCCACAGGAGAGGAGCCTGAAAGCTGAAGGTTCTGCCTCCCATTGTACTCTTAAAAACCCTAGGAACTACAAGTAAGCCTGCAGTCTGAGAGCGAAGCGCTCTATTGGGGTGATATGGTACTATGAGGTCCCTAAGATAAGATGGGACCTGATTATTCAAAACCTTATAAGTAAGAAGAAGAATTTTAAATTCTATTCTAGAATTAACAGGAAGCCAATGAAAAGAGGCCAATATGGGTGAAATATGCTCTCTCCTTCTAGTCCCTGTCAGTACTCTAGCTGCAGCATTTTGAATTAACTGAAGGCTTTTCAGGGAACTTTTAGGACAACCTGATAATAATGAATTACAATAGTCCAGCCTAGAGGAAATAAATGCATAAATTAGTTTTTCAGCATCACTCTGAGACAAGACCTTTCTAATTTTAGAGATATTGCGCAAATGCAAAAAAAGCAGTCCTACATATTTGCTTAATATACGCATTGAAGGACATATCCTGATCAAAAATGACTCCAAGATTTCTCACAGTATTACTGGAGGTCAGGGTAATGCCATCCAGAGTAAGGATCTGGTTAGACACCATGTTTCTCAGATTTGTGGGGCCAATACAATAACTTCAGTTTTATCTGAATTTAAAAGCAGGAAATTAGAGGTCATCCATGTCTTTATGTCTGTAAGACATTCCTGCAGTTTAACAGGAATGGTGTGTGTCCTCTGGCTTCATGGATAGATAAAGCTGGGTATCATCTGCATAACAATGAAAATTTAAGCAATGCTTTCTAATAATACTGCCTAAGGGAAGCATGTATAAAGTGAATAAAATTGGTCCTAGCACAGAACCTTGTCCACTGTCTGAGGCCATAAAAAGATCATTTGTAACCTTCACTAATGCTGTTTCTGTACTATGATGAATTCTAAAACTGACTGAAACTCTTCAAATAGACCATTCCTCTGCAGACCAGAGAACAATACAGCAAAAGAGAACGAAAACATTGAGTGGACAGATGGAAACTGCACAAAAGGGTTGGATGAAAAGGAGTACATTAACAAAGCTGGATCAATGCAGTGGCTGAAAAATGGAGAACTTGGTTTTGATGGAGAAAGAATTCTAATAGGAGCACAAGATCAGGGACTTCTAACAAATGGCTTCAAAAAAATGGCAGGAATCTCACTAAATGACAAATGCTGATTCTGTCATACAGCTGTTGAGACGGACATACATCCTGACACAACAAGATCTGTCAATATCTCCAGTGGAAAGTATGCAAGGAACTGGAGATGGAAGTAAAGGAAAACATCTGGGAGCATGAGGCAGCACCAGTCTTGTCCAATGGAAAAGTAACTATCTTCTATGACAAAGAGATCCCAGAAGGAAGACGTATCGAAGGAGGTGCAATAAAACCTGATTTTGTCATCTGGAACATGCAAGAGAAAACAGCCAAAATCATCAATGTAACAGCCCCCAATGACTACAGCCTGAATCGGGCTGAAAGGGGAAAGATCACAAATTACCAAGACCTGAAAAATGACCTACGAACAACATGGTCATTGAAAGACATCGGTATCATCCCAGTTGTGGTGGGGGCAACAGGCCTTATGAAGAAGACCCTGAAGAAGTACCTTGAGGTAATCCCCGGTCACCCAAGCGCACAAGAGGTGCAGTTGTCTGCAATTAAGGGAATGATCACCATCTTGAAGAGAGCCCTCAGATACAGTACCAGCTAAGGTTAGGATAACTATAGAGACTAGGGTGCAACTTAGACCCAGGTATGGGGCCCCACTGTATTTTAGTTAAAAGAAAATCAAAGATAAATGAAAAACAAAGATAAAAGGCAATCTATGTCTATGTCTGTATGTGGCACAGTTTGTATTCGCTATGCACAGCCACAGTAATTCAGCACCACACTTGGTATGGTGACACCAAGGGAGAGGTCACTGGGGCCCTTAGGTTGAAAGCGTATGTGCGCAAACACACACACACGGTCAGCCTTATATATTAGATCATGACCCGCTCCTTGGAGCCCTCATTTTTGCAGTTCACGTGGTACTCAGGTCAGGTAGCAGCATCACACTTGACTCACTATATAGCAGTAGCTGGCTTGGGTGCACTTTAATTACAATCCGAACGGTCCAGCACGAGCCTCATGCGAGTTAAGGCGTGCATTTTTTTCAATTAAAATGTACCTGCTGTGTACAGCTGGCAGAGCGTTGCAGTGATATGACATGCTGTCACCTTTTATCATCATTCACTTGAGTCTCATGAATGTCCAAATTTCTCTATGAAATTAATGATCAATCAATCAATCAATTTTTTTTTATATAGCGCCAAATCACAACAACAGTTGCCCCAAGGCGCTTTATATTGTAAGGCAAGGCCATACAATAATGATGTAAAACCCCAACGGTCAAAACGACCCCCTGTGAGCAAGCACTTGGCTACAGTGGGAAGGAAAAACTCCCTTTTAACAGGAAGAAACCTCCAGCAGAACCAGGCTCAGGGAGGGGCAGTCTTCTGCTGGGACTGGTTGGGGCTGAGGGAGAGAACCAGGAAAAAGACATGCTGTGGAGGGGAGCAGAGATCGATCACTAATGATTAAATGCAGAGTGGTGCATACAGAGCAAAAAGAGAAAGAAACAGTGCATCATGGGAACCCCCCAGCAGTCTACGTCTATAGCAGCATAACTAAGGGATGGTTCAGGGTCACCTGATCCAGCCCTAACTATAAGCTTTAGCAAAAAGGAAAGTTTTAAGCCTAATCTTAAAAGTAGAGAGGGTGTCTGTCTCCCTGATCTGAATTGGGAGCTGGTTCCACAGGAGAGGAGCCTGAAAGCTGAAGGCTCTGCCTCCCATTCTACTCTTACAAACCCTAGGAACTACAAGTAAGCCTGCAGTCTGAGAGCGAAGCGCTCTATTGGGGTGATATGGTACTACGAGGTCCCTAAGATAAGATGGGACCTGATTATTCAAAACCTTATAAGTAAGAAGAAGAATTTTAAATTCTATTCTAGAATTAACAGGAAGCCAATGAAGAGAGGCCAATATGGGTGAGATATGCTCTCTCCTTCTAGTCCCCGTCAGCACTCTAGCTGCAGCATTTTGAATTAACTGAAGGCTTTTTAGGGAACTTTTAGGACAACCTGATAATAATAAATTACAATAGTCCAGCCTAGAGGAAATAAATGCATGAATTAGTTTTTCAGCATCACTCTGAGACAAGACCTTTCTGATTTTAGAGATATTGCGTAAATGCAAAAAAGCAGTCCTACATATTTGTTTAATATGCGCTTTGAATGACATATCCTGATCAAAAATGACTCCAAGATTTCTCACAGTATTACTAGAGGTCAGGGTAATGCCATCCAGAGTAAGGATCTGGTTAGACACCATGTTTCTAAGATTTGTGGGGCCAAGTACAATAACTTCAGTTTTATCTGAGTTTAAAATGATGACAACATGCACACAATTCAGTGCAACTTACTACACCTTAACTAAAGGGACATGAAATATACAATGACATGGCTAAAACTCACCTCTATTACCTGTGTGTAGAACAAGGAACTCAGCTATATATATATATATATATATATATATATATATATATATATATATATACGAGGGCTGTCAATAAAGTATAGGTCCTTTTTATTTTTTTCAAAAACTATATGGATTTCATTCATATGTTTTTACGTCAGACATGCTTGAACCCTCGTGCGCATGCGTGAGTTTTTCCACGCCTGTCGGTGACGTCATTCGCCTGTGAGCACTCCTTGTGGGAGGAGTCATCCAGCCCCTCGTCGGAATTCCTTTGTCTGAGAAGTTGCTGAGAGACTGGCGCTTTGTTTGATCAAAATTTTTTCTAAACCTGTGAGACACATCGAAGTGGACACGGTTCGAAAAATTAAGCTGGTTTTCGGTTATTGACAGACCTCGTATATATATATATATATATATATATATATATATATATATATATATATATATATATATAAGACTGACCGCATGTGCGTGCGTGTGTGCATGTGTGTTAGCTATGCACAGCCTCAACAATTAAGCAATCCCATACATGCGCGAACACACACACACACACACACACACACACACACACACACACACACACACGTCAGTCTCATATATTAGATCTTGTTGGACAATATGTCCCATGACCCTGTCCTCGGGCTATTTGATAACTTCTCCTCTGGGGCGACAGGCGCCATGAAGCATACTGTTCTTTGCTTATCACGCCACTCAGACAGAACACAGTTTTGATATGTCACATACCGTTTCAGATAAACAACGTGAGCAGGTCACCCGCAAATAAATGTCAAATGCACAGTGGTGGGCACAGATAACCAAAAAATTAACTTCGATAACAGATAATCAGATAACTGAAAAGTTATCTTCGATAAAGATAAAACAATAAACCACCCAAAAATGTATCGGAAGTTACAGATAACCGATAACAGATAAATTCCAATATTATCTCCGGCACTTTTACAACTACTAGTAAACCAAATTTAATAGCTTCTAATAATATTAAAAATAACAACAGACCCAAACAATAAGACCACACTTTTTTCTTTCAACAGTCTGCCACTGCTGGAAGCTCTTGTTTACTACAGCGCTCCAAGCACAGAGGCACCCCGAGACCTAAACAATGAGACCACAGTTTGTTTCTTTCAACATTCGGTCCCATGCTGGAAGCTAATGTTTATTACAGCCCTCCCAACACAAAGGCCCCCTGAGAGCAGCGTAAAGCCAGCTCTCTATCAATGACAAAGCTCCGGTCATGCGGAGGTCTTGAAAAATAAAGTCATATTGAGTTATGGTGTTGATTTATAAATAACATCAATACCGATAGAATAACTCCATTAATGTCAATTCTGTCATTTGTACAAAGTTAAAATATAACATATATCTTTTAATGTTGAATACTGCACTAATTCTGACGTTTTGTAACAAAGAGACAGATTGCAAAGGATTCTGGGTAAACATGCCTCTGCTAAACACTGATTGGTTCAGTCATTCATTATGTAAACCAACACGTTAATGTGACGTCTGTCGTGTGTTGGTGTTAAATGTGCTTTTGTAAAATATTCCATTTTTTTATTTTGTAAAAACGGCATTTTTACGGAGCCCTGGAAGTGTCATCGCAAAATGTTTTTGTTCTTTGTTTTTGAATGTTTGCGCACATTCTCTCTTACAACATTCATTTGATGTTGTAAAAACCTGCTTTACAGTGTGTGAGATGGATTTTTCATGCAGAATTTTTTGGACCAAGTTTCAGGTTAATCGTGCATCCTGCATCGTGTAGTGTTCATGGAGTATCAAGCTGCGGTCAGCATCTGACAACCACCTCCTGATCGCTGATCGTATGATCAAATGAGAATCAAACCTGTTTGATATATTATTGTGGTCAGCCGTCGTGAGGTTATCCTGCTGCTGAAAGCTACAAGCAGCATCCAACCGTTCGCAATGTGCCTGTGCAAACACTGCAGAGCTGTCTTGTAATAATGCTATTATTATTATTATTATTATTATTATTTTGCAGTTGTTTTGTTTTTAAACTTCATTTGTAAAAAAAAAAGCCATTTGCAGGGCAAAAAAGTTGATTTGACAATCTGACATAACCGGGGTCAAAATAAATAGAACACTGCCATCTACTGGTTCCCAGACACTGCCATGAACACTACTGGCCAGTTGTGCTAGATAGCAGTAGAGGCTTCAAAACAAAATTCTAGATAATCCCTTGTCTGCTCACATTTAAAAATGCGTGAATTTAACAAACACAATTAAAAAATCAACGTCTATAAACGCAGAGAATATATTCAAGAGAGTTTTAGGCATTAGAGTTTAATGCTGTTGTCCGTGCCTGAACAGAGTGTCTGAAATGCATTTGTCCTGTCGTGACGATTACATCATCCTACCCAAAATGCGCTGCGGGGCACAGCATGTGCTCACAAAACCTTAAAAATTAGCACATTACTTTAAAACTAAAACATATACTGATATTTTACTTTATGAAACTTCAGACATGACAGTAATTTAAATAACTTGTCCAAAATAGTTTGGTTTAAAATTTGAACATAAGTTAAAATGTTCCTTTGGTCATATTTGCGAGCATATCGGGATTGGTGTCCCATGATGCCTGAGTGTTTCTTTCTCTTTTTGCTCTGTATGCACCACTCTGCATTTATCATTAGTGATTGATCTCTGCTCCCCTCCACAGCATGTCTTTTTCCTGGTTCTCCTCCCTCAGCCCCAACCAGTCCCAGCAGAAGACTGCCCCTCCCTGAGCCTGGTTCTGCTGGAGGTTTCTTCCTGTTAAAAGGGAGTTTTTCCTTCCCACTGTTGCCAAGTGCTTGCTCACAGGGGGTCGTTTTGACCGTTGGGGTTTTTACGTAATTATTGTATGGCCTTGCCTTACAATATGAAGCGCCTTGGGGCAACTGTTTGTTGTGATTTGGCGCTATATAAATAAAATTGATTTGATTTGATTTAAAGGAAATGTTTTCTTTTTTTTCCCTTTTGGGGCTGTTTTTCCTTTGTTTGCAGAGAATTGAGATGCTTTTTATACAAGCAGTTCTCTTCTGTTTGCAAAGGTTATAACTATGCATCTGTTACAAAACTTTATCAGGTGGGTGCTGAACTAATTTTAAAAATTCTTGTCGGTGTTCAGCTTTGTTTATTTTGTTTATCGCTTTAAAAGTTATCGGATAAAAATTAATCGGAAGATAATTGGTCCGATGATGGTTTTTAAAGTTATCTAAAAAGATAATCCGATACTGAAAACATTATCTTCGATAATTATCTGTTATTGGATTATCTGAAGTGTGCCCACCACTGCAAATGCAACACTTTTCAACCAATCACATAGCTCTACTGATCCATGTACAGGGTAACGGCCTTCTGGGTGTGGGCTGAGAACAGGCTTAAAATGTAGTTAGACGGCTATGTGAGGGCGGCTTGCAAGCTGTCGTAGAAACTCTCTGATCAGGGAAGGCATCTTTTTAACAGCATCTAAAATTGAAGTCCATTTTCTGTCAGTCTTTGAGTCTTCTGAATTTGCTCACCAGATGAAACTACCAGGAGGGGATCAGTCAGTGAGAAAATACACAACAATCCCTTATATAACAGAGCTCTTATTTTCGCAGTTCACGTGGTACTCAGGTCAGCAAGCATCGCACTTTGCTTACTACGTAGCAGCGGCTGGCTAGGATTCACTTTAATTAGAATCCATACGGGCCAGTGAGCACTGCATGCGAGTTAAGGTGTGTGTTTTCTTACTTAAAATGTACCTGCTGTGTGCCAAAGCATTGAAGTGATATGACATGTTATTACCTTTTTATCATCATTCATTTGAATCTCATGAATGTCACAAATTGAATGATGACAACATACACACAATGCAATGCAACTTACTACACCTTAACTAAAGTGACATGAAATATACAATGACATGGCTAAAATTCTTCTCCACTACCCGTGCGCAGAACGTGTAACTCAGCTAGTATATATATATATATATATATATATATATATATATATATATATATATATATATATATATATATATATATATATATATACACACACACACACATACTATAATAGCCAAGTAGTCTCTGTTAAACAAGCTGCTAGCTGATGCGTTCAATACGCGTTGGTCATTTCAAAACGTCACAGAGTATCACCTCATTTCTGCTTAAAACTGACTTTAGAATGATTTAAGAGGTTTTACCTTGTCATCTGATGATTAATAATCCCATAAATGCAATTGATCGCTTTGGGTGAAGACACTCTGTCTTAGACAAGCTGCTGAGCTCCGGAATGAGGCATACGCAGTGGAGGCAGGGTGGACCAATTTTTAGGAGCGGACCGTTCGGTCTGCGACAGCGGATCCAGATCCGGATTCTGGATCAAGATTTCTCTTTATAAAGGCTTTGAAGAATTACGTCAAAATTACTTCACGGTTTCTCACCAAATTTGCACCACAGATAGATGTTAGGGCATGGAAGACTCCCCTGAATTTTGGAGCTGATCCGTATCCAGATTGGGGAATGTCAGAAATCTCTGTTTGCTCTGGTTTCTGTATAAATCGGTATAATGTTTCTCATATATTTTGTAAAGGTTAGTGAGAAAAAAAATACTTCTAAATAAAAAAAAATGCAGTTTTTGAAACCAGATAACACCCCTGAAGTGATTTACAAGACATCTTACGGATGTTAGTGTGCACGCCCTGGGAACATGCATCAAGCAAGTAGGTCAGATCACGGGTAATCTTAAACTTCACGCACACGCACTTCCTCCTACAGTTCATCTACACAATGGCGATGAAGGAAAAGACAGTATTTGCCATGGAATTCCCCCAGATACATATGATCTCTTCATTAAAATGTGCTGTAATTTTGCAACGTTACAAACATAATCCTATGTAATGTGAAATGCTTGGATTTCCATAGAAACTAAATTTTGTCAATTTTGTGAAATTTGAAAGGCCGTACAGCTTTAATAAGGACATAGTAACTATGGCACTGAGTAATGACGTAACTAAAACCTAGCAGGTACTTCATTGCCATAGTACAGGTGTGGCATGGATGGGAAAATTGTAGAAGACCACATTATGTTGTTAATACGTTCTTTCAGCACTTACCATATCTGTGGCACATCTCTAGCTGATGTGTTGATGTCACATTCAGGCAAGTCAGTATAAATTTAACTTGTTTCAGCTGTTAATTGTATGAGTGCAGCGGTATCTACAAACATAGAAATTTCTGATGTATGTTTCCCAAAGCAACTTGTGATACTGAAAGCATGCAACTTTTAAAATGCTCCTCAAGATGAACTGTCCGTGGTGCTGAATCAGACACTAGCTCATATGACTGTCGGCTTTTGCCTTTTCTCACTGCTTCATTTGGACTCTGCTGATGTTTTCATCAGCATAGCTGTAGACTATAGTTTCTTGCTGTGGACCCAAGAAAACTTGCAGAATGAATGAAAAAGCGCACTGCACGGTGCAGCATTTATAAGGACTGGACAGACAGTGAGAACGTGGTGAGTGCATGAAGTGATCTGATTGGTCGTCGTAACAACACAGTAAAAATGCATTGGACATGGTGTGCATGTGATCATAAGGATGCTTAAAAACATATACAGTGAAAATGTGTTAGGCATAGTGAAAATCTTGGAGGTAAAGCACATGGAACTTTAAAGCCACCCATTTTTTGCGTGTGTTTTGCCCACATCCCCGCTGCATTTTCAGGATGCAGTGTGGTCTTCACTGTTTTTGTCTGAACCACTACAAGGGGGAAAAAACTAGTGTTTATCAACTAAATATGTAAAATCCTGACTTTTTCAGCTTCCACAGGAGGGCTTGATGGAAAACATTTTCTCTTTGGTAGCATGTATTAAAGTGGTGTGTTGAACTGTTCTGATATGACTTCGAGTCATGACAGCTGCCGACACCACGGCCCACACATTCAGAAGTAAGTGGAAATAATAGCTTACAACTAAATGTTGCATTTTTATAACTAAAAATGTTTGAAAAGGCACTGAGATTGAAGAAGTGTAGCAAATGTCTTTCCCACGTGTCCGTCACATCCTGTGACTTCATTGCACCAGTCAGCTCATCTGGTTTAGGTGCCGCCTCAATGGGCTACGACAGAGTGCAAACAGTTTTGCGGGAAATTTTGCGAAATTTCACAAAACGTGTGCGGGAATTTGCATTCTCCTCACCTGAATTGCTCTCACATCGACACGTCGAGGGGCACCTGTAAGCCAATTATCCAGGAATCCATACACGTCTTTCCTTCAGATTTTTCTGGCACACCCACCAGCCGGAGGTTCAAGCGTCTGCTTCTATCTTCATAACTTCTGATCTTGTCACCATTTGCTCCAGGTGTTAAACTTTCCCCTGAAGAGAAGCCACATCTTCTTCGGCTTGTGATATTCGCTCCTCCGCCTTATCAACCCTTCATGAATGTGACTGTACATCCCCTTTCACACTTCTAATAGCTTGGTTTAGCTGCTTTCACAGTTTGTTGACCAGATCTACACGTTTTAGGTGGCATAATGAGCGAAGAATACGTACAATGTACATGCGTTAAAAATTGTTGGCTGGTCAAAAGTTAGAGCCCCTTCACACATAACACGATTGAAGCCAACTAGCACATGAAGGAGGAATTGCCATGCCAGTCATGAAAAATCGGAGCTGCCTCAAATGCCTTGTACACCTGTCACTACAACAATTCACGCACACCAGTGGCCGAAAGACAGAGAGTGCCCTGTGAGAGCCCATTCGATCCTTCTTGCAGCAGGTGTCGGCCAAATTCCAGGTGTCACACTTGAACATCCAACACCGCTCGCTGCACACTTAGAAAATGTGGTGCTGTTCGTACTGTCAGTGCCAAAATAGTGAGTAGATGATCACTCTCAAGCCGGCAGTGAAATTTGTCGGTAACACTTTCTATTAACTGCACACTATAAAGCATTAGTAAATTATATTTATAACTTGTAAGCAAATGCTTAAGTAGCTACTTGTAAAACATTTACAAAGCTTTCTTTTTATTAGCTACTCATTGGTAAAAACATAAATAGATGGCTTAATGATTATTAATAACAAAATAAGTAATGTCTTTATAAAACATTTATAAATGATTTTTTAAATTCTCTATAAACCATTTAAGAAAAGTTGATCATTAATAGTTCATCATTTACAAACGTAAAATCAGACGCTATTCATTAGTGATAAAAATACTTTACAAATCATATTTTTATTGTCTTTAAATTTTTCCTCACAAATTATTAAGCCTTTACTAAGCATTAATAAACCATTAGCTGATGTCAATGTATCAGTTATAACATTTGTCAACGATTGCATAACTACTTATCCTTATTCCTCAATACTTTATCATTTGTTAATAATGTAACAAAGGCCAAGGTCTCTTTCCCCATCACTATAAGTATGCAGTTTTAAAGACTATGTACAAATTTGTTTCATAATCATTTCTTTTGCTTAATATATATTTTAAAACAATCTCAAACAGTGACCAATTTACTTTTATATGTCCATATATAAATGCTTATCAATGCATTAGTAAAATTAAAAATACTATTATGAAGCCTTTACAAGCTGTTAGTAAAGTATTTGCTGTGAGCTTAACTAAAGTCATGGTTAAATTTGTTTATAACTCATTTGTATATGTTTAATATATATTTTAATCACATCCTTCAAACAGCTGACCAATTCACTTTTATATGTCCATTTATAAATGCTTATCAACGTGTTAGTAAACTTAAAAATACTATTATAAAGCCTTTACAAGCTGTTAGTAAAGTATATGGTGTGAGCTTAACTAAAGTGAAGGTTAAATTTGCATTATAACTCATTTGTAGATAGGATTTATATGTGTTACGCAGAGTCACCAACAGTTTACACTTTTATATATCCATTCATAAATACTTATCAAGGTATATTTTGTTTTGAGGAATTGGTACAACGGTATTAGACGAGGAGTGAGGGTTCATTCATCGTGAAATGTTAAAGTGTTGTGGAGGTGGTGTCGATTTGCGAGTAATTGCGCCGCCATTAGTTGCTAACCGATAGATAAACATGGATTCAAAACAAGTCGCCATTAGCCGCTAAGTGATAGCGGCTAATTGGCTAACTGGTATTAAAAAAAACTATCGAGGTTTTACATCCGACGATATAAATTCATATCGATCAAGTGGGTAACCTCTCGGACGGAAACAAAGTGTCCGCTTGATGATTTTCAACCTTAGAATATGTTAAGTTAGATTCGGTACGACAACAGATAACCAATGCAGCTTTAGCCTAGCTTTCGGTAACACTTACGCACGTAGCCGATTAACCGTCATTTTTGGTGAAGTGTCCGCTAGAAGTGTGCGTGAGAATGCCAGTGATTAAGCAACATTAGTCCATACGGTCTGAAAATGGTTAAAACCAGTTTTTTATTTTAATCTTCTCCTTGGGACGACTTCGGTGACAATGAGAACGAAAACAGGAAGTGTCATAGGACGACTTCATTGCCATTTTATTGTTGAACAATTGTGTATGGTGCTGCCATCTGTCTGCGATATAGTATCATTTGCACTTGGTGTTTGCAGCCATTGTCAGCGAGGTAAATAAAATCACAATCTTATTGGTTTGAAAAACAACAGGTTATATTCCTTGAAACGTTTGGGTGCTTAAAATTAAGAAATTTTATTAATAAAATATAAATAAATAAATGATCGGGTGCTGAAAATTTAAATTAAGAAATTGAATAAAATAAAATAAAAATAAGGATTAATAAATAATAATAAATAAATAAATAAATAAATAAAATAATATTAATAATAACAATAAAAAAAAGATGGCACCGGGAAAAGGCTAAATATGAGGACCTCCTTAACCGGAGGTACAGTATTTGAGAGAGCTAAAAAAGAAAAGAGCAGAGAGCAGGTAGCAGCTAAAAGAACAGAAGAGGAATGTGATGAACAAATAATAGGTGCAGAGAGAAGTTGTTATTGTGGGATTCTTAAATGGTTTATAGAGACTTAAAAAACATTACATATTTTGTTATTAATAATTATTAAGCCATTTATTATGTTCTTACCAATGAGTAGCTAATAAAAACAATGCTTAATAATTTGTGAGGAAAAAATGTAAGACAATAAAAATTTGATTTGTAAAGTATTTTTTATCACTAATGAAGTGTCTGATTTTCCGTTTGTAAATGGTAAACTATTAATGATCACGTTTTCTTGAACAGTTTATAGAGAATTAAAAAAATATTTAGAAATGTTTTATAATGACATTACATATTTTGTTATTAATAATTATTAAACATCTATTTATGTTCTTACCAATGAGTAGCTAATAAAAAAGAATGCTTTGTAAATGTTTTACAAGTAGTTACTTAAGCATTTACTTACACTTTATAAATGCTTTACTAATGATTTATAGAGTGCAGTTAATGTAGTGTTACCAATCTAAGTGCTCCCACGAGTGTGGCGTTGCAAAAAGCAACACACGTGTGGCGTGCGCATGTGTCATCCCCCCCCCACACACACACAAACGTGGCATGCGGGGAGAGCACACTTGCATGACATGCTGATATGTATTTACAGACATGATCATATGGGGGCCGGACAACCATGTCTGAGTGCACACAGCCAGGCTGCAGCAGCCACACACAGTGCACGTCGACAGGCTGCTGCATGTGAAACGGACTGTCAGATCACGCAGCAGGAGATCTGAATGTCACGCCTGTCCGGCCCGACACGCCTTTCCGGCAGAACATGCGCGCCGCAGGACTATGACAATATGACAAGCCAACAGTGCCACAAATAAGCCACTTTCAGTCACATTATCACCACAATATGCCATAACAAACACCGTTTTGTCAGTTATTACAGTGTCTTTCCTCTTTTTTTTTTTAAAATACGTTTATCTCATTGTTGATTTGAGCCATTTTACACTCCTGTGATAAGACAGTGATTGTAGCGTAGTGGTAAAGTTTCCGTCTGGTCATCTGAGCTTTTGGAAATTGCAGGTTCGAATCCCGTGAGTAGCATTTATTTTTTATTTAACCAGGTTATTTAACCGCAGGATTCTGTATTGCCTCCGCTTTTACTTATTATTTATATCAAACCCAGTGATATTCACTAATTATACAGTTGGAGTTTCTTCCGGTTTCTGCATCTTTTGTGTTATGTGTGAAGGGGGCCCTTAAGGGTTAATTTAAAGGTTCAATTGTGAGCCACGCATACCTGCAACCTCTTACCAAGATGTCATAACTGGAAGTCTCAGAGTTTGTCATTACTTTGGATGTTGACCCCAAGTATTTAAACTCACCTACTCTCACCATTTTACTCCTTGTAACCACACTATTCCACTGGGCTCCCTCTCATTCACACAGCATGGACTCAGTCCTTGGTCTTATGACTCTCATTCCCACTGCTCTCCAAGAGCATATCTCTACATTTCTAGGCTCAGACTCAACGTTGAATCTCTACTCTCACTACAGATCACAATGTCATCATGCAAACATCATAGTCCAATGAGGACTCCTGTCTGATCATCATATCCATCAACCAGATGCATCACCAGTGCGACCAAGAAAGGACGCATGAGGCTTATTCTTGGTGTACATCCCACCTCCACCTTGGAATGAATCTGTCATTCCTACCGTCAGCGTCTCACTGCTGTCACCGTCCTGTATTAACTGTCCCTGCACGACCCTCCAATCTTCTCTGCCACTCCAGACTGCCCTCATACACTACCACAACCCGTCTTTTTTGGCACCCATGTCATAAGCTTTCTCTAAATTAACAAACTCACAATGGAACTCCTTTCTAGCCTTCTCTGTACTTCTCCATCAGTATTCTCAGAGGCAAACTTTGCATCTGTAGCGCTCTTTCTCAGCATGAAACCATATTAATGCTCACCAGATCTTCAATGTTTTCTAAACCTAGCGTCTACTACTCTTCTCATAACTGTCGTTCTGTGGCTGTTCGCTTAATGCCTCTGTCGTTACTGTAGCTCTGCACATCACCCTTGTTCTTAAATTAGGAAGCAACACACTTGTCTCTACTCCTCAGGCATCCTCTCACTTCCAAGATTTTATTAAACATCTGGTTAGAAAACTCCACTGCCATCGCTCCTAGACATTTCCATGCTCCACTGGGAATGCCACCTCGACCAACTGCCTTTCCATTCTTCATCCTCTTCATAGCTGCCACTCACCTTCATCCTTACTAATCTCTTGTACTGTCCTGATTTACCCCTCCAAATCATCACAGCTTTTTTCTCTCGTTATTTTCTATCATTCATCAGCTCCTCAAAATATTCCCTGCACATTGTCAACACACTCACCTCACTTGGCAGCACATTACCAGAGCATCTTTTATCCCCTACCTGCTGCACATCCTTTCCAGCTCTGTCCCTTTGTCTGGCCACAAGTCCTTTTCTCCGTTCCTTACTGTTCAACTTCTTGTTCAGCTCGCTATGCCTTTCAGGAGCTTTTGCCACTTGTCTTTTGCCTTACACTGCATCTCCTTATACTCTTGTCTACTTTTTGCATTTCTCAGATGATCCAATCTTTTGCCAACCCCTTTCTCATTAGGCTTTCCTGGACATCTTCATTCACCACCAGTCTCCTTTTCTTCCTTTCGCTGTCCAGATGTCACACCCAGTACCTTCCTAGCTGTCTCCCTCACCACATCTGCAGTACTTTCCAGTTGTCCAAAACTGCTTCCCCTCCATCCAGTGCCTCTCATCACCTGCTTACTGAATTTCACACGTCATCCTCCTTCAGCTTCCAGCGTCTGATCCTTTGTTGAGCTCTCACATCTCTTCTTCTCACCTCTAAAGTCATCTTACAAACCACCATCCTATACGGTCTAGCTACACTCTCTCCTGTCCACCTCCTACAGTCGCCAATTTCTTTCTATATGTGGAAAACAATTTAGTTTTCATAGGAGCACCAGAGTTTAAATGTGGCTTTAAAAAACAACAACCACATCGTCTGCAATAACTCATGACGCTCTGGGCAAACATTGATAAACTACAGTTGACAAGAGATTGCTTTTCTGTCTTTTGCAAAAAAGCATCACAAGTGCACATTGTAAGTTTTAACTCAATTTTAAAAACTGAAATAGAAAATTAGATTTGAAATAAAATTAGAAGGCTTTTACAAAAACAGTTCAGTGATTTAGGCCTTTAACCTTCTGACCCCAAACCAATAGACAGACAGCTTCTTGGAGTCACTATGTCTACACCATTGGTGCCAATTACTGAAGTAATTCTTTCACAAGTGAAATGTTGCATGACTGCCTGACTCCTGCACATAGGCGGCATTCAGCTAAAAAAAAACAAAACAAAAAACAAAAAAAACTGATTGCAAAATCTAATCACACACTTTAACCTGAAGAGAGAAAAGAAAAGCTCATTCACATCATAGGCACTAATTTGACAGCAGACACAAAAATTAGTTTTTGTGAGTCCATTTGGGGCATGGCCAAGCACACTTTGCTGTTTAATCAATGGGAAAATCCAGCGTAAATGTGTTGGATTTACTGTGGTCATTATTTATGGGCATTTTGTGATCACATCAATTTGCTGTCTGATGAGAAAAGGGTATTTTATGTATAAAATGATTTTTTTTCTTTTTCCAGCTTTTCTGTTTTATTTTTGTTTCTTTGTGGCCACACTTCGCTGACATATTAATAATACACCATTGCAGGTGACTGGTGATATTGCAGGCAGAGTGTACATACTTGTGGAGCCACTTATATGATATATTGCACTCTTTGTACAGCGCTGGTCTTTTGACCAGGATTTTTGGTGGTGTAATGCTTCCTGGTTACAGATGATATCTACGCACCGGCTTTGTGTTCAACCACGCCTGGTTTTTAGGCCAATATACTCACACTCCTATAGCAAGTGGTGCTACAAGAAACAGACACTGGGTGTAAAAACTGTGTGGTGTGGAATTACAATGGGATTTATGTTGTGATGTTCAACTGCTTTGCGTCAGGTGTAAGCTCAGCTCATGCCACTATCACAGCACAGTGCATAGATCACACCGCAGGCATTTCCAACTTGATTCAGAGTGAAAACGTTTTTACCTTACGGTTCAAAGTGCTGCATGCATCTCAGTTTGGAATCTGTTGAACACCTCATCCTTCCATTCATTCCTTCATTTGTATGCAAGGTCTCCCTGAAAGACTAATCCAGCAACACCTTATGTGTACGAGGTCTGTCCAAAAAGTAACAGACCTTTTTAATTTTTTCCAAAACTATATGGATTTGAATCACGTGTGATTGCATCAGCCAAGCTTCAACCTTCATGCGCATGCGTGAGTTTTTTCACGCCTGTCTGTTGCGTCATTCGCCTGTGAGCAGGCTTTGTGTGAGCAGTGGTCCACCCCTCTCGTCTGATTTTTATTGCGAATAAAGTGTCAAACGATTTGGAGCTTTGCTCCTCAAATTTTTTCCAGAAACCTGTGAAGACCTCCAGGGGAACACATTCTGAAAATTCAGATGGGCTTTCAGGACCTTTTATGGGGATTACACAGATTAAGGAGTGCTCCAGCCGTTAGGCTTTGTTGATCCAGGACATCGTCTGCCTTCCCAGAAATGGCAGAAGACGGGACATCAGCACTTTTTCAGCACATTCCACTGTTACAGGAGTTTTTGTCATGGAAAGAGGAGCGGAGAAATTCGCGCGTCGGGACGGAGCCGCATGGCGCAAGCAACGCTGTGATGAAGCCTCACAGGACATGTTCTGGCATGTCAGCTCATCCACAATTTCTCGGATAGTCACATGACTGAAAGTCACCGAAAGCCGTCTGAAAGCCATATGAAAGCCGTCCTGTGAGACCAACACGGAGGTACTTTTGTCCGCGCCATTCACGGCTCTGTGGTGCATTCCTGCTTCTCTTTCCATGACAAAAACTCCTGTAACAGTGGAATGTGCCGAAAAAGTGCTGATGTCCACGTCTTCTGCCATTTCTGTGGAAGTCAGACGATGTCCCGGATCAACAAAGCCTAATACTGACCATGAATTTTTTCACATTTGTATGACACTTGCCAAGCGTTCTCCATGTGGCAGCACTCAAAACGTGTTCAGACAAGAATGCATCGAGCTGAATTATAATTCAGTTTGTGTATGAACAAAACAGAACCACGTATGTGCATAAATTTAAAGAGTGCATTTTTCTGGATTAGTTAATAAGAGTTTTAGTCTTAAATATGCAGTTTTATGTATTCAAACTCTCTAGAGATATAAGCATGATTTTTTTTTCTTAAATAATGCTGCCTTAAAATTGCCTTTAGCCTGAAATTGAAATAGTACTTTAAAGTTTGATGCAGGTTATGTTTATTATACTTTAAAATAATGCACATACATTAAAAACGCCTCTACATACTGCAGATTAACAACTTGGGTTGTGCACTTTACATGGCAGATGCGAAGCATCTTTTTTTGTCTTCATTGTCTAACAGCCTTTATTCCTGCTTCTATACTTCCTCCCGTCTCTCTGCCCTCAAGCTTGCATCCCTCGATAGGAGGTGAGCGGCGGCTTTGCAGGCCACTAAGATAATAAATGTGCTGCAGATGTGAGCTACGAGGGATCGACGCAGGACTCCAATCTCCTTTTTACTCCTCTTTCGCCTCAGCTATCTCCTCTGTGCTCCTCTTTTTGTTCCTTCCTCTCCTCTGTGTCCTATTCCTTTCCCGCTCGTTCCCTCTGCCTCCTCTCTCTGGCTCTATAATTATGCGTGTCAGGGTTGTGCTGAGTTGGCACTCCGTGGTGAAGGAGAGAGAAGGAGAGCGAAGCGGTGACAGGGAGAAGTAAAGCGAGACCTTCAGGCGGCGTGTCCTCTGCAGTCCAGACAGTGAATCACATCTGCTCGGCATGCCACTGCTCTTATGTTGCCTCGGGGAGATGCAGTCACGCCATGGCAGCGCGGCCTTTTAACCCTTTCATTTCCGGGGCCTGTTGGGGTCCAGACTGTGCACGCTGCAGGGCCCTGCTAGACTGCAGTAAATGAGGCTGAGGTGGTGCAGCGGGTTGTGTCTTAACACAGCTGGTGGTTTGGTTCCAAAGCATCTTCCAAATCAAATCCCAAATGCCTCCTGATGTGCATGTCAACACCTTTCGAGGAAACACCTGCAGTCACCTTCTGTGTTAAGCAAGACCACAATTTATTGTTTTTTTAAACCAGCTTCATGAAGCCACTCCCACATTTAACCATAAACAGCTGTAGACACACCCTTAATGAGCTGTCTGCACATGAAACATTCATCAGCTCCCCCAAACTGAGGCAGAGAAGCACATCCTCACTGAACTGGATCCTCCGACAGACACAGCTGTGATCTATCTCAATCGACAATCTTTGATTGTGATACGCCGTCACAGCTGCAGCTGTTTCAACGCCACAGTGACATCAGTGAGCAACCATGTAAACTGTAAACCATCATCTGTTAGCCTCTATGCACGACGACGTCCACTTAGTCCCAGCACAGTGACACATATGGTGATCATATGATGAGTTGTCACACACGCTGTGTTTTGCAGATAAGTTTGCAAAACAACTGACACTATAATAAGTGACAATAAAAGATCCAAAAGGGCACAAAAATCAGAATAATGTTAAACACAGTGTTTAAAATATGTGCAGGCAGTATTAAATCACATTCGATCAATCAATCAGTCAAAACAAACATTTTAATATTCCTATGTTTGAAATTTGGTCACTTTATCACCTCAAATCTGCAAGAAAAACATCCATGAATGAAACGATATGTAGTTCACTGTGTGTGACATATGTTTATGTGTTTACACATCTACTACTATAAGTAAAAGATTCATCGTGTCCCACAGCTATTGAAATGGAACAATACCTCCACCTGGTGGACATTTAATACAGGTACAATGGAAATTCACCATGAACTTGACTCATTCCCAAGAGTTATAGGCCTGTCACACATTGACGATTTAGACAGTGTATGCTGATGTATGAAAATATGGTGAATACTATATTTTTCATACATTGGAATACGCTGGCTATATCATCAAGGTGTGACAGGCCTATAACTCTGACAAATGTCTTTCACGCATGAGAGCACACGTCAAGTATGTGCAGTTAGTTCATTTATGATTTGCCTGTTCTTAGAAAGTCTGGATTTAAAATGTCTTGGTTTGTTTGCAGAATCACTGAAAAACTGCACAAAAATGTGTCATGAGGAGGAAAAAGAACATGTCACATTAGTCAATGAGGTGCATTTATTTTAAAAATGTAGTGATGTTGCATCTAATCAAACTAGAAAAATTAGTGCAGATGATACATGGAATTTTTTAATGCATCAAACCAGTGTGACATTTAACTTATTACATTTTGTTCAATACAAACTGTTTCTTAGGTTGATTACACTCTTTGAAAATGTCACATAGTTTTAGATACGTCCAACTAAACAAAGTAGTTATACACAAAACTTAAAATAAGAGACTCAGAAAGCCAAAGAAAAGCCACCAGACAACACCTTTTTTTAAATTCCTTTGTAAAGGTCTGGTCCCACTGGGGAGGGGATTAATTGCGCATGAATTGAGTATACAAATGTTGGGCGTTCGTTGTCGTCCGCAACAAAAGTGGCCAAAAATGACAGATGTCTCAGTATGAATTACGGATATATTAATAATGTACAACGAATATATGACAAACAGTCACGGATGTATAACGCATGTACTGAGCAAACGGATTGGACGCATTGCGATTATCACGGAGGTATTACAGATGTATTGACAATGCATTGCGCATGTGTTGCATGCGTAGCGTGCGCCTTGTATGGCAGCACCCTCACATCGGGGTGAATGTGAGGCATTATTTGTAAAGCGCTTTGAGTGTCTGATGCAGATGGAAAATTGCTATATAAATGCAGTCCATTTACCATTTTTATTACTATTGTTTTGTTTTATTTCATTTGAACAATTTTATAAACAATTCGGTGTGTCATAACGCATCTGCCAGCTCAGATGTCAATCAAATGTATAATGAAACGTACACCCAACAGCCAAAGCAGGAATTCTGAGCTGACTGCAGTTTTTTTTTTTATCAGTAAATAAATAAAGAAACTAGAGCACTGCACTCATATAGAGAGCAAACTTCTGCCAACACTAGTTTCCAATTCCACAAATTTTTACTTTGTGTCAAAGTCACAATCCTGTTAGACGTGGCTTTTCATAAGCTAAATTAGATGTGAACAAATGTCTGGAGTATGTACAGTATTTAGTTCATGCACTTGAATCAAAGTTTTTTTTTTTTTTGTGGCGTTCTCTGGGTTTTTTTTTTTTTTTTCAGTTTCAAAGTTCTTCCGTTTCTGAATTCTTTTTCAGATCATTTTCACAGAACAAGGTTATCTCTGCTGTGCACAATTTGTCATTGTTTTTTGGCACTTGGTTTCTGATTGATAACTGGAAGACAAACAGGCATAAAATTGGAACCTCCATCCAATTTTGGTAGTGTAGGTAAACCCATAAGAGAAACATGAGAGTGATTGAGGCACTTTTGATTGAGATATAATGCAAAATGTACACCGAAGGGGTTTTTCAATGTTAAATTTAAATGTCCACAAAATCCACAATCCTGATCGGATCTGGATCAAACTTTGTCAGGTGATAGTGAGTGTCAGTCTGCACCTCACTTTTAAATATGAGTGTAATTGGGTCATGTTTGTTCAAGATATAATGTCAAATATACATTAAGCAGGGTTTTCAATGTTAAATTTATATGGCCACAAAATCTGTAATCTGGAACAGATCCGGTGTTGCCGACCGAACTTTCCCCCTAAATACACTGGTATACAAATATTTAAAAGTTGTCTGCTTCAGAAATAAAATGTGCAATTTATTATGGATTTTGGCATGTTGAATTCAAATATGACAATAACAATGGCTAACTGGCTACTGTTTCCAAGATATACAACACATAATTTCTATTAGAAAAGTATCCGACCTTATTATTTTTTTCAAAAACCATATGGATTTGAATCACGTGTGATTTCATTAGACATGCTTGAACCCTCGTGGGTATGCGAGAGTTTTTTCACGCCTGTCGGTTACATCATTCGCCTGTGGGCAGTCTTTGAGTGAGGAGTGGCCCACCCTCTCGTCAATTTTTTCATTGTTTAGGAATGGCTCAGAGACTGCTGCTTTGTTTGATCAAAATTTTTTCAAAACTGTAAGGCACAACGGAGTGGACACCATTCGATATATTCAGCTGGTTTTCGGTAAAAATTTTAACGGCTGATGAGAGATTTTGGTCTGTAAGTGTCGCTTTAAGGACAGCCCACGGCGCCTGACGGCGATCTGCGCTCCGAGGCGGCGTCGTCTCGCTGTTTCAAGCTGAAAACTTCCACATTTCAGGCTCTGTTCACCCAGGTCGTCGTCAGAGAACAGAGAAGTTTCAGAAGAAGTCGGCATGAGGAGTTTATGCGGACATTCCACTGTTAAAGGAGATTTTGTAATGAAAGAACGTGCGGGCAGATTCGCATGTCGGGCCGGACCTGACCGCGGGGGGTCGCGACAGGAAAAACACCTCCATTGGAAACCTTAACGGACAAGTTGGAACATGGCCAGCTGTTAAACAATTTCTCAGATACTCACTTGTTGAAAGCCATCAAAAGCCGCCTGAATTTTATAAATGGTTTTCAACACGGAGGTGTTTTTCCTGTCGCGGCGCAGACGGATTTGGGGCATCGTCACGGAACCGACTCGGCGAATTTGCCCGCACGTTCTTTCATTACAAAATCTCCTTAACAGTGGAATGTCCGCATAAACTCCTGATGCCGACTTCTTCTGAAACTTCTCTGTTCTCTGACGACGACCTGGGTGAACAGAGCCTTAAATTAGGATGTTTTCAGCTCGAAACAGCCAGACGGATGCCACCTCTGACCGCGCCGTGCCGATCCGTTTTGTGAGCTGTCCTTAAAGCGAAAGAAACTCCACAATCTCTCATCAACTGTTAAACTTTTCACAGAGAACCAGCTGAATTTCTCGAATAGTGTCCACTCGGATATCTTTCACAGGTCCTGAAAAAATTTTGATAAAGCAACGCGTGCCGTCTCCAGCGGCTTCTCAGACAAAGGATTTCAACCGAGAGGGCTGGACCAGTGCTCACTCAAAGCCTGCCCACAGGCGGATGACGTCACCGACACGCGTGAAAAAACTCACACATGCGCACGAGGGTTCAAGCATGTCTGGTGTAATCGCACGTGATTCAAATCCATACAGTTTTTTTTTTTTTTTTTATAAAACTGCCGGTTAATTTTCTAATAAACCTCGTATTGTGTTAACAGTAGAGTTTTCAAGAAAAATCATAAACAAAGGTCTTTTTTGATGTTTCTCTGACTGTTTGTATAATATTTCACCTGTTCTCTTTTTGTACACTCTGTAAAACAGCAAAAAGGTTATACATATTGCAACCCCAATTCCAATGAAGTTGGGACATTGTGTAAAATGTAAATAAAAACAGAATACAATGATTTGCGAATCCTCTTCAACCTATATTCAATTGAATACACCAAAAAGACAAAATATTTAATGTTCAAACTGATAAACTTTATTGTTGTGCAAATATTTGCTCATTTTGAAATGGATGCCTGCAACACGTTTCCAAAAAAAGTTGGGACAGTGGCAACAAAAGACTGGAAAAGTTGATGAATGCTCAAAGAATACCTGTTTGGAACATTCCACAAGTGAACAGGTTAATTGGAAACAGGTGAGTGTCATGAATGGGTATAAAAGGAGCATCCCCAAATGACTCAGCCATTCACAAGCAAAGATGGGGTGAGGATCACCACTTTGTGAACAACTGCGTGGAAAAATAGTCCAACAGTTTAAGAACAATGTTTCTCAACGTTCAATTGCAAGGAATTTAGGGATTCCATCATCTACAGTCCATAATATATGGGCATTCAATGTTGTTTATCGGCCTTGCCACTTACATGTTGAAAGTTCTCCAGATTCTCTGAATCTTCTGACTATATTATGGACTGTAGATGATGGAATCCCTAAATTTCTTGCAATTGAACATTGAGAAACATTGTTCTTAAACCGTTGGACTATTTTTTCATGCAGTTGTTCACAAAGTTGTTGGGAAGGTGTCGTGACACGGACCCACAACAGGGGGCGTTAATGAACGGACAATGGATAAGCCAAAAAGTAACAATTTAATGTTGTGAATCGCACAACGAATTACAGACAATAACAATATTGTGGATTGTCAATTATACACAAGGTGACGTGTGGGCAGGCTCGAAGATAGAAGACGTCTGGCGAGAGAAGAGCCGGATCCCACACAGCTTCCACCACCAACGGATCTGAAGAACACTGGAGCCGCCAAGCCCTGCATATCCCCAACAGGATATCTCCGGCACACTGTCACGGATCCCGAGGGGCGTCCAACCATCTGTTGGACAGCCAATGGAAGAGCAGGGTGCACCGGCGTCGGCTGGAGGCGTGATTGGTGGTTGCAGCACATCCTCACCGCCTTTACCGCTCGGATGGACCTGATGACCGAGCAGCACATCATCCTCAATCGCAGGATGGAGGCTCTCACCGCACAGGTGGAAGCGCGCGCTCAGGGCGCTGCTGCAGCTCCTCCTCCTGCCGACCCTGGTGCCGGAATACAGACGTCCACTGGTCGTTCAACGACCCCCCCCCACCATCCCCTGAAAGCATACATAAGCCCCCCAGAGCCGTACGGAGGTGTGTGGAGACTGCGCGGACTTTCTTATGCAGTGTTCGCTCATCTTTGCACAACGACCCGTGATGTACGCGTCTGATGCCAGCAAGGTGGCTTACGTGATTAATTTGCTTCGAGGTGAGGCACGCGCTTGGGCTACAGCGCTTTGGGAACAAAGTTCACGGCTCCTTGCCTCTTATACTGGGTTTGTGAGGGAGCTCAGAACTGTTTTTGATCACCCTAACAGAGGAGAGACCGCTTCAACAGTGCTGCTGTCAATGCGACAGGGGCGCCGGCGCACAGCCGAATATGCAGTCGACTTCCGCATCGCGGCTGCGAGGTCCGGCTGGAATAACGTTGCGCTCCGCGCCGCCTTCATAAACGGACTGTCGTCGGTCCTGAAGGAGCACCTGGTAGCTAAGGAAGAACCGTGGGATTTAGATGGGCTTATCGATCTTGTTATACGATTAGACAATCGGTTGGAGGAACGCCGTCGGGAGCGAGGCGAAGGACGTGGCCGGGCACGCGCCGTCCCTCTCCCTTCCGGGTTCAAAAAGGTTCCGCCCTCCCCACGCTCCACAGCCGCAGCACTCCGTGGGGCAACAGCTCCCCCTGCTGACATTGCTAGGGAGACGCACAGGGCCAAAATGAGAACAACTGACAGAATGAGGAGGCTGGTCGCGGGAGTGTTTTCTCTGCAGCTCAACAGAGGCACATACAGAAAACTGCCCAAACGGCCAAACGACAACACCCGCCTTAGAGACTGGGCTAAGGGGGGTCATAACATTCACGTGGGACCACACATATTGCCACATGAACTCCCAGTTACAATCTGAGTGGGGATTTAACCCTTCAAGCCCCAGCACTGGTGGACCACGGGGTCAGAAGGGAATCTGCTAGACAGCAGATGGCAAGGGAGGTAGGGCTCCCTCTGGTGGCGCTACCTTCGCCATTGCAGGTGCGGGCACTAGATGGCACCCTTCTCCCTTTAATCATGCACAAGACACAACCTGTAACTCTGGTGGTGTCTGGGAATCATCGGGAGGAGATCGAGTTTTTTGTGACTCCTTCTACCTCCCGCGTGATTTTGGGCTTCCCGTGGATGTTGAAACACAATCCCCTGATTGATTGGCCATCTGGGGTGGTGGTTCAGTGGAGCGAAACCTGCCATCGGGCGTGTTTAGGATCCTCGGTTCCTCCCGGTTTACATGCTAAGGAGGAGGTCAAAGTCCCTCCCAATCTGACGGCGGTGCCGGTTGAGTACCACGATCTTGCTGATGTCTTCAGCAAGGATCTGGCACTCGCCCTTCCCCCGCACCGTCCGTACGATTGTGCCATTGATCTGATTCCAGGCGTTGAGTTCCCGTCCAGCAGGCTGTACAACCTCTCACGACCTGAGCGCGAATCAATGGAGACCTACATCCGGGACTCATTAGCTGCCGGGCTGATCCGGAACTCCACCTCCCCGATGGGTGCAGGTTTCTTTTTTGTGGGCAAGAAAGATGGCGGACTCCGTCCATGCATTGATTACAGGGGGCTGAATGAAATCACGGTTCGCAACCGATACCCGTTGCCGTTGTTAGATTCCGTGTTCACCCCCCTGCATGGAGCCAAAATCTTTACTAAGCTGGATCTTAGGAATGCGTATCACCTGGTTCGGATCCGGAAGGGAGACGAATGGAAGACAGCATTTAACACCCCGTTAGGTCACTTTGAGTACCTGGTCATGCCGTTTGGCCTCACCAACGCCCTTGCGACGTTCCAAGCCTTGGTTAACGACGTCTTGCGGGACTTCCTGCACCGATTCGTCTTCGTATATCTGGACAATATACTCATCTTTTCTCCGGGTCCTGAGACCCATGTCCGACATGTACGTCAGGTCCTGCAGCGGTTGTTGGAGAACCGGCTGTTTGTGAAGGGCGAGAAGTGTGAGTTTCACCGCACCTCTTTGTCCTTCCTGGGGTTCATCATCTCCTCCAACTCTGTCACCCCTGATCCGGCTAAGGTTGCGGCGGTGAGAGACTGGCCCCAACCAACAAGCCGTAGGAAGCTGCAACAGTTCCTCGGCTTTGCAAATTTCTACAGGAGGTTCATTAAGGGCTACAGTCAGGTAGTTAGCCCCATGACAGCCCTGACCTCTCCAATAGTCCCCTTCACCTGGTCGGATCGGTGCAAAGCCGCGTTCAAGGAGTTGAAGCGCCGGTTCTCGTCTGCACCCGTCTTGGTGCAGCCCGATCCCAGTCGCCAGTTTGTGGTTGAAGTGGACGCCTCTGACTCAGGGATAGGAGCCGTGCTATCCCAGAGCGGGGAGACCGATAAGGTTCTTCACCCGTGTGCCTACTTTTCTCGCAGGTTGACCCCCGCGGAACGGAACTATGACGTCGGCAATCGAGAACTCCTTGCGGTGAAAGAGGCTCTTGAGGAGTGGAGACACCTGTTGGAGGGAGCGTCTGTGCCGTTCACGGTTTTCACTGACCATCGGAACCTGGAGTATATCAGGACCGCCAGGCGGCTGAACCCCAGGCAAGCCCGCTGGTCAATGTTCTTCGGACGTTTTGACTTCCGGATCACCTATCGCCCCGGGACCAAGAACCAGAGATCGGATGCCTTGTCCCGAGTACACGAAGACGAAGTCAAAACTGTGCTGTCGGATCCACCGGAGCCCATCATTCCGGAGTCCACTATTGTGGCCACCCTCACCTGGGACGTGGAGAAGACTGTCCGGGAGGCCCTGGCACGGAGCCCGGACCCCGGAACTGGTCCGAAGAATCGTCTGTACGTCCCTCCAGAGGCCAGAGCTGCAGTCTTGGACTTCTGTCACGGTTCCAAGCTCTCCTGTCATCCAGGGGTGGGAAGGACTGTGGCAGTTGTCCGGCAGCGCTTCTGGTGGGCGTCTATGGAGGCCGACGTCCGGGAGTACATCCAGGCCTGCACCACCTGTGCCAGGGGCAAGGCAGACCACAAAAGGTCCCAAGGACTTCTCCAGCCGCTTCCTGTGCCTCATCGCCCCTGGTCCCATATCGGCCTGGATTTCGTCACGGGCCTCCCGCCGTCCCAGGGCAACACCACCATCTTCACGATAGTGGACCGATTCTCCAAGGCGGCCCACTTCGTGGCCCTCCCGAAGCTCCCAACAGCCCAGGAGACAGCAGACCTCCTGGTCCACCACGTCGTCCGTCTGCATGGGATACCTACCGATATCGTCTCTGATCGTGGTCCCCAGTTCTCCTCACACGTCTGGAGGAGCTTCTGCCGGGAACTGGGGGCCACTGTGAGCCTCTTGTCCGGGTATCACCCCCAGACCAATGGACAGGCAGAATGGGCCAATCAGGAATTGGAGCAAGCCCTGCGCTGTGTGACGTCCGCTCACCCGACGGCCTGGAGTGAACATCTGGCCTGGATCGAGTATGCGCATAACAGCCAGGTGTCCTCTGCCACCGGCCTCTCCCCGTTTGAGGTGTGTTTGGGGTATCAGCCCCCATTGTTTCCCGTGGTGGAGGGAGAGGTCGGTGTGCCCTCGGTCCAGGCCCACTTGCGGAAGTGCCGTCGGGTGTGGCGCTCCACCCATTCTGCCTTGTTGAAGGCCCGGACGAGGGCGAAGACCCATGCGGACCGCTGGCGATCCCCGGCCCCTGCTTACTAGCCCGGGCAGGAGGTGTGGCTATCCACGAAGGACAACCCCCTCCAGTTGAACTCCCCGAAACTCAAGGACAGGTATATTGGACCATACAGAATCCTCAAAATCCTCAGTCCTGCCGCAGTGAAGCTCCAACTCCCGGCTTCACTGCGGATCCACCCAGTCTTTCATGTGTCAAGGATCAAACCTCACCACACCTCGCCCCTCTGTGCTCCCGGACCGGCACCGCCTCCTGCCCGGATCATCGACGGGGAGCCGGCTTGGACGGTGCGCCGGCTCCTGGACATCCGTCGGCTGGGCCAGGGGTTCCAGTATTTGGTGGACTGGGAGGGGTATGGACCCGAAGAACGCTCCTGGGTGAAGAGGAGCTTCATCCTGGATCCGGCCTTCCTGGCCGATTTCTACCGCCGTCACCCGGACAAGCCTGGTCGGGCGCCAGGAGGCGCCCGTTGAGGGGGGGGTCCTGTTGTGTGGGCCGCCAGAAGAGGAGGTACTGCTGGCACACCACCAGAGGGCGCCCTGCCTGAAGTGCGGGCTTCAGGCACGAGAGGGCGCTGCCGCCACGGACACAACCGGGACAGCTGTCAAGAGATAATGAGTGACAGCTGTCACCCATCTGCTCTACATCATCTCACTCCATAAAGACCGGACGACATCTCCACCTGATTGCCGAGATATCATCTACCTGTGAAGGTAATATTCTCTGCTGTGTCAGAACTGTGACTTACGTGTGCTCTGTTTGCAGCCGTTTTCCTGTGGAGCCTTGTCAGCTGACTGGTGGTTTATGAGAGTGCCGACGTCTTCGCCTCTCACTCCTTCCAGATAAGTGCTTTAACAGGAGCTGCACATGTGTGTGATTAGAGGTGGAGGTGACTTTCCACCTTCTGACTGTTTTTGTTGCTGGGTGTGCATACACCCACATCTCACTGTTTGTGCTCCTCGCCAGCAGTACCAGATCCGACAGTCGGGGACGGTGATCACCTGGGAATTCGGGACTTGGCGGCTCCAGTATTCACCGGGTTCTGTGGCGGTGGAAATCGTGTGGTTCTGGCTCTTCTCAGGACAGACGTCTTCTATCCTCGAGCCTGCCCACACGTCACCTTTGTGAATTGACTATAATCAGATTCTGAGATTGTCTGTATATTCGTTGTGTACATTCACAACATTAAATTGTTACCTTTTGGCTCATCTATTGACCGTTCATTTGCGCCCCCTGTTGTGGGTCCGTGTCACTACACTTTCCCCAACAATGACTGCCTGAAGAGAACATGTAAATTTCCACAGTCATTGATGATATGGGGCTGCATGTCAGGTAAAGGCACTGGGGAGATGGCTGTCATTACATCATCAATAAATGCACAAGTTTACGTTGATATTTTGGACAATTGAAAGGATGTTTGGGGATGATGACATCATTTTTCAAGATGATAATGCATCTTGCCATAGAGCAAAAACTGCAAAAACATTCCTTGCAAAAAGACACATAGGGTCAATGTCATGGCATAGGGTCAATGTCAATGAGCAGATCTGATTTGATGCAGGTGTTAATTTGGGGGATGAAAATTTACAGGGTGATTCCATAATTTTTTCCTCAGAATTGAGTGATTCCATATTTTTTTCCTCTGCTTGGTCTAAAAAAGTAACCGTTACTGACTGCCACAATCTTTTTTTTCTTGATCTCTTATAGTGTTTCTTAAAGCCAGAAAGTTGCCATTTGAAATGACTTTAGTTTTGTGTCATGTCTGTGATCTGCTTTTTTTCTACAAAATTAAACAACTGAATAAACATCCTCCGAGGCCGGTGATTCCATAATTTTTGCCAGGGGTTGTATATATACGTTTGGCAGCATTCACGATCATGGACAGCACCTGTCAGGTAACTAAACATACTGTTTGGTCATCTGAGACGTGTGAAACTTCTCCTTCATTAGTCATGTTTGACTTTCACCTGACTCAACTCCTGTGATCAATTTATCAAATGTTCCAAGAGATTCATGTTCTTGACTTATTTTGACAACTGCACAGACTATTGTGCATGTGATAACTTATACAATGAAATGTTTTGGAGAGAACAACAATTAGACTGAGAATCAAGATCTATTCATTTGGAAATTGTGCTAAATGGAGGCTAAGTGTGCTAACTGTAGGCTAACTGTGCTAACTGTAGGCTAACTGTGCTAACTGTAGGCTAACTGTACTTCATCAAGTTGCAAAGATATATTGAGACATGTACTAAAACATTTCCAGTTTTAAAAATGGGAAGTGTGTGAGTGAGAGAGACATTTCTATGGACATTTCCTTCATGTTGGAAGTTGAATGTGTGAAATTTAAAGTCCAGGAAACCAGCTGGTGTTGAACAATGTAAAATATTAAGTCCTTTTAAGCTGCTTGTTTTCACTCGGCGTCACCACAGCAGATCCAAGGTGGATCTGCATGTTGATTTGGCACAAGTTTTACACCGGATGTCCTTCCTGATGTAACTGCACATTACATGGAAAGATGTGGCAGAGGTGGTGTTTGAACCAGAAACCTTCCACACTAAATCCAAGCCCACTAAACACTTGGCCACCAACTCTGCCTCAACAATGTAAAATACATCTCTAAAAATCTAAAACATTAATGGATTTTGAACAAAATTTGTGAAGAAATGATCAATGGATCAGTGGAGAGTTTGTTAAAAAAAAACAGAAATGCTAAATTCAGCAGATCAGTTGTGATGACACTAATATTCAGTTTTGATTCCTACATTGTTTTAGCTTCATTTGTTCCAGCGATGATTAAATTGTGTCATATTACAGTTAATGTGATCAGCTACTTGTTTCATATTTAAAAATATTCACATAATTGATAAGTTGGTTCCACTCCTCCAGCCAATGCAAAGGAGTCGGTATCGGGTTATTTGGTCACGTGACTTTTAGTCAGGATTCTGACATTTTGCTGATTGGCTGAGACACGGCGCTCTCTGATTGTCTGCAGCCTTTGTTTACAATGTAGCACTTGAACCACAGTCTCTGGAGGAGTGGAACCAACTTACATTTTCGGCGGTTACACCACAGCCAATCACAGAGCATGGAGTGATAGCCAATAGCGGCTGACGTATCAGATGGACCAATCACATGCATGTTTTCAAAAACATGCTACCAGTCTCTTTGTATAAAGAGACTTAAGAGACTGTGGTACCAGTGCTCCCAATCTCAGTTACATGGAGTCAGTTGATGATGCGTGAGCCCTTTTGAATCAGAGGATATAAAGGCTGTGTCAACTGAATCTGCCTCATTTGAGCCCCACACTGGCACGTTGTTAAGAGGTAAGCAGCATATCTGGTCAAAATACATAGATTTTAAAAATATATACTAAATTAATCTTGAATAATTGTGTTGAACTTCATCCAGTTGTGTCTATTTTTCTGGTCACTGTGTGTTTGATGTCTTCACTCATTAATGTTGATTAAATGTCAGTTGTTCTGCTTCCTTCCAGGTTGAAGATGTTCCAGTTTGTCTGTGTCGTTGCTCTGTTGTGCGTCTGTCTTCGCCTCCCCTCGGCCCTTTCTGACAAGCTGCTGTGTCACTACAGCTCTATTGTAGAAAAGGAGAGGACACCTCTGATTGTCCCCACTGAGTGTCCTGCCAATAAGACATGCTACAAGGCCTACGTTCGCTATGGGAAGCACACCATCATGAAGGGTGTGGGCTGTGTGGACAAAGACAAGTGTGGAAAGATTCATCATTACATGTGGCATGAAGTCCTTTATACAATTTTCTATGACTGCTGCGACTGGAAGTTCTGCAATTCCTACTCGGACCACCAGGACAAACCCCCCTTGTCCTCCTCCCTCTCCATCAACCAACCTGTGACTGTTCTGATACTCTGTCTGTTGTGTAGTTTCTTTCTTTGTGTCCATTTCTACCAGCTCTCTTAAATAACTGCTGCACAACCTCTGACAGCTGATCTCAATCAGCATCCATGGACACTCTAAATACTCTGTACACCTCAGCCTCTTGGAGAAAGATTGGACTGTTTTTGTACTTTTGTGTTCTGCCCGATTTGTGGACTCTACCACTGCTCCTTAGAACTACAGTTCTCTTGATTTCACAGAACACATACCCACCTGGTACGAACTTGACAGCGTCTCCCAGAGGTTGTCCACTGGAGGATTGTCACTGTGGGCTGCTCCTGTCTGGAGATCACCAGCCTGACTGAAACTCTTCACCCTTTTTGTTTTCTGTCTCCTGTTTTATCTGCTCTGTACCTGCAGACACAGAGGCCTGTTGTCTTCTAAAGATTAACCTTTGAGGCAACTCACTGATTTAAATACTTAAATGGACATTGTCATTTTAATAGACTTTTTTCTCTCAGAATTGTTTTAAAGTATTTCAATATTTATGAAATAAAAAATTATTTTGATAAACCTGGTTTGTTTGTTTATTGTGTATTGACCTGTTCCATCTCTGCTGCTCTTCTCAAAGCAGTTTTTTTGGTCTTTTGTTTGATTGACCAACCAATCACCTGTTGCAACCTGGACAATTATGTGACACAGTTTTCAAGTGTTTTTTCCCCTTTTTCTGCTGCATCTTCATTACATCTTATATAACAGAACTTCAACACAGTGGCGGCGCTGGGGGGGGGGGCTTGGGGGAGCTTAAGCCCCCCCAATAATGAGCCAAGCCCCCCCAATAATTCTGTTCAAACTGATAAACTTTACTGTTGTGCAAATAGTTGCAAAAAAAGTTGGGCCAGGGGCAACAAAAGACTGGGAAAGTTGATGAATGCTCAAAGAACACCTGTTTGGAACATTCCACAAGTAAACAGGTTAATTGGAAACAGGTGAGTGTCATGATTAGGTATAAAAGGAGCATCCCCAAAAGACTCAGCCATTCACAAGCAAAGATGGGGCGAGGATCACCACTTTGTGAACAACTGCGTGAAAAAATAGTCCAACAGTTTAAGAACAATGTTTCTCAATGTTCAATTGCAAGGAATTTAGGGATTCCATCATCTACAGTCCATAATATAATCAGAAGATTCAGAGAATATGGAGAAGTTTCTATATGTAAGCGGCAAGGCCAAAAACCAACACTGAATACCCGTGACCTTTGATCCCTCAGGCGGCACAGCATTAAAAACTGACATCATTGTGTAAAGGATCTTACCGCGTGGGCTCAGGAACACCAGAAAATCATTGCCAGTTAACACAGTTCGTCACTACATCTACAAGTGCAAGTCAAAACTCTACCATGCAAAGCGAAAGCCATACATCAACAACATCCAGAAACGCCGCCACCTTCTCTGGGCCTGAGCTCATTTGAAATGGACAGACACAAAGTGGAAAAGTGTGCTGTGGTCTGATGAGTCCACATTTCAAATTGTTTTTGGAAATCATGAACGTCACGTCCTCTGGACAAAAGAGGAATAAGACCATCCAGATTGTTACCAGCGCAAAGTTCAAAAGCCAGCATCTGTGATGGTATGGGGGTGTGTTAGTGCCCATGGTATGGGCAACTTACACATCTGTGATGGCACCATCAATACTGAAAGGTACATCCAGGTTGTGGAGCAACACATGCTGCCATCCAAGCAACGTCTTTTTCAGGGACGTCCCTGCTTATTTCAGCAAGACAATGCCAAGCCACATTCTGCACGTTTTACAACAGCGTGGCTTCGTAGTAAAAGAGTGTGGGTACTAGACTGGCGTGCCTGCAGTTCAGACCTGCTGCCCAATGAAAATGTGTGGCAACAACTGAAGTGGCACATCAAGCAAGAATGGGTGTCATGCTTTCACCCTGGACCTGCCCCGAATCTGGTTTTGTCCCCCAGTCTCTGTCTGTTTCCCTCTCTTTGTCCTTCTGTCTGACCCTGAATGTTTATTTTCTGTTTCTTCCACTTTGGTCTTGGTTTTATGATCTGTTACATTTCAGCCACGTTAAGTTCTGTTATAGTTTAGTCTCTGCTTTTTATTTAGTCATACTGTGCTATCACATTAAGTTTTGAGGATTATCTGTTACACTTCAGCCACTTATTGAGTTCTGTTCTAGTTTAGTCTTCATCCTTTACTTTCTGGTTATTCAGTCACTGTCTTGAGCACATTTGTAAATCAGGGTTTTCTGTACACTCCTGCCACATGTTGAGTTCTCATCTAGGTTAGGTCCAGCCTTTAATTTTCTGTTCTGTTCCTGCCTTTGTTTATTCTGTTACCACATTTGTATTCTAGGTATCATTATTTCCTTATTGTTTAACATTTGTTCTGTCACTGTCATATTCCTTTTTTTCCTGCTTTTGTCTGACACGCCCACCTGTCACTCCACTCGTCTCACTCAGCCATGCCTTCTTTCCCGTACCTGCATATCATCACGCCCTGATTATCCTCTGATTTAAACCCCTTGTCTTCAACAGCTCACTGCTAGTTTGTTGTGCATATTGCCTCATTCCAAGCCTCTTGTGTTTTCTGCCATAGTCTGTTTTTCTTGACGTGTATGACCTTCGCCTGTTTTGACCTTGCTTTTTTACCTGAGCCCGTTAACCTGCTTCTCTGTGCCTGAACCCGGCTTGTTTGTTGGACTCCGTTTTGCCTCCTCTGATACACCTGTTTGCCCGTGCTGGAACTCTGCTCTTTACTGACCACGCCACCGCCTCATGACTGTCTGTACCTCCGCCTGCCTGCTTGTGACCCTGTGTATTGACCAGAGCCTGTTTTTTTTTTAATTAAACCTTTTTCTAAATCCGTCCTCTGAGCCATGAGTCTGCATTTGTGTCCACCTGCCTGTCGTGCCAAGTCCTCACAGTTCCTGACAGTACGAACTAGCCAGAACCCGGACACAGCGGACTCAGATCCCGTCATGTCAGTAAGCAGTCATTCCATGGACTCAAACCCAGATACGGCTGCAATCAAGAGGGTTTTCTCAGATCTACAGTTCCTTTTTTATCGTTTTCGTGACTGTATCTCTCCAAGGGAGAAGTTTGATTATTTAGATCAAGCGTGGGAAGCTTTAGAGGCAAACCCCTGGCTGTTTGATGTGTTTCCTGAGTTAGAAGATCTCAACAACTTATTCTTAGCAAGAAAGCTCCCAGCCTGGATTAAAGAACCAGCGCTGCACCTGCCGGCCCGCCCCCCGCTGGATGACAGTGAATCAGAATGGTCTGACCTCGAAGATGACACGTCATCTGAAGCCGAAGACCTGGCTTGGACTCCGTTTTGCCTCCTCTGATACACCTGCTTGCCCGTGCTGGAACTCTGCTCTTTACTGACCACGCCACCGCCTCATGACTGTCTGTACCTCCGCCTGCCTGCTTGTGACCCTGTGTATTGACCAGAGCCTGTTTTTTTTTAATTAAACCTTTTTCTAAATCCGTCCTCTGAGCCATGAGTCTGCATTTGTGTCCACCTGCCTGTCGTGCCAAGTCCTCACAGTTCCTGACAGTACGAACTAGCCAGAACCCGGACACAGCGGACTCAGATCCCGTCATGTCAGTAAGCAGTCATTCCATGGACTCAAACCCAGATACGGCTGCAATCAAGAGGGTTTTCTCAGATCTACAGTTCTTTTTTATCTGTTTTCGTGACTGTATCTCTCCAAGGGAGAAGTTTGATTATTTAGATCAAGCGTGGGAAGCTTTAGAGGCAAACCCCTGGCTGTTTGATGTGTTTCCTGAGTTAGAAGATCTCAACAACTTATTCTTAGCAAGAAAGCTCCCAGCCTGGATTAAAGAACCAGCGCTGCACCTGCCGGCCCGCCCCCCGCTGGATGACAGTGAATCAGAATGGTCTGACCTCGAAGATGACACGTCATCTGAAGCCGAAGACCTGGCTTGGACTCCGTTTTGCCTCCTCTGATACACCTGTTTGCCCGTGCTGGAACTCTGCTCTTTACTGACCACGCCACCGCCTCATGCCTGTCTGTACCTCCGCCTGCCTGCTTGTGACCCTGTGTATCGACCAGAGCCTGTTTTTTTTTTAATTAAACCTTTTTCTAAATCCGTCCTCTGAGCCATGAGTCTGCATTTGTGTCCACCTGCCTGTCGTGTCAAGTCCTCACAGTTCCTGAAAATGAGAAAGAATTGCACCTACAAAGCTTCAACAATTAGTGTCCTCAGTTCCCAAATGCTTATTGAGTGTTGTTAGAAGGAAAGGTCATGTAACACAGTTGTAAACATACCACTGTCCCAGCTTTTTGAAACAGCATTTATTTAAACTACAGTCAATCATCAATTTCAAACAACGTGGACCAAAATTAGTAAAGTTTGACTATCTTTATTTCAGAAGCATTTTGGCTGTAGACCAGTGAAATCAGTCTCGCCTGCCATCACTGCGCTTGCATCATTTTGGAGCATCAGCAGCGATTCACCGATTATCTCCTCGTTTCTGCTTAAAACTGACTTTAGAATGATTTAAGAGGTTTTAGTTTGTCATCTGATGGTTAATAATCACATTATTCCTGCTTATCACATTATCCCTGCTTTGTATGTAGCGAGTCAGACTCAGACAGCCAGACTCAGACGTGTTGCAGTCGTGAACTGATCGCTTCCCTGTCTTTTATGATGAAATAATGCTGAATTAATGTGGAAATGATTGTTGTACAAAAGCTTCAGATATCTGTTGCCGAGATAGATGATGAGTGGAATGCAGTTTGAAGCAGAAAAGGCGATTATCCAGAATTGTTGTTGATGCTCCAAAATGATGCATGCGCAGTGAAGGCAGGGGGCCCGATTTTTAAGGGGGACTGTTTGGTCGACGACACAGTCAATAAAAATGTGAAAGAAATTCAGTCTTTTTTGGCAGAGTTATACATTTTTGAAAATTCACTCAATGTTAAAGGACAAGGATATTTCCAATTTCCCTAGGTTTTTCTGACTTTGACCTTTGACCTACTCCCTTGAAAATGGAATATTTTCAAGTTTAATAGTTCTTGCCTATCAGGATATGAATCCTCTGTAAAAAAATCCATCATAATATATGAAAAATTGTGGGTTAATGGCAGGCCACAAACAAACAAAGAGGGCAGGCAAAAACTAAACCTAAAGATAAGTACCATCTCTGCAACAGATTGATGGCCTATCCATAGTCTATCCTGCCTTTTGGCCAGTGACCACTGGGAGAGGCACCGGTCCCACCATAACCCTTAACACAATGAAGCAGGTTTGGAAATGAATGAATGCAAGAAGGTCGTGGGATCGATTCCCACCTGTGGCCTTTCTGTGTGGAGTTTGCATGTTTTCCCCGTGTCTGCGTGGGTTCTGTCCAGGTGCTCCGGCTTCCTCCCAGATCCAAAGATATGCAGCTTAGGTGACTTGGAAACTTTATATTGACTGAAGGTGTGTGAATGTGTTTGTTTGTCTGCATGTGACCCTGTGACAGACTGGCATCCTGTCCATGGTGAACCCGCCTCACGCCCTATGACTGCTGGGATAGGCTCCAGCCCCCTGTGACCTTTAACAGGAATAAGCTGGTACTGAAAATGGATGAATGATAACAAGTTGACCAGAAAGCAGCAGAACATCATTTGGGATCTTGGGGTTAAATTAAAGTGAGAAGTCAAAGCTAAAAGAAGAAGAAGGTTTCCTTTAAGCTACATTGTGACGGTGTACAGACGTAACATTACAAAACCTGTGACTGTCCAAACAATTATGGACCTTACTGTAACTTCAAAAGTGAGACTTGTACTTCATAAAGGAGCCAGTGAATGTATTACATTGCAACACTCTTCATGTGTAATTACATGGTCATAAGGGGCGATCGCATTTGTCAGAACGTATCTCATGAAGCTCACACGCGTCTCCATCCACTTACAAAACAGATGAAAGGCATCTTCATTGTGATGAAATCCCTTGATAGCATTAATGACATGGTGCACTTTCCTGCAGAGCAGAAGCATCAGTGCATCGCTTAGTTTTCTAGCTGCAGGTGCTGCGAGAGCATCAGGTTAATATTCACTGTTTAGCGTTGACAGCGAGAAACCTCATAAATATGTCTTCAGGTTGCCTGCTCACTGTCAGCTTTAACATGCTGCCCACGTTCATGCCCACGTGCGTGAATAAGGTACAGGCGCTCACACAAACATATAAATACCCATAAACACAGAAATACACACTGGTGCACAAAACACACACACCCACATGCTACCGAACCGACCTCGCAGAGGAGCTCAGCAGGTAGCGCCGACAGGCTGAGCCAAAATAACGTCTTAAACTCAGCAACCTCAGCCGTCGTATCAGCGGCTGAATCAGCGCAGATAGGCAGTAACGGCTGCTGGTGCAGCGAAATAAGTTGAGGGTGGTTCAACAAACATGCAGTCAAAGAGCAGTGTCCTTGCTGCACGCAGGAATTACTCGAGGAAGAAATGCTTAGAAGCGGCTGTAAATCACTTTCAGATGCCGCTGTCCCTCATCACGTGGTTTGTTCACTCATTCACACATTAATGACGGTGAAAAATGGTGCAGCAGCAGCAGCATGCTGGTCTGAAAGGACTTTGTGTCATCTTCTGTGCAAAATGTCAAAAGGGTAGATCTCATGACTGAATACATTTTTGTGGTGAAGAAAAACAAGCCAAGTCTCCTTATTAGTTCAGCTGCCGGTTCAAACCATGAAAACAAAAACACCTTTATTTAGCAATGTGTGTGGGAGCAAAAAAGACTTCAAACTGAAGCGTCGCATACAGTCAGGTTCATAAGTATCTGGACCGTTTGTTTTTGTATTTTCTGCCTCTTTACATCATCAAGACAATGGCGAATGAATGAAACTAGATGTTCTTGTCATCACGACTTTCAGCTTTAATTCAAGGGTTTAATAAAAATATCACGTTGACCTTTTAGGAAATACAGCCATCTGTACACACACACACACCTCAGAGTGTGTAAGGTACGACTTATAAGTCCTCTGGGAGCACGTGGTTGTGTCACCCTTCACTGCATCCACGATACCATCGAACTGCCTTGGAACCTGGACTGCAGCAACCCAAGCATGCATCTGGTCCATCCTCACATCTCTAAAATAACAATTTTTATTACATAGCTGCCATGCTACCCACACTCTGATTGGCTGATTACCGGTCGGATATTTTCCCATATTGGACCAATTTCCATGACAATCAGTCCGAAACGCTTATTTTCTTTACAAACCAGAAAGCTAAAAACTCATCGGACATGAACGAACTCCATAAATATCTAAACAGCATCTGAAAAAACACAGATGGAAAGTTTAAGAACTAACAACTGGACCATCTGTTAGCAAGTTCTTCATGGAGGTGAACAGAACAAGTTGGACTACGAGCCATTAGCAGCTTTCATATCTGAGCAATACTGTAAGTTTGCGTGTTTATAATAGCCATATAATAAACAAATTATTAACCTCACTTGCTCGGTGTGTATGGGGAAATATCAGGGTGACGACACGTCGACCTGATATTTCCCTGTACAGATCTCACAGTCGGTTAATAATCCTTTAAGCTTGTGTAACCAGCTGAAACGTGGGCGTCCCCTTGGCCTTCTTCACCTACTGGAGTCCTCAACACTCACCTGTCACCTGCACGTAAGCGTGGGTCGGCAACGGGAGATCTAACACAAGAAATACATGAGAGACAGCAGGCACAGAAGGGAGACAATCTGGCACTAGACTGAGGGGCTGTGGTGGAAGAGAAAATAGTGCGTCACACAAACAGGGCAAATGAGCATGCGCATAAAACCAAAAAACCCAGCTGCCTGTGACACAGGAAGTCAAGCTAAGCAAATACAAAAGAACCTGGCATATCACAATAAAAGCACCACAGAGGCGAACCCAGTGGGAGAAAAGGTAAACAGAGAGAATACAAGATAAAAGAGAAAATGAAAAGAAAACCCACAAGAGCAGAAAAAAGGACATCAGAGAGAGGATCAAACATGAACCGTAACAGAAGTGTTTCTGGAAAAGAATTTACAGCTACAGTTTGTCAGAAGGCACATGGGAGACTCCAGCCCAGATCTAAAATGTTTTCTTGTATTAAACTCATTCTCTGTTTCTCTCCACCATCAAGCTGTAGAACCAGTGAGGTAGCAGGCTAAAGCTGCACTGTGCAGTTTAACCTGCGCGTTCAGAGTGCAAAGCATGGCGACATATTTGATGATGTCACAGTTCAGAGTCATGCCTGTACTGATAAGTCACATCTGTGGTCATGCGCTCTGGGAAGTGATAAAAGCAACAATGTCATGGACTGAAAAAACCCAAATCTGTCAAACATCTTATTTGCTTATTCCAGATACAGGTCCGGTCTGGAAGCTCGTGCTGCTTCCTCCCGTCACCACGTCGACCACGTGAGTAAATAGTGATGGTAAATAAAGAAGGCACAATCATACAACAGGCAGTATTGCAAGAGAGAGATGAGTCACAAACACACACACAAACACACACACTCTTTTACATCACAAGCTTCACAAGCTGTAAAAATTATAGAGTAATTATTTGCATATGGAGACAGAATGAAGAAGAAATGAGACAGGAGTGGATGATTCACTACATCTGTGTGGTTTAGTGCGTTTCCTCCAGAAATAACCACACACACACACACAGTTTTTGTCTCCAACCCTGTAACTATGATGAGTAAACACGAAGGTATACATACAGTATATGTGCAAACTGACAAATACACAATTATCTTGTCACAAATCTTATAATTACTCACACACACACACACAGAACAACACTCATACTAACAGGCACACGCACATACAACTGCACGTGCAATTATCCTGTCATACATCTTGCAATTAAATCCATCTCGGCCCATCGAGACCCCGGCACCAACATGCACAGGTCCTGACCGCGAGCCGGTGTTTCGTACAGCCCTGCTCCACAGATGCGTCGCTGCCAGGCTTTTGTTAAACCACCCCGTCTACTTCAGGAGAAATCAATCCTTTTAAAATAGATCTCAAGGCTGTGTGCACAAACTGTCTAAAAATACTGAGTGAGTGCAAATTAACATTTTGCAAAATCAGCAGAAGTCCCACAGCAACAAACACATGGAGTCTGTTTCTCTCTCTCTCTGTAGGCTGACTGTCTTTCATTGTCAGCTGCTATGTTGGCATGTTTAGTTTTGGCTGAAGAGTCCAGTCTTGCTTCAGCAAGATCAATCCGGTAGGAAGAGGAGACTCTTGCTCTCTTTCTTGCACTCTTTTCTTTCACTCGTCTTAAAATAGTTGTCAACTAATTTAGTCATCAATTAGTTGCTAAATAACTTTCTTTTACCACAAATGTTTTCTTTCTTCCATATAATCAACCGAGCTTTGCTTTGAATCTTGAATTTGTTTTATTTCGCTTTATCTTAATTTTTCCCCACTAAAACACTAAAGAGCATATGTCTGTGAGGAATATTTACCTTTTTTATATTAAACTGACCTGTTATGGTCTTCTGAAACAGTTGATAGATGTATTGTGTGCTAACGCCGATGCTAATGCATTAGCATGTCTATGGAGTTTTCAATGTTAAAGTTAGCATTAAGCTGCTGGCATTTCAGCATGTTTGTACATTTGTTTTCTGTCTAATAATTAATGGCTCAGCGTTTGTTGTCGTAAAAGAGTCAAATGTATTACACATTATAATTTTTTAACATTTTTTTTATTTATATATTAATAATAATAGCAACAATAATAATAGTAATAATAACTAATAATGCTACAATACAGTTTTAGAGAAAGAGACATGAGTCACATGTGTCATTGTGAAATGACCACATAGTTTACACGTTATACAGAGAATGTTGCACATATAATGAGTCAGGCTACAGTTTTTGATTTGGGTTTTATGGTTAACTGGTTATGCTAATTGCTCATTTGCAGCAACAAAAATACCTCTTTTCACCATATATTTTATAACATTTATATGTTTCAATGTTGTTTTATGGCAACTCAGCACTTTGATAAAGCAATGTCATTTGAAATTATTTTTGTTCTTTATTATAAACTTTTATTCTTTATTATTTTATATTTCAACAGCCAAGGGACATTTGACGATTTGTTGATTTTCAAGTATTTTAAGTTTTCAAATAATGGTCTGTTGTTAAATAAAGAGATGGAAGGAGAGAAAAATTGTTTCCCTGGCACAGTGTAAAAAAATTCCCAGCTAATCTGATTAATCGATTAATCATGTCGAAACCCCATCAGAATCATCGATGATCCACTGTTGATTAACTTCTTCCAGGTGGTCACAGTGCCTTCTGGCAGTATTCCATGTTGGGGGACAGAGGAAATGTTTCAAGGACTGCCTGGAAACAACTTGGCATTAGAGTTGACACCTGGAAAGATTTTAATCATCTCCCCTGGTCAGTCAACCAGCTGTACCCAAGAGAGATGTGGACTACGCAATGCCAAAGCTTCCAGGATCTCCACTACTGGACCCAATCCAGCATGTGGATGGCACTTCCTTGTCCAGATTGGCCAGGTCAGTCACATCAGGACACCACAGATTTGTTCAAAGCTCTAAAATTAACAAAGCTGCCATCATCGTCCTCACCAAGAGACAAATATAAACTCACACAAGATGACACAGGTTTACGATCCATATAAAAGACGAGACAATACAACTGCCTTTTACACAACAAGGATTTTAGTTTCTCAAAGTTTGTATCAGCAGTCGTGTAGCGAGAACTTCCCAGATAGCTGCAACTGTCAACTTTCTTGGCTTTGTATCTTGACAGTAGATGGTTGTAGGTTCTTTGTCACTGACGCCGGCTGATGAAGAAACTTGGTTGCGTTGAGGATAAACAGAGGTTACAGAGGTGCATAGCTGAATGCATGGAGCATGGATTGAGAGTCCTCCTCACACAGGGGCATAATGCCATCAGCATACTGAAGGTTGATACCAAAGGTGAGTGAAGTTCAGGGAAGTACATCCTATATAGGCCCTGACACCCACTGATGCTAGTGCTTATCTCCAGATTCCACAGCATGAAGCAGAGGAAAGCCTTCAGCGTCTCCTGGCGGGACATCAGTCCGATGGAGGTTACTTCCCCAGTCAAAGTGGTACCCATTTACAGTTCGATGGACGAGGGCAATGCAGATTGTCTTGTCCAAAGGACACAGACAGGTAGCGTGAGTGGGATTCAAACCAGGGTCTCCATATTGGCAGGCCAGCTCTTCCATATTCAATGACTTACCTCAAAATGACTGAACCTAAACATCTTGACATCTGTCCTATACCTGATGTCAACACCAGATGGAAGATTGAGTTTGACGAAGGTCAAAGTGAAGACAGTGACAAGTACTGAGGCAATGATACATGCTTGTTTGACTACAGAGTTGATGCCGGGAGAATCTTTAAGGCCTCTGCCTGTCACAAAAATTGTAGTCCTCATGAAGAAGCTTCAGGATATTGATGAACATCTCAGGGCACCCAAAGGCTGCTTTGTGAGATCTATAATGGGCACACAAAATAATTTATGTAGTTCTCATCACTTCTCTTAGAGTTGACAGGCGCAGAAAACTGTAACAGTTGTTTCACACGAGGACCAGAATCCACGTTTACTTTCAGGAAGTGTCTTTTCCACTCTAGGTTTGATCCAGTTGTTAAACACCTTCTCCAAAATCTTGTCTATGAGGGATAGGAGTGAGATTCCTCAGTAATTGCTGCAATTAGACTTGTCAACATTATTCTTGTAGACTGCAATGATGAGGATGTTGTGTGGGCCGCCAGAAGAGGAGGTACTGCTGGCCCACCACCAGAGGGCGCCCTGCCTGAAGTGCGGGCTTCAGGCACGAGAGGGCGCTGCCGCCTCAGACACAACCGGGAGTGACAGCTGTCACACATCAACTCATGACAGCTGTCACCCATCATTTCATCACTCCATAAAAGCCGGATGTCATCTCCACCTCGCTGCCGAGATATCATCTACCTGTGAAGGTAATATTCTCTGCTGTATCTGAACTTAACACTGACTTTATAGTCTGAACTTCTTTGCAGCCGTTTTCCTGTGGGTGTTGCCTTATCTGTGGGATTGGCGTTTTGGTGTGATCAGCGACGGCTTCGCTTCACACCCTAACCAGATAAGTGGTTAACAGGAGCTGCACGAGTGTGTGATTAGAGGTGGAGGTGACTTTCCACCTTCTGACTGTTTTTGTTACTGGGTGTGCACACACCCACATCTCACTGTTTGTGCTCCTCGCCAGCAGTACCAGATCCGACAGTCGGGGACGGTGATCACCTGGGAATTCGGGACTTGGCAGCTTGAGTATTCACCAGGTTCGGTGGCGGCGGAAATCGTGTGGTTCCGGCTCTTCAGACGTCTTCTATCCTCGAGCCTGCCCACACGTCACCTTTGTGTATTGACTGCTATCAGATTCTGAGATTGTCTGTATATTCGTTGTGCACATTCACAACATTAAATTGTTACCTTTTGGTTCATCTATTGACCGTTCATTTGCGCCCCCTGTTGTGGGTCCGTGTCACTACACTTTCCCCAACAGAGGATGTCTCACAGGTTTGAAGGTACCTCCTCAGTCTTCTGTGTCTTAGTGACCAGGTGATGCAGATACCAGTGGAGCAAAGCACCTTCTTAAACACTTCAATCCCTTGACTGCATCGTGGACATTGATCAAAGTCAGAGTACTGCTCAGAACAAAGAAATGTCCTGGAGAATAACATCTCCATTCTTCCAATTGTTCCTTCCATCAACAGTTGCTATCTTCTTTGGTCTTCCAGAGGCTACCTACATCTGGAGAGGATGGCTTGTGACCAGGGGACCCTTGGTTCAATACATTTGTTAAAGAGAAAAGTCAGACGGCGTGTTTGTGGCATTTACAGGTGCGTGTAGCACTCACCACCAAATGTTCCACAAACACATCACACAACGCTGCACAGATGCTGGCACTTGCTAGGGTGTGGCAAGTGTTTTGGTCACATTCACTTCACTGGTCTTGTGGCTGCCACGCACACACTGTCACCAGGTTGTTCAGAAACTCCAAATCCATGATAAAATGGGAAAAACAACCCGAGACAAAGTTGATAAAACACTGGCCAGGAAGCAGTAGATGACATGCTACATCAAACATCACTGAACCCCGTGCACACGCCAGCAGTATACCCCAGGAACCTTCTACACGATTTGATCCACAGCATTCCTACAAGTGGCTTTTGTTCTGAGAAAGTAACAAAGATTACAATGTCTTCTAAAAGGTCAGAAGAGTGTAAATCAAATTTGGTATTTCCCACCACCTCCTCTGAACCATCACTGCTTTAGATTCCGACTCTCCCTCATCACAGCAGGTTGGAGACACGAGAACCTGTGGAGGAAGAACACGGACTGTCCCTGAAGCACAGCAGCCATTGGTCTGTAAATGTTTGTTGTATGTAGCAGAAACACACACAAACAAGAAAAGACCAAAACAACAAAACAGACTAGGCTGAAGTCTCTACTTTTTTGGGCGAGGTAGATAACAATGACAGAAACAAGCGTACCGCCATGGTGACACAGATTCAGAGAGGTGTAACGGGATTTCAGTCAAATGAGCTACTCTCATCCTGAATGATGTAGGCAGACAGTACAGACAGACAGTACAGACAGACAGACAGACGGTGTGTCTGAGGCCCCAGGCAGCAGGCAGGCAGAGGGGCAGGAGGTCCTTCGCTAATAATCCCGGACTGTCAGTCACTTTATGGATGAGCTGGAGCTCCACATTAGTACAGCTCGATATGGATCGACTGTGGTCGGAGACCACACTGTGAAGGAAGGAGGCGAGGGAGGAGCAGGAGGGGATGTCAGCCAGAGTAAGATAAATTGAGATGGACAGAAAAAGGTGACCACCAAGGGACAGCAAGAGGACGAGTGAGAAAATGTGTCAAACGCAGAAACAGAGAAGACGAATAGGACGGAAAAGAGGGAGAGAGTCTGACAGAGAGTAATCCTGTGGCACTGAGTCAAAGTGGATTTAGACTTCAGCTTAAAGGTGAAGAAAAGAACACAACAGTGACATTTTTACTGGGAACTGAAAACTAAAGATCTTTGATCAAGCTCATAAAATGTTTCCTTTCCAGCCACCATACTGCTTGTATGTCATAGATTAGCAGTAGTAAATCTTAAACCATGTTCTCACTTTCAAGGATATGCATCCCGGAAAAAAAAGACTATCCATACCTTGGAAAAACTCAGAGGGTGGTGGTGTGAGAGATGAAGAGTCAACATTTTGGATGATGTTGGCATTATATCACGGTACAACCCCTGGCAAAAATTATGGAATCACCAGCCTCTGAAGATGTTCATTCAGATGTTTAATTTTGTAGAAAAAAAGCAGATCACAGACATGACACAAAACTAAAGTCATTTCAAATGGCAACTTTCTGGCTTTAAGAAACACTATAACAAATCAGGAAGTCAGTAACGGTTACTTTTTTAGACCAAGCAGAGGGAAAAAAATATGGAATCCCTCAATTCTGAGGAAAAAATTATGAAATCATGAAAAACAAAAGAACGCTCCAACACATCACTAGTATTTTGTTGCACCACCTCTGCCTTTTATAACAGCTTGCAGTCTCTGAGGCATGGACTTAATGAGTGACAAACAGTACTCTTCATCAATCTGGCTCCAACTTTCTCTGATTGCTGTTGCCTGATCAGCTTTGCAGGTTGGAGCCTTGTCATGGACCATTTTCTTTAACTTTCTTTACCCTCTTTTAAGAGTTTGATAATCCTCTCCTTTGTTTCAACTGACATCTCTCGTGTTGGAGCCATGATTCATGTCAGTCCACTTGGTGCAACAGCTCTCCAAGGTGTGATCACTCCTTTTTAGATGCAGACTAACGAGCAGATATGATTTGATGCAGGTGTTAGTTTTGGGGATGAAAATTTACTGGGTGATTCCATAATTTATTCCTCAGAATTGAGTGAGTCCATATTTTTTTTCCCTCTGCTTGGTCTTTTTTTCTACAAAATTAAACAACTGAATGAACATCCTCCGAGGCCGGTAATTCCATAATTATTGCCAGGGGTTTTGCACTAAATTACCCCTTTCATTTTTTACTATATCTGAGCAGCATTTCAACGCTTTATATTTTCTTTTTCAAATCTGTTCCTTCAAAGTTAAAATCTGCATGAAAAACCTTTTGAGTCAAAGATTTTTACATTTCACATTTAACAAATGAGTTCCATTAATGATCGTTAAGATTTAATCCAATGCACACGCAGTGCAAAGGTCCACCTGTTCACACAACAAAATCACATTCCAGTCATTACTGTTGACTGTTAAATTCTGGCCTCTTGGGAAAATGACTTTTACAGGCAGTTATGACTAGTTTTACTTTTGGCCTGAACCATGTCTTTTTTATCATTTTATTTCTGTTTGACTTATTGTATGATACACTAACAGCCAAGTGGCCTCTGTGTGCATGTGTGTGTACGTGCATGCGTGCGTATGGCTTTGATCACGGACAAAGTGTGGAGAGCTGACATTTGCCATTTGGTAGGTTTATTTATTTTGGGTCAAGGATGAACGCCACCAAAACAGAAAGTTGATAGGACTAATATTTTTGGAGAAACTACAGACATTTACTACCAACACCGAACAATGGATGTTGATAATTACATTCTGGACTCACACGCCATTCCAGCAGGGGGTGGTAATTCATCTATATATTAAAAACGTGTGCAAGTGAGTGCTTGATTTTATTTAGTAAGTTTAATGTAAGTACATAATATAATTGTAAATACATTAAAAATACATGAATGACACAAGAAAGTGAAAACACATTTCAATTGTGGTCCATTTAAAAATCAAATGACAAAATAGAAGTAACAATAAAATTATAATAACACTCAAAATAACAATAATAATAGTGTGTGTATGATAACAAGAACCTAAGCAATTTATAAATACATTAAGACAGTACATAATTACATAAATTATTACCACCCTTGAAAAATGTCAGCTACCTATTTTATAAACACTACCCAATCTAGAGCCTTTGGATTCCCATAGGCAACGCGCTAGTATAAATATAAACTTTGACACACTTTGCATTTCTGCAGAGTCCTTAATGTTGTACATGCCGTGATATCACTGACGGATTTTCTAGAAGCACTAAGGCTGTGCTGAAGTTATACCACAGGTGTATGTTATGTGTCGGACGCAGCTCGGAGAACCGACCAGCGTTTGAAGGACCCAGTATGAAATAAGCAGAGCACGGTACAAAGGATAACTGAATTTAATACATAACAGTGATGTGATACAAAACAACAAAAGAGTGTGCGGTCTGGCGTGGTGGTGATACGGTGCGCTCCCAGCAGCGCTAACGGTCCGGAGCCAGAAGCCGTTCGGACCCAAGGACCCCGCCGACACCCCCCAGGTGGCCGCAACAAACCGAGTCTGTGAAAGAAGGAACCATTATGTGAGTCCACACTCTACACACAGAGAGACCACTCAAAGGTGTACATAAACAGCAAACACTTCCTGGCTTAATTACTAATCAGCTTCCCAACCTGCAGGCATGGAACATCCAGTTCACAAAACTCCACTGCAGTGGAAGCCGATACATGACTAACGTACAGCTCAATATAATAAGGTGTGAGGGACACCACATTTACTGACTGTATAAACGTTAGTCACAAAATCTAACGTACCTCAGGAAGTGTGCTGACGAGCGTGAGACCTCACCCCCTCCTCTTTCACAGACCGTGCATCAAACCCTGGACGTTCTCTGCATCCACTGATGATGAGATGGCTCCCGAGACGACGATCTCACCCGTCTGGTCACAAGGTCGAGTCTCTGGCAAATACACACTGTATACTCCAGTCTTAAATGCCACCATGTTCCAATCCATATAGATGCACCACAGCTGTGAGTCCTGACGAGCCGCAGGTGATCAGGGTGAGGTCCTGATAACCTCAGCAACACAGCCACTCAGTCCCAAATGCAAGCCACCTGGAAGGAAAAACAAAAGACAGAAACAAAAAGGCAGCCAGGCCCCCCAGCCATACAACAGTGTACTACGGTTGTGTTTGCACGTCACATGGTACAAATCCGGTGCATTAGGTCGAGACTAGTGTTTCCTAAACTTGGTAGTAATCAACAATTTCTATTTAATCCACTAGATGGTGGCTGCAGCCTGTGAGCTGCTGCTAGCAGCTGCCATCTTGCTTAGCGTAATACTGCTTTGTCAGACATGAGATTAAATAGAAATCTATGATACACCGACTTAAACATGGGTTAAAGTGCTCTGAAAATGCAGTTTTGTGCGGCAATCGGGTGCAGCGACAAACTGACAAAGGATTGTCAGCTGATTAAGTAAAGGTTAAATAAATAAAAAATAAATATTAATAAATTGTGGAGTGAGCTTTCATAACTGAGTATTATATGTAATATTAATGATGTGGGGAAAAAATAAAGGTTGCTGAATAAAGGTTAGAAAATGATTTCTTTTTTATGTTGATCTGTATTCTGTAAAGTAGTGACTTCAGTTTGACTGCCTGAATAGTTTGTCATGTTCGTTTAGCAATTCAATTAGAATTCTCACTTTCATAAGTCTCAATTTATCCCTTTTTAATTAGCCTCAGGTTTTTTCTTCACATCAGTTTTTCATCATGAGATATTCTGTAAGAGCAAATTCATAGAATGGAAATGATTTTTCTCTCAATGCGGTGGGTCACAACAGTCGCTTTGACATTGTATATTCTACTAATATAAGAATATACACAAATGAGATTAATTTTCCTATGATGTACTCAGTGTAAACAGTGAAGTGTTTTCACATTTCTTTCAACTTGGTACAGAAATTATTGATTAATCTTACTTTCACCCTGGCTGGCGTTGCTGTTTCATTTTTTTATTTATATTTTCACGAAGAAGCGCTGCATAAAAGCGGTGCTCCAGGTGAGTTAAGAGCAGCCTTTAATATTAATATCTTTAATATGATGTGCGCGTGTAAAGCTCTTACTTTCACCCCTGATTATTTCCCATCTTTAACTTCATAATGACATTAATTAAGGATCAGACTAGTATCTCATGTTATGGCAGAGATTGTGTGTTTGACAAACTGATTTTGACATAAATGTAACAGCACAGTAATAGCACGGAAAATGCAGATTTATCCCGAAACACTCTTAAAACATTGTTCATGTCCACATTAATTTCTATTTGTGTCTGGTTATTAAATGCTAACCAAGATGGTCGCACTCTGGCAACAGCCAGCGACTGAGCCATCAGCCCGGTCCTCCATCTAGTAAGTAAATAGAAATCGATGGTTATAACCTGCACATTTTCCATCAGTAGTATTCCTGTCTGTCCTTATTCTCTGCCAACCCCTTGTGACTGTTCCTAGTGTTATTATTTAGGGTTACTGTGGTGTTTCACGTCTGTCTGTCTTTGTCCTTTGCTTCCCTCTAGTGTCCACCTTGGGTATGGTTTTATTATTTATTGCAGTTGTCTTCCGTGTATAACTATGACTGCCCTGCTTGTTTGCTTTGCGTTTATGTACTTATTAACTTCCACTGTCTTTGACCCACTTCCTGATGTATTTTGACATCACCAGTTTCCTTGTGCATTTTGTTAACTTTCTTCCTGTGTCTCTCCCCAGCTGTTGTCAATTATGTTCCAGATGTTATATCACTCATCCAGGTGTCTTGTTTGGTTTAAAGTTAGTTGGTTTGGAATGCAAATAAAACCATTTCTTACGTCAACACATCCATCCAGCCAACCATCACACCATCTCTCCATGCTCTGCCAAAAACCTAATTTTGCTAATTTGGGTGTCTGTTCAGTCTTGATTGGCTGAGCACACTTGAGTCAGCTAATCAGCTCTTGGTAGAGGGTCCCTGAGGTCCAGGGTTGGGAACCACTGCACATTTGTGGGCAAGTTGTAAACGGTGACCTTCCAGGTTGCATATTAGTGAAAGTCAAAGTGAAGCTTCATGTGATGAAATGCCTGACTAGACAACATGGTCAACATTCAACCTGAACTGAGGAGCCCAACAGGTCTGTTTATACACGTACAATACATAAAAAAAGACCAAAGTCCAAATATCCAACCACACAGACACTGGACCTTTGGCAAACAAATTGGTTTCATTGAAATTCATGAATGAGTTTTGCGCGGGTTGTGCTCAAAACATTCATGGGTGTGATACCCATTTATGCCTTAAACTTTATTTGCAGGGTGTATAATACCAGTAATTAAAAAAATAAAAAAAAAACAGACAGACCCTCATTTTTTCATAACGTGACCTCCTTGGCAGCATTAACAAATAAAATAATCTATCAGTAAACCAAAGATCAACTATTGAAAGATGTAAACATATAAATGAGTGACTAAAAGAAAAGTCGAGCTCTGTTAATAGAGGAAAACAACACTTAGGGGAAGGAAAAAGTGGGAAGACGACAAGCTGTTTTGCCGTGATGTAAACATGGCCTTGGTCTGATCTGCTCTGTTCGTCTCACCTGAGAGCGGAGAACAAGCCGTAACGAGCCCGCTATGGAAATGAGTGTGGATTTAAATGCATGGAACACAGACGGGCAGCCCCACGGAGCGGGAAGCCAGGCACCATGTGTGCTTTACCTGACATGAACCCTCTGCAGTAAACAAAACCTTACGTTAACCTTGCAGCTATCGAACGCCGGCGTCTGCCCACATCTGGCTGCTGGCTGTTTGTTTATTACCGGTCGATGACTTCATTCCCCTCCTCAGACCCTCAGGGAGACTGACCAGAACTAACCCGTGGCAAGCTGATGAATTATGTAATACGTGCACTTTAAGAAGGTTGGACTCTGGAGTGTCTCCTCTACATCTGCAATAGTTGCCCACACTCACACCAGGATGTGTGTTGTATATTCATGTAGGTGGATGATTTGTGTCAGGACACATATCTAGTCTTTTATTTAAATGTAGCTGGACTTTATGATTTGGTGTCAGGACGTTTTAGCACTTGTCCATGTGTCTTCTTTGGTTTAAAGTTAGTAGGTTTGGAAACCAGACTTCAACCCTTCCAGAATCAGGGTTTGTCTATTAATAACCACACTGCTTATCCAAGTGAGGCTCACAAGAGTCTGAAGAACTGGTTAGGTGCTGCCAAGGCATCCAATGGCTTTGTCCCTCAACTTAGGGAAGTCAACACAATGTGGACAGCGCGGTGACTAGGTTTATATACACCTTGGCTCAAAACTGTAAAATAGAATTTTTGTTACCAAATAATATGTGCTAAGTTCAATGTCTACTTCATTTCCATTGACTGAGAAATAACCGGTTTAACGTGTTAGATTGTGAGTGGTTTACAGGTTCATAAAGTATATGCAAGGATTAAACAAGAAGAAACCGTGCATAATACGGTCTGAATGCACGACGCGGAGTGACACCACTCCTCTTTGCATTGTGATGTTTTAAACTCCGCGTCATGCATTCAAACCGTATAATGCATGGCTTCGAGTTGTTTAATCCATCTTATACCATGGTCCCACACAGTGAGCTAACCCACAAATATTTAAGTTAACAGAACTTGATAAAAATGCGTAAGTATTTGGGACTATTTTATGCTAGTCTCAAGATATTTTCATCCTTGGCAACCAAGGGCACAATTTAGAACTAGAAATTGGGGGACAAAGTGCGAGGCCCGCAGGGCTGAATCTCATAGGCCGGGGGTCTGGGGGCCGCTTTAGGCCCCCAGAAGCCAATGGTTTCTAGATAAGCTCAGATGCATTCTGAGCATCCAGAAGAGTAATTTTAATGATTTGAGAAGACCATAAAGTGGACACCATTTGACTTATGCAATTTGAAACTGTGGATATAAGTACTTTATTCTGAGAATAGCCAGCATTGATTTTATTAACATCCTGGTGTAAATAAGGTATCACCACATGTGTAGAACTCAAAAAGAATGATAGGTTGAGTTTTCATTAAAAAAAAAAACAACTGCAATGTGGTAAAATGTATTCATAAATATGAAAGAACAGGCTCTTCATAATTATTAACTATCACAAGATTTGTTTTTGCATAAGTTTGAAAAAACAACAGATCATAAGTTTAGGATAAATTACTTATCATGAATTTAATTTTTGAAGTGGCACTAATGACAACACTCATACTGAACATAATTTCGCTTGCTTAGACTGATTTTGGAGATCAAGCAATAATTGCAGATGGGCTTTCTGAGGTCCCAGATAGTTTTTCTGATTTCCTTTTCTAACTTTCAGAATGAAGTAAATTAGCATATGGTCCATTGATACTTATGTGTAGACACTAGTCCCTAGAGGCAACTATTTTTGGTTTCATATCTGGGAAAATGCAGTCCCAGAAAATTCCAAATGTGACAAACAAGAAACAGGTGTTGTAAACAAGGCAATGCTGCTAAAAATACAAACTTGCAGAAACAAAGATACTATTCTGACATGGTTTTGCACATAAGACTGACATGGTTTGCACATAAGACTGGCATAGCATGTTTCAAGTACACACATATATGTCAGAAGGTGGGGGGATATACCATATTCTGTTCCCCCTGGTTGAAAAGGTGGGGGGGACATGTCCCCCCTATCCCCCACCAAATTGCGCCCATGTTGGCAACCGTTCAATTCTTCTTTCCCGTCTTCAATCTTGTCCAGTTCGTCCGATGTTAAATCTTTATGCCGTTGCTTTTGCTGTTCTTCTCGTTTGCTCTCCTCCTCTTCCCATTCCTTAAACGTTTTATTTTGGCCAAAAATATTAAAATTCACTTGGAAATCCATGTTTTATCACGTTTCTGTCATTCACCTGTCAAAAAACAATTGATCTGCGCCAACTGATTTGTGCATTGCTATGGTGACGACCAGAGCGGAGTGATTAAAAAAAGTGACAACTCGCCAAACTATGTGTGCGTATACACGAAAATAATGCACGCCAGTTAGACGTGGAATTCTCACTGACCATGGTATAAACTAAGTTAAGCACTATGTTGTCCAGAAGAGTCTAGAGACCATTCTTGAAATTAAAGTAATCACTTTTCAAAGCTTCAAATTCTTTTTTTTTTTTTTTTGGTAGTTTGGGAGGTCCTGTGATTTATACTCTGGAAAGTACAAGTCATTGGTACGCTTTGGGCATAATATGGGAGTGCCACTTGTCATTGCCTTTACAAGACGGGTACACCACCAACTGGTACACAGCTGTACTACTGTGGTTAAACAAAAAAAGAAGAGGAAAGTGTTAAAGTGCATGTGCAAGAGCAGCAGTCTATAAATGATTTTCTTAACTACCTCAGACTAACCACCGACCCAACTCACCTGTCCAAGATGAAATATCATTTTTGACTTATGGGCACTGATTACATCGCCTCTTTACTGTCCCTGGAGATGGAGTCTATGTGCAAATATCAAATACAGAAAATAAAACAAAAGGAAAGGAAAACATATGGCAAGAAGCTGCTCCATTTACGTATTTGAGGTTTCAATCTGTAAACACAGCGTGCTTCTTTATATCAAGATAAATACCACACCACTAAAATGAAGATAATCTAGGGTTGAAGTCATTATCAGTGCATTCATATTCAAACTTCTGCAACCTATTATGTCAGTAAGAAGTAGTTCTGAACTTCGGCTACAAATGGCTTTTTAAAGTGCCTCTTTATTTTGCATAGTGGTTAAGGTAGAAGACAGATATACGTACATGGAACTCCCAGGAGGAAGAGCTCCTCTGCTCTGTGTCTGCATACAACTTCACTTACAACAATCACAATTAGACTGAGTGATTATGTTTTAATGGGAAGCCGTTAGGCTCAGTTGTACAGAGTCTAATGGCGAGGGCAGCACGGCGGCTTTTAATACCGCTGAGGACCAGATTTGTCTTTGCAGCACTTTGAACTTTTCACCTCAGAGAGTTTGCTGTCACTGATTCCATCACAAAGGTTATTTAATTGCAGACTATTACGGCACTCATTCCAGCAAATTACAATGTCAAGTGTCACAGGTGACACCAGGTGTGGCTCCTCCCCCAAACCCTATTTTAATGCAGCAGCGTACCTCAGGACCCAACGTACTGCACATCTTCTACTCCTGCTTTTATATGCCCAGACTTAGAGGTGGACCAAATAGTACATTTTTATGAAAGTATCATGTGGACATTCATTTTTGAGTTTTCTGGGTTTTTTTGCCACAAATTATGAAAAATACAGCATCTTATATTAAAGTATGATAACACACAGACCTGCATCTGCATTGGGACCATGAAACAAAATGATCAGGTTCCTTCTTCATGAACCTCTGAATCAATCTAAAGGTACTACAAACTGTATTATGGCTCAATTTTAACATGATGAATTGGCAGAGTTTAGCTTTTATTCAGCTATTTTTGCATCTTCACACTCTCGTAAAAACTGAAAGCTCAGCACAAAATTTTCACGAGAGTGCTCATAGGAATGTTTACTATGCCTAAATGGTATAAAACAAAATCACCATGCCCAACAGTGGTAGGTGGTATTCCATTTACTTTTTGTATTAGTTTGTTTAGGAGGGAAAAAAAATACTGCATTATTATACCACAAGATGGCACTGTCTACATGCATGACAAGTTGCTCCTATATACATACTGATATGAATGAGGTACTGCCTAATCCACACTCCGGAGCTGAAGGTGGTGGTAGTGCACCATTGGGCTGGATGCCAACTGCTGTAAAGCAAGAATGTCTGAATTCATAAACCATGCTGTCAAACTGAAAGACTACACCATTGAATAAAGAGAAGGAACAACCTTTATACTACTTGGCAATGGAATTGTTTGCACTTTGTGGGACAGCCAGAACAGCAACAAGGAGGGCACCTAGGCGAAGGTAAGGCAAACTATTACGTTTTAAAAATGTACAGGAGTTTTAAGATATTTACAACGTGAATGTCTACATTAAATAAAAACACTGCATCAGATTGCACTGTATTGCACTAAACTGAGGTTGGTTGTCCATTCGGCTGTTCCCGTTTTGTGTTCGGGGTCGCCACAGCTGATACAACCAGATCCGCATTGATATTTGGCACAGGTTTTATGCCGGATGCCCTTCCTGACGCAACTCCAGTGTTACCTGGAGAAACACACACAGCTGCTGGTGTTCCAAAGAGGTCACCCATCCAAGTACTAACCAGGCCCCACAGTGCTTAGCTTCTGAGATCTGACAGGATCAGGCTTACACACTGCATCAAATTGAACTGTTCCAAAACAACAAAGAACCGTTCCTGAATCATATTGTAGCCTATATATCTAGATTTGTAATGCATTGTCTTATGAGGCAGAGATAGATACTCCTAGAAAAGATCAGTTAGATGATGTGCTGTTTGGAATGATTGTGACAACACGTCACAATGTCTGTTTTTTCCATTTTTATTTTAGCAGTGCCACTACAGCTTGGCGTAGCTCGTGTGTTATATTTGCTTTTACCTTTGAAGGTATTTGTGGCTGGTAAGTCAGTCTCCTGCATACTGCTCCTTCCAGCTCTCTGCCAGCTGCTGCAATGATAGCCAACGGACCAATTTCAACCGGTCCGAGCCACAAGGGAGAGGGAGGGTGGCCGAGAGGAAGGGGCGGCACCAGCCAGTCTCACTGCCATCTTCCTTCATCAACAGTCCATGTGTTCAACAAGAGCTTGTGTGGTGGCTCTACTTGCTGATGAACCACACAGCTGATTGGTTAGCTGACCTCTCAGTCGGTTTACTTAGATTTGACCCGTTCTACTGTAAGACAAGACAGCAGAACTTCAGGACGGAATGAGGAAGAGCTAGAGTCGGAATCAGCATAAAGGTGGCAGGGAGACGACTGTTTTAGAGCTTAGAGGGTGGACGTGGATGGAGGCATCTCAATACATTCCAACTCGCTGACAGTTGTAGTGAGGCCGCCGGCGTCTTGGCTGTCGAGCTCTTCTCTCTTCTGCCTTTATGTGTGTAGATGAGAATATCTTGTTCTGTCGGCGTGGGTCTTCTCCACAGCTACAGTCACCTCTGAAACTCAGCTCTGATTAACATGCTGCATGACACCCCTCAGATTCTTCTCCTCCTGCTGCTCGCTTCTCTTGTTCTCCTCTTCTGACTTCTTCCCCACTGATCCAAGGTTGGCACGGGTTAAAGAGGCTCTCACACTTCAATGCACCTAAAGAAGAGAATTAAACAAACAGCATTAGAGTTTTTGACAATTATTACACAACATATCTGATAACTAATTAAATTATAACTTTGAGTACCAAAACCATCAGCGAATACAGCATAAGTGATCCTGGATCGCCCTCTGAATCAAGATCTGCCTCAAGATCATTCTTGTCCAAAGGCCGACCCATCCACAACATGTCAGTGATTTTCATTCAAACCTGTTTATCCATCTGATAACCTGATCAATAAATACACCAGTGATCACAGCGATTCACCAAGGACCCGCTAAATGTGATGTCGGGCGTCGCCCACAGAGCCCTAGTACAGGATCCTAGTACTATAGACTGCTTAAAGTGCATATCACTAATAAATGACATCACACGAGCTAACCATTCTAAATAAATAAAGAATTATGAAAATACTGATGTATTGTGTTTTGTTTTTGGTGCCACATGACCTGACAAAGTAAATCATAAACATGGAGAATTAAGCCTGATTTCACCTGCTGCTGATAAACGCTCAGAAACTTTTTTTTTTTTTTTTTACCTTTATTTAACAAGGTTAGTCCCATTGAGATCAAGATCTCGTTCGCAAGGGAGACCTGGATAATTATAAAGTTTCCAATTCACCTAACCTGCATGTGTTTAAATGTGTTAAGAAACCGGAGGAAACCCACACAAACACAAGGAGAACATGCAAACGCCACACAGAAAGGCCACAGGTGGGAATCGAACCCACGACCTCCTTGCTGTGAGGCAATAGTGCTAACCACTAATCCACTGTGCCACCCTCCTGTGAGGAATGTTGACTTCGATGACATCATGTTAGGTAATGCCCACCTATACCCTTTGAAACTATTGGGGAAAATGGATTTTTTGCAGTATAAAATCTGTGTTTTATGGACTTTGACAGAAAATATGTCAAAATGGTGAACATGTGTGTTTTAGGAGGATACAGTAAATGCACTCGTGATGTTTATTACGTGGACAGTTTTCCTTTTTTCCACTTTTGAGGAGGAAAGTGAGAGCTTTCTTTTTTAAGTGTCTCTCGGACAGACTGAAAAAATGAAGCCAAGCACAGCGTGAGAATGATCTTCAAAAAATGGATTCTATCCTTTCCTTTCGTGTGGCATGGGGAACTCTAATGAAGCATGTTTCCTCTCCCGAAACCACGGAATGGCCGTGTTTGTGGTTTGTGCTGCTGTGTCTCGACACAAACCACAAACAATAAGCTAAGCTGCTACATGCGGGTCAGCGGCGAGTCTCACCAAGGAAGCCGCCAGTGTTGCCAACTCCTCAGTAAGAAAAGTAGCTATAGGCTGTCCTAAAAGTTGCCAAACTCACTAAATGATGTCATGGGCTAGTTTGCATATTACTGGATATTATGACGTCATAGCAGATGTAGGGAACAAACACGTTGTGGGAGAGATCTTTGAATACATTATCAGCCTTTTAATATTGTTTGGTAAATTCCATATTCATGAATGCAGAGTACTGAAAAGGAATTTACATGGACGTCTGGCTGAATTTGAACAATATATAAGCAGTATTAAGCTTACAGATGCTCCCTAATCTCATAAAACTGTCAGACTCTATAAGGAGCTTTAAAAAAAAAAGAGAATTAATGTTAAAAAAAAAACTTTACTTTTGTTATTGCACAATTTATTACATTTTTTTCTATCTCTTTCTATTTATAATGATAATACTGTGAATGGTATCCGGTTGTTAAGTGTGACGTAACGCATCATGTGATTTTCAACTTCCAGCTCCAAACAAAAAAGGCGTGCTGTCATTAACATTGAAAACTGCACTGAGACGCTCTGATCAGGCTGCACTTACACCGTTGCACACGGACAACAGCATTAACATCGCAACATAAAACTCTTTGTATATTGTGCCTAAAACTCTCCTGGATATATTAACTGGGTTTTTAGACGTTGTTACTACTTTTGTTTTATGTAAAAATGTCAGACGCGCAGGTTGTTTCGCCATTATTTTCAATGGGAGTTGCTGAGAGCTGCAATCGCTTCCTGTTTATGTCATTCGGGGAGAAAGTGAAGTTTGCACTTTAACGTCCTGTTTATTGTAATAAATAATTTTTTAATTAACAAACAGACATGTATATTTTACCTTTACCTGTGCATAATAAAATATGTAAAGTAAAAGAAAAAAAAGTTTTATTAAGTGTTCTGACCATAGAACCAGACGAATGCGGTTAACGGAGGTGGAGGCGGAGAAGGGCGGGACGGAGGTTTGCGCACACTGTAAACATAAAGTAAACTTAAACTGTAAATCCTTAAAAGGATGAAACAGACGTAACTTTAATTGTAAACCTGGAGGTCTTTGGACCCAGAAACAGATTTATCACGTGATGCGTTACGTCAGCGCTTAACAACTGGATTGTGGCCTTGTCCTTTGTTTGTTTACTGTTAATGTATTTGTTGAAATACAGTTTTGAAAAAAAAAAAATGTTGTGGGAGAGACAAAAAAGTGATTCTTGGTTTGTTTATTTATTTTGCCATTAAAATTGGCCATCACTCCTCAAAATAAAATAACTTCTCACGTCCAGGGCTTCTCAAAGTCTGAAGACTGATTAATCACAGTGCAGCAAACGAGGTCAGTAGGCTGACTGAGTCCGGGTGAGGTTTGCCATTCAATGTAGGAACAGCGCGGAGGCCTCGCGTGTGTGTGGTTGAACATGGAGGATTGTAGCTATCCCTCTGCTCAGTGCTTTGGGCTCTTTGGCTTTGAGGCTCCAGGCTGCAGTGGAGGCAGGGAACCCGCTGCTGCTTGGTGAGAACAGAGACTAGATCCACTTTTGAGTCTCCAAACACCAGAAAAGTCTCTTGTGACACCAGAAAAAGTACCTAGATTTGTTGCTAGTCGCTTTTGAGAATACAAGTTGTCAAAAGGGTTTGGAAAGTCACCAGATTTAGTGAGAAAGCCGCCAAGTGGTTAACAATGGAAGCCGCTGGAGTCAGACAGAATGTGACAATGGTGATCGCTGTTAACAGGAGAGCCATGTCGTGGACTAACTTCCAGCTGTTTGTGTTATCAGGTAAGCTGAGCTAAACCGATACCTAAACTAAGCTAACATACCGGAGCCGGCGAATCTGGTAGAGGAACAAATGACAGCACCCAAAGGTGGATTGGACATTGGAAGTTCCAGGATTTTTCCCAGTGGGCTGACCAATAATGGGCCGATGGCTGCCCTTATTTATTTATTTTTTTGTTGCTGCGCCTTGCCATGGTAACTGTCCTGGCCCAGGGACAGACACATGCACCGGCCCACAGAGCTCAGCTGCAGCCTGCAGACACAGCATAGGCCCAGTAGCTTGTCTGTCAAAAGAATACCTGACCCAATGGTGGCCCTATGATAGGCTACTGAGGCCCAGGAGTCCCACCCACACATGTTCTAGACCCCACCTTTTGTCCAATCACCTTTAATGATGAACAGTCATGATGAAAGAGAGAGAAACAACGCAGAACACAAAAAACAAAGCAAGTCATAAAATGTAGAAAAAATGGGAAGGCAGTGCGGAAAAACTGAGGGAAAAGAAAAAGAAAGCTCAGAAGAGCAGAAAATTTTCTGCGATGTTTGCTGCAAGGGCCGGCCTGGCAGGGACGTCTGCGGGTCACTCTCAGCAGCAGCAGGCGGTGTCTCAGACAGTGAGGCTCTTGCTGCCTTTGAGGTGGTATAGGAGCAGGAGGAGATTGATCGTGGCGGCAGTGATAGCAAGTGTGTGCCAGCATGGTTTGGATAAACACTTATTCATATAAATGTTTAGCCTTTCATAGAAATGAAATGAAATTTCTTGTTTAATGAGGGAAATGTATGTTGCCTTGGTTCCTGCTGCTGGCTGCTGCCTCTGAGCTTATCATCACAGCTGTCACTCATCATCACCTGCAGTACATCAACCCCAGTTCCACACTTCCGCCTTTGCGAGAAACTTTTCTTCTTCTTCTTCACAAGGAACTCAGTCCTCACCTCCAGAGATCCTGCACCTCTTCAGCTCCGTGGGCCACCTCCTGGCTTCGGATTTCATCCTCACTTTCTCATCTTAAACAAAGTCGCAAATGTGATACACATTCCAGACTGATTGTCATAGCAACCGGTCTTCACCTGACCTGGTATCTGCCTGACTTGTTTGTTTTTTTCTTCACCTTTTCAATTCAATTTCAATTTATTTCAATCATATAGTGCAAAATCACAACATAGCTGGCTCAAAGCGCTTCACATAAATAAGGTTTAACTGTTGTGTGGGCCGCCAGAAGAGGAGGTACTGCTGGCCCACCACCAGAGGGTGCCCTGTCTGGAGTGCGGGCTCCAGGCACCAGAGGGCGCAGCCGCCTCACAGGAGCAGCCAGGGTGACAGCTGTCACGCATCACCTGCAACAGCTGTTACCAATCATCTGATCGGCAGGGGTACATCAGCAGGACGACGTCTCCACCTCTTTGCCGAGATATCGTTCTACCTGGAAGGTAACGTACCTCAGCTGACTGATTGACAGTACTCTTTTTGTGACTTTGTGCGTTGTAGTGTGGACTACTTTTCCAACGAGAGGTGGAGGTAGCTTTTCCTGCCGTACGGATTCCTGGGTGCAAACGCGCCCTCCTTTAATTGCTTTTTGTTCCTCGCCAGCAGTACCAGGTCCGACACGCGGAGGCAGTGGCCACCTGGGAGTTCGGGACTTGGCGGCTCCAGTATTCCCGGGGTCTGGTGGCGGAGGAAATCGTGTGGTTCCGGTTCTGCTTTGGACAGGCGCCTCCTATCTTCGAGCCTGCCCACACGACACCTTTGTGAATTGACACTTGTCTATTGTTGTAATCTGTTGTATTTGTTGTGCACATTCACAACAGTAAAGTGTTGTTATTTGACCTACTCCATTGTCCGTTCATTTGCGCCCCCTGTTGTGGGTCCATGTACCTACACTTTCCCAACATTAACCTTATCAACCCCTAGAGCAAGCACACAGGGACAGTGGTAAGGAAAACCTCCCTCTGATGATTTGAGGAAGAAACCTCAACCAGACTCAAAGGGGTGACCCTCTGCTTGGGCGAGGAAATTTTTGTCATGGTAACCGGTCTGATATTTTCCCATATCAGACCAGTTACCAGAGTGTTTATATGTACTTCAACGGTGGGAGTGTGGTGGTGGTGTTGGCACAGTATCTGCATGTGGATTGTAGTGGTAGGCCAGTCTGGGCCAAAAAGTCCAGGGCTGAGTTTTTTCCCAGTCCAGCCCTGACTGCACTACACAGCTGAACAATAATTCTGTATCGGTTTGTGTGCAAACACAGCAGCAGTGAAATTAGTGACACCTTTTGCTGTATCTATTATTGTTATCCAATCTTATTGAGCTTTATGCAATGTTTTTTGTTTTTTCTCTCAATACACTGTGGGTTACACAGAGGCAAAGATGGACATATGTTCAAGCAAAATACAACATTTTTACTTGAAAGCCCAAATTAAAGCCATATTTTTTTTCAATATTTATTTCATTCATTTAAAAGAAAAGCAGAAAAGCAGAAATGAATACATTACAAGACACTGAATGAAAAGGAGCAGAGAGAAGAACAAGTCTTATTTTCTGCCCCTTATTAAAGTTGTACACAAAAAAGAACTGGGTTTGACTGTAACTGGACACAGGTGGATTGACCTTCAATAGTCAGCACCACACATTACACCATGATTATGGATCAATACAGCTGTCAATCTGTTGTGCATTTTTCAGACACACTCTGGCTTATTTACTTTTATTAGCTTTATCAGGACTTGCACAAGTTAAACAGCTAGAAGTAATTTATAATCTGCCATCTAATTTATTAAGAGCTAGTATTGACTGGAGTGAGATATGACCTTTAATGTCCAACCATTCAGCAAAACAGGAAGCATCAAGAGTAAAGACATGGACCTTCTTGTCATGCAAAGGTCTCAGCATCACAAAACCTATTTGACACAGACTGAGCTCTGTGGGTGTGGTAATGCCATGGCTCACACGTGTGTACACTGGGGAGCACTTCAGCTATGCATCTTGTGCGTTGCTGAATCTTTCCACCTCATTTGACTTTGGTAATGGCCTTCTCCCACACTCTACATTTCTGTGGAGTAATTGTTTTGTGGAAGTGATTTTATAAAATACAATCAGGTTGGATTTTTTTAAACAGCGTATGCAGCTGATATTATCGGAGGTCGGTGGGGTCTTATTTTATATAAGTACAAATAGATGCACCATCTGACCCAACAGCTTTTCCTTCATTACTGTAGATTATTTTTTTATAATCCAGATCCTGTGGGTAACAGAGGTCTTTGTGAGTTCAGCTGAGCAATTCAGAAATGTGACTTCTAGTAAACAGATACTAGTCATGTCACTTGGACCCTTCCATCATGCCGGTGATGTAGGCTACAAGGCGTAATATGTTAACATGGCCACAGAAATTAAAATCAGCATGCAATGCAGATGCCACGCACACACAATGCTTCTGATGTCTTTCAGGCCCAAGATCTTCAGAGGCATCTAACTGTCAAACACTGACTTCCTAAACAAAAGATCGTCACTGCAGATAACTGAATCTCAAGTCCAGGAGGTGCCTGAAAGCCTGGATCTTCAGCAACTGCAAAGTCAGACACTCATCAATCAGTGTCGTGATTGTGCAGAATCAATGGATGCCCTGACTGCAGCACTTGACAATCTGACAAACAGACCAAAAAATTTCTGCGCTCTAACACCTTACCCAAGAATCACTAATACTGGTGTTGGTCATTGTTACCCCGTTGGACGAGGTATTAGTGCTATAAGAAGTCCCAGATGAAGAAACAGGCAGAAAATGAGAGATTCAGTGGAAAAACATGAGTGAAACCAAAAACAACAGGTGAACTAGATACGCCCAAGCATAACACAGGCAGACTAACTGCTGGCCGGCAACGACCAGCGGAGCAGTGAATCCAAAAACAATAACACCCACTCATCCGCCCACGAAAACCACCAATCTGTCTCTCACACTCACACAGAGGACAACCCGCAGTGCGTCTCAGCTGAGTTTGGAGAAGGAGTGGGAGGCTGGCTGGCATGGCCCCCTTTAGTTCCTCTCACCCACTAGATTTCTACATGAAAGGGGGAAGTTTTTCTCAAAGCCAAGCGCTGCCTGTGACCCTAATTCACAGAGCAGGGGAGCGATAGAGCCGCATGTCAGCGCCCCACTTTGAAGTCTGCCTGATAAACAGAGCTGGAGGAGGATACGGCTCAGGAAACAACACCGCCTTATTTACATTTCAAAAAGTGCCAAGTGCCACATTTTTTTTTGTGTTTGGTAACGGAATAAAATAAAATAAAATAAAAAGAGGAGGAAGACGAGTAATCGGACCAAGAGCCGTTTTGGCAACATAGCCTTCGCGTCTCTGTTGTTGTTTAAAAATGCAACTTAAAAAGAAGGTGCAGGAGAGTCGAGATCACACGGAGGGATGAACTACGGTGCGAGAAAACCGCAGAGGACGAAAAGGAGAACAAATGGAAGAGGAGATGACAGATGAATAAAGAGCACCAGCATAGGCAGAAATCACAAAGACAGCAGGGAAACGACACGAAGCAACAGAAAGTCATAGACAATGAACAAACACAAACCTGTCGGAGGATTAGAGCCTATCAACAGTTCACAGTGAGCTCGGCCAGGCCGTTAACTCGCCAAACAGCAGAACGGACACATAACCCGGCTTCATCTACTAATCCAGCCAAAAACATTTAGTTATCTTAAATGATTAGAGATGATGTCTTATGACCAGAGGGTCATAGCTTCAATCCCCCACCTCGACAGGCTCTATCACTAATGTACCGTTGAGCAAAGCCCTTGATCCCCAAGTTGCTGCCGATGTGCAGCTGAGTACCTTACACACTGACATCTGTGTGTGTGTGTGTGTGGGAGACATCACTGAAAAGTGCTTTAATATGTATAAAGTAATAAATCATTAATTCTGCTCATGACTACAGAAAGATTTTCTTAAAAATGAGGTGTAAAAGTTCAGCTCCAGTTTGCCAGAAGGCACATGAAAGACTCGAACAGAGATATGAACCAATTTCTTGTTTGAAAATTCATGAAGCTCTACAACTGATGGTGCAACAGACAAAGGTTGCACTGAGCATAATTAAACCAATTACAGCAGAAGCCTGCAACTCCTTCAGAGTTATCTAGGTGTCTTGGTGGCTTCCCTCACTTCTCTTCCTTCTTGCACCATCACTCTGTTTTTGAGAACTGATATAAATGAAGTCCAAGACATGTTCAGTGATTTGAAATTGTTCATGTATCCATCAACCCCGATCTGTCTTAAGAAAACTGTCTGTAGACGTGATGAATGAAGGGTTTTAAAAAGGAGTTTAGGTATCATGTTACGATGTAACATATGTCACATCACAAGATTTAATGGATATCAACCTTGTTTGGCCTTTACTTTGGAGACCAAACATTCAACATTGTCAAACCTATTCCATTTTTTAAATCCTATTATCTCAATCTTTTTTCTTGCTCTTTTTACCCCATAACTCCATAACATTCAGTCATAAATAGTCCAAACTATACCTTTTTGGAATATTTATGATCACACAAATAATGTTTTCAATATGAATGGAACATTTTTAAATTTTGGCCCTTGTGTTAATTCTTCATTGACCATACCTTGTTACAGCTAATATCCTGGACCAGAACCAGACATTTTTGTGTCAGCCGTGGTACTCTAAGGCTGGATTGTAAGTGTTGTTTAGGCCCCTCAAGTGGTACTGAATAGGTCAAAGTCGACTACTTGCTCATGGACTAATTTGGGCTATTATCAAAAATAGTTGGGAATATCGTGCTCAAACACCACCAGTAGCTTGACACCCCATGTGCAAGAAGGTGGCATTTGTGAGCTGAAGAGCAGGATGATGACAAGAAGGCAAAGCAGGATAAATAGATTAGAGAAAGCAATAGTGAAGTTCAAACGATCATCTGATATGTCGACCCAACTGCTCAGTTGAGTCAAACAAGAGTCATCAAGAGATGACATGTCCCCCCAGTCCACACTAATCAGTAATACAAGTGTCAAGGGGGGATGAATTGGTCAACTTGTTCGTGAGATATCGTGCTAACAATGTGTGGCAATGACAATGTCTTGAATATCTCTGTGTAACTTTGAAATTGACCCCAAGGGGTCACCGTAACAGACTGGTGACGGGGCTCACCCAAGTACACCATTAGGCTAAATATTAATCAAGTAGTTCTTCAGATATCATGCTAATATATATTTATATTCATATTTAACCTTTATGTAACCAGGTTCCATTGAAATCGAGATCTCTTTTGCAAGGGAGACCTAGACAATTATAAAGTTTCCAATTCACCTAACCTGCATGTCTTTACATGTGGAAGGAAGCTGGAGCACCCGGAGGAAACCCACACAAACACGGGGAGAACATGCAAACTCCACACAGAAAGGCCACAGGTGGGAATCGAACCCACAGCCCTCTTGTTGTGAGGCAACAGTGCTAACCACTAATCCACCGTGCTGCCTAACAAGCGAAAATGGACGGACAGACGGACATACTGATTGCTTTAAAGAGGATAAAAATGATCAGAAAGTAAAAGAATCAGACAATCATACTTAAGGTGAAAGTGAAAGAAAACACAAAATACTTGGGTGTAAATTCAGTGGTGCTTGTTTCTGATGTCTTTCATAGCCAAAAATCTCAAAGGCACTCTGAAGAAAATGGGAGAAATTAATATAATGATTCCAGAAAATACAGAGTGCAGGCTGTGACTTTGAGGAAGGATACGTGAGAAGCAGCTGCTGCTCTGGACTCATGCTAATTGATTATTAGGGTCAAGCAGAATTATCACAGATTAATCCCGGGTTTGATACTGAGAGAAGACTGCGAGTTTATGCTTGTGTGCCAAATTAATTGAGAAGAGTTATGTGTGTGTGCACTCGACGGGTGATCTTGACTTTATCCCGGCTGAGAACAATGAAGTTGACTGTTTCACAGGCTGAAAGACGAGGCAGCGATGTGATGATATGACTCTGCCTTCAAAGAGGCTCAACATCGATGGAGATTGTCCTGAATGTGATTTTAGTCTCTTGAACAGAGTCTGACTGCTGATTAAGACAGGCCAAACTTTACTTTGGCTGAACTTGGAGTCAGGATCTGATTGATCCTGCAGATGATTAGTATCTCCATTACTCGTCAGTGATGACACTTTTTCTTGTTGTGCTCCTCAATTTAAAATCTCCATCATCTGTAACATCACCGGCTGAGGTGATCGGTAGCCAGAAAAACCTGAACCAACATGATCCTTCATGCACACCCCGGTCACAAGGTGTGCAATAACAATAACACTCAGCTGAGTTTCCCAAAGTAAGGGCTCGTGTGACACAGTGATTCCAGTGGCACTCCAGGATGCTTCACAGAGACCTTGTATCCAAGACATCCAGTTGTTGCTTTAGGTCAGTGGGTAGCATCCAACTCTCACAACCATGAAGACAGGAAGCACCAGAACCCTAAAGACTTGGACCTTCCTTATACTACATACAGTAGTGTTCAGAATAATAGTAGTGCTATGTGACTAAAAAGATTAATCCAGGTTTTGAGTATATTTCTTATTGTTACATGGGAAACAAGGTACCAGTAGATTCAGTAGATTCTCACAAATCCAATAAGACCAAGCATTCATGATATGCACACTCTTAAGGCTATGAAATTGGGCTAGAAAAAAAAAGTAGAAAAGGGGGTGTTCACAATAATAGTAGCATCTGCTGTTGACGCTACAAACTCAAAACTATTATGTTCAAACTGTTTTTTTAGCAATCCTGTGAATCACTAAACTTGTATTTAGTTGTATAACCACAGTTTTTCATGATTTCTTCACATCTGCGAGGCATTAATTTTGTTGGTTTGGAACCAAGATTTTGCTCGTTTACTAGTGTGCTTGGGGTCATTGTCTTGTTGAAACACCCATTTCAAGGGCATGTCCTCTTCAGCATAATGCAACATGACCTCTTCAAGTATTTTGACATATCCAAACTGATCCATGATACCTGGTATGCGATATATAGGCCCAACACCATAGTAGGAGAAACATGCCCATATCATGATGCTTGCACCACCATGCTTCACTGTCTTCACTGTGAACTGTGGCTTGAATTCAGACTTTGGGGGTCGTCTCACAAACTGTCTCCGGCCCTTGGACCCAAAAAGAACAGTTTTACTCTCATCGGTCCACAAAATATTCCTCCATTTCTCTTTAGGCCAGTTGATGTGTTCTTTGGCAAATTGTAACCTCTTCTGCACGTCTTTTATTTAACAGAGGGACTTTGCGGTGGATTCTTGCAAATAAATTAGCTTCACACAGGCATCTTCTAACTGTCACAGCACTTGCAGGTAACTGTAGACTGTCTTTGATCATCCTGGAGCTGATCAATGGGTGAGCCTTTGCCATTCTCGTCATTCTTCTATCCATTTTGAGGGTTGTTTTCCATTTTCTTCCACACGTCTGTGGGTTTTTTTGTCCATTTTAAAGCATTGGAGATCATTGTAGATGAACAGCCTATAATGTTTTGCACCTGCGTATAAGTTTTCCCCTCTCCAATCAACTTTTTAATCAAACTACGCTGTTCTTCTGAACAATGTCTTGAATGTCCCATTTTCCTCAGGCTTTCAAAGAGAAAAGCATGTTCAACAGGTGCTGGCTTCATCCTTACATAGGGGACACCTGATTCACACCTGTTTGTTCCACAAAATTGACGAACTCACTAACTGAATGCCACACTACTATTATTGTGAACACCCCCTTTTCTACTTTCTTTTTTACTAACAGCCCAATTTCATAGCCTTAAGAGTGTGCATATCATGAATGCTTGGTCTTGTTGGATTTGTGAGAATCTACTGAATCTACTGTTACCTTGTTTCCCATGTAACAATAAGAAATATACTCAAAACCTGGATTAATCTTTTTACTATTATTCTAAACACTACTGTAGTTACTAGCATGCCCAGTGACCGCATGACTCCATAAGCTTTTCTCAGGCATCTCCAGATCTCAAAGCCTGATGACCCAGAGCACTGCCCACATAAGTGAATGTGACCACAACTTTGATACTTTCACTGCACACAGACAGAGTCTAGGAAGTCAATAAAAAACCTGGATCTTAGTCTTGATCCAGGATAATCTCAAATCCAGACTTTCAGCTTCTCAGGTATCTGCTGATTCCACAAAGAAGATAACACAAAAGCAAGATCAGTAAACTTTTGCTAACACCCCTATTCCACAGGGCGCTGTTCTATTATGATTGCCCACAATCCAAGATGTGCAGAAATGGCATGAAAAGGTTTACTCCGGCTTGCCTCTTAACAGGCTGTATTATAGGGTGCAGACCTGGCATCCTACCCAAAAACGAAAGTAAGGAGCTGCGCCTGGCTGCAACCTCAGCCAGAATTACAATAAATGGTGCTTCTGTTTCAAATTTTTAACCCAGATGGAGCACAATCAAACAGGTTTCAAGCTGTACTCACTAAAAATACATCCGTTTAAAGACACTTTAACGTGACTGAAGCTGTTAAGACTACGAACACCCAGACGTTAGCACACACTAGCGACAATTTTCCTGGACCTCACTTTGGTGCCCGTGCAGGAAGGAGTGTGTGTGTGTGTGTGTGTTTTCATGAAACACTACACAAATATCCAACAGCTTATCAGGTAAACAATAAGATCATCTGCATATCAATAAAAATAAACAAGTGAGTTGTTTGTTCTTCAGTCTGCCGATTGGCAGGAAAAGTCAGTCCACTCTGACTCTTTGGACTCTCTGCCAGTGTCACCTGAGGCCAGCTACGAGTACACAACAACAACCATGACTGCCGCTGTCTGCTGGGTCAGCTGATGGCTGAAAACCCACACAAAGGTTGCCAGATGATACATGTTGATGGCTTTCTGTGGATCCAGGTGAAAGTTTGCCTGTCCTCTGGTCATTTCAGGGCATTGCTGCCATCCCATGGAGACAGAAACTTTTTAATCTTAAATCTGGTTTTACACAAGCTAAAGAAAACTATAAAAAAAATTGCGCACATTTGTTTCTAAGTACCACCGTAAACAATAAAGTTTATCAGTTTGAACATTAAATATCTTGTCTTTGTGGTGTATTCAATTGAAAATAGGTTGAAGAGGATAATCATTGTATTCTGTTTTTATTTACATTGTTCACAACGTCCCAACTTCACTGGAATTGGGGTTGTATCTGTCGCTGAGATAGATGATGACTGGAGTGCAGTTTGAAGCAGAAACGAGGTGATAATCCGTGAACTGCGATTTTAGGGGGACTGTTCAGTCGGCAACACCGGCCAGAAGAGTTTGATACAACTTGTATTGAAGGCCTGAACTGGTTTGCTGAGTCACTGAATATAACTCGCACTTAAGCACACAGGAGTGTGCGATTCTCCAGCATGTGTGATTCATATTGCTGAGGGTTTGTGTTTGCATGAGGTTCTGAAAACAAAGAGAGAAAATGTGTAACATACCGTATTCACGCATCTGAGGGCCCAGGGCCAAGCATCAGCCCACCAACAAGAAAGTTGGTTTAATGCCCATATGAAATTAAATATTTTTTAAGTTAATTAAACGCCAACCTAACATAAATTAATTCCATGACCCCCAGCATATTCTAAAAAGCAAAAAATAAAGACTTTTGTCCTGTGCTCTTATTGTGAAAGACTCTTGTGCAAGAAACGGGAAGTGTTGTGTTACAATGTGGCTAGCTTTGTACAAGCCCATCACGTGGCGAAGGAGCTGCTATCAATTTGTGTTAATTTTGTCTAACAAAAGTCCTTTTTCCTTCCAGCAAAATGAGTTCCTTGTCATCTGATGTCTGCAAAGTTTGTCAGAAAGTTTGGTGTGTGTTCAAAACTTTGAGCAGAGTTCAGACAGAGATCTTTCCTGCTGCCGTTTTGAGTGTGAGAGAGTGGAACACAGAGAGCAGGCAACACTTCTAGACCGAACACAGCTAAAACTGCCTTCATATGGTGACAATCTTTGACACTCTGGATGTTTCACTGCTTTCAGTGAAAGGCTGATGGGAAATTATCCATTTTTTTAATCTTAACAAGCAGGAATCACAGACAGCAACAAATAGATAATTTAACTGCAGTCACATGGATTTAAACAGGTAAGAACTTTGAAGCTTCCATGAGAGCCAGAGTTTTCTGTTTTACAACCCCTGGCAAAAATTATGGAATCACCGGCCTCGGAGGATGTTCATTCAGTTGTTTAATTTTGTAGAAAAAAGCAGATCACAGACATGACACAAAACTAAAGTCATTTCAAATGGCAACTTTCTGGCTTTAAGAAACACTATAAGAAATCAAGAAAAAAAGATTGTGACAGTCAGTAACGGTTACTTTTTTAGACCAAGCACAGGAAAAAAATATGGAATCACTCAATTCTGAGGAAAAAATTATGGAATCACCCTGTAAATTTTCATCCCCAAAACTAACACCTGCATCATATCAGATCTGCTCGTTAGTCTGCATCTAAAAAGGAGTGAACACACCTTGGAGAGCTGTTGCACCAAGTGGACTGACATGAATCATGGCTCCAACACGAGAGATGTCAATTGAAACAAAGGAGAGGATTATCAAACTCTTAAAAGAGAGTAAATCATCATGCAATGTTGCAAAAGATGTTGGTTGTTCACAGTCACCTGTGTCTAAACTCTGGACCAAATACAAACAACATGGGAAGGTTGTTAAAGGCAAACATACTGGTAGACCAAGGAAGACAAAGCGTCAAGACAGAAAACTTAAAGCAATATGTCTCAAAAATCGAAAAATGTACAAAAAAACAAATGAGGAACGAATGGGAGGAAACTGGAGTCAACGTCTGTGACCAAACTGTAAGAAGCCGCCTAAAGGAAATGGGATTTACATACAGAAAAGCTAAACGAAAGGCATCATTAACACCTAAACAGAAAAAAACAAGGTTACAATGGGCTAAGGAAAAGCAATTGTGGACTGTGGATGACTGGATGAAAGTCATATTCAGTGATGAATCTCGAATCTGCATTGGGCAAGGTGATGATGCTGGAACTTTTGTATGGTGCCGTTCCAATGAGATTTATAAAGATGACTGCCTGAAGAGAACATGTAAATTTCCACAGTCATTGATGATATGGGGCTGCATGTCAGGTAAAGGCACTGGGGAGATGGCTGTCATTACATCATCAATAAATGCACAAGTTTATGTTGATATTTTGGACAATTGAAAGGATGTTTGGGGATGATGAAATCATTTTTCAAGATGATAATGCATCTTGCCATAGAGCAAAAACTGCAAAAACATTCCTTGCAAAAAGACACATAGGGTCAATGTCATGGCATAGGGTCAGTGTCAATGAGCAGATCTGATTTGATGCAGGTGTTAATTTGGGGGATGAAAATTTACAGGGTGATTCCATAATTTTTTCCTCAGAATTGAGGGATTCCATATTTTTTTCCTCTGCTTGGTCTAAAAAAGTAACCGTTACTGACTGCCACAATCTTTTTTTCTTGATTTCTTATAGTGTTTCTTAAAGCCAGAAAGTTGCCATTTGAAATGACTTTAGTTTTGTGTCATGTCTGTGATCTGCTTTTTTTCTACAAAATTAAACAACTGAATGAACATCCTCTGAGGCCGGTGATTCCATAATTTTTGCCAGGGGTTGTAATATAAACACTCTGCAAAAGGTTTCAGTGAAGTAAATTATCATCTGTGTGGTTAATACTAGACGTCGGCCGTGCACGTCACCTTTTTTTCTGCGCCAGACATCAGCTGACAAGGAGCACATTTAATAAATAACAAAAGAACAGGAAAAAAACAGGTATAGACAACATAAACATAATATTTGGCTGAGTTTGTGCAAACGCCCACCCAGGGCGCTCAGATGTGCAAATACTGTACATCACTCAGCCTATTATATAACTGAACCGCTATATGCTTTGCATCGTGAACCAGGGGAGTCTGTAGCTACACAAAATAACTCAAATGCAACATATGAGGTGTTACATTCACATTAGGTTACAACCAGGCGGCACGCAGCCTGCACACGCCATCAATGCGAGCAAGCATAAGCTTGTTAAATCACAGACATGCAAGTAACTAGATAAACGTCCACATTCCTGCTGGAATGGAGGCACACTAAAAACCACATTCACCATGAACCGGCGTATTAAAGTCCATGAACGGGCGCAATGCTAAGTAGCTTAACAGGCTAAAGGTAACATCAGTCAGCACAATAAATGTGAATATTCTCTCAACTCAAACACCAGAGATAAATAATAAGCGCCGCTAAACATATTTTTGGTGCTCAGGATGCAAAACATCGTCACTGTGGAGAACTTACTTTTCTCATAGATGCACACTTAATAAGAAAGGCTTCGGAGTTTGTCTAACACCTCTGTCACACCTTGATGATTTAGCCAGCATATGCCAACTGTATTAAAAACGCTGGCACAGGTGTAATAAGTTATGGGTAAGTTTTGTGTAAGTTAACAGCATGTTGAAGCAGGGTGATACACATCGTAATATGGTGAGTATGTTTTTTAGGCATGCGCAGTATTTTTGACATATGCCAGTGTATGTCTCATACATTCCACACATGCCGACCATACGTTGTAGGTAAGTTATGCGATTGTTGACACACATTTCTTGTAAGTTACTCATAAGTCGAAATACGTCCATTGATGCTGTCCATTTATTGTCTGAACAACTGAAAGCTGCTGTCCTCATATGAACAGTTCAGACTGTTACAAATATTAAAACCATTCACACATGGAGTACGTATTAAGTTTTAATTTGACCTGTTCATTTCAGTCGGATTCATCATCACAGCCTAACGAAAAACTATCCACATGAAGCATCTTGATTTTGGAAAATGACATCTGAAAATACTTTAGTTCCTTGTCGTGGTTGAAGAAATGCAGCATTTTAAAGAAGATCCTCTGTGTTTTGTCTCTCAGCCTGAACCAAAAAAAACGGCAGCCACAAGACAATCAACTTTAAAAGGAACTTTAAAAAAAGGAACTGTGAGTGCACGAACAGGAACTTTAAAAGTTGAAAGAGTCACAGCGCCTCATTCATTCTGTTCAGTCCACTCTAAAGCATTCTGCACAAGATGAAAATAAATCCCATGATCCATGAAGACAAAAATAAAATAAAATAAAATGTTAAATTACTCTGTTTGGCCTCCATGTAGAGAGAGAAGCCACGTGACAGCGTATGTGTCTCGATGACATGCTCGTCAATATTTACGTGCTCCGCCTGCCAAACAGCGGTGGAAGTGTAAACCAAGCCAGACTTAACCGTTCCGAACTGTACCATACTGTGCAGTACCGACCCAGACCACTCAGTGGAAGCAGGGCTGTCAGCATACGCTGGCTAAATCATCAAGGTGTGAGAGCTGCATCACGTATTCAAAGTATTCAGTGTATCCAGGGCATTTTTCATACGTCGGCATAAGTTGGCTAAATTGTCAATAGTCGAGGACCTACCTGAGACATATATGCATATCATTTAGGAGAGGATAACTCAACCCTTCGAGACTAATATGACTAATATAACCCAAATGAACAACTTGGGATATGTGCCAAAATCTAAATGTGTCCCATGTCGGCTAATGTCCGGCGAGTTCCTCGGAACATTTTGTGGATGCTCAAAACTTTGAGAGAATACCAGAGAGAGCGCGTCTCTGGTGGTTGCACGTTTTGGTTACCATGTTGTTCTGTACTTGTTTGTAGCTTGCCAGTGGATGTTTGTTTTTTTTCTTTGCTTTATCAGTCTGTTCGTGTCTAGACGCATTGCACACCCGCATTCAGTGGCTGTCCACTCATTCCATCAGAACCCCAAATCCACCGGACACTGATAAATTTGGTGATTTTTGCTACAGAAAAAATAATTTCAATCAGTTACTAATCAGTTTACTCTATTGTCACGGTCATAACACGTGATCATTTACAGGGTAGTGGTCCTTACTGAGTCCATCTCCACCCCAGTGACTGCAGCCCAAAAATATATTTGAATCTGGGTCTTGAACTGGATCTGGACCAAACATAGACTATGAACAGTTAGCTCAGCAACACACATGCTGTATTTTATTTTTTTAAGATGTGCATTTATTAACAAAAACAGCCAATCTCATAAAAGGAAAAAAAGTGACAAGTACTTGATCTGCGTTCAGCTCCAAGTCACAAGACTTCCAACAATTTTCAGAAAATATCTCTCAATATATGTGTCAATCAAAAGTGAATCAAAAATATCAATTGAATCTCCAATTAGACAAATTCTACAATTTATCTGAAGGAATGAAATTACAATTAATAAATTCTTATAAAACACTTTTTAAAATATATAATTCTGCTAACAAGTCAAACATACTTGTATGTCACAGACAAAATAAAGCGCACTGAGAAATTCTGTGACTATGGACCAGTGGGGGGAAAAATGCTTGAATTAATAACACAAGATGAGGGAAATCATCATTTTTGTATCAGAGTCAAATCCAGTAAAACCTTGAGCATTAGCAGCTACTAATTTATAAAAAGACATTTAAAAACAATGGAAATTTCAAGAGTGCAAGAAACGGGAATTTTTGGCAGTAAATTCTAATTGATTTGTAATTCAGACTTTAATAACATCACCAAAATAAAGAGTCCAAATGTTGCTCTGCACGGCACTGGAACATTGGCTGATATGCTGCTGTTGTTATGGAGATGATGTGTAGATGCTCCGTAACAAAGACGTAAATATTGTTCGACGGTATTTCTGTGTGTTGCGTTTGTCGTTGGACCATGTGGGGACACAGAGGAGCTTTGACAGTGGAACAGCTCCACCGGGTCACTTGGGGACATGTGCTTATCAGTGAGACAGCAGTCAGACAGACAAACACGGACTGGGAACAGACTATCATACCACGGGACTGCTCGCATCTGTTACTCTGAAAGTACAAGCATGCTCGGAATGTGGTTGCATAATAAAACACACAGCTTCACAGCAGCGATGAAGGTTTGTGCAGACAGAAGCACAGAAATTTATATTTGGTCTAATGCTTATCTAAGAGTAATAACTTGGAAGAATGAGTGAAAAACGCGTTAGAACCGGACTGAGACCCTATAAGACCGACAAGATCATGACATGTTGTCGACTCTCACAGGCCTCGGCTGGCCTCCGTTGTGATCTGCATTTAGACCAAGCTTGCATTGCAACTGAATTGTACGTGGGAAAAATGTGTTAATATCTGCGATTACTGATGCAACCTCATGCAGAGTCAATTGAGAACAAAGTGAAAACGCAAAGAAAAAGCGACCGTGTTGTGGAAAGCAGAAATGTGTTGCAGTTTGTTTATGACCTGGAGCACAAACATGTTGAGGCGGTTTTGTAGCTACTCTGGTTAGCTGTGAAGGCTAACATTTACAAACATGACCGCTCCAATTTGCCTCGTCTTCCTTTCTCTACTGGGAACCGAAAAAATGCATTTTTCGTGACTGCTTTGGTGATTGCAACCGAAAACGAAACGGTACACCATTTTTCTGTTAGAACTGACGCTGTTTGTGGGAAGAGACTAATCCCCAGGTGGATTAGGCGGGAGTGTCAGCACAAGCCATTCGGAGGACGGGGGTTTTAGCGGAAACCATTTTAAACTAGCACGTCTTAAACCAGCAGGTAGGCTAGGTAACAGCGAGTATGCTTAAGTTTACCGAGCCGGGCTGATGGTTAGTGCTGAAACTCCCACACTCCGCCTGAGGATTCTCTGCCATGTTCGTGCCGGCTGTCCTCACACGCGGTCAAATCCCACGATACGTGAGAGTTTATCAAGACCAATTATGAGACACGTGTATCTGTTAACTAGTCGCACAACTTGTGCAAGTGTTTTAAACAGTTCAATACACTCGCACACCTGTTGGACACTGATGGGGAGTAATGCCAACCAAGAGGGATCATTTTTCCAACCATGGAGACCCCATTGTCACCGGCCTGCATCTCCAGTGGGAGTCAGTGAGAGTGATGGCGAGCAGTGGCCATTTTTCACTTGCAACTTGGTCGTACTCAGTGTAAAAGGGGTGTAACTGTGTCCCAAATTAAACCACGCATGGTCACATGACAGCGAGGTGAAGTTGTCACAAGTCAAACCAGGACCCAAGTCCACCTGAGACTAAATTATTCCAAACCCTTGTTGGTTTGAACGTCTCCTCACGGTCACTCAGGTTTTGAGGACTGCTTACTCCAGACAGATTTACCACACAGTATTTTGGTGAGGTGCTCTGACATCAACAATCGAACACAAACTTTAAATAGGAGTTCTAAATTGTTCTCAGTCAACTTGGAAAAACAGATAGTTCAAAAATAATTCTGACGATGTAGTCCGTGATACTTCAAAAAAAAAGAGAAAAAGACTGCATCAGAAATTTGTCCAGCTCATCTCATCCTAACAGCTCTTATGCCTCCAGATGGTTTACGGCGTAGTGCGTTTTTTTTTTGGTGTGTTTGTTAGAAAAATTAGTGCTGCCAATTAGCTCATTCAAAACACTGTCCATCAGCAAAACAAACTGTGCCATGTTTAGCTAAACGCCACCCCCATTAATGTCTGCATGGGACGGGGTTCACAGCGTGCAATGGTAGAGAACATATGGAACCAAATTTGCATAGTAAATAGAGCGAATAATCTATGTAACGCGTTAAAATCAGTGATGAATAGCAGAATCGTCCAGCTGTCCAACCCTAGTATGTTTATCACGTGTGCCCTTCACCGTCTGTCTACATTTCATGTCTTTTTTGGCACTTTCAGGCTCTACTGCATTTCTTTGGCTCCATGACGTGATTAGTATTACCACTAGCACATGTAGCGTAGCAGTGCCACTGACCCTTGAATGGCATACTGAGTTTCCCAGTGTGTCCTGGCAAAATCCAAAAATGCTTATAGACCAGGTGGATTTTAATCATATCCCTGATATAAGATACACCCGTGCCAATCTTTTATCTGAATACAAAGAAACAAAATTATACTACTGCTGAAGAAAATCCATTTTATGAATTACATGTCAAAAAAGGTAATGTACCTTTAATGAAATTGATGAATGTAAATGCATTTTTTTAATGTATTTTCGAGATTGTCACTGCATGAAACTGAGATGAACAATGTCTGAAGTCAGGAAACATCTGCCTGGACGGTGGCTAGGATCAGTGCAAGTGATGAATCCAGTGGGATGTTGATCTTATTCACTCCTGTATCTATACTCAACAAAAATATAAACGCAACACTTTTGGTTTTGCTCCCATTTTGTATGAGATGAACTCAAAGATCTAAAACTTTTTCCACATACACAATATCACCATTTCCCTCAAATATTGTTCACAAACCAGTCTAAATCTGTGATAGTGAGCACTTCTCCTTTGCTGAGATAATCCATCCCACCTCACAGGTGTGCCATATCAAGATGCTGATTAGACACCATGATTAGTGCACAGGTGTGCCTTAGACTGCCCACAATAAAAGGCCACTCTGAAAGGTGCAGTTTTGTTTTATTGGGGTGGGATACCAGTCAGTATCTGGTGTGACCACCATTTGCCTCATGCAGTGCAACACATCTCCTTCGCATCATCCGTGAAGAGAACACCTCTCCAAGGTGCCAAACGCCAGCGAATGTGAGCATTTGCCCACTCAAGTCGGTTACGACGACGAACTGGAGTCAGGTCGAGACCCCGATGAGGACGACGAGCATGCAGATGAGCTTCCCTGAGACGGTTTCTGACAGTTTGTGCAGAAATTCTTTGGTTATGCAAACCGATTGTTTCAGCAGCTGCCCGAGTGGCTGGTCTCAGACGATCTTGGAGGTGAACATGCTGGATGTGGAGGTCCTGGGCTGGTGTGGTTACACGTGGTCTGCGGTTGTGAGGCTGGTTGGATGTACTGCCAAATTCTCTGAAACGCCTTTGGAGACGGCTTATGGTAGAGAAATGAACATTCAATACACGAGCAACAGCTCTGGTTGACATTCCTGCTGTCAGCATGCCAATTGCACTCTCCCTCAAATCTTGCGACATCTGTGGCATTGTGCTGTGTGATAAAACTGCACCTTTCAGAGTGGCCTTTTATTGTGGGCAGTCTAAGGCACACCTGTGCACTAATCATGGTGTCTAATCAGCATCTTGATATGGCACACCTGTGAGGTGGGATGGATTATCTCAGCAAAGGAGAAGTGCTCACTATCACAGATTTAGACTGGTTTGTGAACAATATTTGAGAGAAATGGTGATATTGTATATGTGGAAAAAGTTGTAGATCTTTGAGTTCATCTCATACAAAATGGGAGCAAAACCAAAAGTGTTGCGTTTATATTTTTGTTGAGTGTATGTATCTCGACCCAGAACATAAATTTGATTTTAAGTGAAACATTAGACCACGACCATCTTTATAGTACGTCTGAGGTCACTGGTAATGTTCATGGAGGTCACCTAAGGTCCCAGACACTCACGACACACAAGGCCTGCATGTGATTAATGGAAGAAGTAGCTCAGACCGCTTCACTAGCTTCGCCCGTACTGTAAAGTGATACGCTGTCATTTGACTAGCTTGGCTTCAGGCCAGCATGCCTTTACGAGAAGGTTTTTAAGGAACTGGCAGCTGCAGACTCAGTCAGAACCCAACCCATCCCACTGGGAATCAAAAACCAAACACACAACCAGCAGACAGAAAAAGACCTTTAATGCAGGAAGCAGCCGCGGAGAGCAGGAACGCATTACCCTTAGCTCAGATGCTATCAGCACATTACGGCCAAACAACAGCTTCTCCTCATACGTAGATCCTGAACTCATACTTTTTTCCCCTAACTGTTTTGTTTGTGGGGAGTAGAACATTGAATCAAAAGTTGTTTTGGGGTTTGTTTGTTTTTTTTTGGTCTTCAATTTCAATTTATTTCATTTATATAGCACAAATCACAACAAAGTGTACACCATTTGACATGCAATTTGAAACTGTGGATATAAGTACTTTATTCTGAGAATAGCTAGCACTGATTTTATTAACATCCTGGTGTAAATAAGGTATTGCCACATGTGTAGAACTCAAAAAGAATGATAGGTTGAGTTTTCATTAAAAAAACAACTGCAATGTGGTAAAATGTATTCATAAATATGAAAGAACAGACTCTTAATAATAATTAACTATCGCATACTGTATTTTTTTCTTAAGATTTGTTTTTGCATAAGTTTAGAAAAACAACAGATCATAAGTTTAGGATAAATTACTTATGAATTTAATTTTTGAAGTGGCACTAATGACAACACTCATACTGAACATAATTTCGCTTGCTTAGACTGATTTTGGAGATCAAGCAATAATTGCAGATGGGCTTTCTGAGGTCCCAGATAGCTTTTCTGATTTCCTTTTCTAACTTTCAGAATTTAGTAAATTAGCATATGGTCCATTGATACTTATGTGTGTAGACACTAGTCCCTAGAGGAAACTATTTTTGGTTTCAAATCTGGGCAAATGCAGTCCCAGAAAATTCTGAATGTGACAAACAAAAAACGGGTGTTGTAAACAAGTCAATGCTGCTAAAAATACAAACTTGCAGAAACAAAGATACTATTCTGACATGGTTTTGCACATAAGACTGACATGATTTGCACATAAGACTGGCATAGCATGTTTCAAGTACACACATATATGTCAGAAGGTGGGGCGGACAGAACATATTCTGCCCCCCCCCCCGGTTGAAAAGGTGGGGGGGGGGCATGTCCCCCTATCCCCCACCAAATTGCACCCATGCAAGTAAGGTCTAACCTTACCAACCCCCAGAGCAAGAACACAGGCGAAAGTGCTAAGGAAAAGCTCTCCGATGATTTGAAGAAGAAACCTAAAGGAGAGCAGACTCAAAGGGGTGACCTTATGCTTTGGCTATGCTACCGACACAAATTACAAAATAATTCACAAAACAAATATACAGGAAATTTTGCCGGTGCACAGGATGGGAGGGTTGCAGAAGAAGACACCACACCCATCTCTGGATGAAGCTGCACCTCAAACAGAGAGAAAAAACAGAATCAGGCATCAGAAACACAACAAATACAATATCATTTGTCAGCATTAGGCAACAAGAAAAAAGAAGAAATACTAAGGTGATCGCTGGCCACTAGCCCTAAGATTCACAAAAAGACCCAGACTATAGAAGTTGAGGCCGCGGCCCGCTGAGTTTCCTAATAAAATTAATTTAAAAGGGTAAAAAACAGTAACATACTATTCCAGTATGCTAGCCATACGAAAGTGTGTCTTAAGTCTGGACTTAAAAGTCCCTACAGAATGACTGTTGTATTGATGCAGTGAGATCATTCCACAGAACATGGGCAAAATAAGAGAAAGCTCTGTGACCCGCAGACTTTTTAACTCACCCTCAGGACACAAAGTAGTCCTGCACCCTGAGAACGCAGAGCCCGGGCCGGTACGTACGGTTTAATTAGGTCAGCTAAGTAGGGAGGTGTCAGTCCATGAATAATTCTATAGGTTAGCAGCAGAACCTTAAAATCTAATCTCACAGGGACAGGAAGCCAGTGAAGAGATGCCAAAATAGGTGTAATGTGGTGTTCTGCTTCCTTTCAAAAGTCTGGCAGCAGCATTTTAAACCAGTTGGAGACCTCTAATGCTGGACTGCGGTAAACCAGAAAACAGAACATTGTAGTTCTAGAAGAAAGAAATGCATGATCAGTGTCTCAGCATCAACAATAGACAGGATGGGATGAATTTACTCCAAGCTTCCTCACTTTGTGAGTGTGATGTATGACATACGATCCTAGGCTATCTGTTAGCTGGTCAAATTGATACTGATGTCTCATTGGATGAAGAACCATCATTTCAGTCTTATCAGAGTTTAAAAGTATGAAATTGCTAGACATGTTTCACTGATGCAAAGCAATCTTCTAAGGAATTTATGTCGATGAGATTAGCAGCAGTTATCGGCATGTATAACGGAGTATCATCAGCATAGCAATGAAAGGCAATCCCGAAACACCACAATATGTACCCAAGGGGTGCGATATAAAGGGAGAAAAGCAGGGGGCCTAAGATGGACCCCTGTGAAACCCCAATTTTCATGTCAGGTTAGACCTAGTGTTATTGTCCAAAACATGGTGAGAACGACTGGTCAGGTATGATGTCAACCATGCAAGGGCACTCCCAGTAATCCCAAAATGATTCTCCAGCCTATCGAGTACAATATGATGATCCATGGTATCAAACGCAGGACTGAGACGTAACAGCACCAGAACTGTAGTGGTGTCCGAATCCATTGCAAGCAGATCATTCACCACTTTAGTGAGAGCCGTCTCTGTGGAATGATATTTTCTAAAAGCAGATTGCAGTGGCTCAAAAAGATTATTCTCAGTCAGGTGGTCCACAAGGTGCCGTGAAACCACCTTTTCCAGAATTTCAGAGCAAAATGATAGATTTGATATCAGCCCATAGTTTTTCAATATACTCTGGTCAAGATTAGATTTCTTAAGTAATGGTTTAATCACTGCAGATTTGAAACATTTAGGACCACATCCAGAGGTTAATAAGAGATTAATAATTTCCAGCACAGTCGGCCCAAGAGTGGGCCACAGGTCCTTAAACAGTTTTGTTGGTATAGGATCAAATAAGCAGGTTGTGCTTTTTGAAGACATTATGAGTTTCGTCAGCCTGCCTAGTGAGATCAATCAATTCAAATCAATTTCATCCATATAGCGCCAAATCACAACAAACAGTCGCCCCAAGGCGCTTTATATTGTAAGGCAAAAGCCATACAATAATTACAGAAAAACCCCAACGGTCAAAATGACCCACTATGAGCAAGCACTAGGCGACAGTGGGAAGGAAAAACTCCCTTTTAACAGGAAGAAACCTCCAGCAGAACCAGGCTCAGGGAGGGGCAGTCTTCTGCTGGGACTGGTTGGGGCTGAGGGGAGAGAATCAGGAAAAAGACATGCTGTGGAAGAGAGCAGAGATCAATCACTAATGATTAAATGCAGAGTGGTGCATACAGAGCAAAAAGAGGTGAATAAAAAGAAACACTGGGTGCATCATGGGAACCCCCCAGCAGTCTAAGTCTATAGCAGCATAACTAAGGGATGGTTCAGGGTCACCTGATCCAGCCCTAACTATAAGCTTTAGCAAAAAGGAAAGTTTTAAGCTTAATCTTAAAAGTAGAGAGGGTGTCTGTCTCCCTAATCCGAATTGGGAGCTGGTTCCACAGGAGCCTGAAAGCTGAAGGCTCTGCCTCCCATTCTACTCTTATAAACCCTAGGAACTACAAGTAAGCCTGCAGTCTGAGAGCGAAGCGCTCTATTGGGGTGATATGGTACTATGAGGTCCCTAAGATAAGATGGGACCTGATTATTCAAAACCTTATGAGTAAGAAGAATAATTTTAAATTCTATTCTGGAATTAACAGGGAGCCAATCAAGAGAAGCCAATATGGGTGAAATGTGCTCTCTCCTTCTAGTCCCTGTCAGTACTATAGCTGCAGCATTTTGAATTAACTGAAGGCTTTTCAGGGAACTTTTAGGACAACCTGATAATAATGAATTACAGTAGTCTAGCCTAGAAGAAATAAATGCATGAATTAGCTTTTCAGCATCACTCTGAGACAAGACATTCTAATTTTAGAGATATTGCGCAAATGCAAAAAAAACAGTCCCGCATAACAAGCAAATTGTAATCTATTCGATAAATATGATTCAAACCACTGCAGCGTAGTGCCTTTAATACCTATGGCATGCTCTAATCTCTTTAATAAAATTTTATGATCAACAGTATCAAAAGCTGCACTGAGGTCTAACAGGACGAGCACAGAGATGAGTCCACTGTCTGAGGCCATAGGAATATCATTTGTAACCTTCACTAATGCTGTTTCTGTACTATGATGAATTCTGAAACCTGACTGAAACTCTTCAAATAGACCATTCCTCTGCAGAAGATCAGTTAGCTGTTTTACAACTACCCTTTCAAGAATTTTTGAGAGAAAAGGAAGGTTGGAGATTGGCCTATAATTAGCTAAGATAGCTGGGTCAAGTGATGGCTTTTTAAGTAATGGTTTAATTACTGCCACCTTAAAAGCCTGTGGTACATAGCCAACTAATAAAGATAGATTGATCATATTTAAGATCGACGCATTAATAACGGTAGGGCTTCCTTGAGCAGCCTGGTAGGAATTGGGTCTAATAGACATGTTGATGGTTTGGAGGAAGTGACTAATGAAAGTAAGTCAGACAGAACAATCGGAGAGAAAGAGTCTAACCAAATATCAGCATTACTGAAAGCAGCCGAACATAAAGATATGTCTTTGGGATGGTTATGAATAATTTTTTCTCTAATAGTTAAAATTTTATTTGCAAAGAAAGCCATGAAGTCATTACTAGTTAAAGGAATACTCGGCTCAATAGAGCTCTGACTCTTTGTCAGCCTGGCTATAGTGCTGAAAAGAAACCTGGGGTTGTTCTTATTTTCTTCAATTAGTGATTAATAGTAACATGTCCTAGCTTTACGGAGGGCTTTTTTATAGAGCAACAGACTTTTTCCAGACTAAATGAAGATCTTCTAAATTAGTGAGACGCCATTTCCTCTCCAGCTTACGGGTTATCTGCTTTAAGCTGCGAGTTTGTGGGTTATACCACGGAGTCAGGCACTTGTGATTTAAGGCTCTCTTTTTCAGAGGAGCTACAGCATCCAAAGTTGTGCGCAATGAGGATGTAAAGCTATTGACAAGATAATCTATCTCACTCACAGAGTTTAGGTAGCTACTCTGCACTGTGTTGGTATATGGCATTGAAGAACATAAAGAACGAATCATATCCTTAAACCTAGTTACAGCGCTTTCAGAAAGACTTCTACTGTAATGAAACTTATTCCCCACTGCTGGGTAGTCCATTAAAGTAAATGTAAATGTTATTAAGAAATGATCAGACAAAAAGGGGTTTTCAGGGAATACTGTTAAGTCTTCAATTTCTATGCCATATGTCAGAACAAGATCTAAAGTGTGGCTAAAGTGGTGGGTGGGCTCATTTACATTTTGAGTGAAGCCAACTGAGTCTAATAATAGATTAAATGCAGTGCTGAGGCTGTCATTCTCAGCATTTATGTGGATGTTAAAATCACCCACTATAATTATCTTATCTGAGCTAAGCACTAAGTCAGACAAAAGGTCTGAAAAATCACAAAGAAACTCACAGTAACGACCAGGTGGACGATAGATAATAAATAAAACTGGTTTCTGAGACTTCCAATTTGGATGGACAAGACTAAGAGTCAAGCTTTCAAATGAATTAAAGCTCTGTCTGGGTCTTTGATTAATTAATAAGCTGGAGTGGAAGATTGCTGCTACTCCTCCTCCTCGACCCGTGCTTCGAGCATTCTGACAGTTAGTGTGACTCGGGGGTGCTGACTCATTTAAACTAACATTCATCCTGCTGTAACCAGGTTTCTGTAAGGCAGAATAAATCAATATGTTGATCAATTATTATATCATTTACTAACAGGGACTTAGAAGAGAGAGACCTAATGTTTAATAAACCACATTTAACTGTTTTAGTCTGTGGTGCAGTTGAAGGTGCTATATTATTTTTTCTTTTTGAATTTTTATGCTTAAATAGATTTTTACTGGTTATTGGTGGTCTGGGAGCAGGTACCGTCTCTACGGGGATGGGGTATTGGGGGATGGCAGGGGAGAGAAGCTGCAGAGAGGTGTGTAAGACTACAACCCTGGATAGTCACGATTTGGAGGGTTTAATAAAATTGGCCAGATTTCTAGAGATGAGAGCTGCTCCATCCAAAGTGGGATGGATGCCGTCTCACCTAACAAGACCAGGTTTTCCCCAGAAGCTTTGCCAATTATCTATGAAGCTTCTACCTCTGAGTACCTCTGAGATACTATCAAATTATGTAAATCTACGTAATACCTCAGTAATGGCACCCACCTCAATAGCAGAGTGTAGTGGCTGGGTTAAGGCATGCTGGGATATGTTTAATCTAATATCTTCTATTTTCTTCTTGAAGTAATCCAAGAAATCTTGCACTGCAAAAGCAGAGTGACTGGTTGTCCATGAATAGGTGTTGCCACTGTGTCAAACAAGAACTTTGAGTTATGCTTGTTTATGTTGATCAAATTAGAGTAATAGGTCCTCTTTGTAGCCAGTAGTGCATGCTAATAGTCTAAGATAGCATCATGCCACGCGAGGTGGAATACTTCTAAATTTGAACTACACATTTCTGTTCTAGACCTCTAGCCTTATGCTTGAGGTCACACATGTAGGCATGTTATTTCATATGAAGCGGCACAGAAACAAAGTAAGTTCAAGATTAAAAGAAACTGATGAAACACTAACACAACCGGAGACTGGCTACAGACAGCATGGCAACAATCAAATGCTAAAAGAAATTCTCAATTTAAAATATGAATATAATAGTATTCTGACTAAGCAAGTTAATGATCAAATGTCCAGACTCCGATTGCACTATTTTGAGGTGGGTGATAAACCACTGTAGCAAATATTAGCTAGACCTCGCACGGTGGCACCATAATAAATGTAACAAACTTTCAGGTCTCACACGGGAGCACCAGAATAAATATAGTGAATTTACAAAGCCTCACACGCAGGCAACATAATAATGTAACAATATTACATTGCCTCGCAATGGGGGACATAAAGATATAACAAAATTGGTCAATTCTGGATCGGCTCACATCGGAGCACCAAAATAAAATGTAGTGAATAAGTAGTTAAATTTAATTAGATTGGCCTCGACCATTTAATGGGTCATCAAAATAATTAACAATTTTAGGGTTTAATAATTCTTATTTAATTTACTTGGGGCACCACCTATTTGAAGCATAGGTACTTTAATTTAAACATTCATTAATTTATCAGTCTCAAATCAATCAATCAGTCTCAATTGAATTATCAGTCTCGAGTCTGAAAGTCTGAATTCACGATACGATTAACCAAAGGTTTCCTTCTGAACACAAAATGAACCACAGCAGAAATATTTACAATTTATTTACAATTATACAAAAAATGAACAGTTTACTGGCATTTTTGTGGACAGTGATTAAATAAGTTCATTTATGGACAAAATTCTTAGTAACTCATGAGACGTTGAAAGAGAGAGAGATGAAGCTTAAAGACTTTAAGTAGATAAATCTGATTAGAATTTATTGATGAAATTTGAAACCAATTAATTTTCAGAAAATTATTAAACAAACATATGAATATGTTTAAAAAGAAAAATAATAATAATGAAGAGCCATTTTGTATCCATTAACAACAATCCCTTTTTATGGAACTTTTACTGGGTCACTTAGCTGGTCCATTGAAAAAATGGTTCGGACGGCCCGTCTGTCCGTCGTTGATGTAGGCTGTGCAGCGTGCTCACTTGGGTCAGGGGTGGTCTCCCTGGGTCATCCCAAAGGCTGTGTGGCTGGCTTTACCGACAGGATGGCTGCTTGCAGTCAGGTTTGAAATCAGCTCCGTTGTCAGCTGCTGGACCCCAGAGGTGGAAGGCGTTTGTTGAAAATGGTTTGTGGTAGCTTTTAAAAAGTTTGTTGGAGCCAGATTAAAAGTCTTCGTGAATTTAGAAAAAAGTAAAACTTTAAGAGCGTCAGAAAATTACAAAAAGGAAAAGTCGCTTTTCTGTAAATTCGCTATTGTTTTGAAAAGTTGAGCTTGGAAGTTCTCTTAAAACTTCGAAAGACTTGATGCACCTTAAAGCGTCAGGTTAAAATTCTCAAAAATTGTGACAAGAATAAAACAAAGAATGAATGCCACGTGGTAGCTTCAGCTAGGTTAGCTTAGCATGGGGCCTTACTGACCCAAAAATAATTAAGCGTTTTGGAAAGGAAGAGAGGGCCAAGAGAGAAGGGAGGGAAGAGCAGCACTCTGTTCTAAGCTTTTAAGGGGGGCTGATGTCACCAAACTCCACCCATTTAGGGTGTATAATCTCACAGAATACTTCATGCATTCACAGGGCAGACCCAAATGATTCAACTATTTAAACACATTAACTATTTTGGTATAATATTGCTCTAAGACACTCGAATGGATACATATTAATCGTCACTTAAACACATCCTTTGGATAAACAGAATATTTCACCATCAACATATTGATAATGCAGAAAGACATGAAGCAATTATAATGTCATGTAATTCATAGTGACCGAAAATTCACTGATAAAAGGCAAGGGCTCCCCTTTGAAGAACTTTGAATTACAGTTCTGTTTTGCTGTGAAGCCCAGTGTTGACCCATGGGGAGGGTGGTCCTCAGGCTTATTTCCAGACCTCCAGATGGCACAGGAATTTCTCAACTGGGAGTGAAAACACCATCTCTGTCTGTAGTTCAAAACTCAGGTTTTTGTTGAGACAGCATTAATGTATTTATTTAATTAGAGTGAATCGAGGCTATGCGCTACACCACATACACTGTTGGCCCAACAATTTCAAGGACAACAAAGTAGCCGTGCAATACATAGAATAACATCCTCAGCTGGTGATAGTCTTACCCATCCTAAGGCAATTAACGAAAGCTTTTCAAAATACTATCAACAACTACATAAATCTAGGGCAAAAGGGGATGTGGATTCCTGGCTTGATGATGTTCCAATTCCAAAACTAGATGAAGACTCCAGAGCAGGGGTGGGCAATCATGTGCCATGAAGGGCCGAGAAACTGCAGCTTTTCCTTGCTACCAATCACCTCAGCAGGTGATTTCATTAATGATCAGGTGTCTCAGCAGGTGATTTCATTGACGATCAGGTGTTTATGTTCAGAGGAGAAGCTCATCAGCAACCCACCTGCTGAGGTGATTGTTTGCAAGGAAAGCCTGCAGTGTCTCGGCCCTTGATGCCCACCCCTGCTCCAGAGAGATTTTGAACAGCCCAGTGACAACTGAAGAAATAATAAACTCCATAAGGACATTAAGTAATGGAAAGGCTCCCAGACCGGATGGATTTAGTGCTGAATTTCATACAGGTGGTGCCACTATTAATGAGAATGTTATCCCACTTCTTTGCAGTAAAAGCACTGCCCCCAACATTATATCAGGCAGATATAGCACTTTTGTTAAAACCTGATAGAGACAAAGCTAATCCAGCATCATATTGTCCAATCTCTATGCTTAATCTAGATTGTAAAATATTCACTAAAATTTTAGCTAGTAGGTTAAACAAATGCATTGAATCTCTGGTACATATGGACCAGGCAGGGTTCATTCCAAACAGATTTATTTTTCAATACCAGAAGAGTACTAATAAAATAACATGCTTTTGGAGGGTGGTATGCATTTTCAGAGGCCCGATGTCCATGCCCAGTCACCCAAAATGACATATTCGCCTGAGTTAGACGAGGGCGAATATCTGTCATGGCGGACGATGGCATGGACGGAGGAACTCTGAAAATGCATACCGCATGACAACTGCATGTTATCTGCATTATTATCACTTACTGAGATACACAACACGTGGAATCACATTAACAATATTTAATGTAATTTCAAAATGCACAACGCCCAGCAAACACGTACATAAAAAGTTGGCTCACTTTAACTTTTGTCGTGTTGTTGGTACCGCGCTGCTCTCCAAATTTGCCAGTGCGTCCTCATCAAGCTGGCTGCTTTGGCTGCTGTTCACGAGAAAATCATCTGTAATATCCATATTGGGACCAACACACACTTCTTGCCTTTTTCATCATTTCCTCTGTGGACAGTTTTTGGGCTGCGCGCTATGACGCCATCAGTTTATGCACAGCGGGCGGGTATTGGGATACCCACCCGCTACTGCAGGCAGGTATAGCCAGGTAGCGTAAATGTAAATCTATGCTACCGGCCCAGCAATGCCTCAGTAAGTGATAATAATGGATATTATGTATTATAAGTTTGACAAGAACTCAAAACAAGCTATTTTATGTCTAGCCGTCGAAAAAACCTTTGATCAATTAGAATGGGAATACCTGTTTAAAGTGCTGAAGCGGTCTGGTCTAGGTGACAGTTTTATTTCCTGGGTACAGATGGCATATGTTAACCCAACAGCTTCAGTAGTCACCAATCAAAATAAGTCACCACCATTTCCTCTTGAGAAAGGCACTCGCCAAGAGTGCCCCTTATCACCACTGCACTTGCCATTGAGCAACTGACAATTAATATAAGGAAAAATAATTTCATTAAACCAATCTCCGTTGATGGCATAGACCACAAGATATCACTCTATGCTGATGATACTGCATTTTTTTATGTCTGATCCTGAGTATTCTGTTCCACACTGACTTCTTCTAAAATCTTTCGGCAGTGTATCAGGCTATATGGTAAATTGGCAGTGAATTAATGGCGCTTGGAGCCGATCTGGAATCCACTTTTGTAAATTAATTCAATTTAGGATTTCTAACACGATAAAATATCTAGGAATAAAAAACACAAAAAACCCTAAAATGCTTTTCAAGTGTAATTTCATCAAAAGATTGCATGGCTTAAAAAAGGATATAGAACATTACCTTTATCTCTAATTGGCAGAATAAATACAATAAAAATGGTGACCTTGCCAAGATTTCTGTACTTATTTCAGAATATTCCAATATTCATTCCAAGATCATATTTTAAACAGATTGATTCTGTTGTCTTGCCATTTATTTGGGGCTACAAAGCACAGAGGATATCTAAACAACATCTACAAAAACCAAAGGAATGGGGAGGCTTAAGTCTGTCTTGTTTTCTGTATTATTATTGGGCCGCCAATGTTAGAACAATGATCTACTGGCAATTTGACAAAGTCCAGGAGCCGACATTTGAAATTCCTTCCTGGCTGGCAACTGAATGCAGCTTAGCTTCAATGACTTCTCCTAAGGCAATTCTGTTCTCATCCCCTATACCAGTATCGGCTCGTAAACAAGAACATTTTATTTTATCCAGCTGTCAAAAAATTTGGTCACAAATTACAAAGTTTTGCGAACTTCCAAACAGGTCTGTGCACACGCCAATATGGTATAATCATGCCTTTTCACCCTCATTCACAGATGCGGTTGTTAAGGAATGGAGCCTAAAGGGCATTACATCAATAAACAACTTTGTACATTTGAGCAGCTACAAACAAAATATACACTACCCAAAATGCACTTTTTTTGCTTTTTGCAACTGAGAAACTACAGTGAGGAAAATAAGTATTTGAAAACCCTGCAGTTTTGCAAGTTCTCCCACTTAGAAATCATGGAAGGGTCTGAAATTTTCATCTTAGGTGCATGTCCATTGTGAGAGACATAATCTTAAAAAAAAAAAAAAAAAAAAATCCAGAAATCACAATGTCACCAACCAGCAAGAATTCTGGCTCACACAGACCTGTTAATTTTTCTTTAAGAAGCCCTCTTATTCTGCACTCTTTACCTGTACAACCCCTGGCAAAAACTATGGAATCACCGGCCTCCTAGGATGTTCATTCAGTTGTTTAATTTTGTAGAAAAAAAGCAGATCACAGACATGACACAAAACTAAAGTCATTTCAAATGGCAACTTTCTGGCTTTAAGAAACACTATAAGAAATCAGGAAAAAAAAATTGTGGCAGTCAGTAACGGTTACTTTTTTAGACCAAGCAGAGGGAAAAAAAATATGGACTCACTCAATTCTGAGGAATAAATTATGGAATCACCCTGTAAATTTTCATAACCAAAACTAACACCTCCATCAAATCAGATCTGCTCGTTAGTCTGCATCTAAAAAGGAGTGATCACACCTTGGAGAGCTGTTGCACCAAGTGGACTGACATGAATCATGGCTCCAACATGAGAGATGTCAATTGAAACAAAGGAGAGGATTATCAAACTCTTAAAAGAGGGTAAATCATCACGCAATGTTGCAAAAGATGTTGGTTGTTCACAGTCAGCTGTGTCTAAACTCTGGACCAAATACAAACAACATGGGAAGGTTGTTAAAGGCAAACATACTGGTAGACCAAGGAAGACATCAAAGCGTCCAGACAGAAAACTTAAAGCAATATGTCTCAAAAATTGAAAATGCACAACAAAACAAATGAGGAACGAATGGGAGGAAACTGGAGTCAACGTCTGTGACTGAACTGTAAGAAACCGCCTAAAGGAAATGGGATTTACATACAGAAAAGCTAAACGAAAGCCATCATTAACACTTAAACAGAAAAAACAAGGTTACAATGGGCTAAGGAAAATCAATCGTGGACTGTGGATGACTGGATGAAAGTCATATTCAGTGATGAATCTTGAATCTGCATTGGGCAAGGTGATGATGCTGGAACTTTTGTTTGGTGCCGTTCCAGTGAGATTTATAAAGATGACTGCCTGAAGAGACCATGTAAATTTCCACAGTCATTGATGATATGGGGCTGCATGTCAGGTAAAGGCACTGGGGAGATGGCTGTCATTACATCATCAATAAATGCACAAGTTTACGTTGATATTTTGGACACTTTTCTTATCCCATCAATTGAAAGGATGTTTGGGGATGATGAAATAATTTCTCAAGATGATAATGCATCTTGCCATAGAACAAAAACTGTGAAAACATTCCTTGCAAAAAGACACATAGGGTCAATGTCATGGCCTGCAAATAGTCCGGATCTTAATCCAATTGAAAATCTTTGGTGGATGTTGAAGAAAATGGTCCATGACAAGGCTCCAACCTGCAAAGCTGATCTGGCAACAGCAATCAGAGAAAGTTGGAACCAGATTGATGAAGAGTACTGTTTGTCACTCTTTAAGTCCATGCCTCAGAGACTGCAAGCTGTTATAAAAGCCAGAGGTGGTGCAACAAAATACTAGTGATGTGTTGGAGCGTTCTTTTGTTTTTCATGACTGTCAGTCTCCCTCAGTCTGGGATTCCATGCAAGATCTCACTTTGTGGGGTAAGGATGATTCTGAGAAAGCTCAGAATTACACAGGAGGACCTGGTCAATGACCTGAAGAGAGCTGGGACCACAGTCACAAAGATTACATTAGTAACACATGGTGTTGTCATGGTTTAAAATCCTGCAGGGCAGCAAGGTCCTCCTGCTCAAGCCAGCACATGTCCAGGCCCGTTTGAAGTTCACCAGTGACCATCTGGATGATCCAGAGGAGGCATGGGAGGAGGTCATGTGGTCAGATGAGACCAGAGTAGAGCTTTTTGGAATCAACTCCACTTACCATGTTTAGAGGATGTGAACAACCCCAAGAAAACCATCCCAACCGTGAAGCATGGGGGTGGAAACATCATACTCTGGGGGTGCTCTTCTGCAAAGGGGACAGGATGACTGCACCGTATTGAAGGGAGGATGGATGGGGTCATGTATTGCGAGATTTTGGCAAACAACCTCCTTCCCTCAGTAAGAGCACTGAAGATGGGTCATGGCAGGGTCAAACACACAGCCAGGGCAACTAAGGAGGGGCTCCGTAAGAAGCATTTCAAGGTCCTGGAGTGGCCTGGCCAGTCTCCAGACCTGAACTCAACAGAAAAAATTGGAGGGAGCTGAATCTCCAAATCTCAAAGATCTAGAGAAGATCTGTATGGAGGAATGGGCCAAAATCCCTGCTGCAGTGTGTGAAAACCTGATGAAAACTACAGGAAACGTTTGACCTCTGTAATTGCAAACAAAGGCTACTGTACCAAATATTAACACTTATTTTCACAGGTGTTCAAATACTTATTTGCAGCAGTAACATGCAAATAAATTATTAAAAAAATCATACATTGTGATTTCCGGATTTTTTTTAGATTATGTCTCTCACAGTGGACATGCACTTAAGATGAAAATTTCGGACCCCTCCATGATTTCTAAGTGGGAGAACTTGCACAATCGCAGGGTGCTCAAATACTTATTTTCCTCACTGTATATAAGACAGAATGTTTTTCCGTTTGATTACTTTCCAGAGGGAAACCCTTTATTTAAAATCTTACCTGGCTCCCCAGAATCTAAGGGGTTGGTTTCTTCGCTGGTTAAAATTTTTCTACAGAAAATTGCTCAACCCGTGATGAAAATTAAACAAGCATGGGAGGAGGATCTTAATATCACGATTCGGGATGAAATATGAAAGCTAGCATTAAACAATCTCCATTATTGTTCAATAAATGCTAGGCTTGAGTTGATCCAATCCCAGGTTTAACATAGGTTACACTAATCAAAAGCAAAGCTACACAAATTTTTTCCCTCAAGCTCCCCCCCCCCCATTTTGTAACAGATGTAAGACAGCATATTGTACTCTGGCGCACCAATTCTGGCTCTACCCATTCCTTCAAGAATTCTGGAGCTCTATTTTTAAATGGTACTCTCGTGCACTGAAAATGACTATCCTTGTGGACCCAGAAACAGCTCTTCTTGGATATTCCAACACACTAGAAAACCTTGATCAAAACCTGCGTACAGTAATAGCTTATGGAATGGTTATTGCAAAGAGATGCATCTTAAGATTGTGGAAATCAGACTCTCCACCTCAGTTTCAAGCCTGGCTCATGGAATTTATGAGTATATTAGCAGAGATTCGAGTTGTCTGATGATGTCCAGAAATTTTACGATGTGTGGCCATACAAAATAGAATATATGAAACCATAGTTGGCCCCTTAATATTGCACATTCACTTATAAACAAGTAAAATAAGGCTTATGTGGACATTGAAACATGCCTGGAATCTTTGTAACCTCTCGTCCTTTTTTCTTTGGTTTTGCTCCCGTTTTTCATGAGCTGAACTCAAAGATCTAAAACATTTTCTATATACACAAAAGACCTTTTTCAAATATTGATCACAAATCTGTCTGAATCTGTGTTAGTGAGTACTTCTTCCTTTGCTGAGATAATCCATCCCATCTCACAGGTTTGGCATATCAGGATGCTAATTAGACAGCATGATTATTGCACAGGTGTGCCTTAGGCTGGCCACAATAAAAGGCCACTCTGAAATGTGCAGTTTTATCACACAGCACAATGCCACAGATGTCGCAAGGTTTGAGGGAGCGTGCAATAGACATGCTGACTGCAGAAGCAACATATACAGGGTTCTAGCTAGGATAAAATTTTAGCATAGTGGAAATGTCGAAGGAGCGAAGCGACCGGGGGGTGCGCGGATGATTTAAGCTAAAAATTGGCCATTCTAGGGGTACCCAAAGGGGAAAAGGCAGGTATGACAGCCAAAGTCCCTTTATCATGTCCAGAAGGCTGGGGAAGTTTGTTGAGTGGGCAATCTCATTCTGGGTTAGCCAGTACATGGCCCTCAGTGAGGCAGCCGGAGTCCATGGACATTTTTAAGTCAAGACTTAAAGCCTATTTTTATTTTCTTTCTTATGAGTAGTTTTTATCTTGCTATGTTTTATTATTTTACTTCTGTTTTTAATTATGTATTTGAATTTTTTTATTTTTATTTATTTATTTTAATTTTTTTTTATGTTGAACTGTTCTGTGTGAGGCACCTTGAGATGGCTTTTGTTGTAATTTGGCGCTTTATAAGCTGATTAAATTGAAATTGAACAACATTTTATTGAATCTTAAAGTAAATAAGTATGAAATTGGTTACTGGATCCTTAAACTCTGGACATAATAAACTCTACATGGTGGATTCTTGATCTCTGGACATAAACAGAAATAAAATCTGTTAGTTTTTGTCAAAAGCATTTCCTTTCAGACATTATTATTGGCATGAATGTCTTCACATACCTATGAGCTGTGCTACACGTCAGGTTCATAAAGAATGCAGGACATCTCATTTTGGGAGGAAAAAACGTTTTAGTCAATTGTAGTTTATTGTCTGTATTGCAACTTTTGTAAAGAGGTGTCATTTTATTTAAAGCGATAATTCATTTTGAAGTTATTAATTCCGAGCGGACTCTGTCTCAGCAGAGAGCCGCGCAGCGTTTGGAGCTGTGCCAACGGAACGGACGACGATTCTCGTTTGTTGATTGCAACAAGAGTCCCAGATAGTGACTTTAATACACACAAAAGTGACTCATGATATTTTAATGGCGTTGAGAGGAGTTAAGAAGCAGACTTACCGCTTCTGAAGAGCAGCGAATCAAAGAGCCACGAGCCACTGAATCGAAGCATTGCTTCATTGATTCACGCTTCAAACTGGAGTCACGCTGCAGAAACGGTTGATTACAGACCCGTTACGATGTATTGAAGATAAGCGTAACAGTCCAAAATAAGCGTAAAGGTCCAAAATTATAGCGGAACGGGCCGTAACGCAAGTTTGCACTAGCTAGAACCCTGATATAGGTATTACACTCAAAAAAGAGCTTAAAAACTGAATTACTGAAAATATATTAAAATTAAGAAAATTACCCTCAAACCAAGAGAGATGAGGAAGCATCATATGGGGAGGAGCAAGATGGCACCTGTGTGTTTGGCATGCTGTCAGCCCTGTCTATCCCGCTCATCGGGTTTTTTGTTGTTTGTAGCTGTTTTTTTGCTTTGTGTGTTTTGCTGGGACGTCTCTGCTTTGGTTGTGTATAATCGTCAGTCTCTCTTGGACATTAATGCTCCTTATGAGCCGCTGCTGTCGTCTGGGTCCAGGCTGGGAGGGCCCTGCCCTGCTCTGCCGCCTGTGCTCACAGAGGTCCCGCTGCACCTGCTCTGTTTTCCTTGTGCTCCTCTCCGGAGCACAAAGAAATTTAAGTCCTACCTGGCAGCCTTCACTAGAGGGTCTGATCCTCGCCTCCTCTGGGATGGACGATATTCTTGGGTGTGGGAGCACGCGCTGTGCACGAGAGGCTGCTGGATTCGTCCTGTCGTTCCTGGACCATCCTCTCCGATGATCGGACTGGCTCCGCCAAATCTGTGCCCGTTTTTGCCGCAGCTTCCTGTTGCTGCCTCTTGATGGGCTGTGGCGTTTTTACGCCAGTGCTGTCGGCTACAGGCTTGCAGATGCACCGTTTCACCTGAGCTCCTTCAGCCGCTGACAAACTCTGGCTGCCGAGGAGCTGAATCTCCGCATGACTTCAATAAAACCTGCTGATCCCACCAAGATCCTTAACTTGGGTCTCATTAACATCAGATCATTGTCTCTGAAGTCATTGCTGGTTAATGACTTAATTGTGGATCATCGCCTGGATATGCTTGGATTATGTGAGACCTGGTCTAAATCCACAGCACTCCTTCCTGTGAATGAAGCCTGCCCACCGGCGTACACTTTTAGTCACGTTTCAAGTGATGTGAGGAAAGGCGGGGGTGTTGCCTTTATTTATAAATCCAGGTTTACTTTATTAACTGTTGGGGGTCATAAATATAATTCATTTGAGCACCTGATTCTCCGTTATGCCCATGATGCTAAGTACTGTCAGGGTCATAAAAATGGAAACCAGTTATGTTGTATTGTCACTGTCTACAGACCTGCTGGCCCATATTCTGATGTTTTAGATGAATTTGGTGCGTTCATCTCTAGTCTGTCAACCAGTGCAGACAACATCTTGATTACTGGTGATTTTAACATTCATATAAATAAGCCCTCTGATCCACTTGGTAAATCATTCATGGAAATCGTGGATGCATTGGGATTCCAGCAGTTCATTAATGATTCAATGCATATTAGCGGTAATACTCTGGATTTGGTTCTCGCACGTGGTCTCGCTGTCATGAATATCGACATCCTGCCTCTTGCATTGGTGGTCTCTGACCACTTGTTTGTTAGGTTTACATTTACGCTGCCACGTTTAGTGGAGCAACAACCTTGCCTATTATTGCGACGACATATTAAACCTTCAACTTTAACTAAACACGAAGCTAGACTGCTGGAAATCTTAATTTCACGTTCGATAAATTTTCAGTCGGTGGACAGTCTTGGGGATAGCCTGAATTTAGTGGTAAAACCACACTTGATAAGACTGCACATCATCTACTAAGGCCATGCCTTCCCAACGCACAGACGCCTTGGTTCAACGGTTACTTGCATGACCGTAGGCAGAAGGCTAGAGGTTTGGAACGGAAATGGCGTAATTCCAAACTAGAGGTGTTCCACATTGCGTGCCGTGAAGCTTTTTTAGATTATAAGCATGCTCTATTGGCTACAAAGCAGGCCGATTACTCTGAATTGATCAACAAAAACAAGCATAACTCAAAGTTTTTGTTTGATATGGTGGCATTTCTTTTTCGCGGACAACCACCTATTGGTCGTTCTCCCTTTTCAGCACAGGTCTTCCTGGACTATTTCGAGAAGAAAATAGAAGATATTAGGTTGAGCATATCTCAGCATACATTGATCCCGTCATTGCACCCAGCTATTGAGGTGGGGGCTACCACTGAGGTGTTACCTAGATTCACAGAATGTAATAGTATTTCACTAGGCATGCTCATGAAACTTGTGATGTCTACTAAAAGCACAACTTGTTTATTTGATCCCATACCAACAAAATTATTCAAGGATCTGTGGCCCATTCTTGGGCCGACTGTGCTGGAAATTGTTAACCTTTCACTAAGTTCTGGATCTGTTCCAAATTGTTTTAAATCTGCAGTGATCAAACCATTACTCTAGAAATCGAATCTCGATCCTGGTGTACTGAAAAATTATAGGCCAGTATCAAGTCTATCATTCTGCTCTAAAATTCTGGAAAAGGTGGTTTCACAGCAGTTCATGGACCACCTTACTGAGAATGATCTTTTTGAGCCATTGCAGTCTGCTTTTAGAAAATATCACTCCACAGAGACAGCATTTATTAAAGTAGTGAATGATCTTCTGTGAGCAACAGACTTGGATACCATCACAGTCTTGGTGTTGTTGAATCTCAGTGCTGCGTTTGACACCATTGTTCATCATATTTCACTTGATAGGCTGGAAAATTGTTTTGGGATTACTGGCACTGCCCTTGCGTGGTTGTCGTCTTATCTGTCTGTTCGTTCCCACTGTGTTTTGTGCAATGACACTACCTCTGATTTAAGGGCATGAAGTTTGGGGTTCTGCAGGGATCCGTTCTGGGACCCCTGCTTTTTTCCCCTGTATATAGCACCCCTTGGGAACATATTGCGGCATTTGGGGGTTGCTTTTCATTCCTATGCTGATGACACTCAATTATACGTGCCGATAACTGCTGGAAATCTTGTCCACATAAAATCTCTAGAAGACTGCTTTGCAGCAGTGAGAATTTGGAGGTCTAGTAACTTTCTACTTTTGAATGCTGACAAGACTGAAATGATGGTTCTTGCTCTAGCAAGACATCGGCATCAATTTGATCAGCTAGCGCTTAGCCTAGGTTCAAGTGTTATACATCATACTGACAAAGTGAGGAACCTTAGGGTAATTTTTGATCCTACCTTGTCCTTTGACCTCCACAATAGGGACATTACGAGGACTGCTTTATTCCATCTAAGAAATATAGCAAAGATTCGTCCCATCCTATCTATGGCTGATGCTGAGACTCTGAGTCATGCTTTTATCTCTTCCAGACTGGACTGTTGCAATGCTCTGTTTTCTGGTTTACTGCAGTCCAGCATCAGGGGTCTTCAACTGGTTCAAAATGCTGCTGTCAGACTTCTGACACGAAGCAGAAGGTTTGACCACATTATACTGGTTCTGGCGTCTCTTCACTGGCTTCCGGTCTCTTTGAGATCGGATTTTAAAGTGTTATCATTGACCTATAAAATTGTTCACAGATTGTCCCCCCCCACCTGGCCAGCCTGGTCGAGCCCTATGTACTGGCTTGGGCCCTGTGTTCACAGAGTGCAGGCCTATGTGTGTCCCTAGGGTGACTAAAAAGTCAGCGGGTTACAGAGCCTTTTCTCACCATGCCCCAGCTCTGGGGAATGATCTGCATGCGCAGATCCGACAGTCGGACTCTGTTGTGACTTTTAAGGCTAGATTGAAGACACACTTTTTCTCTGTTTTATCTTTAGTATTTTACACGATTGTGTGTCTTCTTTTATTCTTTTTATTCATTTTATTCCTTTTTCTTATTTATGTTTAAATTTTTTATTGTGTTTTTAATCTTAATTCATTTTATTCTGCCTATTAAATGATGTTTGTGAAGCGCCTTGAGGCGACTTGTCATGATTTGGCGCTATATAAATTAATAAATCTGATTCAAAATTTGATATGAAAACTGTTGAATGTTTCTTCTATGACTAATCTGGAATCGATCACTGACTTGCCAATTTACTGAGATTCTGCTCTTCCCCACTTGGAGCTATTGGTCATCATGACCATTGGTCTCAATATGTCTATGGTTGCTTAGCTACAACAATTCTGTCTCTGCTCATTTGTTACTATGGGTGAAGCAGATGGCCACCCCAGTCAGTCTGGTCTGCTTTAGGTTTATTCCCCAATAATCAAAAACAGTTTTTTTTCTCATCGCTATCATCAATGATATCAGTGTTGCCAATTGCACAGGGGGTGGTATGAACTCAATTGTGTATTACTTGGACTGAATGTCAGTTATCACATTTCTGGCCATGTGTCAGATTTCTCTGCGTATTATCAGCACACAGGTGCCTCAGTGTTGAGGACACAAACAACATTCGTCTGGCTGCAGCAGATTTTTACTTTCAGGAGGTGGGGACGGTCTGTATGGTTGACTGCCTGGGTGGTTGCCATCCTCGACCCAGGGCACTTCTGAAGTCTGGTGGATATGACCAGATCAGACCAGTGTTGCAGACTGAACAGTCCGCCCCTAAAAATCGGTCCGCCTTTTGCATCAGCGCATGCATCATTTCAGACCACAGCAGCACGTCTGAGGCAGATTCTCTTCACCCAAAGCAATCAAATGGATTAATGGGATTATTATCCATCAGATGATAAAGGTCAAACCTCTTAAATCATTCTAAAGTCAGTTTTAAGCAGAAACTCGGCGAAATTCCGTGAAGCACTGAAATGTCCGACAAGCAGTGAACGCATCCGCTAGCAGCTCGATTAGCCACGGTGCTCTGATTGCTTCTGCCATCTTTTATGATGAAATCATGCTTGAATTTATGTGAAAATGATTGTTTTACAAAAGCTTCAGGTATCTGTCGCTGAGATAGATGATGACTGGAGCAGAAACGAGGTGCATCATCGGGGGGGGATTTTTAGGGGGACCGTTCAGTCGGTGACACCCGACCTCACCTGTAGTTTTGTTCCCCATTATTCAGCTCAATGTGTCAGCCAGAGGAGAAGCAGCAGCACAGAATAAAAATATTATATATATATACGAGGTCTGTTAGAAAACTATCCGACCTTTTAATTTTTTTCCAAAAACTACAACCCCTGGAAAAATTATGGAATCACCGGCCTCGGAGGATGTTCATTCAGTTGTTTAATTTTGTAGAAAAAAAGCAGATCACAGACATGACACAAAACTAAAGTCATTTCAAATGGCAACTTTCTGGCTTTAAGAAACACTATAAGAAATCAAGAAAAAAAGATTGTGGCAGTCAGTAACGGTTACTTTTTTAGACCAAGCAGAGGAAAAAAATATGGACTCATTCAATTCTGAGGAATAAATTATGGAATCACCCTGTAAATTTCCATCCCCAAAACTAACACCTGCATCAAATCACATCTGCTCATTGACATTGACCCTATGTCATGAAATTGACCCTATGTGTCTTTTTGCAAGGAATGTTTTCACAGTTTTTGCTCTATGGCAAGATGCATTATCATCTTGAAAAATGATTTCATCATCCTTAAACATCAGAAAAGTGTCCAAAATATCAACGTAAACTTGTGCATTTATTGATGATGTAATGACAGCCATCTCCCCAGTGCCTTTACCTGACATGCAGCCCCATATCATCAATGACTGTGGAAATTTACATGTCTTCAGGCAGTCATCTTTATAAATCTCATTGGAACGGCACCAAACAAAAGTTCCAGCATCATCACCTTGCCCAATGCAGATTCGAGATTCATCACTGAATATGACTTTCATCCAGTCATCCACAGTCCACGATTGCTTTTCTTTAGCCCATTGTAACCTTGTTTTTTTCTGTTTAGGTGTTAATGATGGCTTTCGTTTAGCTTTTCTGTATGTAAATCCCATTTCCTTTAGGCGGTTTCTTACAGTTTGGTCACAGACGTTGACTCCACTTTCCTCCCATTCGTTCCTCATTTGTTTTGTTGTGCATTTTCGATTTTTGAGACATATTGCTTTAAGTTTTCTGTCTTGACGCTTTGATGTCTTCCTTGGTCTACCAGTATGTTTGCCTTTAACAACCTTCCCATGTTGTTTGTATTTGGTCCAGAGTTTAGACACAGCTGACTGTGAACAACCAACATCTTTTGCAACATTGCGTGATGATTTACCCTCTTAAGAGTTTGATAATCCTCTCCTTTGTTTCAACTGACATCTCTCGTGTTGGAGCCATGATTTATGTCAGTCCACTTGGTGCAACAGCTCTCCAAGGTGTGATCACTCCTTTTTAGATGCAAACTAACAAGCAGATCTGATTTGATGCAGGTGTTAGTTTTGGGGATGAAAATTTACAGGGTGACTCCATAATTTATTCCTCAGAATTGAGTGAGTCCATATTTTTTTCCTCTGCTTGGTCTAAAAAAGTAACCGTTACTGACTGCCACAATCTTTTTTTCTTGATTTCTTATAGTGTTTCTTAAAGCCAGAAAGTTGCCATTTGAAATGACTTTAGTTTTGTGTCATGTCTGTGATCTGCTTTTTTTCTACAAAATTAAACAACTGAATGAACATCCTCCGAGGCCGGTGATTCCATAATTTTTGCCAGGGGTTGTATATGGATTTGAATCATGTGCGCTTGCATCAGCCAAGCTTGAACATTTGTGCGCATGCGTGAGTTTTTCACGCCTGTCGGTTGCGTCATTCGCCTGTGGGCAGGCTTTGAGTGAGCACTGGTCTACCCCCCTCGTCGGATTTTCATTGTCAGGGAAATGGCTGAGTGATTAGAGCAGCACTGAATCAAATTTTTCCAGAAACTGTGAGAGATAGCCAGGTGGAAACCATTCGGAAGATTCAGGTGGCTTTCGGTGAGGATACTCTGGGCGTCACACAGATTAAGGAGCATTACAACCGGATTAAAGACGGCCCACAGCAGCGGAAAGCCAAAAAGCACATCCGTGTTGGAAACCATTCGGAAGATTCAGACGGCTTTCGGTGGCTTTTCAGTCGAGTGAGTACCCGAGAAATTGTGTAACAGCTGGGCTCCATCCCGACGCGCAAATTCCTCCGCACGTCTTTCATTACAAAATCTGTGGAATGTGCCGCAAAAGTGCTGATGTCCACCTCTTCTGCAATTTCTCTGGTAGTCAGACGACGTCCCGGATCAACACAGCATTCACTTTGGAAATGATCTGGTCGTTTCAGCCTGTCGATGGCCGCTCGGAGCGTGGCGCGCCCTCCGCCACTGTGGGCCGTCTTTAATCTGGTTGTAATGCTCCTTAATCTGTGTGACGCCCAGAGTATCCTCACTGAAAGCCGTCTGAATCTTCCGAATAGTTTCCACCTGGCTGTCTCTCACAGTTTCTGGAAAAATTTGATTCAGTGCTGCTCCAATCGCTCAGCCATTTCCCTGACAATGAAAATCCGACGAGGGGGGTGGACCAGTGCTCACTCAAAGCCTGCCCACAGGCAAATGACGCAACCGACAGGGATGAAAAAACTCATGCATGCGCACGAAGGTTCAAGCTTGGCTGATGCAATCACACGTGATTCAAATCCATATAGTTTTAAAAAAAAATAAAAAGGTCAGATAGTTTTCTAACAGACCTCGTATATTTCCAGCCTTGCATCTGAAACAAATATTGTGTTCGAGTCACTTCACAGAAGTTCAAGATACCTCAGCTTCAGATGTTCAAAGTTTAACATAACATCAGATTCTCCACAGATTTACAGTATTTTTTGTCAATAGATGTGACGATGCCTTTTCAATTTTCTGTTACTGACATCAGCTCTCTGTCTGTCGGCACCACAGCTCATTATCCTGTCTGTCTGTCTGTATGCACCACGGATCATCAACCTGTCTGTCTGTCTGTCTGCACCACGGATCATCAACCTGTCTGTCTGTCTGTCAGCACCACGGACCATTATCCTGTCTGTCTGTCTGTCTGCACCACGGATCATCAACCAGTCTGTCTGTCTGTCTGCACCACGGATCACCAACCTGTCTGTCTGTCTGTCAGCACCACAGCTCATTATCCTGTCTGTCTGTCTGTCTGCACCACGGATCATCAACCTGTCTGTCTGTCAGCACCACGGACCATCATCCTATCTGTCTGTCTGCACCACGGATCATCAACCTGTCTGTCTGTCTGCACCACGGATCTTCAATCTGTCTGTCTGTCTGTCTGCACCATAGATCATCAACCTGTCTGTCTGTCTGTCAGCACCACGGATCATCAACCTGTCTGTCTGCACCATGGACCATCAACCTGTCTGTCTGTCTGTCAGCACCACGGACCATCATCCTGTCTGTCTGTCTGTCTGCATCACGGATGTTCAACCTGTCTGTCTGTCTGTCTGTCAGCACCACGGACCATCATCCTGTCTGTCTGTCTGTCTGCATCACGGATGTTCAACCTGTCTGTCTGTCTGTCTGCACCACGGATCATCAACCTGTCTGTCTGCACCACAGACCATCATCCTGTCTGTCTGTCTGTCTGCACCACGGATCATCCTTTCTGTCTGTCAGCATCACAGCTCATTATCCCATCTGTCTGTCTGTAGGCACCACAGCTCATTATCCCATCTGTCTGTCTGTCAGCACCACAGCTCATCATCCTGTCTGTCTGTCAGCACCACAGCTCATTATCCTGTCTGTCTGTCTGTCAGCACCACAGCTCATCATCCTGTCTGTCTGTCGGCACCACGGCTCATTATCCCATCTGTCTGTCTGTCAGCACCACAGATCATCATCCTTTCTGTCTGTCAGCATCACAGCTCATTATCCCATCTGTCTGTCTGTAGGCACCACAGCTCATTATCCCAGCTGTCTGTCTGTCAGCACCACAGATCATCATCCTGTCTGTCTGTCAGCACCACAGCTCATTATCCTGTCTGTCTGTCTGTCAGCACCACAGATCATCATCCTGTCTGTCTGTCAGCACCACAGCTCATCATCCTGTCTGTCTGTCGGCACCACGGCTCATTATCCCATCTGTCTGTCTGTCAGCACCACAGATCATCATCCTGTCTGTCTGTCAGCATCACAGCTCATTATCCCATCTGTCTGTCTGTAGGCACCACAGCTCATTATCCCATCTGTCTGTCTGTCAGCACCACAGATCATCATCCTGTCTGTCTGTCAGCACCATAGCTCATTATCCTGTCTGTCTGGCTGTCAGCACCACAGCTCATTATCCCATCTGTCTGTCTGTCAGCACCACAGCTCATTATCCCATCTGTCTGTCTGTAGGCACCACAGCTCATTATCCCATCTGTCTGGCTGTCAGCACCACAGATCACCATTCTGTCTGTCTGTCAGCACCACAGCTCATTATCCTGTCTGTCTGGCTGTCAGCACCACAGATCATCATCCTATCTCTCTGTCTGTCTGTCTGCACCACGGATCATCATTCTGTTTGTCTGTAACACAGCTCATCATCCTGTCTGTCTGTCAGCACCACAGATCATCATCCTGTCTGTCTGTCAGCACCACAGCTCATTATCCTGTCTGTCTGTCTGTCAGCACCACAGCTCATTATGCTGTCTGTCTGTCAGCACCACAGATCATCATCCTGTCTCTCTGTCAGCACCACAGCTCATTATCCTGTCAGTCTGTCTGTCAGCACCACAGATCATCATCCTGTCTGTCTGTCTGTCTGTCTGCACCACAGCTCATTATCCTGTCTGTCTGGCTGTCAGCACCACAGATCATCATCCTGTCTTTCTCTCTGTCTGTCTGTCTGTCTGTCTGTACCATGGCTCATCATCCTGTCTGTCTGTGTGCCCCATAGTACAGGTGATATACTGGCTGATTACAGCCGTCAGACCCGTCACGCTCAGCTGGCAGGCATCCTGACACAGAACCAGATCAGACCAGGATGTGGTGAATGATGGTGTCAGACTGCCTTTGTTAGATTTTGCTTTGCCTGTCATTTACAGCATCATTTCATCCATTTAGACTTTTTTTCCACTGTTGCAGCCAATGACGTATTGTATTTCTCTCAAAAGAAAAAAAGGCTTTTTTTTTTTTTTTTTTTTTTAAAAAGGAGTTTCTGCTTCATTATTAAAAAAAACACAGGTAAAGTGGGATGTGCACCAACAATGACAGCGTGTCTAAGTTGAGTATGTTAGAGGGATAAAATGATTTCGGTAATGGGATCAACAACATATCTCAGTAAACAGCTTGATTTAATTCGGGAGAATGTGTGTTCTGAGTGGGAAAGTGCAGGAACAGCAACACTAAGTGCAGTTAAGGAAGGGATAATGCGGCAGCGTAGCTGGCGGGTTTGAAGGACAGCTGTAGGGGAAACGCTGCCAAAAACTGCTGTGTGTACAAAGTCAAAGCTTTTAAGCTAAACGGTTAAGAGCTGAAGCCTCGGTGCTGCTGCTGTCACTGTAAACTACAGTTACACGCCACATCAAGCTGAACTCCTGCATCCGACATGTTCGTGATACACAATATTATATATATATATATATATATATATATATATATATATATATATATATATATATACGAGGTCTGTCCATAAAGTATCGTACCTTTTTATTTTTTTCAAAAACTACATGAATTTCATTCATATGTTTTTACGTCAGACATGCTTGAACCCTCGTGCGCATGCGTGAGTTTTTCCACGCCTGTCGGTGACGTCATTCGCCTGTGAGCACGCCTTGTGGAAGGAGTGGTCCCGCCCCCTCGTCGGATTTTCATTGTCTGGAAATGGCGGAATGAAAAGGACTTTTTTTCCATCAGAATTTTTTCAGAAGCTGTTAGAGACTGGCACCTGGAAACCATTCGAAAAATTTATCTGGCTTTCAGTGAAAATTTTACGGGCTTCACAGAGAATAAGGACTTTAACTACAGGTTTAAGGACCCCATTAAAGGACGGTCGGTGCGCCGCGCTGCGAGCTGCGATGATGCGGCACAAACCACTGGATCATTTCTAAGCTGATGGCTCTGTGGATACGAGACCGTCGCAGCGCGGCGCACCGACCGTCCTTTAAAGGGGTCCTTAAACCTGTAGTTAAAGTCCTTATTCTCTGTGAAGCCCGTAAAATTTTCACTGAAAGCCAGATAAATTTTTCGAATGGTTTCCAGGTGCCAGTCTCTAACAGCTTCTGAAAAAATTCTGATGGAAAAAAAGTCCTTTTCATTCCGCCATTTCCAGACAATGAAAATCCGACGAGGGGGCGGGACCACTCCTTCCACAAGGCGTGCTCACAGGCGAATGACGTCACCGACAGGCGTGGAAAAACTCACGCATGCGCACGAGGGTTCAAGCATGTCTGACGTAAAAACATATGAATGAAATCCATATAGTTTTTGAAAAAAATAAAAAGGTACAATACTTTATGGACAGACCTCGTATATATGTATATATATATATATATATAAACAACTGCAAGTGTCAAAGAAGGTTTGAAATGATGTACGGGGCACTGCTAAACGTTCTGCAGAAGAGTGTGACCCGAATCATCCAAAAACAGCAGCTCCTCAAGAAGCTCAGTCATCAGGTTTGAAGTAGAGAATCGAAAATATGCGAATGGAAACCGTTAAAAAAAATCCCTGAAATATCGCAAAAATGTTTTTTACACTGTAAAATACATATGCGTGGTATGCGTGGACGGGGTTAGACATGGAGTGCTCGTTAACCCTTATAAGTGACAACGCTATGACAATATTAAATTAGAAGAAAACAAATTACAATGCTTAGTGAGACATACCCATCGATTGCCATGACAACTGGAAATATGTTATTATTGCGTGAAGTCAAAACTAAGCCATCACATTCCATCCGTCAATGGAAAAGCTGTCATTTTATTGTAGTGTTTATGGGCATGATGGAAATATCATTTTGCTGAAATCTGTAACGGAAACCCGGGTGTTAAAATCCAACCCTTTGTCCGCATCGTGATACTGCGGTAATGGATCAAGTAGGGGATTGTTTTTTGGGGGTGAAATACAGTAAGTACCTTGTGCATCCTGTGTCTGCTACGTTAACTATGAAAGCCCAACAGGAACACTGAACACGAGACGGCTAGCAAAGCTCTTGTGATACAAGAAACCCTCAATGGCGGATAGGCGGAAGAGGTGAAGGCTTCTCACCCAACGGCTGTGAAGGTGGGTGAAAGCTCCAGCGGGTCCTCACACCCCAATCTCTGGGATTTCCCAGCCACAGGACCAGGTTAGGGATCTGTAAAGAACCATGCGTTTGCTGGAGTACAACGACATCACCACGTTAAACAAACCTATGCACATGCTTCTCTAGACTGAGCCTGGATTCCCATCCGGGAACTACAACCCCAATTCCAATGAAGTTGGGACGTTATGTAAAATGTAAATAAAAACAGAATACAATGATTTACAAATCCTCTTCAACCTATATTCAATTGAATACACCACAAAGGTAAGATATTTAATGTTGAAACTGATAAACTTTATTGTTTTTGTGCAAATATTTGCTCATTTTGAAATGGATGCCTGCAACATGTTTCAAAAAAGCTCGGACAGTGGTATGTTTACCACTGTGTTACATCACCTTTCCTTCTAACAACACTCAATAAGCGTTTGGGAACTGGGGACACTACTTGTTGAAGCTTTATAGGTGGAATTCTTTCCCATTCTTGCTTGATGTATGACTTCACTTGTTGAACAGTCCAGGGTCTGAGTTGTTGTATTTTGCGCTTCATAATGTGCCACACTTTCAATGGGCGACAGGTCTGGACTGCAGGCAGGCCAGTCTAGTACCTGCACTCTTCTACTACGAAGCCACGCTGTTGTAACACATGCAGAATGTGGCTTGGCATTGTCTTGCTGAAATAAGCAGGGACGTCCCTGAAAAAGATGTTCCCTGGATGGCAGCATGTGTTGCTCCAAAACCTGGATGTACCTTTCAGAATTGTTGGTGCCATCACAGATGTGTATGTTGCCCATAGCATGGGCACTAACACAACCCCATACCATCGCAGATGCTGGCTTTTGAACTTTGCGCTGGTAACAATCTGGATGGTCTTTTTCCTCTTTTGTCCAGAGGACATGACATCCGTGATTTCCAAAAACAATTTGAAATGTGGACTCATCAGACCACAGCACATTTTTCCACTTTGCGTCTGTCCATTTCAAATGAGCTCAGGCCCAGAGAAGGCAGTGGCATTTCTGGATGTTGTTGATGTATGGCTTTCACTTTGCATGGTATAGTTTTAACTTGCACTTGTAGATGTAGTGATGAAGTGTGTTAACTGACAATGGGTTTCTGAAGTGTTCCTGAGCCCACGCAGTAAGATCCTTTACACAATGATGTTGATTTTTAATGCAGTGCCGCCTGAGGGATCGAAGGTCACGGGCATTCAATGTTGGTTTTCGGCCTTGCCGCTTACGTGTAGAAAGTTCTCCAGATTCTCTGAATATTCTGATTATATTATAGACTGTAGATGATGGAATCCCTAAATTCCTTGCAATTGAACATTGAGAAACATTGTTCTTAAACTGTTGGACTATTTTTTCACGCAGTTGTATTCAGAAGTGTTCAGTTCAGAAGTGGTGATCCTCACCCGAGCTTTGCTTGTGAACAGCTGAGACTTTTGGGGATGCTCCTTTTATACCCAATCATGACACTCACAATTAGTGTCCTCAGTTCTCAAACGCTTATTGAATGTTGTTTGAAGGAAAGGTGATGTAACACAGTGGTAAATATACCAATGTCCCAGCTTTTTTGAAACGTGTTGCAGGCATTTATTTCAAAATGAGCAAATATTTGCACAAAAACAATAAAGTTTATCAGTTTGAACATTAAATATCTTGTCTTTGTCATGTATTCAAATGAATATAAGTTGAAGAGGATTTGCAAATCATTGTATTCTGTTTTTATTTACATTTCACACAGCGTCCCAACTTCATTGGAATTGGGGCTGTAAACAAGAGACCATTTTCCTCACCATACAGGCATTCCCACAACGACAATGACGAATGGAAACCCAGCTAATGATGCCTCAGTAGCAGGTCAGGTCTGGGAGCATGCACTGGGGCAGCCACTCCACCACGCCACAGAACAGTCTTGTGTCCTGGATGGCACCCACACAGACTAATAACACTATGTAACAAATTTTTGTTTTTGTTTTGTTCCTGGGTACACAGTGTGTTTTCCTAACCTGTTATGCCTTAAATAAATAGAAAATAGCTGTTATTCCACAGAAACTTTGCTTCTGTGATCAGGACAATGATATTTTGAAATTTGTCTGTTTTCAAGAATATTCTCGATTCGCCTTCACTATTACTGAGTAGTCTTCTAGAATTTTCTTTAACTGCTAGAACTGTCCAGAATTTTCTAGAAGTTTCCAGAATTATCTAGAAATTTCAAGAAACTTTTAGAACTTTCTAGAACGTCAAAAAAAAAAAAAAAAAAATCAAAGTTTGTGCTGAATGTAGTCATTTTCCCATAGACTTTAGACATAAGGAGTTGAAATATAACACTTAGAAGCCAGGAACAAAAATTATGTTACATAGTGTAATCAGTCCGTTCCCACCTCTAGAACGTAGCTATCTATCTGTTGCCATCAGCTGAAAATGGGTATGTTCTCAGTCTTCTCCTGTCGCTGAGGCACTTCGTGTTGGATCGCATCCAGAAAGTGTGCCACATGTTCATAATGTCACAGCTGATGGTCCATCACAATGCAAGTGAGAGCAGCTGGGGTCAACATACGGGGTAAACCTGCTTCTTTCTTCTTGCAGAAGGATGGGACATGATAGCCCATGTCAGCTCCTCAGAGCAGCTGCTCTCTCGGCCCTGGCAGCATCCAGTGCCGGAGGGTTTACAAAGGAGAATCAAGATCCAGTTGGTATCCATGGCTTGGATGTTTTCAATGCCAGCATGTTTTTCTGACAGCTATACTTTGCAAAACCCATAGGTCCTGACATCAAACAATGTCTCTAGAAACAAGGATAACAGCTGCACTGATGCAGACACCCTGTGTCAGTCCACACACAGAAACAATGGACAGGATTTCATAAGGGAATCCATAAAGAACTGGGGCGATAATGATAAAATCTTATCAATTCACAGGCCTAGGAGGGTCAGTCGTCCACCAGCATGTATTCAGTTTTGGATGAGTGAAAGACAAACCACTGATCCTGCAGCAGTCAGCCAGCTGTTCTATGTCCACAGCATGCACCGTTCCATCATTCTGAGTGATGAGAGCCATTGCAGTGGTGACATCGTCAAAAAGGATGATGGTATTAGAACTCAACTTGGCACGGCCGTCATTTGTCCTGTGTATTAAGATACTGTAGACTGAGAAAAACACTTAACTTGAAATAAAAGAAATAAAGAAATAAAAGAAATAAAACCCACAACAAACTGCAAACTGTGAGAAAAATTAAAAGTCTCTGGCAGGAGAGTTTAGCATGAACTGTGAATCTTAACCTCGAGTCTCCTGAGGGGGCATAAACACCCACAAAAAGGCTTTTATTTTTTCCTCCTGCAAAAAAAACTCCAAATGTAATCATTGTAACAAAAAAAACTGTTAGTTTCAACTAATGAACTCAATGTATTCAGTTGCTGTTGAGTAATGCCCCCCCCCCCCACACAAAAAAATATTTTTTTCTCTATTTAAAGAAAACAAGGCAACAGTGAGCAGCACATTGACATGATCATAATAAGCTGATAACTGGGAATAATCAGATACGTAACTGTAATAATCTGATCTGACGCGTTTACATGCACTTCAGTAATGCAATAATCAGAAAAATGTGGTTTACATGATTTCAGTTCATTAGTTTGATGTCTTTGGAAGTGGAACTGCCATCGAGTCCATCATTTCCTCCTCCATCTGGTTTGTTGCTGCCACTGCAAAGGACAGGAGCAGACTGCAGTGTATCATCCATGCAGCAGAGAAAGTGATCGACTGCAATCTGCCATCCCTACTGGACCTGTACACCTCCAGGGCCCTGAAGTGAGCAAGGAAGATAGTGACGACCCCTCTCACCCAGGAGTAGGGCTGGGTATCAATAACTGGTTCTCTTCAGGTATCGTTAAGAAATGATTCGATCCACCGCCATCAATGGGCTTTTTGCTTAACGATTCCCTTATCTGTCCTTCAGAGCGGCCGGTGTTTTTAGGGATGTTTGTCGGGAAAATGATCATGTCTCTACATTGATTACAGAACTCCTGCAGGGTCTGTAAACAAATGTTTCTGCAGCGCGGCTCTTCTTTGAAGCTTGAAGCAAAGAAACAGTGATCCGTCCAGCTGCTTCGTTGGTTCTTTGTTTTATTTCGCTTTACCTTAATTTTTCCCCGCTAAAACCCCAAAGAGCATTCGTCTGTGAGTAATATTCACCTTTTTTATGTTAAACCAACCTGTTATGGTCTTCTGAAACAGTTGATAGATGCATTTTATACCTTAAAATGGGACCAATGCTAACGCGTTAGCATGTCTATGGCATTTTCAATGTTAAGGTTAGCATTAAGCTGTTCGCATCTCAGCACGTTTGTGTGCATTTGTTTTCTGTATAATAATGAATGGCTCAGTGTTTGCTGTTGTAAAAGAGTCAAAGGTATTACAAATTGTAATATTTTTAATTTATTTTGTTTATATATTAATAATAATAATAATAATAGCAACAACAATAATAGTAATAAAAATATCTACAATACTGCAACAATACAATAATGCTACAGTACAATTTTAGAGAAAGACAAAAAGAACCTGATAAAAAAACAGAAAAACATAAAACCAACTAACAATGAACATAAATAAATAAATAACTGTGTCCTATGAACACCTAGTGACTCTTACACCTCCACTTCATCCCTGTTTTATTTAAGTTTAATGACAATTTGTTTTGGTCAAACCATATTTTCAATTTGTTAATTTCTACAGTGATTTCCTCCAGAACTATCTGCCAAGCTGGAAAACTGCTGCATTCGAGTAAGAGCAGAATACTGCTGGAATGAATATGAAAGTTGGGTTTTTTCTCACCAAAATGGATGCTGCACTCACTGCAGTTTACTGTTTGGAATAGCCCTAGATTGCATTTCAGAGCTTCTAGAATTCAAACATTTTCATGCGGGTGGTGTTGGGGGTAATTTTGGGTTACAGCTTTTTTTTTTTTCACCATTTTCATCCCTGAATATGTCAATCGAGAGTCACTTTTGTGAGGATTAAAGTCACTAAGTCCTGTCTTGTTGCAAGAAAGAAAAGAGAATCGTCCTCCATTCTGTTCACACAGCTCCAAACGCTGCGCGGCTCTCTGCCGAGTCAAGTTAGAACGATAGAGTCCAGTCATAATCTGACGTGCAGCAGCCGGCTGAGCTCAACTCAGAGGTATGGAGAGACATTCATGCCAACATCAATCAATCAATCAATCAATTTTTTTTATATAGCGCCAAATCACAACAAACAGTTGCCCCAAGGCAATGTTGTTGACATAGAAAACCTGTAAAGCCTACTTTTAGTACACAGAAAATTCACAAGAGGTATCAATAACGGAATCGATAATGGCATGGATATTGATAAAATCTTATCAATACCCATCCCTACCCAGGACACAATCTTGTTGTCACCCTCCCCTCTGGCAGACAGCTGAGGTCCATCGGGACTAAAACCTCAAGACACAAATCAGCTTCTTTCCGTCTGCAGCTAGACTTATAAATAATGCCAGAGACCCCATTTTCCCTGCCCCCACACAGTACAGTCTGATCATCCCTGTACTGTTCATCTGCACGCCTGCACAGCCCCATTCCACTATATCTATTTGACAGTATACTTAGCTTTGCCCATTTGTCTATTTGACTCCTTTACTTCTTACAGAAATATTTTTCCTTTTGTTTTGCTTGTTGTTGATGCACCAATGACACCAGATCAAATTCCTTGTATGTGAGAACTTACTTGGTAATAAATTCAATTCTGATTCTGAGAAAGGGCAGCTCTTGAAGAAAAAGCATAGAGCAGCTGTGGCCAACCCTGTTCCTGGAGGGCACCTGCCCTGCATGTTTTCTAACTCTCTCTGTTCCACTTCCAATTAACTCTATCCGGTGTGCTCAGCCAATCAAGAGCTGGAAAACACCAAATCAAGTGTGACTTGAGCAGGTAGATGTGGAAAACTTGCACGACAGGGGCCCTCCAGGAACAGGGCTAATGATGCCAGCTGTACTTTAATAACTTTATACATTTTGTATTCCCCTAGCACAGGAGTCACCAACCGTTAATCAGTCCCTGGTAACCAGACAAGCTCTGAACAAAAGAAATATCTCAACCTTGCAAGTTGTAAAACATGACATCAACTAAATGTGCCAAACAATAATTACAATTATTCAAAAAACTTTCGCATTTAAATTTCCTGCACTTTCAGTTAAAATCATTATAGCAAGTTTGCAGAATTTATTAACACCCTTGAAAAATGTCAGCTACCTATTTTATAGACACTACCCAATCTGGAGCCCATGGATTCCCATGGGCAATGCATGGGTAATAATAATAATAAAAAAACCAGAGTTCAATTTCCAAACAATAGCTCAACCTTATTTAATCTAAGGAGCCAGAGCGTATTAGTTCATGAATACAAACATCTTCACGCCAACAGAATGTTGCCATCATGAGAGTTTGTGATAAGCGGTAAGTGTCGTGTCATGAAGTGATGTCATGGCCGCGCCCGTGTGTTACTGTAAGTTTTCCCGTGCATGTGTCAGCATGGAATTTAGAATGTGTGTTTGGTCTGAGGAATTAATTTCCTTCCAGACAAGTCGTTCAGTCAGACGTCTCTCTGGGGAGGAGGGTGACGCTTTATTAGGCTGCGCTCAACGGCTGATTTTATTTTTAATCTTCCTTTTTCTTCCTTCCTCAGAGAGAAGGAGATTTTTGCTGCATGACTGCAGTCTGTCTGCCTTCTGCTTCTCCATGTGACTTCTTTTCACCGGTCTGACTTTGTATTCAAACATACGTGCATTTTTATATATATAGATATATATTTACATGATTGTTAAAAATGTTATTACGCACCTGTCTGTCTGTCTGGTGGTTAATTTATTAGTGAAAAATTTCATAAACTACTCTGGACTGAAGTATTTCACCTGTGAGCTCTGTCAACATCAGGTCTGGGATCGTGCACAGACATCACACATCAACGCATCCACCACTCAGGAACCGACCTGACCCGTATCCAGGCAGACCACTGGTTCATCTCTCTTTCACAGAAAGGTGATGTGGGCCTTCTGCAGGTGTCCATGGCCTTTTGCAGTTATCAGCACTGAGGCACTCGCATGCTGGATTTTGCTCAGTAATGACAGGATGTCATGGCTGACGTTCCCTCACTATGTGCCACATCGGAGTCTCCCTATGTAACCACTGATTTGACACAGTCATTCCAACAGTACCCAAGGGTTCTCCAGCGGGACCTCATACCAAAGACATTCACTCAACACTGGAGGTCACTGATTAGTGTCCACGTCTCACAACCACACAGAAAGACAGGAAGCACCACGTCTTTCCAAAGACCTTATGACTCAATAAGCACTCGCCAGATGCCTTTTAAACCCCAAAGGCCAAGAACACAAACAGATGAACTTTACCGAGATAAGTAAACCTCTACAAGTTTGGCACTTTCATTGCACACACAGATGCACCTGTGACGGCCACGTCCAGTGAAAACAAACTGATGTCACTGAAAGCTCGGACCAGAGTCTTGGCCCAAGATGAAAGCAAACCCAGACACTCCAACCCCTCACACAACTTCTCAAAGGCTCTAAGAAAGACATTCATTGATTCCACAAGGCTCACAGCATTGTCTACAAGTCAAGATCAGTAAACCTTTCCTCACCAGTAACAGGACACAAGTCTCTGGACCCTGTGACTTTACTCAACGTGTATGTAACCATAGACTGCACATATACTGGACAAAGCCTGGCTGCTGTCACCCGTCAGCTTTCTATAGAGACTGGGAAGAGCCGATATGAACCCCATATCTGGCTGTTGCCATGCTGACAGCAACCGTCGTGCTGATTCTGGCTACTTGACGATGAGCTCATTAATGCACAAAGGAGTGAAGCGTGGGAGGCTCAGTGTGAGAAAAGAACCCTGAACACGCCACTCTATATGAGTCCAAACCAGATAAACTAACAGACTGACCTCAGTTCAGGTGTTTATTAAATCATATTTTTGGTTCTCATGATCTCAGTGATTTTCTTTGGTGGTTACATTCAAAGGTATGAGCTGGTGATTTTCTCAGTAATCGTACATTAACCCGGCTTTACCAATCAGGCTACCGACAGCTTCTAAAAGCACTAATACTGTTAGCATACAACATTAAAGGATATGTCGCATGTTTTTAATGTGATGTTCAACAACACACCATCAAAGCAATTATAAGCCTATCCGGACGACAATGGGAAAACGCCTCCTGTGGGCAGCCGTCAAACGCATGCATGCATGCCCAGCCTGCACACACAGAGGTAGGCTTCAGAACAGGAGATGTGAGGAGGACATTGTGCGCCATCCTTGTGTGACATCTCAGCCAGGACCTCTCTGATGGCGTGGTCTGCTGGACATTACATATTTTAGCCTGCAGCAAATCATTCTACAAGTGGGTGAGTGCCCTGCTCAGTTTCTTACTGTTTATTTTTTTCTCCTCAGTGGAGCTGGTAGGCTTTTTTTATTTTGTTCAGAGAGTTTGTCCAACTTTGGATCCAGATGTGTTCGGAGTCTGCTGTCTGAGCCGAAGCAGGGTGCTGTTTTAAGCCCTTTATAACTACCGCCGTGAATGTGCATGTGGAACTCTCCGCTATTGTTTACAGCCTGCCTGATCACACACAGGTATCTCTTAGATTTTTCACAGTTACTGCATTGACGACTACACTTATGAGTGTGCACAAAGCTGTACCTCTAGCTGAGACTATTTTTAACAAGCTGCATTCATGACTAATGGATGTGCATGCGCAGCACGTCTTCTCACAGTGGAGAGCGGCTGCTGCTGATACCGTGACTGTATCAAAATTTATTTTGACTGTGTCAAAATTAACACAATTATCACGTTAAAGATGAGTCATGACACGACATCACACTTATGTAAACTTTGGAATTAATCCGCAGCTCTGTTCTTAAGGTTAGCAGCAGTTTGTCTATATTCCATTCGATGGCGCACTAGGATTGTTTTGAGCAGTCTCCGTAACTGTTTGTTTTGACTGGCATATGCTTACAGACTGTTCACAGCAGTCCACAAGTTCATACCTGTATATCATCACATGACCTCTAACAGCCAAAATCTGAGTTGGAATGAATTCTGTGCAACATGTCCTTTAAATGTGACCAGTGTTTCACTCAACACAAACATTGCAGAAGGGACATCTTAGATGATCCATTAGGACATCTCACCACACAAGACAGATTATTCCAGGTGTTAGTAATAAAATACTCCAAACAAAACAGACACAGCCTCCACAATAGCTAGCAGCTGCATTGAGCGGACACTGAGTTACGGTCAGATTTTCCGAGAGGTGGCGTCGCTTGTCTCGGCGGCTGTCACTCAAAGCAACCACGCCAACAATTATACAGAATTTTATGGCTTAAAACATCTTAAACAAGAGCGATCAGAGATTTCTGACATCCATCAATCTGGATCTGTATCACCTGCAAAATGCAGTGGAGTCATCCATGCCCTAATATCTATCTGTGGTGCAAAATTGGTGAGAATCCGTGAAGTCATTTTGAAGAAATCTCTCAAAGCTTATATAAAAGGAAATCTTGATCCAGAATCCGGATCCAGGTCTGGATCACCTCCAAAATTCAATGGAGTCTTCCATGGCCTAATATGTGTCCATGGTGAAAATTTGGTGAGAATCTGTGAAGTAGTTTTGACGTAATACTTCAAAGCCTATATAAAGTGAAACTTGATCCAGGATCCGGATCACCTCCAAAATTTAATGGAGTGTTTCATGGCCTAATATGTACCTGTGTTGAAAATTTCATTAAAATCTGTGCAGTAGTTTTGACATAACCCTGCTAACAACAATCCTCCAAAGCTTATGTAAAGTGAAAACTTGAAAAAAACTTGAAAGTGAAATTTGATCCAGAATCCGGATCACCTCCGAACTTTAATGGAGTCTTCCTTGGTCTAAAATCTATCTGTGGTGAAAATTCCGTCAAAATCCATACAGTAGTTTTGATGTAATCTTCCTAACAGGCAGACAAATAAATAAACGCAGATGACTTTATTACGTCCTTGGCGGATGTAACTAAGATGTTACCAAAAAATTCTGCCCTCCTGCACAGTCATCATGCAGGAGGAAACTATCTATCTATAGAGACCAGAACCACTTTTGTACCAGGCTGCAAACATGTTTATTTCTGCTCTAAAGTTGTACATTTTAACATGTGAGAATGTGAACTGTTTTAGAACCAGTCTCCAGCAGCCAGTCAAGCTTTTGATTTTTTTGGTACTTCTTCATCTGAGGTCACTGACTTGCATGTAACAAGACTTGGAAACGTTTTCACTTGTCTAAAAATTTGTCTGTGAAATTGATGAATTACTGCAAATTTGTGAAAGCAGCAACTTGTACATTTCATGGATTTTTTTTTAATAAGTTTGGCAACTTTACTGTTTATTGTGGTTATTTTTTAATGAATGGTTTATTATCTTTATGTCTGAAAATATTCTAACATCCGTCTTTAAAAATCAGGAGTGTCAGTTAAACTGACCAGGACTGTATCTGGTATTGTGAATAGAAGCCTTTTTTTTATTTTTTAAAGGTTACTTAAAATTGTGAGCAGTCAGTCCACTCCATGTCTACCTGATCCTGTCAGATCTCAGAAGGTAGACAGAGTGGGTCCTGATTAGTACTTGGATGGGACGGACACCTCTTAGGAAGACCAGGGGCTGTGTGTGTTTCTGCAGGTAATACCGGAGTTGTGCCAGGAAGGACATCTGACGTAAAACTTAAAACTCCTAAATCACAATGCCGTTCTGTACTGAATCTGCTGTGGCGACTCCGAACAAAAAAAATAAATAAATAAAAAATAAATGGGGATGGCCGAAAGACAACTTAAAACTGTAACCGATTTCCAGGTGAGCATGGAGGAAATTCTATATCATGAAATTTTACACACAGGCTTGCATAAAAGAACATTTTAACAGCGTAAAAATGAGCATTTTGGGCCTTTTAGGTGGCATTCATACCATCAATGATTAGGGTTGGGGCCAAGCTGATCCTGGATAGGTATCAGGTTCCGATTCGCAGATCAGAATTTCCTGATCCAACCTGTGGGATTTTCCGATACTAGAGAGAAGCCACGTCTATGAAATCTCTCTCGTGCTGCTTGCTCTCTGCTCTGTTTACTGCTAAGCGGGAGGAGGGGAGGGGGAGGTTTCTGAGCTGAAGGCGAGCTGTCTGTTCCACAGACAGTCGAGGGTTTTAAGCCACGGATAACGGCAAATTTCCACCTGGCTCTCAGGTTCAAATGGTCTGTGCCACTGAGCACGGATTTACCAAAAAATGAACTGAATGATTACTGAAAAATCAGCTGCTTCAACGTCCTGAGGCTGTGAAACAGCCAAACAGAGATTCACTTTCTGTCTCTCCGCTGAATGGAAAAATTCTCCATTAAAATCCTTCACTATTAATCCAGAGTTACTCGCTTGAGCGCCGCTGTTGATACATTTAGAAATTTATAGTTTATTTCACAGTTGGAAGCCTTTGTGTTTCCAAAAAGTTCAACGTTTGCACAGCACGGAAACAGCAAGACAGAGAGAAAAAGAGCGAGACAGACAGACAGAGAGAGAAAGAGAGAGAGATAGAGGGAAAGAGAAAGAGCAAGTGAGAAAGAGAGAGAGAGAGAAAGCAAATGAGAGAGAGAGAGAGAAAAAAAAAGTGAGAAAGAGAGAGAGAGAGAAAGCAAATGAGAGAGAGAGAGAGAAAAAAAACAAGTGAGAAAGAGAGAGAGAAAGCAAATGAGAGAGAGAGAGAGAAAAAACAAGAGACAAAAAGAGAGAGAGCAAACAAGAGACAGAAAGAGAGGGAGAGAGAGACAAAGGGAATTCTTAGAGAAAATGAAATTCTGTGAGCTTTTTCTTGTCTGTCTTAATCCAATCAGCTGTCATTATGTAAATGTTGGTGGTTTTGTACATCCTCAGAAAAACATGGTGGCAGGATTATTAGATATCCTACTGGAACCACAGTACATCCTAAAATTCCACCCAAATGAATCCTTTGTGTCCCCGGACCACGTTGGATCGGACTGTCAAAAACCAGCGGTTTGAGTTCCAGTGTTTGTGAGAAAACATTTACAAACATGACGCCTCGTTTCAATCTGAGGATGAAACATCTCCTCTCGGCTGAACTTTAGTGCAGGGGTGGGCATCGAGGGCCGAGACACTGCAGGTTTTCCTTGCAACCAATCACCTCAGCAGGTGGGTTGCTGATGAGCTTCTCCTCTGAACATAAACACTTGATCGTCAATGAAATCACCTGCTGAGACACCTGATCATTAATGAAATCACCTGCTGAGGTGATTGGTAGCAAGGAAAAACTGCAGTGTCTCGGCCCTTCATGGCACATGATTGCCCACCCCTGCTTCAGTGGGAAAAAGGATCACGGATTTACCTCCAAATATGAATCCTGAGGACAAAAGTTCAGTCCGAGACCACTCAGCCGACTGAATGCTCTCACACACTGTCATCTATGAAGGACTTTGTTATTCACGCTCCATTTATTTTTTAAAAAGTTCTTAAACATATCATCTTTCAGCATGGAATCTCTAAACAACAGCCTCGAGATTAACGAGGATGATTGATCGTTCTTGTCATGTGACTGCTGACACTCAGACTGTCTCAACTATTCATCTGGATTCTACTTTAAAAGCAATGCTGTCTGTGTGTGTGTGTGTATTCACAGTTCAGCCTGGGGAAGACTTTAAGAATGCTGTAGTTTTCGAATCGATGTAAGTCAAAGGCACGTGCCCAGAAGTGATAAAAAGTGTACACGTGACACACGTGTGTGTATGCGTGCTGATGAGTGTGTGCAGAGGTCAAAGCCCACGAAGAAAGCCATCAACTTCATCAGAGCTGGGGAGAAGCCAAGAACATCGAGAGCAACATCAGGGCTTCTCAACACTGCACAGGACTGGCAGCTGTCAGTGGACCTGGGCAGCCAACTCAAGTTCCCCCAGCATGTTCCTAAGACCACCTTCAGACCTGACATCGTTCTGGTGCCTTTGAGCGGAAGAGTTGGAGAAGTATGGCAGCCTAGTCAGCGAATGCCACAGACAAGGCTGGAAGGCTAGGTGCTTGCCTGTGGAAGTAGGGTGCAGAGGCCTTTCTGGACAGTCTCTGTGCAGGGCCTACACACCACTCAACATCACAGGAGGCCAGAGGAGGAGGAGGCCATCCATAACAACACAGAGGCAGCAGAGAAAGCCTCAAGGTGGCTCTGGATAAAGAGGGCGGATCTGTGGTCGAATGCTGCTAGGGCACAAGCTGAGGCCTGATCAACCTCAGCTGGGTCACCTGAGAGAGGGTGTCTGATGTTTGAGAGACCCAAAACACCCAATGACCTCAGGTACATCACTGATGATGTGCCCTAGCTACACATCAAAGATGTTTCATTACAACTGTGTGGATGAGTGAGTGAGTGAATGAGTGAGTGTGTGTGTGTCCCTGGGCTTAGCTCAGCACAGTGGTCTGGTCTAATCTAATCGTGGAGTCTATTTGTTCAGACGTGTCTCAGCCTGATGCTCTGTCCATGTCTGTCTTCCTGCTGCTTCTTTCTATTTTAAACACGACTTTTTATCACTTCATTTCATTGCTCATTTATATCACCTCTTTCTCATTTTTATTTCCTTCTTTTATTTGGGTTGTAAACCATTCTTTTCTCACTGAGGACGGTAAATTCACTGTCTGTGTGGGTACGACTGAAGAGTTTCCAGTTTGGAGTCAAATACCTTTAAAAAACAAAACGCCCTTATTTAGTGTGTGTGTGTGTGTGTGTGTTACAGCCTGTGTGTTTGTGGGTTCTGGGCAGTGGTGGGCACACGTCCGATAATCCGATAACAGATAAATATCGAAGATAATGTTTTCATTATCGGATTATCTTTTTAGATAGCATTAAAAACCATTATCGGACTAATTATCTCCTGATAAATTGTTGTCCGATAACTTTTAGACTGATAACGTAGTAAACCAAGCTGAACAGCAGCAAACATTTTTAAAATTTAAAATCAGTTAAGACCTACCTGTTAAAAGTCTCTTAAGAGATGTATAGTTCTACCCTCTGCAAACAGAAGAGAGCTGCTTTCAGAAGAAACGTCTCTATCCTCTGCAGGCAAAGGAGAACTGGTCACAAAAAAAAATAATTTATTTTAACACCATACTGATATGCGGGCAATATCACCCAAGTCATACAGAGGCATACATTTTTAACTTATGGTTCAAATTTTAACCAAACTAATTTTGGACAAGTTATTTAAAATTACTGTCATGTCTGAAGTTTTATAAAGTGAAAATATCAGATATATGTTTAAGTTTTAAAGTAATGTGCTAATTTTTAAGGTTTTGTGAGCACATGCTGTGCCTAGCAGTGCATTATGGGTAGGATAGGGTAATCGCAGTACGTTCACGACAGGACAAATGCATTTCAGACACTCTGTTCAGGCTCTACGGCCAGCAGCATTAAACTCTAGTGCCTAAAACTCTCGTGAATATATTCTCTGGGTTTATAGACGTTATTGTATTTGCGTTTGTTAAATTCCATGCATCTGGACTTCCGGTGGCACGAGAGAACGAGATGGCAGCTTGAAACTCGGCTCCTGGCTGAACTACCATAAAAGGCTGTATTAGTCCCCTTTAATATTCTAGGAAATTACTGTTGTGGGTTTATAAGTGCATGAAAATGCCGGGGGACGAAGAAGGGGGCCCCAGCAAGGGACTGAGGAGCAAAAGGAAGGATACGGAAGATACGAGCCACCACGAGGAGGAGGCCCATCAGGCCACCCGAGCAGAAACAGTTTCGCTAGCCTCCATCCGCAACGTTATAAATGACACAATGACTAAGGTTATGTCCGAGCTGGAAAACAAGATTTTTCAACAACTGCTCGATTTTCAAGTCCGCTTCCAATCGGACGTTAAGCAGCAACTTGGCGAGTTACGAACAGAATTCAACCAGAGGACGGACGAAGCTATGGGCAAGATGGAGGCTGCTTCTCAGCGACTCGACGAGGCCGAGCAACGGATTGAGGAGGTGGAGACGTTTGGAGCGAAAAAACGAAGGAGTTTTTAGTTCAACTGCAGAAAACGCATTTAAAGCTGAAATCAAAGGTGACCGAACTGGAAGGACATTCGCGCCGAAATAATATCCAGATTTACGGCATTAAGGAGGGAGCAGAGGGAACATCCATGCTTAACTTTGTGGAAAATTTCCTTAAAAACGAACTGGCCCAGAGTGCGGATTTGACCGAGCTGGGCATTGAATGCGCACACAGAGCCCCAGGTCCTGGACCTGATGATAACGCTCCCACGCGATCAACGGTTGTTAGATTTTTGAAATACAGCACCAAAGAGAAGATTATCAGCGCGGCGTGGAAAAAACTATCACCGTGGACAGGAAGAGGATATTTTTCGACCACGACTATGCAACTGATGGACAAACGGAGGGAATATCTGCCGATCAAGAAGGTTTTGAAAGAAAAGGGAGTTAGATTCAATACACCCATGACGAGAATGCGCGTCTTTCTGGATTCAGGGACTGTAACATATGAAAGTGCTGATCAAGCTGCCATGGATCTACGTGCAAAGGGCTTTCCAATACCACTGTCCGCGGCGAAGCTGAGTGAAGCAGCGCAACCAACTTTCTCCTGGGAACTCGTACAGGGGAAGAGGCGTGAAGACCGAGGTGGATACCGGCAGAGGATCAAAGACAAGCTCCAGGAGTTTCACAGGCCAGCCGTGGCCACCGAGGACTGCACAGGGGAAGATCCACTTCCATCCACTCCTATGTAAATAATTTGTGCGTTAAGTACGACATTTAAAAACAACTGTACAATCTAAACAGGTTTGAGTATGCTGTGTTTTATTTTGAAATTAGTGGACATTGCTTAAAACATTTCCTTGCTTTCTGGAGGCTTTTGCTGGGCCCACTTTTATTTACTTTTCGTATTAGTCAGCCTACGGTTATCAGAGGCCAGCCACTAATACTCTCCTTTTTGAGGGGGCCCTGCCATCTAGTGGTTGGATTACCTCCCTACCCAAGAGGTTACGGGTTAACCTCCATGATGGAAGCCTATTTTGTATGTTCTCTTTGTTCAGTGTACTGTTCTGTGTGCAGTAGTTATAGTTCATTGTTTAGGGGATTTGAGATGCTTTTCATTTATTTATGTCTACAATTTATAAACAATACAAAGTTGTCACACTTAATGTTAATGGCCTGACAAGTCCAATTAAGAGAGGTAAAATGATATCAAAAGGCAAGAAAGAAAATGCACAAATTATATTTTGGCAAGAAACTCACTTAAATAACCAAGAACATGAAAAATTAAAGAAGTTGGGCTTCAAATACACATATTACTCATCATCTAAATCTGGTCGTAAAAGGGGAGTGGCTATTATGATGCCAAACTCTGTTCATTTTGAGTTACTGAATGAAACTAAAGACACAGAGGGCAGGTTCATTATGCTAAATGGTAAAACAGATGGCAAGGAGGTAACTTTGCTTAATGTTTATGCACCCCCAGATAGCAAAAAGGCTTTCTTTAAAAAAAATCTTTGATTTAATTACATCCCAATCTAGGGGGATTATGATTTGTGCTGGTAAATGGTAAATGGACTGCATTTATACGAGTATAGCGCTTTTCCATCTGCATCAGACGCTCAAACCGCTTTACAATTATGCCTCACATTCACCCCGATGTCAGGGTGCTGCCATACAAGGCGCTCACTACACACCGGGAGCAATAGGGGATTAAAGGCCTTGCCCAAGGGCCCTTAGTGATTTTCCAGTCAGGCGGGGATTTGAACCCATCACCTCCCCTTGCTGGTGACCTCAATGTAATAATGAACCCCAAATTGTGAAAAACAAGTGAAAAAAAAAGACTTACAGGTATTGAGAAATGGATCAAGAGGAAAATTAAGGACATAGGTATTTTGGACATTTGGAGATAACTGCATAAACAGGAGAGACAATATACATTTTATTCTAACCGACACAATGTTTATTCCAGGATTGACTACATGTACAACTCTGAGATGCATAGAATAAGTGAATGCAAATTGTCCCACAGAGATTTATCAAATCATTCCACTGTTCATTTAAAATTACATCTGGACAGTAACCATAAAATAACATCATGGAGATTTAATGTGAGTATGCTAAATAACACTGTATTTAAACAGAAGGTAAAAAATGAGTTGGAAACATATTTGAATAATAATGATGATGGTGCTGTAAACCCTGCAATTTTGTGGGACGCATCCAAGGCGGTTCTGAGGGGTTTTATAATATCTGAAACAGCTTCTGTCAAAAAGGCAAAAACTCAAAGACTCCTTGATTTGCAAAATCAACTTTTGGATCTTGAACAGCAACATAGTGAAACTCGGGAGTCAGAAATACTTCTACGGATGAGGCTAATTAAACAAGAAATTGATCAAATTTACAGTGAAGAGGTAGAAAAAAAAAACACAAGACAGAGGTATTATGAGGCAGGTCCCAAAGCATCCAAGATCCTGACCTGGAGACTCCACAAACAGCAGTCAGATGCTACTGTACATAAAATAAAAGACCCCATTACCAAAAAAAATGACATTTGATTTAGAAGGAATAGAACAAGCATTCGAAAACTTTTATCAGACCCTATACAACCAACCCAAACCATTTGATGCCTGTGCAGTTGATAATTTTTTGAGCCAGTTGGATTTGCCCTCCTTAGGTAGATTGCATAATGAAAAACTGATTAAACCAATTACAGCCAAGGAAATTGATAAAGTTATATCCTCCTTGAAATCTAATAAATCCCCGGGACCTGATGGATTTCTGGGGGAATGGTATAAGTCGTTTAGAGCAGTGATTCTCAACCGGGGTGCCGTGATCGATCGTCAGGGGTGCCGTGGGTATTTTTCATATTCGCGATTATTTTTCATATTCGCGATTACCGTGAATTATTTATTTTATCCACAAAGCATAAAACGACTCAGAATCTGACGTCATTGTGCTGCAGCCTCGCTCTCGTCTTAAGGCGGGACAATAACAAGGAGGCTGACGGCCGATTAAAACAGTGTCGTCTCCTTCAAAAGCCGTCTAAAATGCGGAGCTGTCGGTGTGTGTGTCTGTGCCTGTGTGTGCGCGCGCGCGGAGTTAACAGGCTGCAGACTGCGAGGGAGGGGGTGGGTGAGGGAGGGGAGGGGAGGGGCTGGGTGAGGGAGGGGAGGGGGTGGGTGAGGGAGGGAGGGGAGGGGCTGGGTGAGGGAGGGGAGGGGCTGGGTGAGGGAGGGGAGGGGGTGGGTGAGGGAGATTCCTGAATGCAGGCGCGACACGTTCAGTGCGCAGCGAGCGCGGAGCAGAGAGAGGATTTTAAATGGAGTGAACATGTTAACAAAACGAAAACGTGAAGCTTTTACTTCTCTCTGAACTTTCTCTAAAGGTGTGATTCTGCCGTTACCGTCCTGTTCACACCATGTGCGCGTCGTATGCTGAATTTATGAGATCATGAGATGAAATAAACGGTCAAATATCTTTAAAAACATATTTAAAAAATGAGAATATATGAATGAACTGAGATACACCAAAAAAAATGTTCAGACGCACAGATCACAAAAAGCAGGTGAGAACTCTGAACTTTAACAGCTGTTATTTTCCAAAGGTATTTATTTGTTCAGTCTTGAGCTTAATGTAGTGTTTAAGCACAAAACGTGACTGATGAGGAGAAACAATTTCAGAAATGCAACAGAAACAACCACAAATCAGAAAAAGTTGGGACTGTATGTAAAATGAAGATAAAAATAAAAATGTTGCACCATTCCCAGTTTCTCCACTCACAGAAGCCAAACGTTCTTCCAGAGTTGTGTAATTATACTACAATAGCAGAATATAAAGAAGGGGAAAAAAAGAAAAAAAAAATAGACAATATATTCGTCAATCGCAATTATCTGTCTGACAATTAATCGTCTCCAGAAATTTCTAATCGTGAGAGCCCTACTTGAGATCAGAGCGCAAAATGCTTGAGGATTTTCGAAATGCGATGTTTTCTGTATCGATTTTCTATTGCGATAATTGGGTTTTGCGCAAAACCAGAGGTAATAGCATTATAATATCATTTTAGTTGGTGGTGTGCAGCAGGATTTTGTAAATATAAAAAGGGTGCCGCGACTCAAAAAAGGTTGAAAAACACTGGTTTAGAGAACAGTTGATACCAATAATGGTGAGAACTTTTAACTTTATATTTAAGGGGGGCCCTTTACCTCCATCTTGGAGGGAAGCCACCATCTCAATTATTCCTAAGGAGGGGAAGGATTTGTCTCAGTGTGGGTCTTACAGGCCGATCAGTGTCCTGAACCAGGATTATAAAATCTTCGCGGCTGTATTAGCTAAAAGGATAGAGGAAATGATGCCGTTTTTGATTGACGAAGATCAAACTGAGTTTATTACTGGCAGGCAGACCCAAGATAATATTAGAAGGACCCTCCATACAATAGAATTTATTAAAAAGGAAAATCTGACAGCCAACTTTGCTTAGCATGGAAGCTGAGAAAGCTTTTGATTCAGTGGGCTGGGAGTTTCTTTACAAAGTGATGGAAAAAATTGGCTTTCATACTGATTTTATTAATGGTATTAGAACTTTATACACGTCCTATTGCGAGAATTAAAGTTAACAGGAGTCTTTCCGGGACTATACGGCTACAACGCGGGTGTCATCAAGGGTGCCCGGCTAGCCCAGTGTTGTTCAACTTATTTATTGAGCCACTTGCTAGAGCAATAAGGCAGGACCCAGGCTTACAGGGTATAACAATAAGGGGCTCAGAGTATAAGATATGTCTCCATGCTGATGATGTGTTAGTCAGTTTGAGGGATCCAGAAACCAGTGTCCCCAAATTGATGGACCTGTTACAAATATATGGTGACCTGTCAGGTTATACCCTTAACATTGAGAAGACACAAGCCTTGGTTTTTAATTTTAACCCAACACAAGATCTCAAAACAAAATACAAATGTGACTGGGATTCCAACTTAATTAAATATTTAGGGGTAAGACTTACTAAAAACCTATTAGAACTTTATGACAAAAAACTATCTGTCCATTAACACATGTATAAAAGAAGATTTAGATAGATGGGCCTCTTTACATCTTGATTTGGGTAATAGAATAATGATAATAAAAACAAATGTCTTGCCGAGATCATTGTACTTGTTTCAGTCATTACCTGTTCAGATTCCTGAGTGCCAGTTTAGAGAATGGGACAAAACCATTTACTGTTTTGTTTGGAATGGTAAAGCCCCTAGGATAAGATATAAAACTCTACAATTACCCAGGCCAAGCAGTGGGATGGGTTTACCATGCCTTAAAGATTACTACACTGCTGCACAGCTAAGACCACTTATGCTCTGGTGCAATACTGATTATATAGCAAAATGGAAGGCCATGGAGTTATCACTGTTGAATAAACCATTACAGAGTTTATTAAGTAATGTGACAGCTATTAAACAATGTAACATTCAGAATCAGTGGGTAGACTTTTCAATTAATATTTGGTTAGACCTGGTCAAACGGTTTAATCTTCAAAATGAAATCTGTGTTTTAATGTGACCAGTGCATGACCCTGACTATGAACCAGCCCAAATTGATAGGAGTTACACACAATGGGGAAAACATGGGATTACTGCATTGTGCCTCCTATTGGACAATCAAGAATTTATCGACTTTAAAACTGTCTGAGAGATATGGGTTAAGTTGGCAGGATTTTTATAGATATCTCCAACTTCGCCATTTTTATGTCAAACATATAAAAAAATCTTCCTCTAGAGAATGTATCACCCATTACACAAATGTTCATTAAGGCTTACAAATCAAAACTGACTAGGAAAATAATTGGTGAACTATATTGGAATCTAGTTAAACTAAAAGGTAACTCTACATTTTATGTTAAGGAAAATGGGAGAAGGAACTTGGATTTAATATCACGCCTGAGCAATGGGAAACAATAATCGAAACGCAAATTACTACTACAAATTCACAAACGTGGAGAGATTTCTCTTGGAAGAATAGTATTAGGTATTTTATAACCCCAAAGCAGACATCAAAACAAACTGGCCGTCCACCTGAATGCTGGCGGGAATGTGGTTACTGTCCCGCTGACCACTCACACATTTTTTGGGGGTGTCCTGTCCTTAACGTTTTTTGGGAGGGAGTTCACCGTACTGTCAAAGATGTTTTAGGTTATGATATTGAATTTACTTGCTTATCTTTTTATTTGGGGAATATGGATAAAAATATACCAAAAGCTGATAGTTACATTTTAAAAATCATGATGACAGCAGGTAAAAAAGCCGTAACTAAGCAATGGCTTAGCAGGGACCCTCCCATCACCAGTCAGTGGATGGCCATTGTTAACAATATCCAAAGCATGGAGCGCTTGACTTTTAGCTTAAGACTTCAAAAGGAAAAGGGAGACGACTTTTGGGAAAAATGGAACACATACTTTTTTTTAAAAGAGGTGACAGCACACAATCTTTATGATTTTGTTTTATACGCTCGGCATCTGTATTTTTTTTTCTCTACTTTTTACCTGTAATACTTACTGTATATCCCCCAAACTGTTTTCTTTTCTTTGTCTGTTTTTCTCCTGTTTTTATTTTTTGTGAAATGTTCTAATGGAAAAATAAAGTTAAAAAAAAAAAAAAAAAAAAAAAAATTCCATGCGTCTTAAATGTAGCAGACACGGATTATCTGGAATTTTGTTTTGGCAGGTTTTCAAGGCCTCTACTGCCATCTACTGGCCAGTAGTGTTCATGGCAGTATTTGCCCTAAGTACTAAGCGTCTGGGCACCAGTAGATAGCAGTGTTCTATTTATTTTGACCCCGGTTATATCAGATGGTTGTCAAATCAACTTTTTGGCTTTGCAAATGGCTTTATTATTTTTTTTTTTTACAAATTAAGTTTAAAAACAAAACAACAACAACAAAAAAAAAACATTACAAGACAGCTCTGCGGTGTTTGCACATGCACAGTGTGAGCAGTTGGATGCTTGTAGCTCTGCAGCAGCAGGAAACCCTCACGACGGCCGACCAGAATAATATCAAACAGGTTTGATTTTCATTCGACCATACGATCGGCGATCAGGACGTGGTCGTGAGATGTTAAACGCAGCTTGTTACTCCATGTACACTACACAATGCAGGACGCACAATTAACCTGAAACTCGGTCCAAAAAATTCTCGCACGAATAAATAATCATCTGAAAAAGGTCCAAAACTCGCACAGTGTAAAGCCAACATTTATGTGTCAAGACAATATTGAGTGCACGTTTTACAACATCATAAAACGTGCGCACGGCACTAATAAAAATGTGCGCACATCATAAAACTAATAATAAAAATAATAAAACTAATAAAATGAGCGCACATTCTCTCCACATGCAAAACATTTTGCAATGACACTTCCAGGGCTCCGTAAAAATGGCTGTTTTTACAAATAAAAAATGGAATATTTTACAAAAGCACATTTATCTGTAAACACCAACACACGACACGTCACATTAACGTGTTGGTTTACATAATGAATGACTGAACCAATTAGTGTTTAGCAAAGGCACTTTTACCCAGAATCCTTTGCAATCTGTCTGTGTTTGTTACAAAACCTCAGAATTTGTGCATTATTCAACATTAAAATTGACATTAATGGAGTTATTCTATCAGACAAAACCATAAGTCAGCATGTCTTTATTTTTCAAGACCTCCGCCTGACCGGAGCGTTGGGATTGGTAGCGAGCTGGCTTTGTGGCTGCTCTCAGGGTGCAGGGTGCTGTAGCCGTGTGGTTTCCAGCAGAGGCAGCATGTTCAAACATAGAACTACTGGCTCATTGTTTGGGTCTTTTGTCACTGTTGATGCTTCCAAAAGCGATCGTGGTGTTAAAACTCAAATTCAGTACCAGAGACAATACTGGAATTTATAGGTTATCTGTAAGTTCCGATACATTTTTGGGTGGTTTATTGGTTTATCTTTATCAAAGATAACTTTTTAGTTATCTGATTATCTGTTATCGAAGTTAATTTTTTGGTTATCTGTGCCCACCACTGGTTGTGGGTTACAGCCTGTAACCCACAACTTTCCACATGCCGTGATGAAATTCTTCCTGAATATTCATATCCTGATAAGCAAGAACTGATTCAAATTTCCAAAGTCATAGGTTAAAGGTCAAAGTCAGGAAAATCCCCATCCTTTAACACTGAACAAATTTTCAAAAATTCATAACTGTCAAAGATCAAATTTCTTTCAGATTTGACAGTGTTATGTAGGATGGTATCCTTTATTGACTGACAAACTTTGATCCGGATCTGATCCAGATTACAGATGTTTTGGCCATTTAAATTTAAGCCCTTTGAAAACCCCATTTAATGTATATTTTACATTATATCTTAATCAAACGTGCCCCAATCACTCTCATATTTGAAAGTGAGGTGCAAAAAGGTGAAGAAAAAAACAACCTGACAACACCACAAAAAGACTGATTCAAGTGCATGAACTCAATACATCCTCCTGACATTTGATAACATCTAATTTAGCTTATGAAAAGTTACTTCTAACAGGACTTTGACATTGAAAATTTTTTCCAAGGTAAAATTTGAAGAATTGGAAACAAGTGTTGGCAGAGGTTTGTGCTCTACGAGCGCAGTACTCTAGTTGTTTTTTTTTTTTTTAAATTGCCTGTATAAATCAGCTGTCAGCACGATGAAGCCTGACATCAGCTGCATTAGCAGGTCATGGATGCCAGCAGAGCCAGAAGAGTCATTCAAAGAGAACTATTTTGTGTGCAGACAGTTGTGACTTCAACAGCACAGAGAGAGAGGCTGAAATGCTGAAAGTAGTATAATTCAATTAATTCTATTTCACTGATGAAGGACAAAATCATATCATGTCCCACTGGGCTTTATACTGACAACAATTCTCTCATATCTTCAACTGTTCCCATAGTGTGCGGCGAGTCGAAAGTCTTTTATACAGATACGAGGGGATATCAAAAAGTTTTGAGCCTCATTCAGAAAGCGCAAGATATTTGAATTCCAACTCCATACACTTGTTCCATCTAGTTTGCCAGTCATTGATACCCGATCGGTAGAACTCAACATCTTGGTTCCCTAATCAGCCCTCAACGGCAGCAGTCAGCTCATAGTCATCCTCAAATATCTGGCCCCAAAAGCATTTTTTTCAGCCTGACAAAGAGGTGGAAATTGCTAGGGGCTAGGTCTGGAGAATAAGATAAGATAAGACTTTATTGATCTCACAGTGGAGAAATTCATGTTACGTCAGCTTTTTAAAAAACACACAAGATGGGTGCGAGTACAGGAAAATATGCATCAAACAGCGTGCGCAAGGATAAGCAATAATAATTTCTCGGATAGTCACACGACTGAAAAGCCACCGAAAGCCGTCTGAATCTTCTGAATTGGGGAAGAGGTGAGCATGTCACAACATGTCCTGTGAGACTTCAACATGGTGGCTCTTTTGTTCCGCCATCAGCTTCATGCCAAAGCCATTGGCATGAACTTCGCTGCAACTCTTTTCATGGCAAAATCTTCTGTCACGGTGGAATGTGCCGAAAAAGTGCTGATGTCCACCTCTTCCACAATTTCTCGGATAGTCACACGACGTTCCCACATCACCACAGCGTTCACTATGGAATGATCCGGTCATTTCAGCATGTTGATAGCCGCCTGGGGCGCGACGAGAAAAACGACGAGAGGGGTGGACCACTCCTCACTCAAAGCCTGCTCACAGGCGAATGACGCAACCAACAGGCGTGAAAAAACTCACGCATGCGCACGAAGGTTCAAGCTTGGCTGACGCAATCACACGTGATTCAAATCCATATGGTTTTTGAAAAAAATAATAAGGTCGGATACTTTTCTAATAGACCTCATATATATATAAGTACATATGCATGTATAAACATGATTGGAATTGAAAAAAATAGGAGCATCTTATTTACAATATGTGAGGTGGACTTTAGATGTGATAATGTGACACTAGTGCTGGGATTTGTAAACAAGTTGTTATTGCATATGATCTGTGGACATATTATTGCATGTGGTTATTTCACAGTGTTATTGTACAGTCTGACAGCAGCAGGGAGAAACAACCTGCGGTATCGTTCCTTCTTGCACTGAGGGTAGCTCAGTCTGTCACTGAAGAAGCTGCTCAGCTCCATTACAGTCCGGTGCAGAGGGTGAGAGGAGTTGTCCATGATGGATTTGAACTTGGCTTACATCCTCCTCTCAGCCACCTCCTCTAGAGAGTCCAGAGGACAGCCCAGGACATAGCTGGGCTTCTTGACCAGCTTATTCAGTCTCTTTCTCTCCCACTCTGTGCTGCCCAGGGCCCAACAGACAACAGCATAGAGGAGAGCAGAGGCTACAACAGAGTCTTAGAAGGTCTTAAGCAGAGGCCTGCTCACTCCAAGAAATCTCAGTCTCCTCAGGAGGTGGAGGCGAGTCTGGCCTTTCTTGTACAGGGTGTCAGTGTTGTGAGTCCAGTCCAGTTTGTTGTTGAGGTGAACACCCAGGTATTTGAAACTGTCCACGGTCTCTATTTCTGCCCCCTGGATGTTCACCGGTGGGTGAGGTGGTGGTTTCCTCCTGAAGTCGATCACCATCTTCTTCATCTGACACAAGTGGTTGCGCTCACACCAGTCCACAAGGTCTGTGATGACCGACCGGTACTCCAGCTTGTTCCCCTCAGACAGACGACCCACATTGGCGGAGTCATCAGAGAACTTCTGGAGATGGCAGCTGTCCGGGTTGTAAGTGAAGTACGAGGTGTAAAGGGTGAAGAGGAAAGGCGAGAGGACGGTGCCCTGGGGGACCCTGGTGCTGCACCTTACCAATTCAGACTGACAGCCGCACGTACTGCGGGCGGTCAGTGAGGTAGTCGATGGTCCAGGTGGCGAGATGTCCATCCACACCTGCGTTCTTCAGCTTCCCCAGCAGCGCCGGTCTGATGGTGTTGAAAGCACTGGAGAAATCAAAGAACATGACTCTCACAGCGCTCCCGCCGGTCTACAGGTGGGTGAGCACTCGCTGCAGCAGGTAGATGACAGCGTCATCTACACTGATGTTTGGCCTGTAGGAGAACTGCAGTGGGTCCAGGATGTCACTCACCATGGTGTGGAGGTGAAACAGGACGAGCCGTCTTCATGAGGTGGGAGGTCAGGGCAACTGGTCTGTAGTGGGCTGGTTCCTTGGTTTGCAGTGTTTTGGGAACCGGGACCACACAGGAGGTCTTCCACAGGGTGGGGAGCACCCCTAGGCTGAGGCTCTTGTTGAAGATGTGGCTGAGGACCTCACAGAGCTCATCTGCACAGGTCCTCAGCAGCCTCGGGGAGATCCCATCAGGTCCTGCTGCTTTCCTCTGCTTCAGCCGCAGGAGCTGGCCTCTCACCTCAGTCAAGAGTTACAGTGAGGGGGGATGGAGGGGGGAGCTGAGGTGTGAGCTGAGGTGTGGAGAGCCGGGAGCAGGCAGGGGGGCAGGTGTGGAGGAGCCAAAATGGTTAAAGTAACTGTTTAGCTCCTCTGCAAACCAAGAATCTCCATCTGCAGTACTGCTGGCACCCTGCCCAAATCCGGAGGCGGTCTTGAGGCCTCTCCACACGTCCCTGACATTGTTCTGGGCCAGCTGCTCCTCCATCTTGAGGAAAAAATGAGGTTGGCTTCATAGATAATTGGCAAAGCTTCTGGGGAAAACCTGGTCTTGTTAGGAGAGACGGCATCCATCCCACTTTGGATGGAGCAGCTCTCATTTCTAGAAATCTGGCCAATTTTCTTAAATCCTCCAAACCGTGACTATCCAGGGTTGGGACCAGGAAGCAGAGTTGTAGTCTTACACACCTCTCTGCAGCTTCTCTCCCCCTGCCATCCCCTCATTACCCCATCCCTGTAGAGACGGTGCCTGCTCCCAGACCACCAATAACCAGCAAAAATCTATTTAAGCATAAAAATTCAAAAAAGAAAAAATAATATAGCACCTTCAACTGCACCACAGACTAAAACAGTTAAATGTGGTCTATTAAACATTAGATCTCTCTCTTCTAAGTACCTGTTAGTAAATGATATAATAATTGATCAACATATTGATTTATTCTGCCTTACAGAAACCTGGTTACAGCAGGATGAATATGTTAGTTTAAATGAGTCAACACCCCCGAGTCATACTAACTGCCAGAACGCTCGTAGCACGGGCCGAGGCGGAGGATTAGCAGCAATCTTCCACTCCAGCTTATTAATTAATCAAAAACCCAGACAGAGCTTTAATTCATTTGAAAGCTTGTCTCTTAGTCTTGTCCATCCAAATTGGAAGTCCCAAAAACCAGTTTTATTTGTTGTTATCTATCGTCCACCTGGTCATTACTGTGAGTTTCTCTGTGAATTTTCGGACCTTTTGTCTGACTTAGTGCTTAGCTCAGATAAGATAATTATAGTGGGCGATTTTAACATCCACACAGATGCTGAGAATGACAGCCTCAACACTGCATTTAATCTATTGTTAGACTCGACTGGCTTTGCTCAAAATGTAAATGAGTCCACCCACCACTTTAATCAATCAATCAATCAATTTTATTTATATAGCGCCAAATCACAACAAACAGTTGCCCCAAGGCGCTTTATATTGTAAGGCAAGGCCATACAATAATTACGTAAAAACCCCAACGGTCAAAACGACCCCCTGTGAGCAAGCACTTGGCGACAGTGGGAAGGAAAAACTCCCTTTTAACAGGAAGAAACCTCCAGCAGAACCAGGCTCAGGGAGGGGCAGTCTTCTGCTGGGACTGGTTGGGGCTGTGGAAGAGAGCAGAGATCAATCACTAATGATTAAATGCAGAGTGGTGCATACAGAGCAAAAAGAGAAAGAAAGACTCAGTGCATCATGGGAACCCCCCAGCAGTCTAAGTCTATAGCAGCATAACTAAGGGATGGTTCAGGGTCACCTGATCCAGCCCTAACTATAAGCTTTAGCAAAAAGGAACGTTTTAAGCCTAATCTTAAAAGTAGAGAGGGTGTCTGTCTCCCTGATCTGAATTGGGAGCTGGTTCCACAGGAGAGGAGCCTGAAAGCTGAAGGCTATGCCTCCCATTCTACTTGTTGGGGAAAGTGTAGTGACACGGACCCACAACAGGGGGCCTAAATGAACGGTCAATAGATGAGCCAAAAGGTAACAATTTAATGTTGTGAATGTGCACAACGAATATACAGACAATCTCATAATCTGATAGCAGTCAATACACAAAGGTGACGTGTGGGCAGGCTCGAGGATAGAAGACGTCTGTCCTGAGAAGAGCCGGAACCACACGATTTCCACCGCCACCGAACCTGGTGAATACTGGAGCCGCCAAGTCCCGAATTCCCAGGTGATCACCGTCCCCGAATGTCGGATCTGGTACTGCTGGCAAGGAGCACAAACAGTGAGATGTGGGTGTGTGCACACCCAGTAACAAAAACAGTCAGAAGGTGGAAAGTCACCTCCACCTCTAATCACACACTCGTGCAGCTCCTGTTAACCACTTATCTGGTTGGGGTGTGAAGCGAAGCCGTCGCTGATCACACCAAAACGCCAATCCCACAGATAAGGCAACACCCACAGGAAAACGGCTGCAACGAAGTTCAGACTATAAAGTCAGTGTTAAGTTCAGATACAGCAGAGAATATTACCTTCACAGGTAGATGATATCTCGGCAATGAGGTGGAGATGACGTCCAGGTTTTATGCAGTAGTACGATGAAGTGTAGATGGGTGACAGCTGTCATGAGATAATGAGTGACAGCTGTCACCCCCGGCTGTGTCCGTGGCGGCAGCGCCCTCTCGTGCCTGAAGCCCGCACTTCAGGCAGGGCGCCCTCTGGTGGTGGGCCAGCAGTACCTCCTCTTCTGGCGGCCCACACAGCACTACTCTTACAAACCCTAGGAACTACAAGTAAGCCTGCAGTCTGAGAGCGAAGTGCTCTATTGGGGTGATATGGTACTATGAGGTCCCTAAGATAAGATGGGACCTGATTATTCATACCTTAGATCTTGTTCTGACTTATGGTATGGAAATTGAAGACTTAACAGTATTCCCTGAAAACCCCCTTCTGTCTGATCATTTCTTAATAACATTTACATTTACTCTGATGGACTACCCAGCAGTGGGGAATAGGTTTCATTACAGTAGAAGTCTTTCAGAAAGCGCTGTAACTAGGTTTAAGGATATGATTCCTTCTTTATGTTCTCCAATGCCATATACCAACACAGGGCAGAGTAGCTACCTAAACTCTGTGAGTGACATAGATTATCTCGTCAATAGTTTTATATCCTCATTGAGGACAACTCTGGATGCTGTAGCTCCTGTGAAAAAGAGAGCCTTAAATCAGAAGTGCCTGACTCCGTGGTATAACTCACAGACTCGCAGCTTAAAGCAGATAACCTGTAAGTTGGAGAGGAAATGGCGTCTCACTAATTTAGAAGATCTTCACTTAGCCTGGAAAAAGAGTCTGTTGCTCTATAAAAAAGCCCTCCGTAAAGCTAGGACATCTTACTACTCATCACTAATTGAAGAAAATAAGAACAACCCCAGGTTTCTTTTCAGCACTGTAGCCAGGCTGACAAAGAGTCAGGGCTCTATTGAGCCGAGTATTCCTTTAACTTTAACTAGTAATGACCTCATGACTTTCTTTGGTAATACAATTTTAACTATTAGAGAAAAAATTACTCATAACCATCCCAAAGACATATCATTCTCTTTGGCTGCTTTCAGTGATGCCGGTATTTGGTTAGACTCTTTCTCTCCGATTGTTCTGTCTGAGTTATTTTCGTTAGTTACTTCCTCCAAACCATCAACATGTCTATTAGACCCCATTCCTACCAGGCTGCTCAAGGAAGCCCTACCATTAATTAATGCTTCGATCTTAAATATGATCAATCTGTCTTTATTAGTTGACTATGTACCACAGGCTTTTAAGGTGGCAGTAATTAAACCATTACTTAAAAAGCCATCACTTGACCCAGCTATCTTAGCTAATTATAGGCCAATCTCCAACCTTCCTTTTCTCTCAAAAATTCTTGAAAGGGTAGTTGTAAAACAGCTAACTGATCATCTGCAGAGGAATGGTCTATTTTAAGAGTTTCAGTCAGGTTTTAGAATCCATCATAGTACAGAAACAGCATTAGTGAAGGTTACAAATGATCTTCTTATGGCCTCAGACAGTGGACTCATCTCTGTGCTTGTTCTGTTAGACCTCAGTGCTGCTTTTGATACTGTTGACCATAAAATTTTATTACAGAGATTAGAGCATGCCATAGGTATTAAAGGCACTGCGCTGCAGTGGTTTGAATCATATTTATCTAATAGATTACAATTTGTTCATGTAAATGGGGAATCTTCTTCACAGACTAAGGTTAATTATGGAGTTCCACAAGGTTCTGTGCTAGGACCAATTTTATTCACTTTATACATGTTTCCCTTAGGCAGTATTATTAGACAGCATTGCTTAAATTTTCATTGTTATGCAGATGATATCCAGCTTTATCTATCCATGAAGCCAGAGGACACACACCAATTAGCTAAACTGCAGGATTGTCTTACAGACATAAAGACATGGATGACCTCTAATTTCCTGCTTTTAAACTCAGATAAAACTGAAGTTATTGTACTTGGCCCCACAAATCTTAGAAACATGGTGTCTAACCAGATCCTTACTCTGGATGGCACTACCCTGACCTCTAGTAATACTGTGAGAAATCTTGGAGTCATTTTTGATCAGGATATGTCATTCAATGCGCATATTAAACAAATATGTACTACTGCTTTTTTACATTTGCGCAATATCTCTAAAATTAGAAAGGTCTTGTCTCAGAGTGATGCTGAAAAACTAATTCATGCATTTATTTCCTCTTTTTCCCTCATTATTATCAGGTTGTCTTAAAAGTTGCCTGAAAAGCCTTCAGTTAATTCAAAATGCTGCAGCTAGAGTACTGACAGGGACTAGGAGAGAGCATAGCTCACCCATATTGGCCTCTCTTCATTGGCTTCCTGTTAATTCTAGAATAGAATTTAAAATTCTTCTTCTTACTTATAAGGTTTTGAATAATCAGGTCCCATCTTATCTTAGGGACCTCATAGTACCATATCACCCCAATAGAGCGCTTCGCTCTCAGACTGCAGGCTTACTTGTAGTTCCTAGGGTTTGTAAGAGTAGAATGGGAGGCAGAGCCTTTAGCTTTCAGGCTCCTCTCCTGTGGAACCAGCTCCCAATTCAGATCAGGGAGACAGACACCCTCTCTACGTTTAAGATTAGGCTTAAAACTTTCCTTTTTTTCTTCCCACTGTCGCCAAGTGCTTGCTCACAGGGGGTCGTTTTGACCGTTGCGGTTTTTCCGTAATTATTGTATGGCCTTGCCTTACAATATAAAGCGCCTTGGGGCAGCTGTTTGTTGTGATTTGGCACTATATAAATAAAATTGATTTGATTTGATATATATATACACAACCCCCCACACACACAGAGTATACTTTGCACTGCAATACCAATTAAACAACTGCAAATGATAAAGAAGACGATGTTCATACAGCCGAGGGTATTTTAGCATTGCGTCATATTTATATTTCTGTTCCCTCTCTTCACTCATTCTTTCCCATCTTTTCCTTTTCCCTCCTGCTCTTCATTCTCACATTTGCTTTACTTTACTTCCTCTCTAAATTTTTCTCTCCTACTTTCTACTCCTCTAATTCTTTCTCTCTTTTCCACCCTTTTCTCCTTTCTCATCCCCTTTTTGTATGCTCTGTCTTTCTTTCTTTTTCCACTTCTCCTACTTTCTTATCCTCCTATTCTTTCCACCATTTTCTCCCGTATTCTCATGCTCTCTTCTCCTCACTGCGTTTTCCCCCTCCCTGCTGAAAGTTGGACTCATTAACAAAAATGTTTTCTATGAAAGTGAAGAAACGTTGTCAGGCGTGACAGACAGGAAATGGAGGAAAGTGTGATTTTATCTGTAATTCTGATTCTTTGATGAATTTAAAATCCATCCGAGTATTTTTCTTGGCTCTGATTTGGTTCTTTATCCCAGCAGGCTGCTCTCTCGCTTCAGGCCTCCCCCCCCATCCATTCGTCTATCTTAAATGTTATTCCACACCTCCATAACTCCTTCTCTGTCTCCATCTTCAACTTTGCTGCTTCCCTGTGGTCGGATAAAACATCTGCAGAGTGACAAAACCTGTGTGTGTGTGTGGGGGGGGGGGGGGGGGGGTGAGACTATTACGGTGTCAGTAACAATAAAACAGAAATCTGAATGTTATCAAATACAATGGTCCCTCACTATAACGCGGTTCACCTTTCGCGGCCTTGCAGTTTCGCGGATTTTTTTTTTGTGCAATTTTGCATGCTTCTTTTTTTAACAGCACATTGTGTTCTGCGTCCTTATCAGGCGGGCCAGTCGAGGCACCGGTCGGCATCACTTCTCTCCCAGAAGAAAAAAGAGTGTTTACACAGGAGAGAAAAGTGAGAAAATGTTAATGCCTGTTTGAGAAAAGTGTATAAAGTGTGTCGTGAGGGGTTTTACACCCTTATGTAGAATAATTGCAAAAAATAGCGCTGACTACTTTGCGGATTTCGCTTATCGCGGGTTATTTTTAGAACATAACTCCCGCGATAAACGAGGGACCATTGTATATTAAATAAACAAATAAGTCATTGCTGTGAATATGTTAGAATCATATTTTTCTAACTCCCACTGTGTGTGTGTGTGTGTGTGTGTGTGTGTGTGTGTGTGTGTGTGTGTGTGTGTGTGTGTGTGTGTGTGTATATTAGGCATGTGGAGATTAATTGATATGAATTGGTATCTAGATACAAAAGTGCACGAGGCACACCTGTGCACTAATCATGGTGTCTAATCAGCATCTTGATATGACACACCTGTGAGGTGGGATGGATTATCTCAGCAAAGGAGAAGTGCTCACTATCACAGATTTAGACTGGTTTGTGAACAATATTTGATGGAAATGGTGATATTGTGTATGTGGATAAAGTTTTAGATCTTTGAGTTCATCTCATACAAAATGGGAGCAAAACCAAAAGTGTTGCATTTATATTTTTGTTGAGTGTAATAACACCTCTGAACTTATTTCGCAGTCGTTAGCATGGTGACGTCACAGGCTGGTAGCTAGCTGCAAAACTGTTTCGTTTGTGTGTAAACATATCCTCTTTGTCATATATTATTTAAAATATAAATAAATTATTTATTTACATAATTATTATGTAAATAAATGTGTGTGTGTGTGTGTGTGTGTGTGTGTACAGTGGGGAAAATACACTCCTTTGCTGAGATAATCCATCCCACCTCACAGGTGTGCCATACCAAGATGCTGATTAGACACCATGATTAGTGCACAGGTGTGCCTTAGACTGCCCACAATAAAAGGCCACTCTGAAAGGTGCAGTTTTATCACACAGCACAATGCCACAGATGTCGCAAGATTTGAGGGAGCGTGCAATTGGCATGCTGACAGCAGGAATGTCAACCAGAGCTGTTGCTCGTGTATTGAATGTTCATTTCTCTACCATAAGCCATCTCCAAAGGCGTTTCAGAAAATTTGGCAGTACATACTGTTGACCATAAAATTTTATTACAGAGATTAGAGCATGCCATAGGTATTAAAGGCACTGCGCTGCGGTGGTTTGGGTAGGGGTTGGTTTGCTCAGCCCTGCTGTTGACCAAGGCAGGGATGTACATCTGGAGCTGGTCCCCGGGCGCCTAATGGCGACTTCTGCTCCTACTGGCAATTAGGATGGGTTAAATGCAGCAGACATATTTCATTGTGCATGTTCTTCTGTGCATATGACAATAAAATTCCTTTGAATCCTTGAATCTTTGAATCCTTTGAAAGGGCCTTTCACACTGCATGCGCAAACGTGGCGCGCATCTCGCAAGCTCATCCACATTTCAAATAGCAACGCGCAAAAACCGTGTTTGCACAACGCACTGCTGTTTAACGTCTAACTCACTGCAGTCAAAGTTCAACTCAACCCAACTTTCACCGCTGATGTATCTTTCTGCATTCAATAAAAATTAGGCATCAGGCCAAAACACAGAAGACAGAGTGTAGAAATGTGTGTCAGAAGAGCACCAGAACTGTTCGTTTATACAGAGCAACTTTCTACAGAAAATCCTTACAAATATTTTTCTTTTTTACTTCAATCGAAGCAGTGAGTCGCAGTGCTTCAATCATTGCTTTGTTGATTAATTTATTTCTTTCACTTTCCCCCTCTAAAACCCTAAAGAGCATAGTGCTGTGAGTATTATTTACTTTTATGTTAAACCGACCTGTTATGGTCTTTTGAAACAGTTGATAGATGTATTTTATAACAAAAACGGGACCGATGCTAACACGTTAGCATGTCTATGGCACTTTCAATGTTAAAATTAGCATTAGCAGTTGCAGCTGTCAAGCGTTTATTGTCGTAAAAGAGTCAAATGTATTACAAATTGTAGTATTTTTTAGTATTTATTTTTGTTTATATATTAATAATAATAGCAAGCACAACAATAATAGTAATGCTAACTAATCTAATGATTATAGACTATTTTAGAGAAAGAGACAAAAAGAACCTGAATAAAAACACAACAAAAAAAGTATAAAACCAACTAACAATGAACATACATAAATAAATAAATATATACATACATACACAAATAAATAAGTGTTTCCTGTGAACACCTAGTGACTCTTAAACCTCCATTTCATCCCTGTCTTATTTAAGTTTAATGACAATTTGTTTTGGTCAAACCATATTTTCAATGTGTTAATTTCTTCAGTGATTTCCTCCAGAACTATCTGCCAAGCTAGAAACTGCTGCATCCTAGTAAGGGCAGAATACTACTGGAATGAATTTGAATAAGGAAAGTTGTTTTTTTTCTCACCCCCATTGTGGCCAATCTGTACATGGAGCGAATGGAGAAGACAGCCTTGACGTCTTTCACAGGCATCTCTCCCAGTCACTGGTTCAGATATGTTGATGACACATGGGTCAAAATCAAGCAACAGCAAGTTGAGGACTTTACAGAAAACATCAACTCGGTGGACGTGTTGTGTGGGCCGCCAGAAGAGGAGGTACTGCTGGCCCACCACCAGAAGGCGCCCTGCCTGAAATGCGGGCTTCAGGCACGAGAGGGCGCTGCCGCCTCAGGAACAAGCCGTGGTGACAGCTGTCACCCATCATCTGTGACAGCTGTCACTAATCTATACATCTGGTATAAAAGCAGGAAGACACCTCCACCAAACTGCCGAGATATCATCTTCATCTGGAGGTACTACTCTCAGCCTTTTTTTTGTGAGATTTATAAATCTGTGATTGTGAGTGTTTGCAGGAGAACCGGTCGTTTTTGTGGAGGCTGTGCATGACGGCGCTCCTTTTCCTCTGAGACCACGTGGCCACCTGGGGACTCCGGGACTTGGCGGCTCCAGTATTCCTCGGGTTCAGGTGGCGGTGGAAATCGTGTGGTTCCGGTTCGTTTCCTGACGGGCGTCTCCTATCGTCGAGCCTGCCCACACGACACCTTTATTAATTGACTGTTGCACATTCTGATTCTGCTGTGTTTGGTTGTGACATTCACACCAGTAAAGTGTTATAATTTGACTTCTTCCATTGTCCGTTCATTTCCGCCCCCTGTTGTGGGTCCGTGTCACTACACTTTCCCAACAGGATATCTCGGCCAGTGTCATGGACTCCGAGGGGCGTCACCAGGCTGTTGAACAACCAATGGGAGAGCAGGAAGCGCAGGCATCTGCAGGAGGCGTGATTGGTGAGCTACAGCATATTCTCACTGCCTTTACGGCTCGAATGGATCAAATAGCCGAGCAAAACATCCTCCTGAACTGCAGGGTGGAGGCTCTCTCCGCGCAAGTGGCGGCGAGCGCTCAGGGCGCTGCTGCAGCTCCTCCTCCTGTCGATCCTGTGCTAGATATTAACGTTCCAGTGGTGGTTCAACAACCCTCCCACCATCCCCTGAAGCATACATAAGCCCTCCTGAGCCGTACGGAGGTTGTGTGGAGACGTGCGCGGACTTTCTTATGCAGTGTTCGCTCGTCTTCGCACAACGTCCCGTCATGTACGCGTCAGACGCAAGCAAAATAGCTTATGTGATCACTCTGCTTCGGGGAGAGGCACGCGCTTGGGCTACGGCGCTTTGGGAGCAAAATTCAGGGCTCCTTCACACATACACTGGGTTTGTGAGGGAGTTCAGAACTGTGTTTGATCACCCTAACAGGGGAGAGACCGCTTCAACCGTGCTGCTGTCGATGAGACAGGGACGCCGGAGCGCAGCCGCTTATGCAGTCGACTTCCGCATCCTGGCTGCGAGGTCCGGCTGGAATAACGCTGCGCTCCGCGCCGCCTTTGTAAACGGACTGTCGTCAGTCCTAAAGGAGCACCTAGTGGCCAAGGTTGAACCACGGGAATTAGATGGGCTTATTGATCTCGTTATACGGTTAGACAATCGGTTGGAGGAACGCCGTCGGGAACGAGACGAAGGACGTGGCCGGGCGCACGCCGTCCCTCTTCCTTCCGGGTCCGAGAAAGGTCCGCCCTTCCCACGCTCCCTGGCATCTATGTCCCGTGGGGCGACAGCTCCCCCTGCTGACGAAGCTATGGACACGAGCAGGGCCACATTTAGACCACCTAATAGACAGAGGAGGTTTCCACGCGGGGCGTGTTTTGTTTGTGGCTCAATGGAGCATCAATTGAGCGATTGCCCCGAACGGTTAAACACCAACGCCCGCCCCTAGAGACTGGGCTTAGGGTGCGCCAAAAAATTCACCTGGGACACACACATATTGCCGCACGACTCCCAGTTACAATCCTTAGTGGGGATTTAACCCTTCAGGCCCCAGCACTGGTAGACACAGGGTCAGAAGGGAATCTGTTAGACAGCAGATGGGCCAGGGAGGTAGGGCTCCCTCTGGTGGCGCTACCTACACCATTGCAGGTGCGAGCACTAGATGGCACCCTACTCCCTTTACTCACACACAAGACACCACCAGTAACTCTGGTAGTGTCAGGGAATCATAGGGAGGAGATTGAGTTTTTTGTGACTCCTTCTACCTCCCGTGTGATTCTGGGGTTCCCCTGGATGTTGAAACACAATCCCCGGATTGATTGGCCGTCCGGGGTGGTGGTACAGTGGAGCGAACCTGCCATCGGAGGTGTTTGGGATCCTCGGTTCCTCCCGGTTCCCAGGCTAAGGAGCAGGTCCAAGTACCCCCCAATCTGTCGGCGGTGCCGGTTGAGTACCGCGATCTTGCTGACGTTTTTAGCAAGGATCGGGCACTCACTCTTTCCCGCACCGTCCATATGATTGTGCCATCGATTTGTTGCCAGGCGTGGAGTTCCCGTCCAGCAGGCTGTACAACCTCTCCCGACCTGAGTGCGAATCGATGGAGACCTACATCCGGGACTCCTTAGCTGCCGGGCTGATCCGTAACTCCACCTCTCCGATGGGAGCGGGTTTCTTTTTTGTGGGAAAAAAAGATGGCGGTCTTCGTCCATGCATTGATTATCGAGGGCTGAATGAGATCACGGTTCGCAACCGATACCCGTTGCCTTTGTTGGATTCAGTGTTCACCCCCCTGCATGGAGCCAAAATCTTCACAAAGTTGGATCTTAGGAACGCATACCACCTAGTTCGGATCCGGAAGGGAGACGAATGGAAGACGGCATTTAACACCCCGTTAGGTCATTTTGAGTACCATGGTCATGCCGTTCGGCCTCACTAACGCCCCCGTGACGTTCCAGCTTTGGGTTAATGACGTCTTGCGGGACTTCCTGCACCGATTCGTCTTCGTATATCTGGATGATATACTCATCGTTTCTCCGGACCCTGAGACCCATGTACGGCATGTAACGTCAGGTCCTGCAGCGGTTGTTGGAGAAACCGGTTGTTTGTGAAGGGCGAGAAGTGTGATTTTCACCGCACTTCCTTGTCCTTCCTGGGGTTTATCATCTCCTCCAACTCCGTCGCCCCGGATCCGGCCAAGGTCGCAGCGGTGAGAGACTGGCCCCAACCTACAAGCCGTAGGAAGCTGCAACAGTTCCTCGGCTTCGCAAATTTCTACAGGAGGTTCATTAAGGGGTTTAGTCAGGTTGTTAGCCCCCTGACGGCCCTGACCTCACCAAAAGTTCCCTTCACCTGGTCGGATCGGTGCGAAGCCGCGTTTAGGGAGTTGAAACGCCGGTTCTCGACTGCACCGGTCTTGGTGCAGCCCGATCCTGGTCGCCAGTTTGTGGTTGAAGTGGACGCCGCTGACTCAGGGATAGGAGCCGTGCTATCCCAGAGCGGAGAAACCCATAAGGTTCTTCACCCGTGTGCCTATTTTTCCCGCAGGTTGACCCCAGCAGAGCGGAACTATGACGTGGGCAATCGAGAGCTCCTTGCGGTGAAAGAGGCCCTTGAGGAGTGGAGACACCTGCTGGAGGGAGCGTCGGTGCCTTTCACGGTTTTCACTGACCACCAGAACCTGGAGTATATCAGGACCGCCAAGCGACTGAACCCAGGCAAGCCCGCTTGTCACTGTTTTTCGGCCGTTTGACTTCCGGATCACCTACCGCCCCGGGACCAAAACCAAAGATCGGATGCCCTGTCCCGGGTGCATGAACAGGAAGTCAAGACCGAGCTGGTCGGATCACCGGAAACCCATTCTCCCGGAGCTCCACTATCGTGGCTGCTCTGACCTGGGACTGTGGAGAAGACCGTCCGGGAGGCCCGGCACAGAGCCCGGATCCCGGAACAGGTACCAAAGAACAGACTATCGTCCCACCAGAGGCCATGGCTGCCGTCCTGGACTTCTGTCACGGGTCCAAACTCTCCTGCCACCCAGGGGTGCGTAGGGACCGTGGCAGTAGTCCGGCAGCGCTTCTGGTGGGCGTCCCTGGAGACTGATGTCCGGGCTTACATCCAGGCCTGCACCACCTGCGCCAGGGGCAAGGCTGACCACCAGAAGGCACAGGGACTTCTACAGCCACTTCCTGTGCCTCACCGCCCCTGGTCCCACATCGGTCTGGATTTTGTCACGGGCCTCCCGCCGTCCTGGGGACACACCACCATACTCACGATAGTGGACCGTTTCTCCAAGGCGGCCCACTTCGTGGCCCTCCCGAAGCTCCCGTCGGCCCAGGAGACGGTGGATCTCCTCGTCCACCATGTTTGTCCGGCTGCATGGGATACCAACAGACATCGTTTCGGATCGCGGTCCCCAGTTCTCACTCACAGGTGTGGAGAGGTTTCTGCAGGGAACTGGGGGTGCCACTGTAGATCCTCTCGTCTGGGTATCACCCGCAGACTAACGGACAGGTCGAACGGGGCAACCAGGAGTTGGAGCAGGCCCTCAGGTGCACGACCTCCGCACACCCGACGGCTTGGAGTGAACATCTGGCCTGGATCGAGTACGATCATAACAGCCAGGTGTCCTCTCGCCACCAGCCTCTCCCCCGTTCGAGGTGTGTCTGGGTACCAGCCCCCTTTGTTTCCTTTGGTGGAGGGAGAGGTCGGTGTGCCCTCGGTCCAGGCCCACCTGCGGAGATGCCGTCGGGTTGGCGCACCGCCCGTTCGACCTTGTTGAGGGCCCAGACGAAGGCTAAAGCCCATGCAGACCGTCGACGGTCCCCGGCCCCTACTTACCAGCCCGGGCAGGAGGTGTGGCTTTCCACCAAGGACATTCCCCCAAATTGAAGGACCGTTTCATTGGACCCTTCCCCATCCTCTAGGTCCTCAGTCCTACCGCAGTGAGGCTCCAACTCCCGGCCTCACTGCGGATCCATCCGGTCTTTCATGTCTCCAGGATAAAACCGCATCACACCTCGCCCCTCTGTGCACCTGGTCCAGCGCCGCCTCCTGCCCGTATTATTGACGGGGAGTCGGCTTGGACAGTTCGCCGGCTCTTGGACCTCCGACGCATGGGCCGGGGTTTCCAGTATTTGGTGGACTGGGAGGGGTATGGGCCCGAAGAACGCTCCTGGGTGAAGAGGAGCTTCATCCTGGACCCGGCCCTCCTGGCCGATTTCTATCGTCACCACCCGGACAAGCCTGGTCGGGCGCCAGGAGGCGCCCGTTGAGGGGGGGGTCCTGTTGTGTGGGCCGCCAGAAGAGGAGGTACTGCTGGCCCACCACCAGAAGGCGCCCTGCCTGAAGTGCGGGCTTCAGGCACGAGAGGGCGCTGCCACCTCAGGAACAAGCCGTGGTGACAGCTGTCACCCATCATCTGTGACAGCTGTCACTAATCTATACATCTGGTATAAAAGCAGGAAGACACCTCCACCAAACTGCCGAGATATCATCTTCATCTGGAGGTACTACTCTCAGCCTTTTTTTTGTGAGATTTATAAATCTGTGATTGTGAGTGTTTGCAGGAGAACCAGTCGTTTTTGTGGAGGCTGTGCATGACGGCGCTCCTTTTCCTCTGAGACCACTGCAACGTGTTGAGTGAGAGGTGGAGGTGGCATTCCCACCATTGTTACTGGGTGTTCACACACCCACCCTTTGACTGTCTTTTGCTTTCTGCCAGCAGTACCAGATCCGACACGCCGGAGAGGTGGCCACCTGGGGACTCCGGGACTTGGCGGCTCCAGTATTCCTCGGGTTCAGGTGGCGGTGGAAATTGTGTGGTTCCGGTTTGTTTCCTGACGGGCGTCTCCTATCGTCGAGCCTGCCCACACGACACCTTTATTAATTGACTGTTGCACATTCTGATTCTGCTGTGTTTGGTTGTGACATTCACACCAGTAAAGTGTTATAATTTGACTTCTTCCATTGTCCGTTCATTTCCGCCCCCTGTTGTGGGTCCGTGTCACTACACTTTCCCAACAGGACGCCAATATCAAGTTCACACGTGAGGATGCCAGAAACAACCATTTAGCCTTCCTGGACTGTGATGTTACGATTGGAGAAAGAAGAAATGGTTTGAGAGAGGGGTCAAGGAAGCATTCTTTGTGAAACGTTTGAAACCCAGCCTTAACCGGGGAGGGGGTCTGAGACACACTTTATCCCCTGTTTACAATGGGGTACTCAGGTCAAAGGAGTTTCAGTCTTTTGTTCATGGTAATGAGTCATTCACATCATCAAGGGAGCCATCAGAAAGGCATCCATCCCATCATTAGAGGGACAGCTGTCCTGCCATTAAGTGTGCTAACTACAGCACAATAGTTGCTAATTAGAGCTATTGTTTAGTCACTAGCCTATAGCAGTCTGCCTCTCAGTAGGAGGGGTCTGGTTAGGTTTAAAACTCCAGCTTTTGTTGGCTTCTGTTTTATTCTTCTCTACAAGAGTCAGACAGAAGTCAGACTTCCAGAGCAAGAATTTTAGCTGAGGAAGCTTCTGCGATTTGAAGCGAAACGTCCTCGCATCAAGCAACCCAGTCCAGTCGAAGATTCAAGCTTCTCTACTTTTTCTCACCTAAATGGATGCTGCACTCACTGCAGTTTATTGTCTGGAACAGTCCCAGATTGCATTTCAGAGCTTCTAGAATTCAAACATTTTCGTGCATGTGGTGTTGGGGGGTAATTTTGGGTTTCAGCTTTTTTTGTTTTTCACCACTTTCATCCCTGAATATGTGAAATCGTGAGTCACTTTTGTGCGGATTAAAGTTACTAACTGGGACTCCTGTCTTGTTGCGAGAAAGAAACGAGAATCGTCCTCCGTTCTGTTCACACAGCTCCAAACGTTGCGTGGCTCTCTGCCGAGTCAAGTTAGAACGATAGAATCCAGTTGGAATTAATAACTTCAAAGCGAAACACCGTTTTGTTTATTTTTATTTATGTCCAGAGATCAAGGATACAGTGACCAATTTCATATTTATTTACTTTAAGACTCAATGAAATACATAGAAAACCTGTAAAGCCTACTTTTAGTACAAAATTCACAAGAGGTATCAATAAGGGAATCGATAAGGAATCGGCTCAATAAGTAGAATCGTCAATGGCATCGATATCGATAAAATCTTATCAATACCCTTCCCTAATCATGACTGAAGGAGGCGAAGCCTGCACTGAACTTTTCCCTCCATCTAAAAGGACCAAGTCGGCTTTTTCTTTTTCTGCAGAATAGCCCTTCAAGCCAAAAACGGTGGCAACAAACCACTGTAGCTATGGCCTGTGTCAGACGTGGAGCGATTCAAGATACCCACAAAGGATTACATGGAAGGAGTAGAAACCACTGAGAAGTACAAGCGGTGGACTCGAGTCGTGTTTGTGGTCGACCACATTTCTCCCACAAACATGTCAAGGACAAATACATCTATTCCAAGTACTTTGTTGGTGAAGCTGGGCCAAGTATTGAGCATCCGGAGTTCCGGACGTTATTCCAGCCACGTTTCTCCCTAAGCCATGTTTCTTAAGTCAAGTCTCAAGTCATAATGACCACCAATTGTTTGCAAGCTGACTTGAGACTTGCAGATTGATGACTTGAGAATGACTTGACAGTGACTTCCTCCCACCTCTGGGAAACAGCTCTTTCAAATAATAAAATAGTTGCTCTTTAAAGAGCCTTTAATTTTGAAGGGCAGCAGCAGGTGAGAGTTTTCAGGGACAACAGGTGAGCTGGACTCTCAGGACATTTAACCAGATGAAAGTCGCCTCCACAGCTTCAACTTCTAGCTGGAGGTTTGGTGACACTTTCCTCACATTTTGAAGAGCAGAGATGTGCTCTTCTTCTGTCTGGACTTCAGCTTTTGGTGTTCAGCTCCAGCACTGGAAGTTTTGAAGTATGTCTGTATTTGCAAGGTTCCCTGCACAGTAAAAATTCCAAAGACAATCCCAACCCTGTTCCAGGTCTGTGACAGGCAGTGATTTAAGATCCCCTCTTCAGGACCAGGCCTCAAAACATTCCCCCTTGTAAAATGAGACAAAAAAGGAAAAAACAGGAATATTAAAAGTTCTGAATTTCTGGACACTGAAAAAATTTGAACATTTTTAATTTTTATTAAAATGTTCCTGATGTGGGACAAGTGAAGAAATATAGTTCTTAAAATATAAAGAAACACAAAACCACGCTGTGCTATTTTCTTTATGATTTCATTACTTGTGATCAACTAGACAGTTAAAAAATTTAAATTAAAAAAATCTACGTTATTTAAAGTTGTGACTGCTCTTGTAGTCAGAGCAGCAACAATTCAAAAACTATGGAGTAGATTTATTTGGTAAAAAATTAAAATGGATTGAACAGTTTACAAATATAAAGCGCTCAGTGAATTCGACAGAGTGACTGATCGAGCATCAACGCAGCCTGCTGCTCATGGATAAGCTAGCGTCAGCCAATGAACCTTCATTGTTCAGGAGTGTAGTGAATTCACATTGTATTTTCAGATTACTCGCACACTTTAGACAAATTTGCAGAAGCTCCGCTGCTCAAACTGAGTCTGTTTATCTCCAAAAGTGAAGAATCTCTGTGTGTTTGTGCGTCTGCTCAGGCCTCACTGACGGACGGTCTCTGAAGAAGGCTCCTCCCAGCAGGATGATCTCAGTCACTCCTTCAGTTTGCTTTTGCTGCTAATCTTGTGGTTATAACTTGCAGACTGAGTGCTTCGCTTTTTTTTTAAATTCATTTTCAGGAACACACAAATCTTCACAAACATGGCAACTATGAGATTTGTTCAGCCACCAGAATACAAGCAGAGTGAAGTTGAAATCTCTGTGCCCTATGCACGTTTTTTACATTCAGACTCAGAAATTGACGCATGCTCAAGAGGCCACTGAAGTTTTATTTAGGGGAAGATATCTTGTCCAAACGGACTAAAATTACATTTTTTTATCCAAAAATTCCTTCGGGAGGAAAACTACGGCACTTTTTAGGGTAGGGGTTAAAGGGGCCAAAACAGTGACATAGTCAAAATTTGGATTTTGACCTTTGAATATCTTTGTGCGCCCTCAGTAAGCCTCATTGATCTTATGGTACAGTGGGGAAAATAAGTATTTGACCCCCTATCAGTTTTGCAGGTTTTTCCACCTACAAAGAATGGAGAGGTCTGTAATTTTATCGTAGGTACAGTTCAACTGTGAGAGACAGAATCTAAAAATAAAAACCAGAAAATCACATTGTATGATTTTTAAATAATTAATTTGCATTTTATTGCATAAAATAAGTATTTGACCCCCTAGAAAAACAGAGCATTTGTCTGCCATTACAGAGGTCAGATGTTTCTTGTAGTTCTTGACCAAGTTTTCACACACTGCAACAGGGATTTTGGTCCACTCCTCCATGCAGATCTTCTCCAAATCTTTCAGGTTTGGAGTTTCAGCTCCCTCCAAAGATTTTCTATTGAGTTCAGGTCTGGAGACTGGCCAGGCCACTCGGGACCTTGAAATGCTTCTTACAAAGCCCCTCCTTAGATCCCCTGGCTGTGTGTTTGGGGTCATTGTCATGTTGGAAGACCCAGCCATGACCCATCTTCAATGCTCTTACTGAGGGAAGGAGGTTGCTTGCCAAAATCTCATAATACATGACCCCATCCATCCTCCCTTCAATACGGTGCAGTCGTCCTATACCCTTTGCAGAAGAGCACCCCAAGAGTATGATGTTTCCACCTCCATGCTTCACGGTTGGGATGATTTTCTTGGGGTTGTTCTCATCCTCTAAACATGGTAAGTGGAGTTGATTCCAAAAAGCTCTATTTTGGTCTCATCTGACCACATGACCTTTTCCAAGGCCTCCTCTGGATCATCCAGATGGTCACTGGTGAACTTCAAACGGGCCTGGACATGTGCTGGCTTGAGCAGGGGGACCTTGCTGCCCTGCAGGATTTTAAACCATGACAGCATCATGTGTTACTAATGTAATCTTTGTGACTGTGGTCCCAGCTCTCTTCTGGTCATTGACTAGGTCCTCCTGTGTTGTTCTGAGCTTTCTCAGAATCATCCTTACCCCACAAAGTGAGATCTTGCATGGAATCTCAGACTGAGGGAGACTGACAGTCATTTTGTGTTTCTTCCACTTTCTAATAAATAATCATAACAACTGTTGACTTCTACCAAGCTGCTTGCCTGTTGTCCTGTAGTCCATCCCAGCCTTGTGCAGATCTACAACTTTGTCCCTGGTGTCCTTAGACAGCTCTTTGGTCTTGGCCATGGTGGACAGGTTGGAGTGTGATTGAGTGTGTGAACAGGTGTCTTTTATACAGGTAACAAGTTCAAACAGGTGCAAAATGCAGAATAAGAGGGCTTCTTAAAGAAAAATTAACAGGTCTGTGTGAGCCAGAATTCTTGCTGGTTGGTAGGGGGTCAAATTAGAGGTAGAAGGTGTTACATAAAACACAATCTCCTCCCTGTGATTCCCAGACACAACCAATGTCACTGGCTGTGTCTGGTGTGTGATTAGTGGAAGAAGGGTGCCATCTAGTGCCCGCACCGACAATGGTGATGGTAAGGCCACTAGAGGGAGTCCAACCTCCTTTGCACATCTGCTATCCAGCAGATTCCCCTCCGACCCGTGTCCACCAGTGCTGGGGCGTGAAGGGTTAGATCCCCACTCAGGATCGTGACTGGGATTCGTGCAGATCTTCGGGGTTTCCCCGCGTGGGTGTTGTGACCCACCCTTAGCCCAGTCTCTAAGGACGAGTGCTGCTGTTTTGACCGTTTGGGGCATTCTCTCTGTGTGTGCTTGGTTGAGCTGCAGAGAAAACACTCTCCACGGATCAGCCTCCTTTGTCTCTGATCTGATCGTTTTTTGGCCCTGCTCGTTTCCATAGCAACGTCAGCAGGGAGAGCTGTCGTCACGTGAAGAGCCATGGCTGTGGAGCGTGGGGAAGTCGGCTCCCTTTCGGACCCGGGAGGAAGAGGGACGGCTTGTGCTGACCCCGCCCTTAGTCTCGCTCCCGTCGGTGTTCTGTTAATCGGTTGTCTAACCGTATAACCAGGTCGATAAGCCCGTCTAAATCCCGCGGATAGTCCTTCGCCACCAGGTGCTCCTTAAGGACCAGAGACAGTCCGTTTCTAAAGGCGGCGCGGAGCGCAACAGCATTCCAGCCAGCTCGCGCTGCCGCGATGCGGAAGTCGACTGCATACTTCGCTGCGCTCCGACGCCCCTGCCGTATCGACAGCAGCACACTTGAAGCGGTCTCGCCTCTATGAGGGTGGTCGAACACCTGTCGGAACTCCCTCACAAACTCAGTGTAAATTGTTAGGAGCCGTGAATTCTGCTCCCAGAGCGCCGTAGCCCAGGTGCGTGCCTCTCCTCGAAGCAGATTTATAACGTAAGCCACCCGGCTAGCGTCTGACGCGTACATGACGGGACGCTGTGAAAAGACGAGCGAGCACTGCATCAAGAAGTCCGCGCACGTCTCCACACAGCCTCCGTACGGCTCCGGAGGGCTTATGTATGCTTCAGGGGAAGGTGGGGGGGTTCGTTGAACGACCAGTGGAATGTCTGTCTCTGGCATTCGGTCAGCAGGAGGAGGTGCTGCAGCCGCGCCCAGAGCATGCGCTTCCACCTGGGCGGTGAGAGCCTCCATCCTACGATTGAGAACACTGCTCTGCTCGGTGATTAAGTCCAACCGAGCAGTAAAGCGGTTAAGATGTGCTGCAGCTCACCTAACACGCCTCCTGCTGGCGCCTGTGCACCTCGCTCTTCCATTAGCTGTTCAAGCGATGGTTGACGCCCCTCGGGATCCATGACGATGGCCGAGAAATCCTGTTGTGAAAGTGTCGTGACACGGACCCACAACAGGGGGCGTTAATGAACGGACAATGGATAAGCCAAAAAGTAACAATTTAATGTTGTGAATCGCACAACGACGTACAGACAAAAACAATATGGTGGAATGTCAATTGTACACAAGGTGACGTGTGGGCAGGCTCGAAGATATCTGGCGAGAGAAGAGTCAGATCCCACACAGCTTCCACCACCAACGGACCTGAAGAACACCGGAGCCGCCAAGCCCTGCGCCCCAGGTGGCCACTGTCTTCAGCAGTCAGACCCGGTACTGCTGGCAGAGAACAGAAACAGTATTGATGAGTGTGAGTTCGCACACTCAGTCATCCCACAGTCTGTGTTCTTTAAGGAGGGAACATCTCCACCTCCAATCACACACTCGTGCAGCTCCTGTTTAACCACTTATCTGGTTTGGGGTGTGAGGCGAAGCCGTCGCAGTCCACACCAAACGCCAATCCCACAGCTAAGGTATCCGTCCCAGGAAAACGGCTGCAAAAGAGATCAGACTAATGCTCGAATTAAGGTTCAGCAGAGAATTACCTGAATGGTAGTTGATTTCTCGGCGAGGAGGTGGAGTCGCAGTCCGGCCTTTATGGAGATGGTGATGAGTTGACTGAGTGACAGCTGTCACTCCCAGTGGCTCCGGCGCCCTCTCGTGCTTGAAGCCCGCACTCCAAGCAGGGCGCCATCTGTGGTGGGGGCAAGGCAGGTACCTCCTCTTCAGCGGCCCACACAACCACATATTTATTTTATGCAATAAAATGCAAGTTAATTATTTAAAAATCATACAATGTGATTTTCTGGATTTTTTTTTAGATTCTGTCTCTCACAGTTGAAGTGTACCTACGATAAAAAATTACAGACCTCCAAATTCTTTGTAGGTGGAAAAACCTGCAAAACTGACAGGGGGTCAAATACTTATTTTCCCACTGTATATGAATGTATGGATGGAGTTCAACCTGGGAGGGTCCCAAATGTAGCCCAAAATGCCAAAAGTTGTGACTTGAAGTGCCACCTATAGGCGCCGCCCTCAGTTAGCCATGAAAAATATAACGCTAAATGGGAGAACTGACAACACAAACATGAAATATCTCAGGTTCCTACCATCTGAAATTAAATAAAAGTCAAAGTAATGCCAAAATCACTGCAGGTTGTTGTTTTTTAATTTGCATATTCCATACAGGCTTTTCTGATTTGGGGTTGTAATTTATAGTCGCTGTTGCAGAGCTGATGGGTCTTTTTATGATGCACACTCCACAGACCTAGTCACTCTGTTTCTAGCTCCTCCCACTGTGCTACATGATGAGGATAATTTGCCGTAAAATTTTTAGTGTGAAATCAGCTGTACACCAGTGCCGCCTATTGGTGTCAAATAATATAAGCACTCAAGTACAAAGAAAGGTTACAGTTTTCACTCAAGTAAAAAGCATAAAAAGAACACAAACCCTCATTTATAGCCGCTGATGTTCGCGGAGGATGAGACAGGTTGTAAAGCTCTGGCCGGCCTGAGGCTCCATCCTATTATTTCACACTACTATCACATCCTATATGACTCACTGTGTTTCCTATTACCTTTTCAGGACCACTGTAATGATACGGTGTGTAACAAATACCTCACTGGGATTCAGCCTCTGTGTGTGTGCGTGCATGTGTGCTTAAGGTGGAAGTCTTCATTTACACACAGGTTGTTCCCAGCAGTCTGAATCACACGACTCATCTTACAAACATAAACAGGACTTCTTCACCTCCAGCAAACATTTTCTTCAAACAGCCATCCACATCCAGTGACATTAAACCCAAACCAACCCTGGCCGCTACACGGCTGAAACTCAGGAACACAGATCTGTTATTAGCAATAATGTGTACCTACACTGATAAATTCCCACAGTGAAGCCGTAGCTCTGGGCTATAGCATCGCTGTGTGCAGCTATAGATTTTTATATTGCTCTTTACACACTGTACATCAGAGAGCGAGAGTGGGACTTTGTTTGAACACTCGTCACAGGAAGAACAGGGTATGCAAGAAGCAACACTACAAACCATTTATGATCTTATCATGCAGGTTCAGTCAGTTGGGGTTTCCACACCAACATTGTTGCCATAATTTCTGTGCATAACCTGCAAATGTCTCCAACACAAACACAAGTATGCTCAATAAGCTAGGTGGTGGACTTCCATGACCAAAAACATACTGCCCCAATGCCAATGTAGGGAATACGCCGCAACTACCAAAGACAGTAAAAATCACTGTGCATATAAACTGCACAAAATTTCAATGGGACGCCTGTTAACACAAAGTAAATTGTGTTATTTGGCAACAATGTTAACAAGGTTCTACTATTTTTATTTTTGTAGTATAGACAGATGTTTGCATCATTTAACAATCAATTTCAGTTGTCTCGGCAGTGGCATTCGTGTCTTTGGGTAAGATCCAGACTTTCAAGATTTCCAGGACTTGGCCATCAGAAGTGTGTCTAAATATTGAAAACGTTTAACTTGTAGAAACATTCACTAATCCCGGCAGTGGTGTTCCTCTCTCTAGGTCTATGACATCTGAGATTGAGAGATACCTGGGAAGAGCTGACGGAGTGTTTGGTGATGCAGATACCTTTGCAAGAGAATGAAGGTCCAAATCTTTTGGGTCCTTGCACTTCCTGTTTCACTGTATGGTTGTGAGAGCTGGACTCAACTCAACTCAACTTTTTTTTTATATAGCGCCAAATCACAACAAACAGTTGCCCCAAGGCGCTCCACATTGCAAGGCAAGGCCATACAATAATTATGAAAAACCCCAACGGTCAAAACGACCCCCTGTGAGCAAGCACTTGGCAACAGTGGGAAGGAAAAACTCCCTCTTAACAGGAAGAAACCTCCAGCAGAACCAGGCCCAGGGAGGGGCAGTCCTCTGCTGAGACTGGTTGGGGCTGAGGGAAAGAACCAGGAAAAAGACATGCTGTGGAGGGGGGCAGAGATCGATCACTAATGATTAAATGCGGAGTGATGCATACAGAGCAAAAAGAGAAAGAAACAGTGCATCATGGGAACCCCCCCACAGTCTACGTCTAAAGCAGCATAAACAAGGGATAGTCCAGGGTCACCCGATCCAGCCCTAACTATAAGCCTTAGCGAAAAGGAAAGTTTTAAGCCTAATCTTAAAGTAGAGAGGGTATCTGTCTCCCTGATCTGAATTGGGAGCTGGTTCCACAGGAGAGGAGCCTGAAAGCTGAAGGCTCTGCCTCCCATTCTACTCTTACAAACCCTAGGAACTACAAGTAAGCCTGCAGTCTGAGAGCGAAGCGCTCTATTAGGGTGATATGGTACTACGAGGTCCCTAAGATAAGATGGGACCTGATTATTCAAAACCTTATAAGTAAGAAGAAGAATTTTAATTCTATTCTAGAATTAACAGGAAGCCAATGAAGAGAGGCCAACACGGGTGAGATATGCTCTCTCCTGCTAGTCCCCGTCAGTACTCTAGCTGCAGCATTTTGAATTAACTGAAGGCTTTTTAGGGAACTTTTAGGACAACCTGATAATAAAGAATTACAATAGTCCAGCCTAGAGGAAATAAATGCATGAATTAGTTTTTCAGCATCACTCTGAGACAAGACCTTTCTGATTTTAGAGATATTGCGTAAATGCAAAAAGGCAGTCCTACATATTTGTTTAATATGCGCTTTGAATGACATATCTGATCAAAAATGACTCCAAGATTTCTCACAGTATTACTAGAGGTCAGGGAAATGCCATCCAGAGTAAAGATCTGGTTAGACACCATGCTTCTAAGATTTGTGGGGCCAAGTACAATAACTTCAGTTTTATCTGAGTTTAAAAGCAGGAAATTAGAGGTCATCCATGTCTTTATGTCTGTAAGACAATCCTGCAGTTTAGCTAATTGGTGTGTGTCCTCTGGCTTCATGGATAGATAAAGCTGGGTATCATCTGCGTAACAATGAAAATTTAAGCAATACCGTCTAATAATACTGCCTAAGGGAAGCATGTATAAAGTGAATAAAATTGGTCCTAGCACAGAACCTTGTGGAACTCCATAATTAACTTTAGTCTGTGAAGAAGATTCCCCATTTACATGAACAAACTGTAATCTATTAGACAAATATGATTCAAACCACCGCAGCGCAGTGCCTTTAATACCTATGACATGCTCTAATCTCTGTAATAAAATTTTATGGTCAACAGTATCAAAAGCAGCACTGAGGTCCAACAGAACAAGCACAGAGATAAGTCCACTGTCCGAAGCCATAAGAAGATCATTTGTAACCTTCACTAATGCTGTTTCTGTACTATGATGAATTCTAAAACCTGACTGAACCTCTTCAAATAGACCATTCCTCTGCAGGTGATCAGTTAGCTATTTTACAACTACCCTCTCAAGAATCTTTGAGAGAAAAGGAAGGTTGGAGATTGGCCTATAATTAGCTAAAATAGCTGGGTCAAGTGATGGCTTTTTAAGTAATGGTTTAATTACTGCCACCTTAAAAGCCTGTGGTACATAGCCAACTAACAAAGATAAGTTGATCATATTTAAGATTGAAGCATTAAATAATGGTAGGACTTCCTTGAGCAGCCTGGCAGGAATGGGGTCTAATAAACATGTTGATGGTTTGGATGAAGTAACTAATGAAAATAACTCAGACAGAACAATCGGAGAGAAAGAGTCTAACCAAATACCGGCATCACTGAAAGCAGCCAAAGATAACGATACATCTTTGGGATGGTTATGAGTAATTTTTTCTCTAATAGTCAAAATTTTGTTAGCAAAGAAAGTCATGAAGTCATTACTAGTTAAAGTTAATGGAATACTCAGCTCAATAGAGCTCTGACTCTTTGTCAGCCTGGCTACAGTGCTGAAAAGAAACCTGAGGTGTTCTTATTTTCTTCAATTAGTGATGAGTAGAAAGATGTCCTAGCTTTACGGAGGGCTTTTTATAGAGCAACAAACTCTTTTTCCAGGCTAAGTGAAGATCTTCTAAATTAGTGAGACGCCATTTCCTCTCCAACTTACGGTGTATCTGCTTTAAGCTACGAGTTTGTGAGTTATACCACGGAGTCAGACACTTCTGATTTAAAGCTCTCTTTTTCAGAGGAGCTACAGCATCCAAAGTTGTCTTCAATGAGGATGTAAAACTATTGACGAGATACTCTAACTCCCTTACAGAGTTTAGGTAGCTACTCTGCTCTGTGTTGGTATATGACAATAGAGAACATAAAGAAGGAATCATATCCTTAAACCTAGTTACAGCGCTTTCTGAAAGACTTCTAGTGTAATGAAACTTATTCCACACTGCAGGGTAGTCCATCAGGGTAAATGTTATTAAAAAATGATCAGACAGAAGGGAGTTTTCAGGGAATACTGTTAAGTCTTCTATTTCCATACCATAAGTCAAAACAAGATCTAAGATATGATTAAAGTGGTGGGTGGACTCATTTACTTTTTGAGCAAAGCCAATAGAGTCTAATAATAGATTAAATGCAGTGTTGAGGCTGTCATTCTCAGCATCTGTGTGGATGTTAAAATCGCCCACTATAAGTATCTTATCTGAGCTAAGCACTAAGTCAGACAGAAGGTCTGAAAATTCACAGAGAAACTCACAGTAACGACCAGGTGGACGATAGATAATAACAAATAAAACTGGTTTTTGGGACTTCCAATTTGGATGGAAAAGACTAAGAGACAAGCTTTCAAATGAATTAAAGCTCTGTCTAGGTTTTTGATTAATTAATAAGCTGGAATGGAAGATTGCTGCTAATCCTCCGCCCCGGCCCGTGCTACGAGCATTCTGACAGTTAGTGTGACTCGGGGGTGTTGACTCATTTAAACTAACATATTCATCCTGCTGTAACCAGGTTTCTGTTAGGCAGAATAAATCAATACGTTGATCAATTATTATATCATTTACCAACAGGACTTAGAAGAGAGAGACCTAATGTTTAATAGACCACATGTAACTGTTTTAGTCTGTGGTGCAGTTGAAGGTGCTATATTATTTTTTTCTTTTGAATTTTTTGCTTAAATAGATTTTTGCTGGTATTGGTGGTCTGGAAGCAGGCACCGTCTCTACGGGGATAGGGTAATGAGGGGATGGCAGGGGGAGAGAAGCTGCAGAGAGGTGTATAAGACACAGCTCTGCCTCCTGGTCCCAACGCTAGACAGTCACAGTTTGGAGGATCCAAGAAAATTGGCCAGATTTCTAGAAATGAGAGCTGCTCCATCTAAAGTGGGATGGATGCCGTCTCTCCTAACAAGACCAGGTTTTCCCCAGAAGCTTTGCCAATTATCAATGAAGCCCACCTCATTTTTTGGACACCACTCAGACAGCCAGCAATTCAAGGAGAACATGCGGCTAAACATGTCACTCCCGGTCTGATTGGGGAGGGGCCCAGAGAAAACAACAGAGTCCGACATTGTTTTTTGCAAAGTTACACACCGATTTAATGTTAATTTTAGTGACCTCCGATTGGCGTAACCGAGTGTCATTACTGCCGACGTGAATTACAATCTTACCAAATTTACGCTTAGCCTTAGCCAGCAATTTCAAATTTCCTTCAATGTCGGCCGCTCTGGCCCCCGGAAGACAATTGACAATGGTTGCTGGTGTCGCTAACTTCACATTTCTCAAAACAGAGTCGCCAATAACCAGAGTTTGATCCTCGGCGAGTGTACGGTCGAGTGGGGGGAAAAACGGGTAGAGATGTGCACGGCCACGGTTGACGGTTGTACACCGGGCTTCTGTTTAGGGCTACGATTCCTCCTCACAGTCACCCAGTCGGCCTGCTTTCCCGACTCTGCCCGGGATCCGCAGGGGGGAACTAACGGTGGCTAAGCCACCTTGTCCGCCACCGACTACAGGGGCCTGGTTAGCTGTAGAATTTCCACGGTGCGGAGCCGAGTCTCCAATTCGCCCAGCCTGGCCTCCAAAGCTACGAATAAGCTGCACTTATTACAAGTACCGTTTACTGCTAAAAGATGGCCGAGGAACAACTAAACATTTCACAACCAGAGCAGAAAAGTGCGGGGAGAGAACAGGAGAAGCCGCCATGCTAAATCGGCTAAAAGCTAGTAGCTACGCAACCTAGTGGATTCCTAAAAAACACGCAAAGTGAATAATGTGTAACTAATTTAGGTGTGATTCAGCAGAAGGAGTGCTTAGTTAAGGCACCAGACAGGCCATGAAGCAGCACAAGTAACGCACTGCAACAGCGAATGCACGACAACGGTGCAAAAATAAAAAAAAATCCACTAGACAGGCGTGGAGCAGCACAGGTAACGCACGACAACAGTGGTAGAAAATAAAATAAAAATCCACTAGACAGGCTGCGGAGCAGCACAGGTAACGCACGACAACGGTGGTAAAAAAAAACTAAAATAAAAATCCACTAGACAGGCCGTGGAACAGCACAGGTAACGCACGACAACAGTGGTAAAAATAAAATAAAAATCCACTAGACAGGCTGTGGAGCAGCACAGGCAACGCACGACAACGGTGGCAAAAAACAAATAAAAATCCACTAGACAGGCTGTGGAGCAGCACAGGCAACGCACGACAACGGTGGCAAAAAACAAAATAAAAATCCACTAGACAGGCTGCGGAGCAGCACAGGTAACGCATGACAACAGTGGCAAAAAATAAAATAAAAATCCACTGGACAGGCTGCGGAGCAGCACAGGTAACGCACGACAACAGTGGTAAAAATAAAATAAAAATCCACTGGACAGGCTGTGGAGCAGCACAGGTAACGCACGACAACAGTGGTAAAATAAAAATAAAAATCCACTGGACAGGCTGTGGAGCAGCACAGGTAACGCACGACAACAGTGCTAAAAAATAAAATAAAAATCCACTGGACAGGCTGTGGAGCAGCACAGGTAACGCACGACACCGGTGCTAAAATAAAATAAAAATCCACTGGACAGGCTGTGGAGCAGCACAGGTAACGCACGACAACGGTGCTAAAATAAATAAAAATCCACTGGACAGGCTGTGGAGCAGCACAGGTAACACACGACAACAGTGGTAAAAAATAAAATAAAAATCCACTGGACAGGCTGTGGAGCAGCACAGTAAACACGACAACGGTGCTAAAATAATAAAAATCCACTGGACAGGCTGTGGAGCAGCACAGGTACGACAACAGTGCTAAAAAAAAATAAAAATCCACTGGACAGGCTGTGGAGCAGCACAGGTAACACACGACAACAGTGCTAAAATAAAATAGAAATCCACTAGGCAGGCTGTGGAGCAGCACAGGTAACACACGACAACAGTGCTAAAAATAAAATAAAATCCACTGAACAGGCTGTGGAGCAGCACAGGTAACGCACGACAACAGTGCTAAAAAATAAAATAAAAATCCACTGGACAGGCTGTGGAGCAGCACAGGTAACGCACGACAACAGTGCTAAAAAATAAAATAAAAATCCACTGGACAGGCTGTGGAGCAGCACAGGTAACGCACGACAACGGTGCTAAAATAAAATAAAAATCCACTGGACAGGCTGTGGAGCAGCAAAGGTACACACGACAACAGTGGTAAAAAATAAATAAAAATCCACTGGACAGGCTGTGGAGCAGCACAGGTAACACACGACAACGGTGCTAAAATAAAATAAAATCCACTGGACAGGCTGTGGAGCAGCACAGGTACGACAACAGTGCTAAAAAATAAAATAAAAATCCACTGGACAGGCTGTGGAGCAGCACAGGTAACACACGACAACGGTGCTAAAATAAAAAAAAATCCACTGGACAGGCTGTGGAGCACACGGTAACACACGACAACAGTGCTAAAATAAAATAAAAATCCACTAGGCAGGCTGTGGAGCAGCACAGGTAACGCACGACAACAGTGCTAAAAAATAAAATAAAAATCCACTAAACAGGCTGTGGAGCAGCACAGGTAACGCACGACAACAGTGCTAAAAATAAAATAAAAATCCACTGGACAGGCTGTGGAGCAGCACAGGTAACGCACGACAACAGTGCTAAAAAATAAAATAAAAATCCACTAGGCAGGCTGTGGAGCAGCACAGGTAGTAACGCACGACAACAGTGCTAAAAATAAAATAAAAATCCACTGAACAGGCTGTGGAGCAGCACAGGTAACACACGACAACAGTGCTAAAAAAAAATAAAAATCCACGGACAGGCTGTGGAGCAGCACAGGCAACGCACGACAACAGTGCTAAAAAATAAAATAAAAATCCACAGAACAGGCTGTGAGCAGCACAGGTAACACACGACAACAGTGCTAAAAAATAAAATAAAAATCCACTGGACAGGCTGTGGAGCAGCACAGGTAACACACAACAGTGCCAAAAAATAAAACAAAAATCCACTGAACAGGCTGTGGAGCAGCACAGGTAACGCACGACAACAGTGCTAAAAATAAAATAAAAATCCACTGGACAGGCTGTGGAGCAGCACAGGTAACACACGACAACAGTGCTAAAATAAAATAAAAATCCACTAGGCAGGCTGTGGAGCAGCACGACAACAGTGCTAAAAAATAAAATAAAATAAAAAACGAAAGCGTTAGCAAGCTAGTTAGCTTGCCAACGCTGATGAAAGTTAGCTGATAAAAGTGCTCCGTCGCGATGTTTCGACCGTTAGAGGTCTTCTTTAGGCGTTGGAGCACGGTGAAAAAGTAAAAAAAAAAAAAAAAAAAAGTAAAAAGTAAAAAAGTCTTGAAAAAGACTGTTAATTCAAAGAACTCAAACAGCTCAGTTCAAACAGCTAACAGATACAGCAGAACACCGCTGTGCTCCGGAACAGGAAGTCACAGCATGTGAGTGTTCTCACACGGTCACAGCGCTGACTCAGGTGACAATTGGACGTCTTTGATACTAAGACTCTTCAGAGGATCCTTGGTAGGGGTCAACCGATTATCGGCCGACCCTGAAAAAGACGTTGCTTGGATGGCAGCATGTGATGCTCCAAAACCTGGATGTACCTTTCAACATTGATACATTGGTACATCACAGATGTGTAAGTTGCCCATGCCATGGGCACTAACACACCCCCATACCATCACAGATACTGGCTTTTGAACTTTGCGTTGGTACCAATCTGGATGGTCTTTTTCCTCTTTTGTACGGAGGACATGACGCCCATGATTTCCAAAAATCTGCCTGGAATTTTTTTTTTGTCATGATAATGCAACAGACTTTCTGATGATTTTGTTGTGTGTTGGGGGGTTTGGCTGGACATTTTGGTGTCGTTTTCTTTTCTTTGCTCTCCAGGTGGTATGCAAACTGTTTTTTTCTGTAGAGAAGGTGCTGGCGGAAGAGTCCTTCACCTTCATCAGAACTATTGGCTGCACCTGCGGAGGATGTTCACGTGCAGGCCTAACGACTTGCAGCACCTGTGGATGATGCTCACGTGCAAACTTAAAGACTTTCAGCTGAAGCAGATAATGAGATGGCGTTCTGCATTTAAGCCATGAGTGATTCGAGCAGAATTGCCGGGAACTCGATTTTGTGACGTTCGTTTGTGAGACGCTGAGGACCGCGCCAGGGTTTGACACATCGTGCCTGTGAAGGAGGACGGGTGAGGGACACATGCTGTCAGGACACATCAGAGGTGATGATTGTCTGAATAAGTGTTAACAGTAATTTGGTATTTGTTACGCAGTATATTTGAACATTGATGAGAATTGTGCAGTTTGCTCCTCACTGTCGTGGCGTACGGATTGATGATCCTCCACCTGTTGTGAGAAGCTGCTCATTTACATACAGTTTAAATTCAGACCTGAATGTGTTGCTGATAGTGTGTGCCTTTGAAGGATATTTATTGTAGCTCTGTTGACTTACCTCACCTTTTCCGTCCTTCACAGAGTCAGTTTGTCGTATCCACCTGGGGGGTGTTCGGCGGTGAATCTGAGTCCAGAAGCGCCGGGCTTTGATCCATTTGGGCACTGGAGAGCGCGCCGTCCTTCACCTCGCCAGACAACCGAACACTTATGTTGTACACAAATTATTGCACAGGAGGGAAATAAATTTGTTTTGTTTTTGTAACTGCTTTCTGGTTATTTAGCGCTGGGCCCTTGTCAGATGCTGGTTTGGTTCTCTGACCCGCGTCAGCACATAACAGATTTGCTTTCATTTATCATTATGTTGTATGGGGTTTAGTTTTGGCATGTTTGAGTTGCCGTAGGATCGGAGGTGCAAGGTGACATGCCCCTGCGTACTTGTGTGTGTGCAGTTAACGTGGGGGCACGGAATAAAGGAACCAGCCATTTTGCTGCGCTCAAACGGTCTTTGGTTGTCCCTTGTTTTAATGCTCAACACGCCTGCTGCAACGAACCTTCATCGGTGGGATTGCTCGAGCAGGTTGTCACACATTTAAGTATACATAGTGAGCTATTAATTCACTGTGTTGTCATGCTAGTTTAGCTGCTAACTCGCTACCGAGCGCAGTACTTCAAGGACTGTTGCAGTGGCGTTGCAGACATGGCATGGAGACAAAGACCCGCACGGTGTAGACTGGCCAAGAACCCGCTTAGCAGCAAGAGTAGGGTCGACCTGCATGCTTCTTTTGCTGGTGCACGTCAGTCATTCATGTAAATGTTTAGCCTTTCAAATAAATGAAAATCCCTTTTCCAGTTTCACCTATGGATCTGATTTACATCTCTGTAAACTTTCAAATCGATGTACTCACCTCATAGCAAACTGCATAGTGCAGTGTGTTACAACTAAATCTAGTTACCTAAAGTATTGGAAAACAATACCATATTCATATCCTGATTAATTGATGAGTTGCTTTTATTAATAACCACTTAACCACTGTTTTATACTTTCATCAAAGGATGCCACACATAATTGCAGATGTCATCATTTATTTTATACAAGGCTCCAGAATATGAAGGGATATTGTTCAGTATCGTAGTGTTATTAAGGGCTTGCATGTTTATATGTAATTCAACAGGAGGCGAGTTGGCACCGTATATGCATGCGGATTGTCGTGGTGGGCCAGTCTGGACCAAAAAGTCAGAGTCCAGTCCTGTTTAACATACTTTTTGTCTTGATGGCTCATTGTTGTGGTTTATTTTTTCGCGACTCACGAGCAGAATACTGAAGACACGATGGATAGCTGTGGTGAACACTGGGACCACTGTGACTAATACAATAATTCCAAAAATACTTTTAAGGTCTTAAAATAAGTGATTTATTTTCTGCTTGTTGTCAGCTGAGAACCCCCCCCCCGGAGCAAACATAGAGGGATTTCTTTAAAAATTCACACGCAACTCCACGATAAGGAATTAAAGTACTTCCAGACATCTTCTGGGGATAACAGTTTTCTTCAGGCTGGGATTTGGTCTCGGGAAGAAACAGCGCCAACAGGTCAGATTAAAAAACTTCATTTCCTCTGTGTGCTGCCAAAAGGTCTGCTTCACATGATGCAAACCTCCTTTTTGTTAATTTAAAAAAATTGAATACAGGATCGCTGGCCAGGGATTTCATTAGAATGGAAGGAGAGACATTAACAGGGTCGAGTTCAGACAGAAATTTGAACTGCAGTTCAGAAAAGTCCCACTCTAATGACCAATGCGAAGGAGCACAAATGCAAAGTAATATTCCATCAGCTTTGAAATCTGAGGAAGAGTCAGAGTGCTGTCAATCATCATCAGATCATCACTTTATGGACGTGGACAGTCTGCGTGAACAGTTTGGTTTGTCTATGGCGTTGGGGATTCATTATATACAAATAATTAATGTTGATGAGTTCAATGGTATGAATATTTAATTTGGTGAAAAATGGTACGTTCCATCTTTCACCTCATGAAATATTCGTTCCACTGAAAGAATGAAAAAAACATTCTTTTTTTTTATATATACGAGGTCTCTTAGATAATAACCGACCCTTTTATTTTTTTTTTTAACTATATGGATTTGAATGACATGCGATTACACCAATCATGCTTGAACCCTCGTGCGCATGCGTGAGTTTTTTCACGCGTGTCGGTGACGTCATTCCCCTGTGGGCAGGCCTTGAGTGAGATGTGGTCCCGCCCTCTCGGCTGAATTCCTTTGTTTCACACGCTGCTCGAGACGGCGCGCGTTGCTTTATCAAAATTTTTTCTGGACCTGTGAGGAATATCCGAGTGGACACTATTCGAGAAATTAAGCTGGTTTTCTGTGAAAAGTTTAACGGCTGATGAGAGATTATGGGTGTTTCTGTCGGTGTAAGGACTTCCCACGGAGCGGGACGTCCTGCAGCGCTTCCAGGCGCTGTCGTCGGCCTGTTTCGAGCTGAAACCATCCTAATTTAAGGCTTAATTCACCCAGGACATCGTGAGAGAACAGAGAAGATTCAGAAGAGGCCGGCATGAGGAATTTATGCGGACATTCCACTGTTTAAGGACATTTTGTAATGAAAGACGTACGCGCAAATTCGCCGAGTCGTTTCCGTGACGACTCAGCAAATCTGTGTGCGCCGCGACAGGAAAAACACCTCCGTGTTGAAAACCATTTGTAGAATTCAGGCGGCTTTTAATGGCTTTCAACAAGTGAGTAACTGAGAAATTGTTTAACAGCTTGGGCATGTTCCAACTTGCCCGTTAAGATTTCCAACGGAGGTGTTTTTCCTGCCGCGACCCCCCGCGGTCGGGTCCAGCCCGACATGCGACTCTGCCCGCACGTTCTTTCATTACAAAATGACCGTTAACAATGGAATGTCTGAATAAACTCCTCATGCCGACTTCTTCTGAAAGTTCTCTGTTCTCTGACGACTTACTGCGTCAACAGAGCCTGAAATGTGGAAGTTTTCAACTTGAAACGGCGAGACGCTGCCGCCTCGAAGCGCAGATCGCCGTCAGGCGCCGTGGACCGTCCTTAAAGCGACACTACCAGACCAAAATCTCTCATCAGCCGTTAAAATTTTTTACCGAAAACCAGCTGAATTTATTGAATGGTGTCCACTCAGTTGTGCCTTACAGTTTTGAAAACATTTTTATCAAACAAAGCAACAGTCTCTGAGCCATTCCTAAACAATGAAAAAAATTGACGGGGTGGACGACTCCTCACTCAAAGACTGCCCACAGGCGAATGACGTAACCGACAGGCGTGAAAAAACTCTGCATGCCCACGAGGGTTCAAGCATGTCTGATGTAATCACACGTGATTCAAATCCATATGGTTTTTGAAAAAAATAATAAGGTTGGATACTTTTCTAATAGACCTCGTATAACAGCTAAAATGCATCCATGTCATTTGATATTTTATTAATTTCTAAACAACAGAAAAGGGACTTAGCACCAAAATTGCACGCTAAAAATAACTATTGCACAGCCAATGAAACACAATGTCAAATAGTATGAATAACCCATGTCACGTGACATACAAGCCACCCAAATGACAAGGATCCACTAAGCCATTATATAACGTTATATGAACGTGTTAAGACCGCCCATGTATTATCTACTTATTTCACTTATTCAAAGTATCAAAGTGAGGAAAAGTAAAAAAAAAAAAAGCTGACTTCTGCAGCAGCTACGGAGATCTTAGCTTCTGTCGTCAGTTGCATCATGTGGTCTGACGGGTTTGAAACAGTCCAACATGGTGGCAGCAGAACAAAACCATGGGGGGGATCTGCTCTCTATGGGGGCGTTCTACTGAGTGTGGCCTCTTGGTAATATATTCTCTTTGGCATGATCCAGCAATCAGGTGCCTCAGTGTTGAGGACCCCAGAGGCTAGGGAAGGCCAACATTTCCGTGGCTGCAGCAGGTATTTGGTTTCTTTCAAGAGGTGTGGATGTTGTCCTCCCGGGCGGTTGCCCTCCGGAACTCAAAGCGGATTTATAACGTGGTGGATGTGGCATCATGAGGCACCGACACGTACTCCCAGACCTAATGTGGACTTCATTTCCAAAGAAGCTACAGCAGATAAATGTCCCAGCCCTTCATGGTCCCTGAATTTGGCAAAACTACAACTGTATTTAATTTAAATACAATATCTGAAAGGAAAATAAAAAAAAAAATGCACAAAGAACATTTTGTCATTCCTCCTTGTGGGCGTTGGATACATTCTGGATAAATCAGCATCAATCTGACTCATGAGGAGGAACCTGTAGGAGGTGGTTGATAAAAGGCCCAAATACCTTTTCTCTGGATATCAGATCCAAAAACAGGGCTGCAGAGAACAACAGGACACAATGAATGCCTCAGCACAAGCTGATACCACCCAACAACACACACATACACACACGCCAGCAGGGGATATTGTATACACAGCTGCACACATGTACAGACAAGGACGTGGTCACAGAAAACACCCACACATGCACGCGCATGTGCCGGGCTCTCAGCGTTAAGCTATTTATAAAACAAGCCAACTCAGCTCAGATGGGTGAAATGCAAAAGGTATAAAAGATGGAGCTGCAGAGACAGAATAGGAACACTAACAACATGAGAGAAAGAGAGGCTGCTGAAAATCTCATTAAGTGTAAATTGAAAAACAGACTAAAATGTCTGGGAGAGAATTGCAAAGGTGGCCGCGGCGCTTTTTCATCTTCTGCACACTTGTGCAAATCAATATCTTTAACACTCTCAGACACACACATGCGTTATCTCACTGTTCTTTTTGTAGTTTTATCCTTCCTGAGTTTGTTTAGAGGAGGATTAATTACACAGAAAATTTTTTTTTACTGGTTTTCATTCGCTTTTGCGTAACCTGCAAACTGCAACACGGCAGCAGCGTCTTGTCGTGAAACTAATCGCGGAGAAGAAAGATCCAATAATCCTGTTTGTCTGACACAGAGCTGCTCCCAACGTCTGGGGGCCCCGAAGTAAAATCCGGCTAAGGGGAGCTTCTATCCGACTCGTGAGTAAACCGTTGTCATTGACACACAATCGCCAGATACCTCGGTGGTCCCACCACAATCTGCCCTCCGTTAAAAACACTTTGTGTCAGTCAAAGAAACCAGATCATCACACAACAGAATGATACAACAACAATCGGGTGTTGATATTTTTAAAACTGTGCTACTGACTAAACTGTGCCGAAACTGAAACGTAAAAAAACACAGACACATTACAACGGGTTAGGGTTAGGCCCTGTGAGGCCCCTCTAAAACAGTCAATCAAAAACAATATTTACATTTTAACAGCGTCTGCAGGAGGCTTTGCGTGTGCGTGTACATGAGCTTTTGAAAGGGGAAGTTATGCAAATAAAGGAATATTGTAAATCACCGCCTGTGGATTGCTGGTATTAATGAAACAAATTAACTCCATAGGAAGTCAGCTTTGAGTTAGCAGAAGTTAGCATGCACGCTAACGCCACAAAATGTGTCATCAGATTACAAAAAGAGCTTTTTTGTAATCTGGCAGAGGATCAAATACTTACACTCAACAAAAATATAAACGCAAAACTTTTGGTTTCCCTCCCATTTGAGATGAACTCAAAGATCTAAAACTTTTTCCACATACACATATCACCATTTCCCTAAATATTGTTCACAAACCAGTCTAAATCTGTGATAGTGAGCACTTCTCCTTTGCTGAGATAATCCATCCCACTTCACAGGTGTGTCATACTAAGATGCTGATTAGACACCATGATTAGTGCACAGGTGTGCCTTAGACTGCCCACGTGAAAGGCCACTCTGAAACGTGCAGTTTTGTTTATTGGGGGGTTTACCAGTCAGTATCTGGTGTGACCACCATTTGCCTCATGCAGTGCAACACATCTCCTTTGCATAGAGTTGCAGGTTGTCAATTGTGGCCTGTGGAATGTTGGTCCACTCCTCTTCAATGCTGTGTGAAGTTGCTGGATATTGGCAGGAACTGGTACACGCTGTCGTATACGCCGGTCCAGAGCATCCCACACATGCTCAATGGGTGACATGTCCGGTGAGTATGCCGGCAATGCAAGAACTGGGACATTTTCAGCTTCCAAGAATGTGTACAGATCCTTGCAACATGGGGCCGTGCATTATCCTGCTGCAACGAGGTTGTTCTGGGATGTATGGCACAACAATGGGCCTCAGGATCTCGTCACGGTATCTCTGTGCATTCAAAATGCCATCAATAAAATGCACCTTGTTCTCATCCATAACAGACGCCTGCCCATACCATAACCCCAACCCACCGCATGGGCCACTCGATCCAACATTGACATCAGAAAACCGCTCACCCACCACACGACCCACACACGCTGTCTGCCATCTGCCTGGACAGTGTGAACCGGGATTCCCATGAAGAAGAACACCTCTCCATCCACGTGCCAAACGCCACGAATGTGAGCATTTGCCCACTCAAGATCGGTTACTACGACGAACTGGAGTCAGGTCGAGACCCCGATGAGGACGACAAGCATGCAGATGAGCTTCCCTGACGGTTTCTGACAGTTGTGCAGAATTCTTTGGTTATGCAAACCGATTGTTTCAGCAGCTGTCCGAGTGGCTTGTCTCAGACGATCTGGGGAGTGAACATGCTGGATGTGGAGGTCCTGGGCTGGTGTGGTTACCGTGGTCTGCGGTTTGAGGCTGGTTGGATGTACTGCCAAATTTTCTGAAACGCCTTTGGAGACGGCTTATGGTAGAGAAATGAACATTCAATACACGAGCACAGCTCTGGTTGACATTCCTGCTGTCAGCATGCCAATTGCACGCTCCCTCAAATCTTGCGACATCTGTGGCATTGTGCTGTGTGATAAAACTGCACCTTTCAGAGTGGCCTTTATTGTGGGCAGTCTAAGGCACACCTGTGCACTAATCATGGTGTCTAATCAGCATCTTGGTATGGCACACCTGTGAGGTGGGATGGATTATCTCAGCAAAGGAGTGTATTTTCCCCACTGTACACACACACACACACATTTTTTACATAATAATTATGTAATAAATAAATAATAATTTATTTATATTTTAAATAATATATGACAAAGAGGATATGTTTACACACAAACGAACAGTTTGCAGCTAGCTACCAGCCTGTGACGTCACCATGCTAACGACTGCGAAATAAGTTCAGAGGTGTTATTACACTCAACAAAACATAAATGCAACACTTTTGGTTTTGATCCCATTTTGTATGAGATGAACTCAAAGATCTAAAACTTTATCCACATACACAATATCACCATTTCCATCAAATATTGTTCACAAACCAGTCTAAATCTGTGATAGTGAGCACTTCTCCTTTGCTGAGATATCCATCCCACCTCACAGGTCCATATCAAGATGCTGATTAGACACCATGATTAGTGCACAGGTGTGCCTCGTGCACTTTTGTATCTAGATACCAATTCATATCAATTAATCTCCACATGCCTAATACACACACACACACACACACACACACACACACACACACACACACACACACACACACACACACACACACACACACACACACACAGTGGGAGTTAGAAAATATTATTCTAACATATTCACAGCAATGACTTATTTGTTTATTTAATATACAATGGTCCCTCGTTTATCGCGGGAGTTATGTTCTAAAAATAACCCGCGATAAGCGAAATCCGCGAAGTAGTCAGAGCTATTTTTTGCAATTATTCTACATAAGGGTGTAAAACCCTCACAACACACTTATACACTTTTCTCAAACAGGCATTAACATTTTCTCACTTTCTCTCCTGTGTAAACACTCTCTTTTTCTTCTGGGAGAGAAGTGATGCCGACCGGTGCCTCGACTGGCCCGCCTGATAAGACACAGAACACAATGTGCTGTTAAAAAAAGAAGCATGCAAAATTGCACAAAAAAAAATCCGCGAAACTGCAAGGCCGCGAAAGGTGAACCGCGTTATAGTGAGGGACCATTGTATTTGGTAACATTCAGATTTCTGTTTTATTGTTACTGACACCGTAATAGTCTCCCCCCCCCCCCCCCCCCCACACACAGGTTTTGTCACTCTGCAGATGTTTTATCCGACCACAGGGAAGCAGCAAAGTTGAAGATGGAGACAGAGAAGGAGTTATGGAGGTGTGGAATAACATTAAGATAGACAATGGATGGGGGGGGGGGGGGGGAGATAGGTGAGGCCTGAAGCGAGACGGAAGCCTGCTGGGATAAAGAACCAAATCAGAGCCAAGAAAAATACTCGGATGGATTTTAAATTCATCAAAGAATCAGAATTACAGATAAAATCACACTTTCCTCCATTTCCTGTCTGTCACGCCTGACAACGTTTCTTCACTTTCATAGAAAACATTTTTGTTAATGAGTCCAACTTTCAGCAGGGAGGGGGAAAACGCAGTGAGGAGAAGAGAGCATGAGAATACGGGAGAAAATGGTGGAAAGAATAGGAGGATAAGAAAGTAGGAGAAGTGGAAAAAGAAAGAAAGACGGAGCATACAAAAAGGGGATGAGAAAGGAGAAAAGGGTGGAAAAGAGAGAAAGAATTAGAGGAGTAGAAAGTAGGAGAGAAAAATTTAGAGAGGAAGTAAAGTAAAGCAAATGTGAGAATGAAGAGCAGGAGGGAAAAGGAAAAGATGGGAAAGAATGAGTGAAGAGAGGGAACAGAAATATAAATATGACGCAATGCTAAAATACCCTCAGCTGTATGAACATCGTCTTCTTTATCATTTGCAGTTGTTTAATTGGTATTGCAGTGCAAAGTATACTCTGTGTGTGTGGGGGGTTGTGTATATATATCAAATCAAATCAATTTTATTTATATAGTGCCAAATCACAACAAACAGCTGCCCCAAGGCGCTTTATATTGTAAGGCAAGGCCATACAATAATTACGGAAAAACCGCAACGGTCAAAACGACCCCCTGTGAGCAAGCACTTGGCGACAGTGGGAAGAAAAAAAGGAAAGTTTTAAGCCTAATCTTAAAAGTAGAGAGGTGTCTGTCTCCCTGATCTGAATTGGGAGCTGGTTCCACAGGAGAGGAGCCTGAAAGCTGAAGGCTCTGCCTCCCATTCTACTCTTACAAACCCTAGGAACTACAAGTAAGCCTGCAGTCTGAGAGCGAAGCGCTCTATTGGGGTGATATGGTACTATGAGGTCCCTAAGATAAGATGGGACCTGATTATTCAAAACCTTATAAGTAAGAAGAAGAATTTTAAATTCTATTCTAGAATTAACAGGAAGCCAATGAAGAGAGGCCAATATGGGTGAGCTATGCTCTCTCCTTCTAGTCCCTGTCAGTACTCTAGCTGCAGCATTTTGAATTAACTGAAGGCTTTTCAGGCAACTTTTAAGACAACCTGATAATAATGAGGGAAAAAGAGGAAATAAATGCATGAATTAGTTTTTCAGCATCACTCTGAGACAAGACCTTTCTAATTTTAGAGATATTGCGCAAATGTAAAAAAGAAGTACTACATATTTGTTTAATATGCGCATTGAATGACATATCCTGATCAAAAATGACTCCAGGATTTCTCACAGTATTACTAGAGGTCAGGGTAGTGCCATCCAGAGTAAGGATCTGGTTACACCATGTTTCTAAGATTGTGGGGCCAAGTACAATAACTTCAGTTTTATCTGAGTTTAAAAGCAGGAATTAGAGGTCATCCATGTCTTTATGTCTGTAAGACAATCCTGCAGTTTAGCTAATTGGTGTGTGTCCTCTGGCTTCATGGATAGATAAAGCTGGATATCATCTGCGTAACAATGAAAATTTAAGCAATGCTGTCTAATAATACTGCCTAAGGGAAACATGTATAAAGTGAAAAAATTGGTCCTAGCACAGAACCTTGTGGAACTCCATAATTAACCTTAGTCTGTGAAGAAGATTCCCCATTTACATGAACAAATTGTAATCTATTAGATAAATATGATTCAAACCACTGCAGCGCAGTGCCTTTAATACCTATGGCATGCTCTAATCTCTGTAATAAAATTTTATGGTCAACAGTATCAAAAGCAGCACTGAGGTCTAACAGAACAAGCACAGAGATGAGTCCACTGTCTGAGGCCATAAGAAGATCATTTGTAACCTTCACTAATGCTATTTCTGTACTATGATGGATTCTAAAACCTGACTGAAACTCTTAAAATAGACCATTCCTCTGCAGATGATCAGTTAGCTGTTTTACAACTACCCTTTCAAGAATTTTTGAGAGAAAAGGAAGGTTGGAGATTGGCCTATAATTAGCTAAGATAGCTGGGTCAAGTGATGGCTTTTTAAGTAATGTGTTGTGTGGGCCACCATAAGAGGAGGTACTGCTGGCCCACCACCAGAGGGCGCCCTGCCCGAAGTGCGGGCTTCAGGCACGAGAGGGCGCTGCCGCCTCACAGGAACAGCCGAGGTGACAGCTGTCACTCATCAACTATGACAGGCTAAGTGAAGATCTTCTAAATTAGTGAGACGCCATTTCCTCTCCAACTTACGGGTTATCTGCTTTAAGCTGCGAGTTTGTGAGTTATACCACAGAGTCAGGCACTTCTGATTTAAAGCTCTCTTTTTCAGAGGAGCTACAGCATCCAAAGTTGTCTTCAAAGAGGATGTAAAACTATTGACGAGATACTCTATCTCACTCACAGAGTTTAGGTAGCTACTCTGCGCTGTGTTGGTATATGGCATTAGAGAACATAAAGAAGGAATCATATCCTTAAACCTAGTTACAGCGCTTTCTGAAAGGCTTCTAGTGTAATGAAACTTATTCCCCACTGCTGGATAGTCCATCAGAGTAAATGTAAATGTTATGAAGAAATGATCAGACAGAAGGAGTTTTCAGGGAATACTGTAAGTCTTCAATTTCCATACCCTAAGTCAGAACAAGATCTAAGATATGAATTAAAGTGGTGGGTGGACTCATTTACATTTTGAGCAAGCCAATTGAGTTACTAATAGATTAAATGCAGTGTTTGAGGCTGTCATTCTCAGCATCTGTGTGGATGTTAAAATCGCCCACTATAATTATCTTATCGAGCTAAGCACTAAGTCAGACAAAAGGTCTGAAAATTCAACAGAGCAAACCACAGTAAACGACCAGGTGGACGATAGATAATAACAAATGAAAAACGGTTTTTGGGACTTCATTGATGGACAAGTCTAAGAGTCAAGCTTTCAAATGAATTAAAGCTCTGTCTGGGGTTTTGGAGTAATTAATAAGCTGGAATGGAAGATTGCTGCTAATCCTCCGCCTCGGCCCGTGCTACGAGCATTCTGACAGTTAGTGTGACTCGGGGTGTGGACTCATTTAAACTACATATTCATCCTGCTGTAACCAGGTTTCTGTAAGGCAGAATAATCAATATGTTGATCATATTATTATATCATTTACTAACAGGACTTAGAAGAGAGAGACCTAATGTTAATAGACCACATTTAACTGTTTTAGTCTGTGGTGCAGTTGAAGGTGCTATATTATTTTTTCTTTTTGAATTTTTATGCTTAAATAGATTTTTGCTGGTTATTGGTGGTCTGGGAGCAGGCACCGTCTCTACGGGGATGGGGTAATGAGTGGGATGGCAGGGGGAGAGAAGCTGCAGAGAGGTGTGTAAGACTACAACTCTGCTTCCTGGTCCCAACCCTGGATAGTCACGGTTGGAGGATTTAAGAAAAATTGGCCAGATTTTCTAGAAATGAGAGCTGCTCCATTCAAAGTGGGATGGATGCCGTCTCTCCTAACCAAGACCAGGTTTTCTCCAGAAGCTTTGCCAATTATCTATGAACGCCCACCTCATTTTTTTGTACACCACTCAGACAGCCAGCAATTCAGGGAGAACTGCGGCTAAACATGTCACTCCCGGTCTAATTGGGGAGGGGCCACAGAGAAAAATACAGAGTCTGACATTGTTTTTGCAAAAGTCACACACCGATTCAATGTTAATTTTTGTGACCTCCGATTGGCATAACCGGGTGTCATTACTTGCCGGACGTGAATTACAATCTTACCAAATTTAGGCTTAGCCTTAGCCAGCAGTTTCAAATTTCCTTCAATGTCCCCTGCTCTGGCCCCCGGAAGACAATTGATTATGGTTGCTGGTTGTCGCTAACTTCACACTTCTCAAACAGAGTCGCCAATAACCAGAGTTTGATCCTCGGCGGGTGTGCCGCCGAGTGGGGGAAAAACGGTTAGAAATGTGAACGGGTTGGCGGTGTACACGGGGCTTCTGTTTAGGGCTACGCTTCCTCCTCACAGTCACCCAGTCGGCCTGCTTTCCCGGCTGCTCGGGATCTGCTGGAAGGGAACTAACGGCGGCTTTGCTACCTTGGTCCGCACCGACTACAGGGGCCGAGTCTCCAATTCGCCCAACCTGGCCTCCAAAGCTACGAATAAGCTCACTTATTACAAGTACCATTACTGCTAAAGGAGGCCGAGGAATACCTAAACATTTCACACCCAGAGCAGAAAAGTGCGGGAGAGACAGGAGAAGCCGCCATGCTAAACCGGCTAAGAGCTAGTAGCTGCGCTAAGCTAGTGGATTCCTAAAACACACAAAGTGAATAATGTGTAAATAATTTAGAGGTGATTCAGCAGACGGAGTGCTTTAGTTAAGGCACGTGAAGATTACACTGTGAAACAAATCGTTATCTAGATCAATCTAACTGCGCAAATTAAACAGCTAACAGATACAGCAAAACACCGCTGTGCTCCGGAACAGGAAGTGATACAATACAATACCGCAATACAATACCGCAGTGAGAGCCAACCACCAGTAGAGCAATCCGAGCTATCCGAGAAATTGTGGCATGTCCAGCTCATCCACAATTTCTCGGATAGTCACACGACTGAAAAGCCACCGAATATCCGTCTGAATTTTCAGAATAGTGCAAGAGCTGGGCATGTTAGGGCTTTCCTGTGAGACCAACACGGAGGTGCTTTCGTCCCGCGCCATGAGCAGCTCTGTGGCGAATTTCTCCGCTCATCTTTCCATTACAAAAACTCCTGTAACAGTGGAATGTGCTGAAAAAGTGCTATGTCCAGCTGTCTTGCCATTTCTCTGGCAGTCAGACGACGTCCCGGATCAACAAAGCATTCACTTTGGAAATGATCTGGTCATTTGAGCCTGTCAATCGCCGCTCGGTGCGTGGTGTGCCATCCGCCGCTGTGGGCCATCTTTAATCCAGTTGTAATTGTCCTTAATCTGTGTGATCTCCATAAGATCTTCACCGAAAGCCATCTGAATTTTCCAAATGGTTTCCACTTGGCTGTCTCTCACACTTTCTGAAAACATTTTGATGAAGCAAAGCGGCCAGTCACTCAGCCAATTTCCTGGCAATGAAAATCCCAACGAGGGGGCTGGACCACTCCTCCCACAAGGCGTGCTCACAGGCGAATAACGCAACCGACAGGCATGAAAAAACTCACATGCACACGAAGGTTCAAGCTTGGTTGATGCAATCACACATGATTCAAATCCATATAGTTTTTGCAAAAAATAAAAAAGGTCCGTTACTTTTCTAACAGACCTCGTATATACAGTGGGGCAATAAGTAGTTGACCCCCTACCAACCAGCAAGAATTCTGGCTCACACAGACCTGTTAATTTTTCTTTCAGAAGTCCTCTTATTCTGCACTCTTTACCTGTATTAAATGCACCTGTTTGAACTTGTTACCTGTATAAAAGACACCTGTTCACACACTCAATCAATCACACTCCAACCTCTCTACCATAGCCAAAACCAAAGAGCTGTCTAAGGACACCAGGGACAAAACTGTAGACCTGCACAGGCTGGGATGAAACTACAGGACAACAGGCAAGCAGCTTGGTAGAAGACAACAACTGTTATGATTATTTCTTAGAAAGTGATAGAAACACAAGATGACTCAATCTCCCTCGGTCTGGGATTCCATGCAGGATCTCACTTTGTTGGGTAAGTGATATTCTGACAAATCTCAGAAACTACACAGGAGGACCTGGTCAATGACCTGAAGAGAGCTGGGACCACAGTCACAAAGGATTACATTAGTAACACATGATGCTGTCATGGTTTAAAATCCTGCAGGGCAGGAAGGTCCCCCTGCTCAAGCCAGCACATGTCCAGGGCCGTTTCAAGTTCATCTGAACCATCTGGATGATCCAGAGGAGGCATGGGAGAAGGTTATGTGGTCAAATGAGACCAGAATAGAGCTTTTTTGGAATCAACTCCACTTACCATGTTTAGAGGATGAGAACACCCCAAGAAAACCATCCCAACCGTGAAGCATGGGGGTGGAAACATCATAAGCTGGAGGGTGGTCTTCTGCAAAGGGACAGGACGACTGCACCGTATTGACGGGAGGATGGATGGGGTCATGTATTGCGAGATTTGGCAAGGCAACCTCCTTCCCTCAGTAAGAGCATTGAAGATGGATCATGGCTGGGTCTTCCAGCATGACAAATTACCCGAAACACACAGCCAGGGCAACTAAGGAGTGGCTCCGTAAGAAGCACCTTCAAGGTCCTGGAGTGGCCTGGCCAGTCTCCAGACCTGAACTCAATAGAAATCTTTGGAGGGAGCTGAAACTCCAAACCGAAAGATTTGGAGAAGATCTGTATGGAGGAGTGGACCCAAAATCCCTGTTGCAGTGTGTGAAACTTGGTCAAGAACTACAGGAAACGTATGACCTCTGTAATGGCAGACAAATGTTTCTGTACCAATTGTTAAGCTCTGTTTTTCTAGGGGGTGAATTGCATGAAATAATACTTATTTCATGCAATAAAATGCAAATGAATTATTTAAAAATCATACAATGTGATTTACTGGATTTTCTTTTAGATTCTGTCTCTCACAGTTGAAGTGTACCTACGATAAAATTACAGACCTCTAATTCTTTGCAGGTGGGAAAACCTGCAAAACTGACAAGGGATCAATACTTATTTTCCCCACTGTACACACACACACACACACACACCATTTATTGTTATTTGCATTAATTATTAAGATTGTATTGTCTTATGAAATTCAGTAAGGTATATCTTATATATTATATTCCCAATTCTAAGGTGGATGTTGTGGCTGGCGTGCCTGGCTTGGCTTTTATTTGTCTTTTGTTTCTGTGTTTTGGTTTCCTTCCAGGTGGTGCGCATTTGGGACTGAGTGGCTGTGTGGCTGAGATATCAGGACCTCACCCTGATCACCTGCGGCTCGTCAGGACTCACAGCTGTGGTGCATCTACATGGATTGGAACATGGTGGCATTTAAGACTGGAGTACACAGTGTGTATTTGCCAGAGACTCGACCTTGTGACCAGACGGGTGAGATCGTCGTCTCTAGAGCCATCTCATCATCAGTGGATGCAGAGAACGTCCAGGTTTGATGCATGGTCTGTGAAAGAGGAGGGGGTGAGGTCTCACGCTCGTCAGCACACTTCCTGAGGTACGTTAGATTTTATGACTAACATTTATACAGTCAGTAAATGTGGTGTCCCTCACACCTTATTGTATTGAGCTGTTATGTTAGTCATTTTAATTAGCTTCCACTGCAGTGAGTTTGTGAACAGGATGTTCCATGCCTGCAGGGTGGGAAGCTGATTAGTAATTAAGCCAGGAAGTGTTTGCTGTTTGTACACCTTTGAGCGTTCTCTCTGTGTGTTGAGTGTGGACTCACATGATGATTCCTTCATTCACAGACTCGGTTTGTCGCGGCCACCTGGGGGGTGTCGGCGGGGTCCTTGGGTCCGAACTGGTTCTGGCTCCGGACCGTTAGCGCTGCAGGGAGCGCACCGCAATCCACCACGCCAGACCGCGCACTCTTATATTTATCACATCACTGTTATGTTTATTAAACTCTGTTATCCTTTGTACCGTGCTCTGCTTATTTTATACTGGGTCCTTCAAACGCTGGTCGGTTCTCCGGGCTGCGTCCGACACATAACAGTGGAACTATAATAGAATAGAATGCTTTTTATTGCCACTATACACAAGATACAATGTAATTAAAAGACAACTTCCGTAGTGCAAAGGTGTAAAAGTAAATATAAAAGACAAATAAGAATATGTACATGTATTTACAAAGGAGCCAGTAGGTATATATAAATAGAAGTCTGTACTATTGCTATAATATGCTAGTATACGAAGGTATATTTAAATATCTAAAAAGAAAGAGTAAAATAGAAGAGCAGAAAAGAGTAGAGTAGAGCCACGTAGGTGCCTGGTCTTGAGAACCAGGGATGGTAGGTTGAAAAGCTTTTTTTATCCCATGGGAACTCTCCCTACCCACCGAAGTAGCTTAAGAAAAAAAAAGGACATATATATATAATAAATAATAAGACATAAGATAGATAAAGACATCATATATATAACTTATATTTAAATATAAGGGTAATAAACAACATATACAATAAATATAGTACTATATAATATACAACAGTAGGTATTAAAATCTAAATATTAATACAGCAGAAGACTGTATGTAGACTAGTAGTAAAATTAAATTATAGTTAGTAGGCTAAGCTATAAATCTGGTATTTTATTATAGAAACAGAAGCTATGATGTAATGTGTATTGGTATCTATCTAAAGTAACTGTTAGCATACTATAGGAAAATAAAAAGCATAATCTATATGTTATGTTATGCTCAATTTGTTCAAGTCAAGCCCCTCTATTTTGTCCCGTGATAATTTCACAAGGACCACAATGAAAATAAGCGTTTGTTTCATTGTGTTATCAGTGTATCATTGATACATTCACCTCTGTATGTTTATATTGATGTTGTACAATAAACCAAATCAATCATAAACACTATTTTATTTACGTTTTAACGGCGTCTGCAGGATGGTGTGCGTGTGCACATACATGAGCTTTTGAAAACAGCGGAAGTTAGCTTTCACTGCATGTGATGCGCGTGTACACTGATGTCCACGAGATGTCTTTTAAATTACTCCACAGGTGTTGTCAGGTTACAAAAACAGCATTTTGAATCTTAGAAGTCTTTATTTCTTACTAGCTTTTACATATGACAAAGATGCCAAATTTATCCAGAAACGAAGCAAAGTTAGCAGCTAGGAAGACCAGCCCAGTGTCATCACCATGCTAACATCTGCGAAATGTCTTGTAAATCACTCCAGAGGTGTTATCAGGTTTCAAAAATAGCGTTTTCAATTTTAGATTTCTCACTATCTTTTACGTAATATTGTCAGGGTTTTGGCCTGGTCAGGGCGCTGAATCCATGTTTTCCCCCTTTCTGTTGTTTGCTTCGTGCTTCAGCTTTGATTTATTAGTAATTATTTTCATCATGATTTATTCAGTTATGTTTTTCTTGTCATTTTGTTCCTTTTGTTATGATTCACTAGGTATGTTATTTCATCATATGGTTATTCTCTGTTCTGTTTTGATTTGTCACTGTTTTCTTTGTTACTTTCCTTACTTTGGTCATGGTTTAGTTTTGTTTTATTCAGTCAGCCTGTTTTGTCTTTATCTTTTGCTTTTCATTGTTCCATTGTTTATATGATCTTTTGTGTTTTTCTATCAGGTTTTGTTAATCACTTAGTCTGTCTTATTCTCAGGTCTGTTTAGTCGTCTTTGTTTTCTTAGTTTTGGTTCAGTTGGATCTTAGGGTTTATTTTTTGTCAGTTCTCATGTAGTTTGTATGTTCATGTCTGATGTTAGTTCCTGTTAAATGGAATGGTAAATGGACTGCATTTATATAGCGCTTTCCATCTGAATCAGACGCTCAAATCAGATGCTTTACAATTATGCCTCACATTCACCCCAATGTCAGGGTGCTGCCATACAAGGCGCTCACTACACACCGGGAGCAATAGGGGATTAAAGGCCTTGCCCAAGGGCCCTTAGTGATTTTCCAGTCAGGCAGGGATTTGAACCCATGATCTTCTGGACTAAAGCCCAACACCTTAACCACTAGACCTCCCCTGTTCACAGTTCACAATAATATTATATTCAGTTGTAGCTCTGTTCTGTTTTTGCCATTTGTTTCCACTCCACACCCTGCACCTGCCTTCATGTCTTCGTCCCTCACTTATATCTGATTATGTTCTCTCTGCACCTGCCATGTGTCCCTGTCTCTCACTTTAACTCTGTCTGCTTGGTGTTTCCTTTCATTCATACTCTGTGCACCTGTTCACATGTCTTTGTCTTTTCTTCACTCCACCTTGTGTTGTCCTCCCTCACTGTCTTGCACAATGTAGTATCTTCATTCACTAGCCATGCCACCTTCTTGATTGTTCATGTGCATCTTGTTAACACCACCTGTCCCTTGTTAGTCCACCTTCATTTAAACCCTCACAGTCTCACAGTCCCTCGCCAGATTGTTGTCGCTTCCAGCACACTCTCCAGCCTTCTTGTTCTCTGTCCTGAATAGTCTTGCTGTGTACCAGTACCTTGCTCTGTGTTTCTTGACCGCGCCTTTTTGCCTCAGCCTATACATCAGTGTTAGCTCGTGCCTCAGAACCCTGCCTGGAGATGACTGCGTTTTTTTGCCTCACACTGCTTGTATCTCTGCTCCGTTTTCTGACAATCTGTGTACCGAACCTCTGCCTGAAATAAACACGACGACTTCTTATACCCCAAAGCCTGGTTCGGGAGTTTGTATCGTGGGTCCACCCGCTCCTGGTGACGGGCTCCCGCCTGTCCTGACATATATATATGAGAAGCGTTTTATATTTAACCAGAAACAAAGCGGTTTTGGAGCACCAGAGAGACCAGCCAGTGACATCACAGTGCTACTCTGCTCTGACTGGCTGTCACCCCCCCCCCCCCCCAAAAAAAAACAGATTTGCATGATTCATAGCATAAAAATAGTTAACATCATGTAACCATTTGACCTCTTAAAATAGGTCAAGGTTAGGATCTTTGAACTTGTTCAAGGCCTGTGTCCCAAGGATGGTCCCTGTGAATTTGAAAACTCTGACAGTAATAGGACTGGACTTACGCTGGGCACAAACAGACAGACAGACAGAAAGGCAGACAGACAGACGGACGGAAAGCCTTCACAATACCTGATGGCCATATTTTGATGGCCTCGGGTAAAAACCAAAAAGAAGAAAATGGGACAAAGAGACAGAGTGAGAACAGGGGAGGAACATGAAAAAGGAGCAGGAGGAGGAGAAGAGGATGGGGAAAAAAGGAAGAGGAGATGAGAATGTGTAAAGGCAAAAGAAACAGAAAGAGGGGAAAAAAGGGCAGGATGTCCATAGAAGTGGACAGAGGAGTGGAAGAGAGAACATGAGATGAAGAGAACAGAAATAGAGATGAAAATGAGGCGGAAAATGAACAGGAGAGGAATGATAGAAGGAAAAGGAAGAGAAACAAGAAAACAAGAGAGGAAAATGTGAAGAGACGAGGAGAGGAGTGACAGAAAGTGTAGGAAAGAGGAAGGGGAGGTGAAGCAAAAGAAAAGAAAGGATGGAGCAGATGAGAAAAGAGGAGCAGAAGAAAGTGTACAAAAAAGAGAGTAGGAAAGAAAAAGATTAGTTAGGTGGTTTGAACAAGGGGAGGATGAAATGGACACGAGGAAGAAAGGAAGAAGAGAAAAAGTATATGGAAGAGGAAAGAGTATAAAATCAGGAGAAACAATAACTGTAATTGTGAAGAAGAACTGATCAGAGATGAGAGGGAGAAAAGTATGAGAGAAAATGAAGAGCAGAAGAGAGCGAAAAAGAAAGAGAAGGGGGAAGATAAGAAGAGCAGGAGACGAGAAATGATGTGGACACTACAGTACAAATGATGAGAAAGGAGATAAAGAGATGACAGAGGAGAATGAGATAAGTGGACATGAAAGTGAATGAGAAGAGGGAAGAGAGAGAATGAGAAGAGAAATAAAACATGCATAGAGAAAGGAATTAAAACAGGAGTAATGAGAAGTGTAACAGTGAAGACTAATGCCGCGTTTACCCCGGATGGATACCCCGATAAGAGCTCCAAGACCGTGACATGTTGTCAACCGCTCTCAGGTCTCGGTTGGTCTCCGCTCTGATCTGTTATCTGCGTTTACACCAAGCTACATTGCGACTGAATTGTGTGAGTGAAAAACATGTTAATATCCACGATCATCGATGCAACCTCATGCAGAGTCGACTGAGAGTCTATTATGACCCACAGGATCAGGTTGAGGACGTGTGAGAGTTTATCAAGACCGATTAGGAGACACAAGTATCTGTTAACTGGTCGCACAACTTGTGCAAGTGTTTTAAACAGTTCCAACCATGAAGCCCCCACTGTGCCCGGCCTGCAACCCCAGTGGGAGTCAGTGGGAGTGAAAGCAAACAGAGGCCAGGTTTCGATCGCAACTCTGTTGTGGACTCTGTGTAAACGGGGTGTAAGAGAGATGAGAAAGGGGCAAAAGAGAAAATGAAGAAAAGCAGAAGACTTAAAAAGAAATAGGAAGGAGTCAAGAAGAGCAAGACAGGGTAGAAGACAAAAGAAGAGCAAAACAAGGCAGAAGACAGAAAAGAGATGATAGAGGAGAAATGTGCAAAAGGGGGGCAGAATGGAGAAGGTGATGAGAATATGAGGGGAAAAAGAGAAGAGTAGAGAGGAGTCCAGAAAAAAAAAAACATAGGAGGATATCAAGAATGGGGTGACGAGAGATAAAAATAGGAGAAGGACATGAGCAAGGAAAAAGTGAAGAAAAAGGAGGGGAATGAGAAAATGAGGACAGTATCGTAGAAAGGATGAGAGAAGGAAGCTGAGATGACGGAAGAGGAGAATCAGATTGGTGGAGGTGAAAGCAGAAGAGAAAGGAGAGGAAGACAAGAATAGAAACAGGAAAGGAAGAGAGAAAATAGAGAGAATATCAGAGAACAAAAGAAAGGAAAATTAAAGGATAAGAGAGGGAGAAAATCGAAAGAGAGGAGAAGGAGATGAAGGCCCACCCAGACAGACGCATCACACAGGAAACCAACAAAGGAGACAAGAACAGAGGGAGGAGGAGGAGAAGGAGAGTGTTTGATGTTGGGAAGGAGGGAGAGGATGATGAAGGGATGCAGGTGGAGGAGAGGAAGGCTGAGAAGAGCAGCCAGGAGGGAATTTAATTGCAATCATTACACTTGATGGACTCACTGAAGCTGCACTTCACACACACACACCCACACCACACACACACACCCACACACCACACACACACACACACACACACACACACACCCACACACACACCACACACACACGAGTGTGTGGTGTTTCTTAGCAAGTTAACATTTATGAGGAATGGAGAAGACAGGGGGAGTAGAGGAGGAGGGGTGCAGGGAAAAGGATGAAGTGCATCCTAAGTTTGTCATTTTCGGTTGGGTCCGCCCGATGGGGGCGCTGTCCACCAATTATTTCATTATCCATCTCACAGCCATTTTTTTGTTCCCTCCTATGATTACAAAATTCCACAAACAGGAAAACAACAGTGCTGGAAAAGTAAAGAAATAACAAACAAGGTGGCTAAAATTACATGCAACTTCAAACTACACACCCTAGCTCCTAATTTTCTAATCACCACGTGAGAAGGCCTAGTTTATTCCTGTAGACAATCTCAGATGTGTCCAGCAGGTGGCAGACAGATACACAGTGTAGTTATTTAAGACAAAATGAAACAACCGTTTTGACCTGGTCCATTAAGTTTCACCAAACGTTGTCTCAGTTCATCATCATTACGTGTCCTGGAAATATACGAGATGTTGCATTTAGCATTTTTTGTTTATTAATCCATTCATTCACTCACTGCACTTTACGGGTACATGCCGAGGGTTTCCAACCAAAGGAAAAAAATAATAAAATATTGAATAATAATCCACTCAGAGCCAAAGGAATTACTTCAGTTGAATTGGGTTTTAAAACGATCATGTTAAAGTCAGATCAAAAACAGTTAATATGTTTTAAGCACCCTTTAAAACAGGTTCTTCCTCATTACAGAACAGACTAAAGCCAGTTTAAAGCAAATTAACCTTTTGCCATTGTGAGATCTTATTAAACAGATATAAAACAGTTCTGAAGATTCTTAATCAGACTTAAAACCAATTTATGTTAAAGCTGCACACAAACATCAGTAACCATCAAAGCCGTTATTAAAAGCCTACAGAAGGAAAAAATGATAGAAAAAAAGTTTGTCTAAACCAGGGATGCTGCAGGACCGGTTAAGGTCACAACCCCTAAGACCCAAGAAATTAAATAAGTAAATTCAATTAAACATCTGGGTTTGAATTTGGGTTCATCATTACTTGCATGTTACAGATTAAAAAGGTCACCATGTAGGTGGAGGTGTTAAACTGTAATAACTAAGAAGATGAAAGGCATCGTGAAGCCAAACAAGAGCAAGAAGAGGTTCAGACCCTCGACCACGATCAGCTCCTAGGTGCAGCTACGGAAATTTTCAGAATCATTACAAAATTTCATGAGTATGTGCGAGGGGATATTCTGCCTTTTTGTTAAATTTCACAAAAGTCAAAAGTAACCTAAAATTTGAATGACAAAGAGCAATTTTTTTAAAAAATTCTTGATCTAGAGCAAAGTTCCTCAAACATTTCAGACCAAGGACCACTTACCAGATATATATAAAAACAAATAATAATAATAATAATAATAATAGTAATAATAATAAAACTCTCATGTACCACCTGACTCCTCAAATATCAAAAAGCAAAAAGCTCTGCTTGCCACTCCAACACTACATTAAAACAGCAAATTACTGTCTCTTAGGACTATGGAGTCATTTTGCAAAACAGTTTGCGAAACAGGTTCAATTTTAAAATGGAATATTTTACCAATATACTGACAGACCACTAGGGGTTGCTGGTGGGCCACTCTTTGAAAAAGGCTGATCTGGAGTGAGCCACCGTCACATTCTAAACCACAATGACTACAACGTTTTGAGTTATTTCAAGACCAATCTCAATTTCTTTTGTGGGGGTGGGGGGGGGGGGGGCACTGAGTCATCCATCAAATGGGTCACCAAGCACTCATCTTGCCGTCCATTCCACTGTGGAGAATTCCACCATACAGAACCAACCTTTGAACCAAATCCATCCCAGACTGTCTGAATATAAAGTCACAAATATTGCAATAAAATTCTCTGAACATCAACATCATCACTTCCTTTACAAGACTGGATCAGCCTCATCATACCACAGATGCTGCAGGAATTCCACACGCACCGGTTAAGGAGGACGTGCACTCGTACGGAACGTGGCTGTACCAGATAAATTCACTTTAACATTTAATGAAGTTGGTCGTTAGGATTCACTGAATAAGTAATTTGCTGATCCGCTGCAAGAGAAACCAGGACAAGTGGCCTTGTCTTAAAAAATGTATCCCTCTGCATTGAAAGGTTTTTTTCTTGAGTTCTTGTTCTCTGAAATTTACCACCTAGTGATAATGTGATAATAACATGCCGCTGTAGAAAAGAACAGCTTAAGAGGGAAAAAATACAACAACAACAACAACTGTTTTTAGAAATGCCACTGACAGAACATAATAAAAATGTCTCCCTTTCAGGTCCTAAAGCACAAAACATAGAAGGCTTTATGCAGAATTAGAAAACACTGCAATCTGAGTTCATATGAATCAAAAAACATTTTTCTTGTAAGTGCTTGCCCATCTTTGAAACATTCTGGTAAGTTTCTGACTGTTTCAGGTGAAAATGTGAAAAACACTCTGCTTCCATAACTGACAGTTACGCAAAGTCACATCGTTTTTTGGAAAATTGTTGTGTCCATGGAAACAGAAACGGAGACACGACATCTCAAAACACGATTCCCGCCGAAGCAAAGGCTGAATTTTCACGAACGCGTCGCTGCACATTGTAGAAACATGCCGGCGTCACAATGCACGCACACTTTGTTATTTACCCCCGTAAGAACCAGAGTGAGGGGAAAAGACCGTTCCACTCGCCCAGACGGCCCCCTCCCCAGACAGCAGGTGGATCCCAGATCAGCCATCCAGCAGAGGTGCTGGAGTGACAGCGCTCAGATTTAAAACCCAGCAGCTGTGTTTTGTTTCTGCCCCACTGACTCTTCCTATAACCTAACTGGGCTTTATCAGCCCCGCGCAGGCTGCACCAAGCTGGATACAGAACCTGCAGCAGGAGAGATGATGAGGGTGGTTTGGAGGAGAAAGTGTGACAGAAATAATACGGAGAAGGAGGAACAGTGCAGGTAAATAAAAAGCAAGAATCTGAGAAGAGAGCGGTAATGTCGGAGGAAATGGGAGTCTCGGAGATGGTGAAGGAGCGGGAATGACAAAAAAAGGGGGGGGGGGAGCATTTGCATGTTGGATTTCACAATACAAAAATATTAGGGTTGTCCTAATTGAGCAATATGAATCAAAAATAGATTTTTTAAAGTAATATATACACGGATCCCTGAATGGATTTAAATGTACGATGAAGCGACTGATGGCTCCATTTTAACGTTGTAAATCAGTTGAGTTAAACTTGTTCACTGCTGCATCTTCAAACTCTTGCAAAAGTTCAAAGGTCAGCACACAGCTCTTGTGAGACTGGTTACAGGAACATTAACTGTGTGACTTAAAAACAAAACTAGCACATTGCCCGTGGGGATCCATGGGCTCTGGATTGAGCAGTGTTTATAAAATAGGTAGCTGACATTTTTCCAAGGGCAGTAATAAACTATGCAAAGTTTCTATAATGATTGGAATGGCGTGTGAGTTCAGAATGTATTTTCAGCATCCATAGTTCAGTGTTGTTAACTAATATTGGTAGGTAATTTTTTACATCAACACTCCATTTGGTGGCGTTCATTGTTGACCCAAAATACATAAGCATACCAAATAGCAAATTCAGCTCTCCCCCATTTCTTCATGATCAACGGGACACACACATACACACGTACACAGAGGCCACTTGGCTTTTAATATATGGATGAACATGACCAATAGTGGGAGGAGGATAACGGGTAAATGCACCCGTTTGAACTTTAGAATGGTTCTAGTTCAAAATGGGAAACATAACGCTATGCTATTTATGCTGTGATAACAACAGCTGGCTTCTTCTTCTATGCTACACTTTCTGCTACTGTATGTAGTGCTGCCCCCCAGTGGTGACCAAGAGGTGAGCAGAGGCAGCTCCAACCTGCTGCACCACAAGTTAAAAAAACAAAAACCTGCCTTGAGGTACAACTGCACACCTGGCAATCACCTGACAACTGAAGGAACTGGCAGAGTGTCAGTCGGTGATTCCTCGGCAGACTGGCATCCTGTCCAGGATGTACCCCGCCTTGCGTTCTATGACTGCTGAGATAGGCTCCAGCCCCCCGTGGCGCTTAATTGGACTAAGCGGTTGAAGATGAGTGTGTGTATGTGTGCGTGATTCCTCCGTTTTTTGTCATTTAGTAATGTGTTCAACATGTGAAACAGGTCGTTGAATGAGTGTGGCGCCACCTTCATATGTAATGGTAAGATTTTGGGTAAAGGAAGTCAGGATTTCTGCAGGGGGTCAGATATTAAATACTGCAGTCAGACATCCTGTCCACACACAAGTCAACCTCAACCATACACACACACACACAATCTTTAACTCAGATGATGTATCTCTGGGTGGCCTGGATGAGAAAAACACCATGCAGAACATCTGATACCCATCGGTCATGGACGAGGAGTTTTTTTTTTTTTTAATATGTCCTTGATATGAGGAAGGTCAATCCAGCAGTCACAGTGTTCGCGGGTGTCACAGTATCTTTAGGCGGGTGTTGAAGCACTATCAGATAGGAATTGGACAAGTTATTGTCACAATTTTTTGCTGGATTCAATAAAGCAACACACACACACACACACCGCTAAGCTCCTCAAGCTCTCGCTCTGCTCAGCGCTATAAATCAAACTGACTGCGTTCAAGAGTGGAGTGCTGCATCCGTCCTAGCCCACCGAAGAAACATAGTCTCTAATTCTAAATAAAATATCAATAAAAATGAATAAAATGCACCAGACCTATTTAGGTGTCATATAAAACAAATAATGAATGTCTTCTATTCGTGCAGTGGAAAGAATAGTTTCATTCATTGAAAGATGGAACCATTCAACTTGGCTGACACCTCATTAAATGGTACGGCTCCAACGTTGTGACTTGTGCAAATGTTCTTCCCGTTCCATTATTTGTGTACTATTTCCTAAAGCGAGCTGCAACGGTAACCAGCCAAGTTAAACTCAACAAAACTATAAAAGCAACATTTTTGTTTTCACTACAATTTTTCATCAATTTCAGTAAAATATTTCTTCTATATACACACAATGGTTTATTTTTTTTGCCAAATTTTCTTCACAAATTTGTTAAAAAATCCATGTTAGTGAGCAATTCACCTGGCAGTATAGCATGATGCTGATTTTTTTTTCTCTAGGTGACAGGCACAAGTTAGTTATTGCACAGGTATGGTCACAGCAAATGCATATTAAATATGGAATAAATGCATTTTTACACTGAGGCCAACATATGGCCATCGGGTATTGCAAAGACCTGGCATGCATCTGTCCCTCTGTCTGCCCGTCTGTCTGTGTACAGCATAAGTCCAGTTCTATTACAGACAGTCTTCACAGACCTTGGGACAAGTTTGAAGATGGCTAAGCTTGATGTATTTAAGAGGTTTAAAAAGTCGCATTCCTGTTATCTGATCCAGTCCGTGCTCGAGTGACACTGGTGACAAACATTAGTGTAGAGCTGCACTGTGACATAATTGCTGGTTTCTTCAAAACCGTTTTGTTTGTGTGTTTGTACACACTTTCTCATATATTATGTAAACGCTAGTGAGAAGCAAGCACTTCTAAAACTGAAAACGCTGTTTTTTGGAACCTAATAACACCTCTGAACTTATTTAGGAGACATTTTAACGAAGGGTTAGCATGGTGACATCACTTCAATAGTTAGCGATTTGCTAACTGCTTTTTGTCTGGGTAATATTAGGTAAAAGCAAGTGAGAATAACACTTCTAAAACAGAAAATGCTGTGCTTGTAACCTGATAACACCTTTGATGTCATTAAAAGAAACTTGTGGACGTTAACCTTGCATGCTAACTTTCGCTAACTCATAGCTAACGTTGTCTCATTAATATTAATATGTCAATGCACAGAGGGTGATCTACAAATATTCCATGATCTGCACAACATGAACAAATGATTACTTGATTTGAACATGTACAAATGTATGTAAGACAATAGAATCGTAATAATTAACTAAACACCTGTGAATGATAACACCACGCTCGTACGGCCGAGGGTATTTTAGCATTGCGTGATTTTATACTGAGAACGCAGATGATGCTTTATCCCAAAATGCAGGACAGGTCTGCAGATTATTAGACCAACGTTTGATCCCACTGAGCTTCCTGCTCGGCAAATGATTCATTACTATTATCATCATTATTGTTGCTTTTGTTGCTGCAGTTTATGGCGATACTCCTGCCAAAATCTTGTGTTGCGCGCTATTTTGCATGAACTGTGCCTCCTGAAAATGATTGCACATCTGACTGACTAATTTATTAAATCATGCAGCAGTGTCAAAGGAACTGAAAGGTCACTTTGGACTGTTTTTTTCTTCTTCTTCTTAACTATTATTGATGAGAAAGGACAGCGTAATTCCCTTGATTCATACAGAAGATCAAGCTCCTTCAGCTAAACCTTCAAAAATAATGACTAAGGAGAAATTTGCGGTTCTCTCTCATAAATTCAATTAACCTGCATGTTGAATAAAACATTCATGAACATTTGCCAGAAAAGCAGTGTTGAAAAGTTCTTTCATGACTACCTGAGGGGTTGTGATTTCATGCGCCGCGCCGCTCACCTTCACCTTTATCTGCCCTTCCCTGTGTCATTTTCAACACCATTAAAAAAATTTAATCAAGAAAGCTGAAAGCCAACTCGTAGTCAGTGTGAAAAAGCAGCCCACCCTCTCACCCGGGGTTCAGCTGTCAGCTGGCGACGGTTTCCCACAGCACACTCCAATAAAGCCAGGAGCTACCGCGTCTTTCAAATAGACGCGAGTACTTTTAAACAGCTGGCACTGATGCACGTTGGTGTTCTGTGTTTTGGATGCGGCAGGCCAGCAAGGTGAGATCTGATCCCGCCGACCTGTCAGTAGGTGATCCAGGCGGATGTGGCAACGCACGGCACCAGCCACCAGAACAGACTTTATTTGTATCAGAGAAGCAATGTAGATCCTGTACGTATAAATAAATGCCTTCTTTGGATGACAGTGACATTTTGTAATGTGATGCTGACATCATTCAATTCAGTTCAGTAAGGTGAAGTGGATGAGACTCTACGATTGGGATAACAGACTGGGAATGAAACCCTACAGACTGAGCTCCCTGCTCACCCACATTAGGCGTCAGGGCCAATACAGGACTTTTGGAACAGTTTTATTGTTGCTGCTAACTGGTGGCTTCATTGTAACATGAGGAATCGGTGCAAACTGGATTCTAAATCACTTTACGTAAAGCAGCTGCTCGCACCATTTCTCAAAAACGGCCTACATTGTTACCGACTACGTCGGTAACTACGTCCGACTACGTCAGATTTTTAGCTGAACTCTACTTTGAGTAAGAAGAAAAGTCTTGCGGTTGAATCCTGTTTTTGGGTTTGAATTTCACTTCCAAGAAGTTAAGACATTCCTTGGTGTAACTTAGTCTTTTTGTTTATACTCACCTTTTATGAAGAGCCTTCTCAGTTTTTTTCCTGCCACTTTATTGTCTGAGATTAAACTCACTTTCTATGAAGAAAATAAATTCCTCTGTTAACTTTAGATGTGTTGACTCGAACCTGCTGCAAAGGAAGGAGACTCCTCTGTTTGATTCTGGCCTCTGGGTTTTGAATTCACCTGTTTGTGAAGGATTCCACTGTGGCTCTCACCTGGCCATGAAGAGGATTCTCTTCACCTCATCCTGTCTTCACGTTTGACTTTGATTCCACTTCTCATTAATAAAACTGTGCTTTAACACCATTCCCCTTGTCTGAACTGTCCTGCATCTAGGGATTCTACCCAGTCTGCCTTAAGGTGCACTGACACGCGCATGCCTGTGACTCATGAAATAGCACGAACGTCATCGTGAGAATTCCACACGCTGTGTTCACAGCTGGACATCGTTCTTTGTTCCACCAGCTGCCATGTGCTCTGTGCTGGATGCTGTGTATATAAAATAATTATTTTGTGGCGGGTTAATCATTTTTTTTCCTGCAAATTGGCCATTGAAATCGTCTCTTTGCATCCTGAATGGCAGAGGAGGCTGTAGCCGGAGCTGTTCGCGTGCGCACCTAACTACATGCAGAAAGGCATTTAAGCGGTCTAAAAGGTATTTATTTGTCATGTTTACATTGTCATGGCTTGATAAAACAGTTGTGTTCTTTCCTTCTTGTGTGCAGCTGTTAAAAGTATGTTTCTAACACATTTAACTTTTTGTTATGATCCTTCAGACAAGCTGCGATCTGCTGACGTCACCACTCGCTCTGTTCACTTCTTTACTCTACTTGATGAGCTGCACGTCGTGTTGGAGATTAGATCACGCTACATAGCACAAAATTTGTATGTGAAAGATTTTTTTGAACATTTCAAAATTCTCTGTGCGCAATAGCATGCGCCGACGCCCCTCTTGCATCCTGTCTGCACCCATTAAAGACGAGTTTACTCTCCAGCACCACACAGTTCATGCTAGTCCGTGAGTCAAAGGCATGCTCGTGTAAGTGCACCTTTACTTTTGGGTTTAATTAGCTGTTCCCACTCCAAATCTTAACACCAGTACTCCATCATCCTGCAGGGCATCAGGTTTGTCTTAATTACCTGATAAGCATAGATCAATTTTACTCGCAATAATAAATTTATTTCAAACTCTACTTTTACCAACACATTTTCAAATACTGACTGGAAACTGCAATTCTGTGAGCATGCTCACAAAATGACACCCTGATACCACACTCCTGCCCCACCATGCTAGTTGCTTATATATCAGCGGCAGTAAAGCTCAATTCATTTTGAGGTCCCTGAAGATGAGAAGCTGTGGGACCATCACATTCCTGAAATGTTCACGCGCCTCCATGACAAAAGACTTTGATATAATGCAAGTGCAAATAACAGTAAACAAAACACAAAAATAGGTTGCCAACCATGGCCTTACACAAAAAAATCAAGCTTTTGTGACAAACATTCTTTTTGGGATTACAAGGTCTGTTAGAAAAGTATCCGACCTTTTTATTTTTTTCAAAACCCATATGGATTTGAATCACGTGTGATTGCATCAGACAAGCTTGAACCTTCGTGCACATGCATGAGTTTTTTCACGCCTGTCGGTTGCGTCATTCGCCTGTGAGCAGGCTTTGTGTGAGCACTGGTCCACCCTCTCGTCGTTTTTTTATTGTGAATAAATGTCTGAACGATTTGGAGCTTTGCTGCATCAATTTTTTTTCCAGAAACTGTGAGAGACCTCCAGGTGGACACCGTTCGGAAAATTAATATGGCTTTCAGGGACGATTTTATGGGGATGAGACAGATTAAGGAGTGTTACTGCCGCTTTAAGGATGGCCCACAACGGCTGAGAGTGCGGCGCGCTCCCAGCGCCTATCGACAGGCTCAGACCCCACTGAAACAACCAGATCATTTCCAACGTGAAGGCTTTGTTGATCCGGGACCTCGTCTGACTTTCACAAAAAGGCAGAAGTCGTGGACATCAGCACTTTTTCGGCACATTCCACTGTTACAGGAGTTTTTTTCATGGAAAGAAAAGTGGAGGGATGCGCCACGGAGCCGTTCATTATGCGGCACAAAACCACCTCCGTGTTGGTCCCACAGGACGGCTTTCAGGTGGATTTCAGATGGATTCCGGTTGCTTTTCAGTCGTGTGATTATCCGATTGTGATTGTGCATGAGCTGGACATGCCTGACCATGTCCTGGAAGGCTTCATCACGGCGTTGCTTTGCGCCATGCAGCTCCACCGTGACGTGCGGAACTCCTCTGCACGTCTGTCTTAATGTGCTGATGGCCACGTCTTTTCACAATTCCTGTGCTAGTCAGACGAAATACCGGATCAAGACAGCGTCCAGTTTAGAAATGAACAGCACATTCCACTGTTACAGGAGTTTTTGTCATGGAAAGAGGAGCGGAATTCCACGCGTCGCAGTGGAGCTGCATGGCGCAAAGCAACGCAGTGATGAAGCCTTCCAGGACATGTTCGGGCATGTCCAGCTCATGCACAATCACAATCGGATAATTACACGACTGAAAAGCAACCGGAATCCATCTGAAATCCACCTGAAAGCCATCCTGTGAGACCAACACAGAGGTGGTTTTGTGCCGCGTAATGAACGGCTCCGTGACGCGTCCCTCCACTTTTCTTTCCATGAAAAAAACTCCTGTAACAGTGGAATGTGCCGAAAAAGTGCTGATGTCCACGACTTCTGCCTTTTTGTGAAAGTCAAACGAGGTCCCGGATCAACAAAGCCTTCACGTTGGAAATGATCTGGTTGTTTCAGTGGGGTCTGAGCCTGTCGATCAGCGCTGGGAGCGCGCCGCGCTCTCAGCAGTTGTGGGCCGTCCTTAAAGCAGCAGTAACACTCCTTAATCTGTATAATCCCCATAAAATCGTCCCTGAAAGCCATATTAATTTTACGAACGGTGTCCACCTGGAGGTCTCTCACAGTTTCTGGAAAAAAATTGATGCAGCAAAGCTCCAAATCGTTCAGACATTTATTCGCAATAAAAAAATGACGAGAGGGGTGGACCAGTGCTCACACAAAGCCTGCTCACAGGCGAATGACGCAACCGACAGGTGTGAAAAAACTCACGCATGCGCACGAAGGTTCAAGCTTGTCTGATGCAATCACACGTGATTCAAATCCATATGGTTTTTGAAAAAATAAAAAGGTCGGATACTTTTCTAACAGACCTCGTACAGTCGAACACTCCAAATGTGCCAAAACAGGTGCACAACGGACGAGACCCGAACAATCAGCAAAAAAAAACAACAAAAAAAAAACAAAGAAAACAAAATGTGAGAGCAATCTGAAGACAAACTGTTGATTCTTGTTCATAATGAGTCAACCACAAAACATTTCAGACACAAGAAGCAAAGCTGGTCAGGCTTGAAGCACATCAGGAGAAAAGCTCAACAGTTAAGTTCCCCCAACATATGACACCCTTTAACCACAAGGGGGAGTCCTGTAACACATAACTGGGCTAGTCACTAATAAAAACAGACGACCCTGAGACTTGGAACCAAGGTGAGGTGGTAGCAGCATCAGGCGCCTGTCTGGTGTACAGCTGGGGGGAGCATAGTTTTTATAGCAGGGATAAGATTGGTTAGGATCCATTCACACTGTGACATGAAGTGGCCGACATAGCAGATTCTCAAAAATCTCACTGAATTGCCAGAGAGGGGTCACTCCAGGGGTCCAAATGTCCTGTTTTCAATGCAGGTTGACATCGCACAGCAGAGGGCGATGCTGTACTGGTGAAACTCAAAATGAATAAAGATCAACGATTGGTGACGCTCCACTGACTTACTATAGAACATTGTTCAACTTCCACTTATGGAAGGCGGGTGCATTGGTAGCACATTAAGTGGAGCCGTAGGATAGGTCAGTGGAGCTGATCGTTGACGAAACATTTGAGACGTCATGTGACGTAGCTTATGCCTCAACATACTGCTGTGACTGCATCACTTGCTATTGTATTTCATCAAGGCAGGTTCTACATATTCTTTCACGTCTTCATGTCTAAGGGATCTAGAGGATGTGGTGTGTCCAGTCAAGCCTCCAGCGATGGCGAGTGGAGGGTAATGGAGCAGTGACGGTGTACTAGCAGAGGTGATGTAGCAGTAGAGGAGCTCAACTCTTGTCGGCCTTTTAGCATGAATGTCAAAGACTTAAAGTATGTTGAAAATTTTTCCGAGATCACACCAATCATCAGCATTGCCCAACTGACCCCAAGTTAGCATCTGCAGAGTCTGACGGGCCGCGCCACTGGTCAACAATTTTTTTATTCTCTATCGGCAAATGACAGGCTATTCATCAGAGTGTGAATGGACCTTTAGTGACATCCTGTATCAGCTGCCTAACAATGATTTACCTCCATCAGTGGATAGAATTGTTAACCCCTAAAGTACTGTAACATACAGTCAGACTGGTAAGTATGTGAACAACGACTGTCGTCAGGTGCGTCCTTTGTGTGCACGTCATAGAGTGAATGTGTGGACAGACCTTTCCTCCACAACCTCTCAATCCTCTGTTCCAAGCTTCTTGTTCAAAGGAGCTCAGGACTACACATGGCTCATTTACATACAAAAAATCTGTTCATAATTAAAGAATAACTCAAACCAATTCTTCTGAGGTGGTCTTCTTAGGAAAAAAAATGTTTTATAAATAACCATGATGTTCATGGTTTCCAACTTTTCCTTCTTCCCTGCATTGAAATGCATCATGTGTATGAAAGATAACGACACTCCAAGAGACGAAGAAAGGTTCGCTATCAGGCGTTTGCCTCTCCAACAGTCACACATATCAACATATGGCAGGTTCAAGTGTAGATCTGATAGCAGCAGGCAGAAAACCCCGCGCACAGAGATGGTTTTACCAATCAATGTCTTGATGAAACGCACAAAAATGTTTCTACATACTGTAATCTTGTGAGGAGGCGGATTGAAATGATGCATGCGCTCCGAGCTTTGGCAGCCCGGTGTTATCGGGGTTGTCAGACAGGCATATCTGCAGCACCGGAGAACGTGGTTTGGGTGGAAATCAGACAGAGTGTGTGAACTCAGAAAGTACAACCACCAACTCACAAAGAGTCAAGAAGATGATGATCTGCCTCACTGACTCGGTACAGAGGATCATGGGCACCATCTCCTACCTGGTGCAATGCAGCGCACGGCGTAGCGCAAGTGTCTTTGCCCGTTTCCTGCCAACGTGGCTCTCATTGTCACACGTGACTGTGTTGGCCTTAAAATGGTGTGTGGTCAGGCATGGTGCTGGCAAACAGCTATTGCGAGGTAGCAGAAAGTAGCAGTGCCATAGATCACAAAAATCCGGGTCAAAAGTTAACAGTGGACGTGGCATAACGGTAGCGGAGCCCAACTCTTGCCGGAGTTTTAGCATAAACGTCAAAGATTTTAAGCATGCGGAAAATTTTTCAGGGACCACAATGAACATCAGCATTGCTCAACTGATGTTCATTTCGTGAGTCTGGCGGACCACAGTGTTTGTCAACATTTATGAAGTTTTCAATCGACACCGAGCTCATCGCCCGAGTGTGAACGCACCCTTAACCCCAGAAGTTCAGGAAGGGGGGGGTGTAACTGCAGAATTTCATTTTATCTTAAATTCAGAGAAGTTCTCACTCCCACTGCAGTTGCTGAGTGCAGCATCCCAGAGATTCCAACAGTTCTCAGCTTCAGGGACAGTGGGTACCACCAGAGATGGAACAAAAACAACAAAATAGTCTTCCGATCTGCAGGCTTTATTTCCCGTTTGCACTTCCTCACAATTTTTCTGTGAAGGCTCTCAGTTTTCCAGGTGATTTCCATAGTAGAGAAGCTTGAATCTTCGACTGGACTGGGTTGCTTGAGAGGAGGACGTTTTGCTTCAAATGGCAGAAGCTTCCTGAGCTAAAATTCTTGCTCTGGTAGTCTGACTTCTGTCTTGACTCTTGTAGAGAACAAGAGTCAAGACAGAAGTCGAAGAGTCAAGAAGGGAGGTGATGGTCTAGTGGTTAAAGCGTTGGGCTTGAGACCAGAGGATCCTCGGTTCAAATCTCAGGCTGACCAGAAAATCACTAAGGGCCCTTGGGCAAGGTCCTTAATCCCCTAGTTGCTAGCAGTGTGTAGTGAGTACCTTGCATGGCAGCAGCCTCACACTGGGGTGAATGTGAGGTATTGATGTGTAAAGCACTTTGAGCGTCTGATGCAGATGGAAAAGCGGTATATAAATGCAGTCCATTGAAGTTTCAAGCTTCTCTACTTCCTCACAATTCACGTGAACAGAGTGTCTGCTGAAGGTGTTTGTGAACTTTCAAAGCTAAAACGGTTTTCTTTGCACAATGTTGGATATTACAGTAATAGTAGCACTTCATTTTCTGAGTGACAGTTAACTAGAGCTTACATATTGAAGCATCCAGACATGCCTGCTTCGGGGGCGCTGTCGAGCGATGAGCGAGTAGGACGCACTCACCAGTAGCTCCTGCAGGTTTTAATTTTAAAGCTTAAATTTTTTACAAAACCATGCAAAAGACAACTTAAGAAAATTATCGAGATGTAATCTGATCCCTCTGAGAGGAAAGAAGACCATGGAAAATGCCAAAAAAGAGCAATACAAAAGGGGATATGAACGACGAAGCAGGCCCAAATGAAGCCTCGGGGTTTACTTCAGCAACAAATTCCAGAGGGGCCACCCTGAGAGCCAATAACAGCGACGTGCTGGATGCTGTAGCGTCGCTCCACTCAGAGCTAACACTCACCAAGTCGGAGATTTGTAAAAAGATTGAGCCGGAGATTTCGGAGGTTAACACTACATTGAGAGGGGAGATAGCAGCACTGAAAGCCGAAAATGACACAGCGATATCAGTGCTAAAATCCCAGCTGGACTCACAGAGCCAAACTTTGAAAGAGCTAGCGGACGCGGCTAGCGGCACTTCGGATACGCTTCAGGAGCTGGAGGACAAAGTTAAGAAACTCTCTGAGCAAGGTGAAACTCCCTCAGAAAAATGCCTTGACCTCGAGGGCCACTCGAAACAACAGAATTTGAGAGTGGCTGGAATTAAAGAAGGGAAAGAAAGTGGCCAAAAAACGAGGGATTTCATGGCTCAGACGCTTAAGGAGGTACTAAACCTTGATGAGACACCAGTGATAGACCGAGCCCATGGAGCCCTCTGGAGACGACCTGGCGACAACGAACCCCCTCGACACCTCATTGCGAAGGTACATTACGGTCATGTTTATGAAGACATGATTCAAAAAGCAATATCCTAAAAAGATCTGGCATATCAGGTACAACAGATCCAAATCTTCAGAGACTTGCCACCTGAAGTGGTAAGACACCGAGCTGCATTTACCACAGTGAGGAAGATGCTACGTGACAAACCCGGGTTCACGTTTGGGCTTCTTTATCCAGCAAAACTACGGGTGTCACACAACGGGTCAGAGAGGTTTTTTCACGGATCCAGAAGATGCTCAACAGTATGCTGAGCGCCATTTTGGACCCTCAGGGGAAAAATGAAAAGGAGGACCCCAGATAATGTAGACTTTCCACTCCTCCGGAAAAAACTAACAGTGAGGTCTCTGCTGGGACCCTCACACAGGTGAACGTGAGTGAGGAGCTTACAATGGGTTATGGTTTACATGCAAGGTTTATGTACACGGTTACTGTTTATAACACTATTTTAAAATGTAGTAGCCTGTTCTGTTTAAAGGCCTGAATGTTATGTGTCGACGCGGGTTGAGGAGCGGACCTGCGTCTGACGGAACCCAGCGCTAGAATAACCAGAAAGTGGTTCCAATAACAAAAACAATTTATTTTTTCACCCTCTGGTGCATAATAAAGTGTAGAAACTAAAACAGCGTCATTCTGGTGGAGTGAAGGCTGGCACGCTCTCCAGCGCCCAAAAGGATCGAAGCCCGGCGCTTCTGGACTCACTGTTACCGCCAAACACCCCCCAGGTGGACACGACAAACCGACTCTCTGCGAAGGATAGAAGAGGTGAGGTAAGTCAGCAGTTACAACTAATATCCTTCAAAAGACACACACTATCAGCAACACATTCAGGTCTGTATTTTAAGCTTTATGCAAATGAGCAGCTTCTCACAACAGGTGGAGGATCACTTGTCCGTACGCCACAGCAGTGAGAAGCAAGCTGCACAATTCTCATCACAATTCAAATATACTGCGTAACAAAATACCAAGTTACTATCAACAAGTAGTCAAACAATTAATCACCTCTGATGTGTGCTGACAGCATGTGTCCCTCACCCTTCCTGCTTCACAGGCTCGATGTGTCAAACCCAGGCGCGGTCCTCAGCGTCTCACAAACGAACATCACAAGGTTGAGTTCCCGGCAATTCTGCTTGAATCACACATGGCTTAAATGCAGAACGCCATTATCTGCTTCAGCTGAAAGTCTTTAAGGTTGCATGTGAGCACCATCCACAGGTGCTACACATAATGTTGATGAGGGTGAAGGACTCTTCAGCCAGCACCTTCTCCACAGACAAATCAGTTTTCATACCACCTGGAGAGCAAAGAAAAGAAAAGAACACCAAAATGTCCAGCCACAACCCCCCAACACACAACACTGAAGTTTTATTTACTGACTGAACTCTGCCAAGGAGCCGAACTGTGCATTTAGGCTCTCACAAAGTTAATAACTGCTTGACAATTGTTACTTTTCTTTTCTGACTTCCCCATTAGATGTTGTTTGACAGGTAGATTAGTTTACTCTGTGTACGTGGGCACACTCAGGGAGGGATTTAATAACGTTTTACCAAAATATTCACTTAGGTTGTTAAATATGACTAAATAAATAAGAAATAAGAATTAATAATAAATAATATAATGAATAATAAAATAATAAATAAATACTACACTCAACAAAAATATAAACGCAACACTTTTGGTTTTGCTCCCATTTCGTATGAGATGAACTCAAAGATCTAAAACTTTTTCCACATACACAATATCACCATTTCCCTCAAATATTGTTCACAAACCAGTCTAAATCTGTGATAGTGAGCACTTCTCCTTTGCTGAGATAATCCATCCCACCTCACAGGTGTGCCATATCAAGATGCTGATTAGACACCATGATTAGTGCACAGGTGTGCCTTAGACTGCCCACAATAAAAGGCCACTCTGAAAGGTGCAGTATTATCACACAGCACAATGCCACAGATGTCGCAAGATTTGAGTGAGCGTGCAATTAGCAAGCTGACAGCAGGAATGTCAACCAGAGCTGTTGCTTGTGTACTGAATGTTCATTTCTCTACCATAAGCCATCTCCAAAGGCGTTTCAGAGAATTTGGCAGTACATCCAACCAGCCTCACAACCGCAGACCACGTGTAACCATACCAGCCCAGGACCTCCACATCCAGCATGTTCACCTCCAAGATCGTCTGAGACCAGCCACTCGGACAGCTGCTGAAACAATCGGTTTGCATAACCAAAGAATTTCTGCACAAACTGTCAGAAACCGTCTCAGGGAAGCTCATCTGCATGCTCGTCGTCCTCACTGGGGTCTCGACCTGACTCCAGTTCGTCGTCGTAACCAACTTGAGTGGGCAAATGCTCACATTCGCTGCCGTTTGGCACGTTGGAGAGGTGTTCTCTTCACGGATGAATCCCGGTTCACACTGTCCAGGACAGATGGCAGACAGCGTGTGTGGCGTCGTGTGGGTGAGCAGTTTTCTGATGTCAATGTTGTGGATCGAGTGGCCCATGGTGGCGGTGGGGTTATGATATGGGCAGGCATCTGTTATGGACGAAGAACACAGGTGCATTTTATTGATGGCATTTTGAATGCACAGAGATACCGTGACGAGATCCTGAGGCCCATTGTTGTGCCATACATCCAAGAACATCACCTCATGTTGCAGCAGGATAATGCACGGCCCCATGTTGCAAGGATCTGTACACAATTCTTGGAAGCTGAAAATGTGCCAGTTCTTGCATGGCCGGCATACTCACCGGACATGTCACCCATTGAGCATGTTTGGGATGCTCTGGACCGGCGTATACGACAGCGTGTACCAATTCCTGCCAATATCCAGCAACTTCGCACAGCCATTGAAGAGGAGTGGACCAACATTCCACAGGCCACAATTGACAATCTGATCAACTCTATGCGAAGGAGATGTGTTGCACTGCATGAGGCAAATGGTGGTCACACCAGATACTGACTGGTATCCCCCCCCCCCCCCCCAATAAAACAAAACTGCACCTTTCAGAGTGGCCTTTTATTGTGGACAGTCTAAGGCACACCTGTGCACTAATCATGGTGTCTAATCAGCATCTTGGTATGGTACACCTGTGAGGTGGGATGGATTATCTCAGCAAAGGAGAAGTGCTCACTATCACAGATTTAGACTGGTTTGTGAACAATATTTGAGGGAAATGGTGATATTGTGTATGTGGAAAAAGTTTTAGATCTTTGAGTTCATCTCATACAAAATGGGAGCAAAACCAAAAGTGTTGCATTTATATTTTTGTTGAGTGTATAATAAACAAATAATATAGTAAATAAGAATTAATAATAAATAAGACTGTACTGTAAATGGCTCAACTAATATATAAGTGATACCTAATTTTTTAATGACCCATTTATTATATCTACCTGCAATTTTGGTTTTGGCTTTATTAAATACCTGCTGAGCTACACTTGACGGACAGGATGATCGGGATTAAGAAATGGTGGACTAGTAGGTGGTGGGGAGATTGGACTTCTGGGAAGGAGGGCTGGTCCCACTTCCTGAAGTCTGGTTATAGGAGTGTACAGAGAATGTTGTGTTTTTATTTTTTTGTTAGCCTTATTTGGGGTGGATAGGAGTGCTACAGAGACTACATCATATACTGATAAACAATACTGCATCAGAAATTATAATAAGAGACTGATCTATTTTTATGGCTACAGCAACTGCTAAGGTAGAAGGATATATTGGAACAGGTGGAAATTTAACTTTTTGCTCATGGAATGTAAATGGAATTAACGAGCCAGTGAAGAGGGGAAAGGTCTTGTCGCATCTGAGAGAGCTACAGGCAGATGTGATCTTCTTGCAGGAGACACATCTTAAAAATGAAGCTCATGGGAAAATTACAGCCAAATGGATAAGCCAAGTCTACCATTCCAAGTTTTTTGGTGAAGGCTAGAGGAGTAGCTAGAATATTTTGTAAAAATGTTCCTTTTCTATACACAAGTCTACAACTGCAGACAAAGAGGGGAGATATATTTTGGTCACAGGTGAAATACAGTCCAAGCCAATTACATTGTTGAATATTTATGGTCCGAACTGGGATGACTGAATTTTTCAGGAAAACCTTCAGCTTGATTCCAGAAATTTCTACTACAAATTTGATTATTGGAGGGGATTTCAATACGGTCCTGGATACTTATTTGGACAGATCATCAGCTCAGAGAGTAACACTAGCTAACGCTGCTAACTTTTTGAATACATATATTAAAAATACAAACTTATTTGATGTATGGAGAATATTAAATGCATTTCAATCGCGGGTTCATAACATATATACCAGAATTGATTATTTTCTGTTGGATGGGAAACTTATGTCTGGAGTTAACAATGTGAAATATCACAACATTATCATCTCTGATCACTGTCCTGTTTCTGTTTCTCTGAGGCTGCTTGAGGTTACAAGAACTTACAGGTCCTGGAGGTTTGACCCCCAACTGCTGACAAGGAAACAATTTTGTGAGTATTTGGAGGCTCAGATAAAGTTATTTTTTGACACAAATGATAAAGATGATGTTTCGCCAATTCTGCTATGGGAGACTTTTAAAGCATATCTGAGGGAATGTGTTATCTCTTTTCAGTCATCACAGAAGAAATGTGACCGCCTAGAAAGAGCACAGACAGAAAAACAAATACAAGAATTAGATGCAGAAAAAGCTGCTCGACCATCTATGGAGACACATAATAAAATTTCAACCCTTAAATGCCAACTCAATCAGATACTTTCTGACAAAATTTTCAAGGCCTTTACATTCACTAAACAAACCTATTTTGAGTTTGGGGATAAACCACAAACTACTGGCAAGACAGCTGCGGAAAAGCGAGGGTGACAGAACCATTCACACAATAAAATCAGAAGCAGGTGTTCTTCTTAATTCACATAAGGATATTAATAATATATTTCAGCAATTTTACCAAAAATTATACACTTCTCAAACATGTACGCCGGAGGCTATGAAACAGTTTTTAAATACATGTAAGGTACCTACCTTGTCAGAGATAGATCAGAGTTCCCTAGAGTCAGAAATTACAGGGGAGGAAATACGAAAAACAATCAATTCCTTAAAAACGGTAAGAGTCCAGGGATATGTAATGAGTTTTACAAAAAGTTCAGCAATATTATTACACCATATTTACACAGAATGTACAAGAAGTCCTTTGAAATCGGCACGTTATCACCAACATTAAATGAAGCTACCATAACGCTTATTCCAAAGAAAGGGAAAGACTTACAGCAAGCAAGTTCTTATAGACCAGTATCTTTGTTACACTGACCAGAAAATTCTGGCTAAATCCTTAGCAAGAAGACTCAGTCCACACATGGCCAAACTGATACATCCTGATCAGACAGGATTTATCCCAAACAGACATTCTTTTCATAATTTCAGACGCCTCTTCAATATTATGTACTCTCCTTGACACCCTAAGGAAGACTTGCTCATTTTGAATCTAGATTCCGAAAAGGCCTTTGATTGTGTTGAGTGGTCCTATCTGTATGCTGTGCTAGAAAATTTTTTAATTTGGGTCAAGGTTTATCTCATGGATTAAATTATTATACACAAATCCTAATGCTAGAATTCTTACCAATCAGACAGTTTCAGATAAATTCAATCTGTACAGGGGCACTAGACAGCGGTGCGCCCTTAGTCTATTGCAAGTGCTGTTTGCACTTGCAATAGAGCCCCTTGCTGTGACTATTCGTGAAAACTGTGAGATTCATGGTTATGACACAGGATACACTTCAAACAAGATATCATTGTACGCGGATGACATTATAATGTACATTACGAGACCACAGGCTTCTATTCCGGTTCTACTGAGGACGACTGAATTATTTAGTTCCTTCTCAGGATTTAAGATAAACTGGGGGAAAAGCGAGCTGATACCAGTGCGCTGTGGAGATCCAGCTGTGTCTGAACAGATTCCATTCAAACTGGCTTCAGACAAATTCACATATTTGGGGTTAGAAATTACAAAGAAATATAATTCCTTATTTGAAGCAAATTTTATGGCTATACTGAACAGATTCAAGAACAAATTGGAGTTTTGGAAAACACTCCCATTGTCCTTGATAGGTAGAATAAACGCTATTAAAATGGTCTGTCTCCCTCAGTTGCAATACCTCTTTCAAAATCTACCCATATATCTTACTAAAACCTTTTTTAAGAAATTAGACTCTTTATTTCTCCCGTTTATATGGAACTATAAATACCACAGGATCAGAAAAGGGTATCTGTACAAACGTAAGACGAGTGGTGGGCTGGCTCTCCCGGATTTTATGCGCTATTATTGGGCTGCTAACATTCGCTGTGTCTCCTACTGGTTAGATGAGACTATTGTGCTCTCTGGATGGCTGGATATGGAATGGGAGGATTGTCTTCCTTACTCAATTGCGGCTATCGTAATGTCTCCCATTTGTCTCAAAAAATCATACAACTATAATCCGATTATACATAGTACCATTCAGATCTGGAAACAGATAGCAAAATATTTCAAACTCAGAGCCCTATCCTTTACACTGCCAATCTCAGCAAATCCAGCATTTATTCCTTCAACTATGGATGGAGCATTTGAGCGGTGGAAAGAGTTTGGCCTCTGTTGTGTTGGGGATTTGTATATTCAGGATGTGTTTGCATCCTTCCAGCAGCTTCAGCAGCAATACGGATTGTCAAAGTCTGACTTCTTTAGATATCTGCAGGTCAGACATTTTGTAAAGACTCACCTGGATAAATTTGAGACTGCATTACCTGATAAGTTGGACCAGTGTCTCAAGGACTGTACAGTAGAAAAACATGCAATTTCATTTATACGAAGTCTGTTAGAAAACTATCCGACCTTTTTATTTTTTTTAAAAACTATATGGATTTGAATCGTGTGCGCTTGCATCAGCCAAGCTTGAACCTTCGTGCGCATGCATGAGTTTTTTCACACCTGTCAGTTGCGTCATTCGCCTGTGGGCAGGCTTTGAGTGAGGATACTCACTCGACTGAAAAGCCACCGAAAGCCGTCTGAATCTTCTGAATGGTTTCCAACACGGACGTGCTTGTTGTTGTGCGCCATCGCGGCTCTGTCCCAACACGTGAATTCCTCCGCAAGTCTTTCATTACAAAATCTCCTGTAACTGTGGAATGTGCCGCAAAAGTGCTGATGTCCACCTCTTCTGCAATTTCTCTGGTACTCAGACGACGGTCCCACATCACCAGAGCGTTCACTTTGTAAATGATCTGGTCGTTTCAGCCTGTCGATGGCCGCTCAGAGCGCGACGTGCCCTCTGCCGCTGTGGGCCATCATTAATCCAGTTGTAATGCTCCTTAACCTCTGTGACGTCCAGAGTATCCTCAACGAAAGCCGTCTGAATCTTCCGAATGGTTTCCACCTGGCTGTCTCTCTCAGTTTCTGCAAAAATTTGATTCAGTGCTGCTCCAATCGCTCAGCCATTTCCCTGACAATGAAAATCCGACGAGGGGGGTAGACCAGTGCTCACTCAAAGCCTGCCCACAGGCGAATGACGCAACCGACAGGCGTGAGAAAAGTCACGCATGCGCATGAAGGTTCAAGCTTGGCTGATGCAAGTGCACATGATTCAAATCCATATAGTTTTTTAAAAAAATAAAAAGGTCGCATAGTTTTCTAACAGACCTCGTATATGATGTCTTACAAAAATATGAACAAGTGAATATGGATGGTATAAAGAAGGACTGGGAAAAGGAATTAGGGATGCAAATAGCAGAGGACACCTGGAATAAGGGTCTGAAACAGGTTAATACGTGCTCCCTTAATGCTAGACATTGTTTGATCCAGTTTAAGATTCTGCACAGGCTGCATTATTCTAATGTGAGGTTGCATAAAATTTTCCCTGATATGTCGCCAATTTGTGAAAAATGTAACCAAGCGGAGGCAGACTTACTACATAGTTATGCACTGTGTCTTAAGCTACAGGAATTCTGGGTTGAAGTATTTTCTTTCTACTCACAGATTTTTAAGGTTCAAATAAAACCGGACCCACTGTGGATTATACTGGGTACATCAGAACACTCTAAAAACCTACAGAATGCACAACACCATCTTCTGTCATATGGCCTTATTTGTGCAAAGAAACTTATTCTTCTCCTCTGGCAAGATAAAGGGCCACCGAATTTAAAAGCTTGGATTACGACACTGACTGATACCCTACACCTGGAAAGAATTCGCTATATCCTGAATGATAGACTGGAGGAATTTGAAAGGATCTGGAGTCCAATTATTGCATTTATGGGAAAAATGAATGATTAGAATTGCTTGCTAGCAGTAATCTATCACACCTTCAAGTAGCACTCTGCAGGGATGGGTAGGGTGGGTTTTCCTTTTTTTTTTTTCTTCTTCTTTCCCAGTTATAGTTGTTGGTTTTGGTGATGTTATTTTTTTTGTCTTGCGGGTCTGTTGTGTTTTTCAGTTTGTTCTTTGGTATAATATGTTAAAAGAAGCAGGATACCCATCTCATATTACTCTTTGAATTATTGCTGTTCTTATGCTTCATAATAAAAATATTTGAAACGAGATGCCTGGTTCACAAGCTAACACAGGAAAGCAGTGATGACCAGAGAAATCACTGCATGGCTGCAAACCATGAATTTCAATCAATTTAAGCATAATTATCTGAGAAAGTGAACACACAGAACATGAAAATAAGCATGATGGCACTTCCATTCTTCAGGGAGAGCCCTGCTTAAGAATGCCGTAGTGTCATGATTCAACTCATTCTGGGCTATTGTTATGATCTGGACTCATGTTTGTATCTGTCTTCGATCCTCTGTCTTTAATTTTCTGTCTGATATATTGAGGTCACTGGTTTTGTTTTCTGTTTATCATGTATTTTCTGTTCATCAGTCTAGTCATGAGCCAAGTTCCGTTCTGTTTGTGTCCAGCCTTTGTTTTTTCCCATTGTGTATTCATTAGTGGAATCACCTGTTTGTTTTGTCTTTAATCATATGTTGAATTATCAGTTTATTTTACTGTTGCCTATTATTAGGTCCATTCTAGTTTAACCTGAGCCTTTATTTGTCTCGTTGACTTCTTTTCTATACTTACATTTGTTTTCTGGTTAATTCTTTGTTTTTTTTTCATGTTAGGCCTTTATTTTATTTGAACTTGGGTTTTGTTCATTGGCAGTTTTGACATTTTGTTTAGATCACGGTGGTCTTAGGTTCACCTTTGAATTGGGCCCTGTTCACTTTGCTTTTGTCTTACTGCACTCTCTTGTCTGGTGTTCAGGGTTTGGTGTGGGTATGTCCTTTCTCTTCTGTTTGCCACACCCCCTTCCAGATTGTTCTCCAGCACCTGTGTCTTGTTCCCTGATTACCACTGGTTCTATTTAAGTCCTTTGTGTTTGCCACCTCACTGCCAGTTTGTTGAATTTTCACATTCACTTACCAGCCCTCCATGAGTCTTGTTTTGTCTGCCCGTGCATTGACCTTGCCTTGTTTTTGACCTTGCATTTGTCTCAGCCTCTGTATCCTGCCTTGCCATGTTAGTGAAACCTTCTTGTTTTTGGATGATGTCCCTGCCTACTCCTTCCAGTTTTGGCTGCTTGGCTGACTGACCGAACCTTTGCTCATTTTTTCAGATAAAGCCTTTTTACTCTTAAGCCTGCAGTGTGAGTCTTGCTTTTGTGTCCAGTCCTGTTTGTGCCCCACCTTGGCCCATGCCTGACAGAACAAACTGGCCAGAAATGGACACAGCAAGCTAATACCCAACTGACATGGCCACCATAAAGGACATTTTTTCTCACATCAACTTTTTCTTCAACTGTTTTCATTCATGCTACACCTCGAAGAAGAAGTTTGATTTGTTGGACAAAGTTTGGACCTGGTGGAAGTCAATTCCTGGCATTATGAATTTTTTCCAGACCTAGAAAACCTGGACAGTTTGTCTCCCAACCTGGGTGAGTCAGCCTGAATTACCCCGTCATCCAGCCTCCCAGTGTCAGATTGTGGATCAAATTGGGAAGACATCGATGACAACACATCGTCTGAGACGGAAGGGCAGACACTGCAGGACACAGCCATGTTTCTTTTCAAGATTCAAGATGTAAGTAAGTCCCTTCGGCTGCTCCCTTGTTTGCACTCGGGGTCGCCACAGCAAATCCAAGGTGGATCTGCATGTTGAATTGGCACAAGTTTTATGCCGGATGCCCTTCCTGACGCAAACTCCACATTACATGGAGAAATGTGGCAGGGGTGGGATTTGAACCCGGAACCTTCTGAACTGAAACCAAGCGCATTAATCACTTGGCCACCACCCTCAAGATGTATTTTACAAATTCTGGGACCGTACTGACTGGTGGGACAGAAAGCGAGTCCTATCAGCCATAGACCAGATCTTGCAAGCTGAGCCTGAGGTCATATCAGCTTTTCCTGATCTAGGTAACATCAAGAACATTGACATTTATAAGGCCTGCTCAGATGTGCCACAGTTCATCACCCTGTCTGCTGCAGCAGTGTCATGACCTCCAGTGGTCACACCGAGCATGCTCTGTCTGCCACCGACACCAGCTCCACTATGCTCAGTTACACGGAGGCCGGCTGTGCAGAGCCTGCCGGCTCCACTGTCATGCACCACATCCACTCTGGCCATGCCTAGTTAGCCCCCAATACCAGCATCACGCAAGCTTCGTGCGCCTTCATCTCTCGCTTCCTCATCTGAACAAGAAGCTTTGTTGTTCCTGACCTCTCAGCGGAGATTTTCTTACGAATCGTCCGCTGAGCCATCAGGAAGATCTATGTCTCCACTGCACACAGCAGCACCTACCATGACACCTCCGGAACAAGCAAAACCTTCAGGAAGAGTAACGCCCACACAGCATAACGCCGTGTACGTACCACAGGGCTGTCCCATAGAGTGCACACATCAGGATTCCCCAGCTCGCTTCACTTTACAGTGTTCGATGATGTCAGAGAACATGGTTCCGACGCACACCTCACCACCGTCACCAGCGGCGCCTGCAGAATCCGCCACGACACACACCTTCCCACAGTCATTGATGGAGCCTGCTGAATCAGCCATGACACGCGGCCCACCACAGTCACCAGCGGAGTCTGCTGATTCACCGATGTCGTCCTCTCCCCGGGATTCACCTGGTGAACCTCCTCACCTCATCCGGTCATCTTAATCATCCACACAAGGAACTCAATCATTCACGATCAGCCGGACAGTGAGTCGTTCAATTCCTTATTTTTTGGGGCAGCTTTTTAGTTTGTTAGTTCATCTCCTGCTGTGCTTGTTAGGTTTACCAACACAATCCGCTTTACAGTATGTAATAATGCTTCCCTATTTTGTTTTGGCTGCCTGTATCAATCAATCAATCAATCAACTTTTTTCTTGTATAGCGCCAAATCACAACAAACAGTTGCCCCAAGGCGCATGTGTATCATGTGTGGTTGGGAGGATTTATCCCCCAGATTCTCATTTGAGCTTTCTCGTTTTTGTTTTTGGTTTGCGGGTTGTCTTCCGGTTTCTGCGTCTTTCATGTTATGTGTCAAGGGGCTGTCAGTGTTGCTAGCTAATATCCGTAGTTTGTCCAAAATATTAGTCCTATCAACGCTCCGTTTTGGCAGTGTTCATCTTTGACCCACATACATAAGCATACCAATCGCCAAAAGTCAGCTGTCGGACGTTTTTCGTAATCAAACTTACACACACACACACACACACACACACACACACACACACACACACACACACACACACACACACACACACACACACAGCTTTTTGTCTTTTCTGCATTCTGCGCAAGCAAGTGGTTTTTTTGTTTGTTTGTTTTTTTACACACCTGCAAAAAGAGACTGTGGAAGAAGATATCAAACACAGTACAGTTTTCACTTATGGTCACGGCAACATGACACTTAACGAAACTCATTAAGCCAATTGAACTACAAAAACACAATAAATCAATAACACTAATGACACTGTTAAACAAACGTAATGATCAACTGTATGGAAAGATGTCTTGCACTGAATGAAGCAAATGGTGGTCCCACCAGATAGTGACTGGTTTTCTGACACACACACACCCCCACAGACACCCCCAAAAACTTCACATTTCAGAGTGGCCTTTTATTGGGGCCAACCTAAGGCACACATGTACAGCAATTACACTGTCTTATCAGCATCTTGATATGCCACACCTGTGAGGTGGGATGGATTATCTCGGCAAAGGAGAAGAGCTCAGTAACACAGATTTAGACATATTTGTGAATAATACGAGGGCTGTCAAAGTAACGGTCCTTTTTATTTTTTTCAAAAACTATATGGATTTCATTCTTTTTTTTTTACGTCAGACATGCTTGAACCCTCGTGCGCATGCGTGAGTTTTTCCACGCCTGTCGGTGACGTCATTCGCCTGTGAGCACTCCTTGTGGGAGGAGTCGTCCAGCCCCTCGTCGGAATTCCTTTGTCTGAGAAGTTGCTGAGAGACTGGTGCGTTGTTTGATCAAAATTTTTTCTAAACCTGTGAGACACATCGAAGTGGACACGGTTCGAAAAATTAAGCTGGTTTTCAGTGAAAATTTTAACGGCTGATGAGAGATTTTGAGGTGATTCTGTCGCTTTAAGGACTTCCCACAGAGCAAGACGTCGCTCAGCGCTCTCAGGCACCGTCGTCAGCCTGTTCAAGCTGAAAACCTCCACATTTCAGGCTCTAGTGATCCAGGACGTCGTGAGAGAACAGAGAAGTTTCAGAAGAAGTCGGTTTCAGCATTTTATCCGGATATTCCACTGTTAAGGGAGATTTTTTTAATGAAAGACGTGCGGACGGGTCCGCGCGTCGGCTGACGCTCCGCCACAGGAAAAACACCTCTGTTGAAAGCCTTAAGGACAAGTTGGAACATGTCCTGCTGTTAAACAATTTCTCATATACTCACTCCACTGAAAGCCATCAAAAGCCGCCTGGATTTTACAAATGGTTATCAACACGGAGGTGTTTTTCCTGTGCCGCCGCACCGCGTCGGCTGCGTCCCGACGCGCGGACCCGTCCGCACGTCTTTCATTAAAAAAATTTCCTTTAACAGTGGAATATCCGGATAAAATGCTGAAACCGACTTCTTCTGAAACTTCTCTGTTCTCTCACGACGTCCTGGATCAATAGAGCCTGAAATGTGGAGGTTTTCAGCTTGAACAGGCTGACGACGGCGCCTGAGAGCGCTGAGCGACGTCTCGCTCTGTGGGAAGTCCTTAAAGCAACAGAATCACCTCAAAATCTCTCATCAGCCGTTAAAATTTTCACTGAAAACCAGCTTAATTTTTTGAACCGTGTCCACTTCAATGTGTCTCACAGGTTTAGAAAAAATTTTGATCAAACAACGCGCCAGTCTCTCAGCAACTTCTCAGACAAAGGAATTCCGACGAGGGGCTGGACGACTCCTCCCACAAGGAGTGCTCACAGGCGAATGACGTCACCGACAGGCGTGGAAAACTCACGCATGCGCACGAGGGTTCAAGCATGTCTGACGTAAAAACATATGAATGAAATCCATATAGTTTTTGAAAAAAATAAAAGGACCGTTGCTTTATTGACAGACCTCGTACTTAAGAGATATGGGTCTTTTGTGCAAATAGAAAATGTTTTAGATCTTTGAGTGCAGCTCATAAAAAACGGGAGTAAAAACAACAAAAGTGTTGCATTTATACACTCAACAAAAATATAAACGCAACACTTTTGGTTTTGCTCCCATTTTGTATGAGATGAACTCAAAGATCTAAAACTTTTTCCACATACACAAAATCACCATTTCCCTCAAATATTGTTCACAAACCAGTCTAAATTTGTGATAGTGAGCACTTCTCTTTTGCTGAGATAATCCATCCCACCTCACAGGTGTGCCATATCAAGATGCTGATTAGAGACTATGATTAGTGCACAGGTGTGCTTTAGACTGCCCACAATAAAAGGCCACTCTGAAAGGTGCAGTTTTGTTTTATTGGGGGGGGGGTACCAGTCAGTATCTGGTGTGACCACCATTTGCCTCATGCAGTGCAACACATCTCCTTCACATAGAGTTGATCAGGTTGTCAATTGTGGCCTGTGGAATGTTGGTCCACTCCTCTTCAATGGCTGTGCGAAGTTGCTGGATATTGGCAGGAACTGGTACACGCTGTTGTATACGCCGGTCCAGAGCATCCCAAACATGCTCAATGGGTGACATGTCCGGTGAGTATGCCGGCCATGCAAGAACTGGCACATTTTCAGCTTCCAAGAATTGTGTACAGATCCTTGCAACATGGGGCCGTGCATTATCCTGCTGCAACATGAGGTAATGTTCTTGGATGTATGGCACAACAATGGGCCTCAGGATCTCGTCACGGTATCTCTGTGCATTCAAAATGCCATCAATAAAATGCACCTGTGTTCTTCGTCCATAACAGACGCCTGCCCATACCATAACCCCACCGCCACCATGGGCCACTTGATCCACAACATTGACATCAGAAAACCGCTCACCCACACAACGCCACACATGCTGTCTGCCATCTGCCCTGAACAGTGTGAACCGGGATTCATCCTTGAAGAGAACACCACTCCAACGTGCCAAACGCCAGCAAGTGTGAGCATTTGCCCACTCAAGTCGGTTACGACGACGAACTGGAGTCAGGTCAAGACCCCGATGAGGATGACGAGCATGTAGATGAGCTTCCCTGAGACGTTTATGACAGTTTGTGCAGAAATTCTTTGGTTATGCAAACCTATTGTTTCAGCAGCTGTCCGAGTGGCTGGTCTCAGACGATCTTGGAGGTGAACATGCTGGATGTGGAGGTCCTGGGCTGGTATGGTTACACGTGGTCTGCGGTTGTGAGGCTGGTTGGATGTACTGCCAAATTCTCTGAAACGCCTTTGGAGACGGCTTATGGTAGAGAAATGAACATTCAATATACGAGCAACAGCTCTGGTTGACATTCCTGTTGTCAGCATGCCAATTGCATGCTCCCTCAAATCTTGCGACATCTGTGGCATTGTGCTGTGTGATAAAACTGCACCTTTCAGGGTGGCCTTTTATTGTGGACAGTCTAAGGCACACCTGTGCACTAATCATGGTGTCTAATCAGCATCTTGATATGGCACACCTGTGAGGTGGGATGAATTGTCTCGGCAAAGGAGAAGTGCTCACTATCACAGATTTAGACTGGTTTGTGAACAATATTTGAGGGAAATGGTGATATTGTGTATGTGGAAAAAGTTTTAGATCTTTGAGTTCATACAAAATGGGAGCAAAACCAAAAGTGTTGCGTTTATATTTTTGTTGAGTGTATTTTTGTTCAGTGTAAATCTATCACTTTGTTTTCAGTAGTGCTCAATGGCTCATCTGGAAAAGAGGCACATTACAAGAGATGGATTCCTGCTTGAAGTCCAGGATACCCAACAGTTAAAGTCTGAAGAGCTCTGACACCCCACAGATGCACATGTTTCCCCCTAAGAGCACCCAATGTCTCATAAACGAAGGTGAGCATTTGCCTTTTTCCACATGCAACTACCCTAGGTGAGCACAGACCATTCAGTTCATCAATATGATAGAGAAAAAAAAAGAGTGAGATTCAGCCTGAAGGAGGGATTTTGTGTGGAAGACTGACAATGACTCGCTGCACAGGTTGGGGATTGGATATCTTTTTTTTCCTTCTGTGGTTCTTAAGGGCTGAACACAGCCTTGAACAACCTCCACAGAGCTGATGAATGGTCTATTTATTGACGCCTCCCTGATGAGTAACGCTGGAACCGTAAGGATAAAAAATGACAAAGACCCAACTTGGAACACAGTTCATCCATGTTATTCAAATGACCTTGAAAAGTTACTGTCAGAACTCTTTTCATAAAAGACACTGAAAATAACACCCTGATATTGCTTTCAGCTACTTACTATACCCGCTTATCCTTTTCAGAGTAGCAGGGGGTGCTGGAGCCTTGAGTATAAATATGTGGAGTCAAAGCAAAGCCAGCTCCAGCCATTTTTGTGCCCCAGGTGAGATTATGGTTGGCGACTTCACACTACACATATTTTAACGGTTTAATTGTTGATCAAAACCAGAAAAACACAAACACACTAAAGTAACATAAATAACTAAGATAAACAGTTAAATGAAATAACATAAATAAAACCAGAGTTTGTGTTCAGATTTTGTGCAAATATTTAGAAAAAACTGACAACTTTTATAATACGAATAAAACGGTGCTATGTTCAATCAACACAAAACAGTGTAATGTATATATTAATAGCCAAGTCGTCTCTGTGTGTGTGTGTGTGTGTGTGTATGGCTTTGATCACGGAGAAACTGGGGAGAGCTGACATTTGTGATTTGATATGCTGATGTATTTTATGTCAAGGACGAATGCTGCAAAAATGGAATGTTTGATAGGACAAATATTTTGGAGAAAATCTGGGATATTAGCCAACAACAGCGAACAATTGATGTGCTAAAATGTCCTGTGAGGCTTCATCACGGCGTTGCTTTGCGCCATGCAGACCAACACGGAGGTGGTTTTGTGCCGTTCCATGAGCGGCACGGTGGCGCATTACTCCGCTCCTCTTTCCATGACAAAAACTCCTCTAACAGTGGAATGTGCCGTTCATTTCCAAACTGGACGCTCTGTTGATCCGGGACGTCATCTGACTAGCACAGGAATTGCGGAAGATGTGGACATCAGCACTTTTTCGGCACATTGAGACAGACGTGCGGAAGAATTCCACGCGTCGCGGTGGAGCCACATGGCACAAAGCAACGCCGTGATGATGCCTCACAGGACATGTTGGGGCATGTCCAGCTCATGCACAATTTCTCGGATAGTCACACGACTGAAAAGCCGTCTGCAAGCCATCCTGTGAGACCAACACGGAGGTGGTTTTGTGCTGTGCCATGAGCGGCACGGTGGCGCATCCCTCCGCTCCTCTTTCCATGAAAAAAACTCCTGTAACATTGGAATGTGCTGAAAAAGTACTGATGTCCACTTCTTCTGCCATTGTTGTGTAAGTCAGACGATGTCCCGGATCAACAAAGCCTTCACGTTGGAAATGATCTGGTTGTTTCAGCCTGTCGATCAGCGCTCGGAGTGCGCCGCGCTCTCAGACGCTGTGGGCGGTCTTTAAACCGGCTGGAGCACTCCTTAATCTGTGTAATCCCCATAAAATCCGCCCTGAAAGCCATCTGAATTTTCCGATTGGTGTCCAGCTGGAGGTCTCTCACAGTTTCTGGAAAAATTTGATGCAGCAAAGCTCCAAATCGTTCAGACATTTTATTTGCAATAAAAATCCGACGAGAGGGGTGGACCACTGCTCACACAAAGCCTGCTCACAGGCGAATGAGGCAACCGACAGGCGTGAAAAAACTCACGCATGCGCACGAAGGTTCAAGCTTGGTTGATGCAATCACACGTGATTCAAATCCATATGGTTTTTGAAAAAAATAAAAAGGTCGGATACTTTTCTAACAGACCTCGTATATATATATATGTGTGTTGCCCATTTTTGTTTGTTGATGGACCATGGATTGCAGTGGGGCTTCAGTTTGCATGTGGTAAGAACAATTTCTGGTGTATGCGGTTTGCTTTATTTGATTGATGCTGAGACAATATCGGACATGTGAGAACAAAATGATTATCGTTCTGAGATCTTGTGAGATTATCTGTAGTGTTATCATGTACAAGTAATGATGACAATAGCTAAATAATCAAATAATATTAATAAATAACTGGCTGACACCCATGTTAAAGATATATGGTGGGTTTTAAATAAAAAAAAAAACTTGGCCTTAGTGATTTTCCAGCCAGGCTGGGATTTGAACAGAGGATTTTCTGGTCTCAAGCCCAACACCTTAACCACTAGACCATCACCTCCCCCTACGTATGTATAATATTTTATTGGATTTAGTAATATGATTATGCTATCTGTGGGTAGCATATTAGGGTGCATTACACGAGGTGGTCCATCTTTGAAAATTTCTGGTTTGTTTGCTTTAAAATGGTAGTTCTAGATTCATTTTTGTGCTACAACAACAATCTATGTTGTGGTTCTTTTCAGGGTACCTATTTATAATGAGTGGAAGGAAATATAGGTTAGGGGTGTGGCGACAGAAAAAAAAAAAGAGGGAACAGAGGAACTTGACTTATGAAAAGCATAAGTAAGATCATCCAGCCAAGGCTAGAGCAAAGAAAGCACGACCCAGAACTGCTACAGTCAAACATAAAATACCACAAGATGAGAAAGTCTGAGTAAAAGCACAGAGTCAGAGGATGCAGGGAGAAGAAAAGAGATCTAACTGAATGCGACGAAGGACAGTATAATAGTAGTTCGTCCCCCCTCGATCTATGACTATTTCTTGTAGGTTCAACAGTGTTTGGAGGTCACTTTTTTCAGTTAAGTTATATCCATGTGGACTCTGTTCTGTATGCAGGCATACACTTCATGATGAAAAGATGTAATTGCTTTCTGAACAATGTTGACCATTGGGACATACTGCGTGTTGTTTTAAAGTGTTTTGTTTTTATGGTTTTTGTTACAGGTCAGTGAGTTGTTACAGTCATGTAGGTGGACTTCCTGTAATCCACAAACATTTTGCATTAAAATAACTACAAGGTCTGTTAGAAAAGTATCAGCCCTTTTTATTTTTTTCAAAAACCTGATGGATTTGAATCACGTGTGCTTGGATGAGCAAACCTTGAACCTTTGTGCGCATGCGTGAACTTTTTCACACCTGTCGATTGCGTCATTTTCTGGTAAGCAGCCTTTGTGTGTGACGTGTGTTGTGCCCTCTGCGTTTTTTCATTCCAAGGAAAAAGACGGAACGACTGGAGCGGCACCGCATCAAATTTTCCAGAAACTGGGCGACAGCCAGGTGGAAACCATTCAGATGATTCAGACGGCTTTCGGTGACAATCCTATGGGCATCACACAGATTAAGGAGCAGTACAACTGGTTTAAAGACGTCCGCACAACAGTGGAGAGCGCGCCATGCTCTGGTCGGCCATCAACATGCTGAAATGACCAGATCATTTCCAAAGTGAACGCTGTGGTGATGCGGGAGTGTCGTGTGACTGTCTGAGAAATTGCAGAAGAGGTGGACATCAGCACTTTTTCGGCACATTCCACTGTGACAGAAGATATGGCCATGCAAAGAGTGGCGGTGAAATTCATGCCGATGGCTTCGGCACGAAGCTGCCGACGGCGGAGCAAAAGCACCTTTGTGTTGAAGTCTCACAGGACATGTTGTGACATGCTCACCTCTTCCACAATTTCTCGGATAGTCACACGACTGAAAAGTCACCGAAAGCCGTCTGAATCATCCGAATGGTTTCCGCCTGGCTGTCGCCCAGTTTCTGGCAAAATTTCATGCGGCGCTGCTCCAGTCGTTCCTTCTTTTTCCTTGAAATGAAAATCCGCCGAGCGCGCTGCACACGTCCCACACAAAGGCTGCTTACCAGGAAATGACGCAATCAACAGGCGTGAAAAAGTTCACGCATGCGCACGAAGGTTCAAGGTTTGCTCATGCAAGCACACGTGATTCAAATCCATCAGGTTTTTGAAAAAAATAAAAATGTCAGATACTTTTCTAACAGACCTCGTATATGCCCATTTTTTTAGCCATCTTTGAACTTTTCCAAGGTCTGTGTCCCAAGAATGTTCTCTGTCAATTTCAAGAGACACTAGGACTGGACTTAAGCTGAGCACAGACAGACGGACAGCTGGACAGACGCAAAGCCTTTGCAATACCCGATGGCCATATTTGATGGCCTTGGGTAAAAATGGTGCACAAAAATATATATCCGAGGTCATAAATGACCCCACTCGGTAGCTTGAGGGTTAACTGCAAGTTTTAGAATTAATATTTAAAACTATCAGGATTTGGACAGAGCTGGAGATCTGGCCAGATCTGTGTACTCCGAGTTCCGCTGTAGTTCATTTCATCAAACATTACACCCTTACTGTCCCTGCAATGTCATCTTCCTGTGATTTTTAAATCATTTCCTGAAATGTTCAGATAAACATCTGAAAACAGAATGTTGACTTATGCATGAGGAGGGGAAAAATATAGCAGCCATTTAAAATTCAAGGATGTTAATAAAACATATGCTGCCTCCTGTGAGCGCTCAGACGTCTGTGACACAGACTGTTTGCAGTTTTCATTCAGCTTTTCAAAACTAAAAGGTTTTCCCCCCATTTCATATTTTGATGAGACACTTGGACCAATAAAACCAACCATCTGTTGGACGCTGAGATGTCAACACCTCCCTCTGCCTGCCTGTTTTTTCTTTTTATCCTGTTCCCTGTGTTCACTCCCTCCTTCCATCCTGTCTCGTTTCTGTTTCTTTCAGTGTGATGCCACAGAACAGGACAGAAAACAGTAGAGACTTTTTTGTAACGTTATTGTATTTGACTGAGGCACTCGTGGCTGCTTCTAAGACATGTTACATGTATGAAATTAAATGGGCCTTAATGCCCTCTGCTTCATTCTGTGTTCAGTCGGAGTGAAAATCCAGGAAAAAAAAGCGCTCAACTTCACACAAATGACTCGCCACCGCCGTACTTTGCAAAGCTGCTCGCACTGTGCCATCTTCTTGTGTTGCTTGTGCACAAACCTGACAACACAGGCACACCCGCGGCCACAATGAGGCCCTAGTGCAATGTACTGCGGTTTGTACGCAGTTAGGTTTTAGCATCTGAGTGCACGTGCACGTGTGTGCAAACGTAAACCGTAACTGTAGGTTTGATTACAAACTGATAGTCGCTGTCAACTCGTCAGGAGGCAAGAGGACACGCAGGGAGACGAGCACTCTGTGTGTGTGTGTGTGTGTGTAACAAAGACTTTCACAGTTCTCATATTTAACGTCTCCAGTCAGCTTCCGTCTCCACTGTGTCAGGTCTTTTGATCCATTTCCAAGATGAAGGAAACTGAGAAACTGATGAAGATGACTGAGGTCAGGTCAGGTCTCAGACATACGTCACCACATCCCCAAACTACGGAACCACCTTGGGTTCTGGATGGCAACCACCCATGCAGACAACATCTATCCCTGAAAGTAACCATCCACCTGTTGCAGCCAGGTGAAACGTGGGCGTGTCCTTGACCTTCTCCACTCACTGTGGTCCTCAACACTGTGGCACCTGCGTGTTGGATATGACCAGACAAAACACGCCACATGGCCAGAATGTCATAGCTGACATTCTGTCACAATGAAAGTGATCCTCCTCATCTGTGTCTCCCTAAGTAACCTCACATTTGATGCAAAGTCATTCCAGCCGTATCCAAAGATCCTCTGAAGAGACCTGGCATCAACTTAGATCACCAGTTAGCATCAAAAGGCACTTTTCTACTACAAAGCTCCAGCACTACTCGGCTCTACTCTACTCAGCTCTACTCAGTTTGGTTCCAACTGCAAATAGTACCTCTTCAACGTGGGCGGGGTCAGCAGAGCAAACTGCGGTGACATCGTTTTATACGCTACACAAACATAAACAATGGTGGACTCCGTGTGTTTACTGCTGTGAGTTTTTAAGAGAAAGTTGCTGGCGGTGAGACAAAACACGCTTGAGAAGTACAGAAGACTTTGGGAATTCATACAACAATATGAAGATGAAGACGAGAAGATACAAGCTGCTAAAGAGACGAAGAGACAAAGCATGACGGTAAGCTAATCGTTAGCTTCCTAAGTAGCTCGTAAATAAGTAATAACTGCAGGCTGTCGCTATTAACTATTAAAATTGTGGCTGTCAAAATAAAGCGTTAATTTAGATTACCGTATTTTCCGGACTATAAGTCGCACCAGCCACTTTATCCATTATAAAGAAAAATAAACCATAAATAAGTTGCACCGGAGTATAAGTCGCACCAGCCACTTTATCATTATAAAGAAAAATAAACCATAAATAAGTTGCACTGGACTATAAGTCCCATGGACATACAGGTATGTTAACTTAACATGAAAAGTTCACATGATAATATTGTGACGGCTACCGTTTTCAGATGCATATTTCACCAGTCGTAACTTACAATCTGCAGAGTATGATTTTCTTTTTGGTGGCATTTTTTCGGGCCTTCTCCGTTGTCTTGTTATCAGTAACGTTGAAATTTTTATTTTTCTATGGTAGTCAGAAGTCGCAGGAACAGTCACACAAGCCTTGAGTGCCCTCTCGTGAGCTGCATTTACCTACAGATATGTTTGTATTTTGCGGACCACGTTGCGAGCCGAACCATGCAGCACCTACCTGCGCAGCTCATGACCACCCAGCTAATCCTCCGCCGTCGCTCAGTGCTCCCATGCAGCTCTCAGCGTCAACTCTTCTCACACTGATATCCAAGGGTTGAAGCTGTTTTGTTAGCCGTCCCGGAATAAACACCATGTTCGTCTGCTTCAAACGCTATTCACAATCTTCGACGCCAGCTCCTTCCAAGTGCACACACTAATCCTCCGCCGTCGCTCACCCGGTGCTCCCACGCAGCTCTCAGCGTCAACTTAAACACTCTGCTCACACTGATATCCAAGGGTTGAAGCTGTTTTGTTCGCCATGCCGGAATAACAGCAAGCACCGTATTCGTCAGCTTCACACGCTGTGGGTGAGGTGAGGAATACGCGTCCAACGTTCTGTTCTCTGATTGGTTATCGCGACCAGCGTGACTTATAGGACGGCCGCCATACTACAGTGTCCATGATGCATTGCATTTCCTTTTCTGGTGGCCATTTTAAAACATAGATCGACTCTGTCACGTAAAATTGTTTTGTTACAGTAAATTAATTGAGATCCTACCGGTATATTTTTCATTTATAAGTCGCACCGGAGTATAGGTCCCACCCCCGGCCAAAACATGTAAAAAAGTGCGACTTATAGTCCGGAAAATACGGTAATTACAATACCTATCACGCCTTCAGTCACACTTTGCTCCATTTTCTCTCAAAAATTCTTGAAAGGGTAGTTGTAAAACAGTTAACTGATCATCTGCAGAGGAATGGTCTATTTGAAGAGTTTCAGTCAGGTTTTAGAATTCATCATAGTACAGAAACAGCATTAGTGAAGGTTACAAATGATGTTCTTATGGCCTCAGACAGTGGACTCATCTCTGTGCTTGTTCTGTTAGACCTCAGTGCTGCTTTTGATACTGTTGACCATAAAATTTTATTACAGAGATTAGAGCATGCCATAGGTATTAAAGGCACTGCGCTGCAGTGGTTTGAATCATATGTATCTAATAGATTACAATTTGTTCATGTAAATGGGGAATCTTCTTCACTGACTAAGGTTAATTATGGAGTTCCACAAGGTTCTGTGCTAGGACCAATTTTATTCGCTTTATACATGTTTCCCTTAGGCAGTATTATTAGACGGCATTGCTTAAATTTTCATTGTTACGCAGATGATACCCAGCTTTATCTATCCATGAAGCCAGAGGACACACACCAATTAGCTTAACTGCAGGATTGTCTTACAGACATAAAGACATGGATGACCTCTAATTTCCTGCTTTTAAACTCAGATAAAACTGAAGTTATTGTACTTGGCCCCACAAATCTTAGAAACATGGTGTCTAACCAGATCCTTACTCTGGATGGCATTACCCTGACCTCTAGTAATACTGTGAGAAATCTTGGAGTCATTTTTGATCAGGATATGTCATTCAATGCGCATATTAAACAAATATGTAGGACTGCTTTTTTGCATTTGCGCAATATCTCTAAAATTAGAAAGGTCTTGTCTCAGAGTGATGCTGAAAAACTAATTCATGCATTTATTTCCTCTAGGCTGGACTATTGTAATTCATAATTATCAGGTTGTCCTAAAAGTTCCCTGAAAAGCCTTCAGTTAATTCAAAATGCTGCAGCTAGAGTGCTGGCAGGGACTAGAAGGAGAGAGCATATCTCACCCATATTGGCCTCTCTTCATTGGCTTCCTGTTAATTCTAGAATAGAGTTTAAAATTCTTCTTCTTACTTATCAGGTTTTGAATAATCAGGTCCCATCTTATCTTAGGGACCTCTTAGTACCATATCACCCCAATAGAGCGCTTCGCTCTCAGACTGCAGGCTTACTTGTAGTTCCTAGGGTTTGTAAGAGTAGAATGGGAGGCAGAGCCTTCAGCTTTCAGGCTCCTCTCCTGTGGAACCAGCTCCCAATTCAGATCAGGGAGACAGACACCCTCTCTACTTTTAAGATTAGGCTTAAAACTTTCCTTTTTGCTAAAGCTTATAGTTAGGGCTGGATCAGGTGACCCTGAGCCATCCCTTAGTTATGCTGCTATAGACTTAGACTGCTGGGGGGTTCCCATGATGCACTAAGTGTTTCTTTCTCTTTTTGCTCTGTATGCACCACTCTGCATTTAATCATTAGTGATTGATCTCTGCTCCCCTCCACAGCATGTCTTTTTCCTGGTTCTCTCCCTCAGCCCCAACCAGTCCCAGCAGAAGACTGCCCCTCCCTGAGCCTGGTTCTGCTGGAGGTTTCTTCCTGTTAAAAGGGAGTTTTTCCTTCCCACTGTTGCCAAGTGCTTGCTCACAGGGGGTCGTTTTGACCGTTGGAGTTTTTCCATAATTATTGTATGGCCTTGCCTTACAATATAAGTTGCCTTGGGGCAACTGTTTGTTGTGATTTGGCGCTATATAAATAAAAATTGAAATCGAATTGAATTTAATTTTGTTTTGACGTCAGTGACTTGATCTGTGAATAAAGACGCGTTTCTGAGAGCAATAAACCTGTTAATGTCAATACTTTTTTTAACCAAAGTAACTTGCTTTGATAACTTATTGTTAAATCTCAAATGTGGGAGTTTGTGCGTTTACCGATGTTCACGTACAAAATGTTGATTTGGTTTTAATGACTGTTAACGTCGTCACTGAAGTCGAACAGGCTTAAAACACATTAAAAATGTTTTTCATCCAGATTTTAATGTTCAATGGACAAATTTAAAATATGAAATCTAATAAGATAATTATTAAATGAGTCATATTGTGCAGAATCAGCCTCCAAACTCCCACAATTCTGTTTTTATAGACATTCTTTATAATATAGCCTTTTTACACATACAATGAAATTTGCCTGCATTTAACCCATCCAAATTACACTTAGACAGTTCCCCCAATTTAAGATCAATTTACAGCTTGTTTAATACCTCCTTGATATGTAACTAAAATAACCCTGATCCTTTACCTGATTATTAAATGCCCCAAGCACACAGATCTGAGTTTTTTAATATACCTGCACCTGCAATTAAATGATTCATTTAGATTAACTAATCACAAACCCTGTAATCAATTACATTATTTTTTTAATAACGTGACAGCACTAATTAAAATATGAATGCTGTGTGTGTGTTTCAGATGGTTTTCTCAGAGTCACCGCTGCAAAGGTTCATGCCACGGAATGGGACACCTTTGTCATCATCATCATGTTATGTTTCACTATGAATTTTGAATAAATTTGTACTTTTTGCTAAAATGTCTCCACGTTTGTGTAACATCAGTTTGATTTGTAAAAGTTACCAAGGTTTACTGATTTAAAGGCTAACAGTTTGAAAAGTTGTTTAAGCATAATCCAGTAGTAAAATAAGTTTTACATTTAATGGGGTCATAAATATAAATGTAACAGACAGTAAAACTGGTTGTTCAAAATTCCTTGATGTAATGGTGCCTTCACTGAAGTGACTAACCCTTTTTGTTTATGTTAAATACCATTTGGTAAAATCTCAGTTTAGACATGCTTATTCCAGCATCTGTGTAAAGATTCAGCCAGGTGTAGTGTGCAGTGTCTTCTGGAGCGGCAAAACCCAAATTAAAAATTCTTAGAAATGAACCATCATTGCACCAAAACATCAATGACAAAATGTTTTTTACTGTTGACTCAGCATGAAATGACAAATTATGATACAGTCACATGAGTCTAAATTGTTTACTGCAACAAAAAAGAGCTAATACAAAAAAAAAAAAGCAACACAAACTATACAAAAGTTTCATGTGTCTGTAGTCTGGGTTGGGGGCGCAGGTCACATGCCCCGGTGACCTGCATCTTGTGCACAAGGTCGCCCAGCATGCCAAGATATGCCTGATTAAATGCAGCTTCCACCACCGTTGCTTCCTCAAGGATCAGTCGGATGTGTCGATCACACTGGGCCCAGTTCAGCTTCAGCCTCAACGTCACTCAAGATGGTGAGATTCTCCTGCTGGAACAGGCTCCCTTTTCTCTTGCCTGGACAATAATGAAGGTAGAAATGGGAAAGCAAAAACAACAACAACAACAAAACCTTCAGTCTCTGTATAATCATTCCCCAGAGTTTTAGTTATCTTGGTCACTTTGCATAAAAATTATGTTCTTTCAAAATTATCCTCCAACAAATCAGACCATTTGGAGCATCATTTTGAAAGAACATGACTTTTTTGCAAAGCAACCAAGATAACTGAAACTTTGGGAAGGTCCAGCAAAATTTGGTGGACCTTTGTGGGATTTATTACAATATTTATGGGTTCTGGGTTTTTGTTTTTTGTGAGGGGGGTGGGGTGGGGGTGTCACCCTGTATATATCGTATTTGGGAAAGTTAAGGTGATGTGAGACACGTTATTCTTACCTGTGATGACACTTTGCTGTGTGGTGCTGGACATTGATACAGATGTTGAAGCTGGTGTTCAAACCCCCTCACTTATGGAACTGGATTCTTCAACAAAAACACAAAATGACGACATGTCAAAAAAAAACAAACATCACAGTAATGGCACTAAATGAGTCAAATATACACGTTTGTTGTCTTGCTGACTTTAGGTGTTTTTCTGTCAGAAGTTAATACTTTAAAGCGGAGCACGGAGTTAGCTAGCTCGCTAGTTAGCAGTCAGCTAGCTCACTGTGTCCTCACATGAGACAACGATGTTACTTTAACACAAGTTTAGACTCACAATCTTAGTTTGTTAAAGTGCACTTCCCACCAATGGGATAAGTAACGTTAAACGGTGCTTTTAAGCAGACTACAGTCACAAAAACACTTACCAGCCGTCGCTTCTAACAAAGCCGAGTTGTGGTCATCCTGCCTCCCGTTACTCGGCGGTCAGTGTCCGTAAACAGTGTTCCTGCGGTTGAACCGTTTCCAGCCCTTACGGTCCGACCTACTCCAGTCACTTTACAGAGGTACAATGCCAGCAGACTGAACAGTCACGGCTGCTGCTGCTTCGCTACAGCACCGTGGTGCAGGTTTTAAAAGCCCCTTAAAGGGGAATTATGTAGTTTGGTCTGTTTTTTCCTCTGTATCTGTCAGGAGTGGCACAAACCAGGTGGACACAAATGCAAACTCTCACAGCAAATGCAGAAAGAATTATGTTTAATAGTAGAAACGATGGAAAGTGAAATACATTCAACAATCTGGCGGGGGATTGTGAGGGTTTAAATAGTGGCTGGCTAATTAGGGTGTGGAATGAGGAACAGGTGTGCAGAAGATTCTAGAAGGGCGTGGTCGAGAAAGAGAAGAGCTGGTGCAAGAGGGTGCAGTGAGACAAAAAGCAAAGCGGACTGGGGCAAGATAAACAAGTGACAGAAGAAACCAACGGTGACAAACGTGACGTGCTCCAGACAAACAATAATAGATGTGAACAACACAAAGAAATAATGTGACCAGCCTATAAAAGATTAGCAAATAAAGACTATGATGCAAAACCAAAGCAGTACAGATACTGGCTGAAGTATAAAAGTAAATGCAATAACAGATAATGAGATGGAAAAGCAAACTACAAGTCAAACAGAAAATAAATGGCAGAACACAAAACCAGTGACGAAAGAATACGGATGATGTAAACGAAGGACTACACAAAATAAATGATAAACAGAGAATGCAATAAATAATGAAAGGAACATAACCAGATAAAAACACTGAAGATAAATACTAACTAAAACCAGTGACTAAACCATAATACAATAAATGTGAAAAATAAAACTCAACTAAGACTGAAGTAACTAAAGGGACCACAAGTGAAAAGTAATACAATAAGTAGAGCCCGACCGATAACGATATCTGGATGAAAAAAATGCCGATAATCGATAAATTGGCTGATTTGCCGATAGCCGATAAATCAGCCAATATTAGTATTTTTTTTTTAATCAATAAAATGTTCTTTTTTGGACCCTTAACAAAAAAGGTATGAGCTAAAAGCTGAAGCTTTGTCCTCATATTGATTAATTTTATAACAGAGAAGAATTTTCAAGTTAAAAAATGAAAAAATGCAATTGGAGCAGTTAGGGGGCTATTCAAATGGGCCGACTAGTAAGACATCACTCCTGAAAATGATCTTTGCCATATCACGTGAGGTAAATCTGCCCTACGATTGGATTTTGGAAAACCATGTGACGGAGAACCAATTCCAATTGGACACTCAAATTGTGCACATCATCACACATCTTCTATGAGGAGTACCAAGATGACCGACAGTGGATCCGCGGAGTTAACTTTTCAGCAAAAAAAGTTTCTATCTCATATCATTAAAAAGTTATTTACAACTGAGTAAAGCTTGGTCCCAGCTGTCGTATACGACGGGGTCGGCCCCAGAGGGTTAATGGCGAACGGCAGTAATTCCCTTCCAGACAACCAGTGAATCTGAATGTTTCAATCTCTTAGCAGTAAACGAAAGTTTTTCATGCTAGAAATAGGTCTACACAACGTGGGCTTAATAAGAAGCGTGACCGATGCAATGAAGCACATTTGACACATTACTACATAAACTGAGTTAATCAAACTGAGTTGAACTGAAACGGGAGAAATGTGGGGCGAATGTAATCGCAAAGTTATTACAAACAACATCCTTATAAACTTACTTGTATGCTTTTGTCAGCCGGCCAGTGCAGTGTGACGGCGAACTACGGGGGCCGGTGATGAACACATTTAAGCAGGGGTGTAAGCAGCTCTCAGTTGAATGGAGTCCTTGCACCGTTTGTCCATCTACTGGACAAACGGTGCAAGGACATTTTACATTGCCGACCCAAACATTATTTCAGTAACTGTTCTGTTTATGAGAAATTATCGGCGTTCTATCGGCAAAATTTCGGCCGATAGTGAGTACTTTGAAAAGGGCTTATATCGGCCAATAATATCGACCGGCTGATATATCGGTCGGGCTCTAACAATAAGGCAAAGCTATATACGTGGCAACCAAATAACACACAGAAAATAAATGAAACAAAACCAATCATAAGTGCATGATCATGATAACGACATGAATAACCACATAGAGGTTCAGTGCATGGAACTGGATACGAATCCATATCTATGGCAGACAGCCCTAAAGGGCCAAACATAACAGTTTCATCTGTTTTGCTGGTCACATTCTTCTCTCCGGAGCTCCCCCTTCAGTTTGAGAATACAAATGTCACAAAATTGTTGAAAAACTCACTGCTGCCCTCCCCCTTCCCTCTTCCCCCACTGCCCGTGTTTACAATGGAGCTGGCAAACGCTATCTGTGGAGTCACATCAGCTGTCAATCCAGTTAAAGCTCCTGCACTTGTCACTGCTGTTTCTAGAAGCTGACTGCAATGGTTATGTACACATTCAGGCTCCTGGGGCATGCCATCAAGCTAGATGATGGTAAAGCTCATATGCAGTCTGAAGATATATGTCTTTCGTTCCCAGTTCCGACTGACTGCACGTGAACTTTCGTCTCTGGCCATTTCAACACATTTCTGGTAAAGGTCTACCTCAAGGCTTGGTTCACATGCATATAGGGCTGCAACTATAAAATATTTTTGAAATAGAGTATTCTAGTAATTATTTAATTGATTAATCTGATAAAAAGTACTTTTTTGTTTTTAAACAACGTCAATAGTTCAGGGCTCTCCCTAAGCAATGGCACAATGTCGCTGCGCCATCACGCAAATTCTCAAATTTAGGGTATCCCTTTCTGTTTTCCTGGATTTTTCTCACATCTTTAGAAGTTTTTAATTTTCCCCGGACTGTAAGCACAGGTGGTCGGTGTAATCTTCAGTCAGTCAGGCTCTGCACGTGTACGTGAGCACAACCTGTGAAAAACTGGGCTCTGGAGTGCAGCTTTTCTACAAAAGCCACACTGATAAATCCGCTCTGCACCCTGTTGATGAATACTCTGATCAAATCTGAATAAAGGTGGATTTTGAATAAACCTGACTGACTTAAGATTGCAGAGAGCAGCCAGTGGACCAAACCATGTTTTTTTTAAATACACAAACACATTGCTTCGCTTTACTTGTGCAGTAAGCAGTGTTGGGTGTATCTAAGCAAAAGTTAGCTTCCACCCAACACTGCTTACTGCTTGCGGAAGTTACAGCTAACCACTACCTTTCAGTGCTGTTGGCTACTGATAAGCCAGTTTAGAGTTTAAGCACTACCGAGGCTTCTGAGTAAAATTAAAAGTGATCACAAACCCAAACATGGACAACAAGCCAGAGATTCTGTCTTACGTAGTCAGACAGCTGTGATTTCAGTCCTCCAGAAGAAGAAGAGAGCGGAGCGGACCGGCTGCTGGCTCTTGTTGCCTCAAAAAAAAAAAAAAAAAAAAAAAAAAAAAAAAAAATCTTCCAGTGGGCAGCAGACATCAAATGCAAAGCACTTTTCACACATGGTTTTACTCATAAACGACTAATTCTGGACAGTTTATCGATATTAACGGTAACTGTCATTTTTACAAAGTGAAAACATTGCACATATCTTTGAAAGTAATGTGATAATTCTGAAGGTTTGAGCTTTAACACACACACTTGCCGAAAGCCATTATGGGAAAAAATGAGTCTCCTTCACTAGATGGTTGGTTTATTTATCATTATTATTATTTATTATTATTAAAAACTAACACATGTTACAGTAACTTGTGTGTTAGTTTTTACAAAAATAAAAGTGTATTTGGAAATATGTCTTTTTTTTTTTTCATTTGTAAAAAAAAGGATTTGCAAAACTGAAAATTCTGTTTGTGAAGTGTAAATCACAACCAACATGGGTCCGTATTCACACTCTCATCCAGTAGATATCAGTGTTCTATGCATTTTGGCAGGGGAGTGGGGGATGATCAAAAGAGACATTTGAATTTCCCATAATCCCTTTCAGCACGTGTCTGTTAAAAGTTCAAACCTTCAGAATTCAGCGTATTCCTTTAAAAGATGTCATTGCGTGATATTTTCTCTTTGTAAAAATGACCAGCAATGGCCGCAAAGAAAAACCTGCCCCCTCTCGGCCCTTTCTGGAATAGTTTGGGCACCACTGCTGTAGATCAAGAGGGGACACAAAATCCTTATCTGAGCCGTCCCCATCTTCCAGTCCCTTTTCATTAGGATCCTCCTAAAAATCATCCATGTCAGTGCAGTGGAAAGAAAATACAGAAACATCTTACATTCAAACAGAGCACACGCACGCACGCACGCACACACACACACACACACACACACACACACACACACACACACACACACACCACACACACACACACACACACACACACACACACACACACACACACACACACATAGCACACACATACACAGAGAACACAAATACACAAAGTGCACACAGAGCACACACATACAGTGGGGAAAATAAGTATTTGACCCCCTGTCAGTTTTGCAGGTTTTCCCACCTACAAAGAATGGAGAGGTCTGTAATTTTTATTGTAGGTGCACTTCAACTGTGAGAGACAGAATCTAAAAAAAAAAAAAAAAAAAAAAAAAAAATCCAGATTGATTTTTAAATAATTAATTTGCATTTTATTGCATAAAATAAGTATTTGACCCCCTACCAACCAGCAAGAATTCTGGCTCTCACAGACCTCTTAATTTTTCTTTAAGAAGCCCTCTTATTCTGCACTCTTTACCTATATTAATTGCACCTGTTTGAACTTGTTACCTGTATAAAAGACACCTGTTCACACACTCAATCAATCACACTCCAACCTGTCTACCATAGCCAAGACCAAAGAGCTGTCGAAGCACACCAGGGAAAAAACTGTAGACCTGCACAAGGCTGGGATGGACTACAGGACAACAGGCAAGCAGCTTGGTAGAAGACAACAACTGTTATGATTATTTATTAGAAAGTGGAAGAAACACAAGATGACTGTCAGTCTCCCTCGGTCTGGGATTCCATGCAAGATCTCACTTTGTGGGCTAAGGATGATTCTGAGAAAGCTCAGAACTACACAGGAGGACATGGTCAATGACCTGAAGAGGGCTGGGACCAGTCACAAAGATTACATTAGTAACATGTGATGCTGTCATGGTTTAAAATCCTGCAGGGCAGCAAGGTCCCCCTGCTCAAGCCAGCACATGTCCAGATCCGTTTGAAGTTCACCACTGACCATATGGATGATCCAGAAGAGGCATGGGAGAAGGCCATGTGGTTAGGTGAGACCAAAATAGAGCTTTTTGGGACCAACTCCACTTACCATGTTTAGAGGATGAGAACAACCCCAAGAAAACCATCCCAACCGTGAAGCACGGGGGTGGAAACATCATACTCTGGGGGTGGTCTTCTGCAAAGGGGACAGGACGACCGCACCGTATCGAAGGGAGGATGGATGGGGTCATGTATTGCGAGATTTTGGCAAACAACCTCCTTCCCTCAGTAAGAGCACTGAAGAACGGTCATGGCTAGGTCTTCCAGCATGACAATGACCCCAAACACACAGCCAGGGCAACTAAGGAGGGCCTCCGTAAGAAGCATTTCAAGATCCTGGAGTGACCTGGCCAGTCTCCAGACCTGAACTCAATAAAAAATCTTTGGAGGAAGCTGAAACTCCAAACCTGTAAGATTTGGAGAAGATCTGTATGGAGGAGTGGACCAAAATCCCTGTTGCAGTGTGTGAAAACTTGGTCAAGAACTACAGGAAACGTTTGACCTCTGTAATGGCAAACAAATGTTTCTGTACCAATTGTTAAGCTCTGTTTTTCTAGGGGGTCAAATACTTATTTTATGCAAAAATGCATATTAATTATTTAAAAATCATACAATGTGATTTACTGGATTTTCTTTGTTTTTATATTCTGTCTCTCACAGTTGAAGTGTACCTACGATAAAAATTACAGACCTCTCCATTCTTTGTAGGTGGGAAAACCCGCAAAATTGACAGGAGATCAAATACTTATTTTCACCACTGTACATAGAGCACGCGCACACAAAGAGCACACACACAGAGCGCGCACAGAGCACACACATGGAGCGCACACGCACAGAGAGTGCACACAGCGCATGCACACAGAGCACAAACATACACAGAGCGCACGCACACACACACACACACACACACACACAATGCGCACACAAGTACATGCCCACAGAGCACACACACACACACACACACACACAAAAGCTAGCTAATGATCCAATGAAAACAAACGCTTTTTTAGCAAGTACGCTAACACGTCTACTAGCTAGCCAGCAAGACATCGTTCATAAAAATGGCCATGAAAACAACAGTAAACATCAAGAAAGCGACAATCTACAGAAAAAAAGAGAGAACAGAGAGTTTATCTCAATATACTTACAAATGCAGTAGTTTCTCAGTCTTTCAGCTTATGCCATTCTGGTGAAAACCCAGCTCCTCTTAGTCACACGCTCTTCTTCTCTTTTTTGCTCCCTCGGACAGCGGTTTTCTTTGGTTCTTAGGCAGCTCTGCCATGACGATGAGCATGTAAGAAATAAAGCTTTTGTGGGTTTTTTCTTGTTGCTCAATCAGGTGGGCATGTTGTGCTGTAAAGCAGTTCATGTTTCTCATGAGGAAAGGAGACTCTCATGCACAAATACGGGCCACTGCAGCTGAAGTTGCAGAAGTGGTTTTCTGCTATGAGACCCCTGGTCGTGGAAAGAAGGTGTCCATTCTCCCCAAAATAAATCATTTAACCATCAAAATTACTCCCAAACTGTAAAATTAAGGTCAATAAGTTGCATAGTTTCCCTTTAACACTGTGCTGTTTAATAAGTGCGGCAGGAAAATAGGCAGTGCTCAGGGCTGCTTAAAACATATTTCACTCTCCTTTGCTTGAAATATGCACTGCCTGTTTCTGATTGATGGTGCATGTGATATATCCTTCTTACTGGCCAATCAGGTAGCAACTTCTACAAAACAATAACACTCATTTATTGTCACTTTGGACACAGAGACAGTACACCCTAACCATAACCCATATGGGGGAGGAGTTAAAAGCACCGACCCAGTTAGAGTAAAGGTGCTCTTTTGAAGAAATTTTTAAAACATTTGTTACATACAAGAACAACAACAATAATCCAATCCAATTTATTTATATAGCACATTTAACAACAAAGACATTCCAAAGTGCTGCACAAAGAATCACGATAGATAAAACCTCAATCGTCAAGAAATAAATTATAAATAAGAAAAATAACAGTAAAAAATAAATAAAATATGCACAGATAAATAAATGAATAAATAAATACAGCATACAAAAGATAAACCAATAAAATCAACCTCAATAAAAACAGAAACAATAAAACAGGACCACACAACTCACGCAGCTTTAAAAAACAGAATAAAAGCGGGTCTTCAGATAATAACAATAACGATGATAAGAATTAATGTATTTTTAACAACTAAAACGTCATTCAATCATTACTCTGTGTCTGAGTTCTGCACAAAGTGGAACTGATGAGCCATATAGAAAATGTGTTTACTTAATAAATAAAAAAAATGAATACAAGCATTAAGAAGCAGCTTGGACTGAAGGTTTTTCTTTTTCTTAATGTGCGGCAAAGCTGTTAAAGTGACAAGCATGTACAATGGACTGAATTTAATGTGCTTATTTTCTGCTCTGTGCAAGTGTAGTATCTAACAAAATACAAGTATCAGACTGGGACTAGATACCAGCACATACTGCTTATTAACTGACTCAGATCAGGATCTGGGGTAAAAAAAAAAAAAAAAGACTGGAACAACCCTATTCCTGTATTTGTTCTCTTGTTGAGTGCAAGACAGACAGAAAACACTCACTCAGTAATGTGCACAGATTGTTGTGGAATTTCTGTCAGATCTCATGGTTAATGATCCACATGTTACAAAACCGGGAGACGAAGCTACAACTATAAATCAAAATGACTTGCAGCACATTACAGTAGTTATTATTCAGACACTTGAAAAGACAAAATCGGTCATAAATCTTGCTGTAATTGTCAGTACCATAAGTGGGATACTGTGACAACTGATAAATTTATGATGGAAGTGCAAGCTGACAGGAGGGAACCCCCAACTGTCAGTGCTGAGGACGCACCGGCATCAAGACCACCAACCATGTGTCGCGCAACCCTCACACTCTGCAAAGGGTATCTGCCAGATCCCCTAGCACACCACGCCACCACCTCTTCAAAAGCAGTCCCCAAACCCACCATCCAGGACTTACCAGACAATAACAGTACTGCCAACCAAACAACATCCCATCAAGAGCCCACATCATGGCCTACTGCCCAGGAGCAACAGGGCCATCAAAAAGCAACACAGAGAGACCCACAGACATAAGCCTGGATGAATTATGCTTGGTCCACAGACACCCCATGCCACTTGGCCAAGACTGAGAGCAGGGGCCCACGTTACAGCGGTAACATTTATATACCCTGAAGGGATGAAGATGTACATCTCAGGACATGACAGCACTGGCGGGCTGTAACACAAAATTCTGGAAATAAATACTTAGGACATGACAAGTACAACATGAGGTCTTTTTCATTTCATTTGTACTGTCATCACAATGCCAGTCTGCTGTTGTATTCATTAGCAATAATGACATTTCCTCTGCGCTATCCACTCCACTCAACTGCTTTTGTTCCGGTTGAATATATGAAGCTCCACGCACATCATCAGTGCAATCAAGCAGAAATATCTTTTCATTTCACTGTTGCGGCTATTTGTCATTCTATTTTGACAAAGTATTGCTGCTTTCAAAGCCATAACTATAATTGTACTGAGCAATTTAACAGATAATTAAGGAAATGAGAAGAATGCACAGAGATCACATACCTTCACCACAATAACAAGAAGCTGTGAACCAGCAAATCCCGCACCTGTCTGTGCCTAAAACTCAACATTGGATGACCTCATGACCTAAACATGAGGGTCATCTGATACCTTGTGGGTGCACTGGAGTCAAAAGTAGGTTATGTCAAAATTTTGCGTGCCCATTTCAAGTAAAATAGTCTCTATTGATTGATCCATTGACCTAAATAACAAGCAAATCAGGTCACTGTTGCTAAGGTAAAAATTCCTCCCACTCAGACTACCCATTTGCTAAGTTTGGTTAGTCTGGGTGCAAGGACATTGGAGATACAGCATCAAACGTTCAAACAGACAGACAGATAGATGCAAAGCGCCTTCAACAATATTCCCCGCCAATGCTTTGTTCTGGCTATCAGGTGATCATACTGACCTACAGTAGATATTCACACTGATCTGTCTGCTTGCTGGATGTTATTTACATGCAGCAGCAGTTTGGATCAGTAACTTTCTTGTTTGACTGACTTGATGGACCATCAGAGATTGATACACCATATGGACTTTTATATGAAAAGATTGACAGCATGGCTTCAGCACCAAGGACAGCGCCTAAACTATGTTCACTGAGGTTTGAGAGTAGGCTGCCATTCACAGCACGCCCACTAACTGTTCAAACCAAGGACTTTAGAGACTCAACCTCGTCAGAACATAAGCGCAACCCTACAACTCTCATCTCATTATTATCTGTCCATGAAATGATGGATTTTATATAAAACCCATTGAGACAGACAGACACCTAGGAAGAGTCCTGAGGTTGGTGAGCAGAAGTACTTGGTGAAGTCCATCTTTGCAGGAGAACAAAGGTCCTGGTTCTTCCTGTCTTTCTCGATGGTTGTGAAACATGAATGCTAACCAGTAACCTAAAACAATGACGGGCTGTCTTTGGTATTATGTCTCTTTAAAGGATCCCTGGATAAAATTACTTTGTATTGAATTATATCTGACTTATGGAGACCCAGATAATGTGTGACTGAGTCATGTATGATTGTATCATCAGAGAACATCACCTATGACATCATGGCCAGTGCTTAGGACCCCAGCAACTGGATATGACCAGGGGGACACTCACATATCACCTGTTGTGGCAGATAAATGGCTACTTTCAGGAGGTGGGGATATGGGCCGTTCGGCTGTCTGAATGGTTGCTAACCAGAGGCCTCATTTCTAAATCTCTGTGTTGAAACACAACAAACACTGCGTGTATGCACAAAAACAGACCCTTTGTCCAGCCGTGTGTATGCATGGAGACATGTCCATACGTGCACACAGGGCTGCTGTCTCTGCCCATCTTTTGCCGTGAATAGATATAGATCTTCCTTTAAATACTTGCACATACTCAACCTGACTGTGTCTGTCACTCAAAAGAGAAGACTGTCCTGTCACACAGTGGAGAACACAGAAATGAAACAAACAAAAAGAAAACAGAACAGAACAAGTGCAATTACACCTGAATATGAAGCTGAAACGGTCATCAGTGATGTGAAGAAAAGGAAATACCTGTATTTTGGTTGTCTTGTGGGGAAAGCCACTGGATAGGATTTCCACATCCACAAGCAACAAAAAAAAAAAATAAGAAGAAGGCTGATGACATTTGTTACACACCATTTACAGTGCAGTTTGTGAATGGTACACTGAACACACTAACACAGTTGTTTGGGTTTGAAGTAGAGCACTGCGCTCGTACAGAGCAAACCTCCACCAACACTAGTTACCAATTCCACAAATTTTTAACTTGGAAAACACTTTTAAGGTCAACATTCTGTTAGAAATGGCTTTTCATAAGCTAAACTATAATAAAAAATATAGATCAAAAAAGCTTTTCAACGTTAAAAAGAATCAAATATCCGCTAAAACCGTAATAAGGATCAGATGCGGATCAAACGTACTCTGTTCATTGAGAGTGCCAGTTTGCACCTCATTGTCACAAATGAAAATGACTGGGGTACTTTTCATTGAGATATAATGCAAAATGTACATCAAATGTCCACGAAATCCACAATCCCGATTAGATCAAACTGTCAGGCGACAGTGAGCCAGTTTACAGCTTACTTTCAAAGATGAGAGTGATTGGGGCACATTTAATTAAGATATAATGTAAAATATACATTATAAATGGGGTTTTCAATGATAATTCAAATGTCCACAATCTTGATCGGATCCATATCAAACTTACCATCCTACATAATGCTCTCAAATATGAAAGAAATGTAATCTTTTTGACAGAGTTATGAATTTTTGAAAAATCATTCTGTGTTAAAAGATAAGAATTTTTCGAATTTTCCAAGATTTGTCCTGACTTTGCCCTTTGGTCTATGACCTTGAAAACCAAATAATTTCTTGCTTATCAGGATATGAATCTTCAGAAAAAAATTCATAATGATATATGAAAAATTGTGGGACAAACAAACAGGGGTGAAAATATTACCGCCTCCAACAGAGGTAAAAAGAAATGCTGTGATTCACGTTCCATTATGTCTCACCTTATTTTTATTTTCCTTTTCATTAGACTACATCAGCCCAGGCTCAAACAAAACACGTCAACATGCCGTCTGAAGAACGCGCACTCTTACCTTCACTGTAATATAATGTCAGTTCATGTGTGGGGAAAAGACATATGAATATTTGATCATTTATGTGTTATATTTACAAAAGCCTGCCTAAGTCACAAAATAAACAAAAACATAAAACCCAAGTAGAAACACACACACACACACACACACACACACACACACACACACACACACACACACACACACACACGGTGTCACACTGCAAAAGTTTTCTCTACAGTCTAGACATGTGGGCAGATTAATGACAGAGGAAAGCAGACAGGAAGTGACAGAGCAAGAAAACGAGGGACAGAGGCGCAGAGAGATAATGAGAAGGAAAAAAGGCAGTGAGACGGTGACAAACGGAGGTGCAAGGAGCCGACAGAGGTGGGTGGGAATTGGAGAAAACCCGATGGAAGATGAGCTCCAACATCCATTAAAAGCCTCAGCTATTAATATGAAATATACCAGTACATATAAAAACTGCAAAATTAAAAAAATAAACTCCTCCCTCATATTGCTAAAGAGACGAATCCCGATCAGCAGTGAAATGTTATCAAATCTTACCCGTCTGAAGAAACATTCCTCCACAGAATTTTGTTGAAACATTTTATTTAGTTTTTGTGAACTGAAATAAGTAAAACAGGTTTCAGCATCAGAAAAAAAATTAAACTGGTTCAGTGAACCTCACCTTCACACAGTATTTGCAAAATTGCTGTGGTGGGGCGGAGGGAGATTTCTTCACCCTTATTTGGAGACGAAAGTTGAGCTGGAATATTTGGTGCAAAGCAACTCACTAAATCCAGAATGTGTATATAATGGAACAGCGAGCTGGGGCATCATATCTTCTGTAAAATAACGGTGCAATTGTTGATGAGGGGGTTCAGTCTTATAGAACAAGCACATCATCGGCAATCAGAGCAGCACCGCCAACTGGACTCAGAAGTGAAGGTCAGTGACAGATCATGGGGGTGTGTGGAGGGCCACTGCAGTGTGATAAAATATAAGAAAGGTCCTGCAAAAACAAAAGCTGATTAATAAACATTGTTACATGCTGAATTACAAGATTTTCAGTGTTTAAAATAAAATTTGAAAAGTGACGACTGGAGAATCTGTATTTAGCTTCTCAGAATACACTCTCTCTCTCTCTCTCTCTCTCTCTCTCTCTCTCTCTCTCTATATATATATATATATATATATATATATATATATATATATACTCAACAAAAATATAAACGCAACACTTTTGGTTTTGCTCCCATTTTGTATGAGATGAACTCAAAGATCTAAAACTTTTTCCACATACACAATATCACCATTTCCCTCAAATATTGTTCACAAACCAGTCTAAATCTGTGATAGTGAGCACTTCTCCTTTGCTGAGATAATCCATCCCACCTCACAGGTGTGCCATATCAAGATGCTGATTAGACATCATGATTAGTGCACAGGTGTGCCTTAGACTGTCCACAATAAAAGGCCACTCTGAAAGGTGCAGTTTTGTTTTACTGGGGGGGGATACCAGTCAGTATCTGGTGTGACCACCATTTGCCTCATGCAGTGCAACACATCTCCTTTGCATAGAGTTGATCAGGTTGTCAATTTTGGCCTGTGGAATGTTGGTCCACTCTTCTTCAATGGCTGTGTGAAGTTGCTGGATATTGGCAGGAACTGGTACAAGCTGTCGTATACACCAGTCCAGAGCATCCCAAACATGCTCAATGGGTGACATGTCCAGTGAGTATGCCGGCCATGCAAGAACTGGGACATTTTCAGCTTCCAAGAATTGTGTACTGTTGTGTGGGCCGCCAGAAGAGGAGGTACTGCTGGCCCACCACCAGAGGGCGCCCTGCCTGAAGTGCGGGCTTCAGGCACGAGAGGGCGCTGCCGCCTCCAGGAACAAGCTGTGGTGACAGCTGTCACTCATCATCCATGACAGCTGTCACTAATCATCTACTCACATCTGGAATAAAAGCAGGAAGACACCTCCACCACATTGCCGAGATATCATCTTCTTCAAGAGGTAATATCCTCAGCCGTTGTGTTACAATATTATTTGTATATTGTGAGTGTTTGCAGGAGTACTGGTACCTCTGTCGGTGGAAGCTGAGAGAGCGCTAGAAGGCACTCTTTTCCCCTGAGGAATCACTACAGTACTCTGCAAGTTATAGAGTGAGAGGTGGAGGTGGAATTCCCACCAGGATTGTTACTGGGTGTTCACACACCCACCCTTGACTGTCTTTGCTTTCTGCCAGCAGTACCAGATCCGACACGCCGTGACGGTGGCCACCTGGGGACTTCGGGACTTGGCGGCTCCAGTATCCCTCGGGTTCGGTGGCAGTGGAAATCGTGTGGTTCCGGTTCGTCTCCAGACGGGCGTCTCCTATCGTCGAGCCTGCCCACACGACACCTTTATTAATTGACTTGTCTACATTCTGTAATCTGCTGTGTTTGGTTGTGAGATTCACAACAGTAAAGTGTTTTAATTTAACTCCTTCCATTGTCCGTTCATTTACGCCCCCTGTTGTGGGTCCGTGTCACTACACTTTCCCAACAGGATATCGGCCAGCGTCATGGACTCTGAGGGACGTCACCTGGCTGTTGAACGACCAATGGGAGAGCAGGGAGCGCAGGCGTCTGCAAGAGGTGTGATTGGTGAGCTACAGCACATTCTCACTGCCTTTACGGCGTGGTTGGATCAAATGACCGAGCAAAACATCCTCCTGAACCACAGGGTGGAGGCTCTCTCCGCGCAAGTGGCGACGAGCGCTCAGGGCGCTGCTGCAGCTCTTCCTCCTGCCGACACTGTGCAGGATATGAATGTTCCTGTGGTGGTTCAACAACCCCTCCCACCATCCCCTGAAGCATACATAAGCCCTCCAGAGCCGTACGGAGGTTGTGTGGAGACGTGCGCGGACTTTCTCATGCAGTGTTCGCTCGTCTTCGCACAACGTCCCGTCATGTACGCATCAGACGCTAGCAAAATAGCTTATGTAATTGCTCTGCTTCAGGGAGAGGCACGTGCTTGGGCTACAGCGCTTTGGGAGCAAAATTCACGGCTCCTTCACACATACACTGGGTTTCTGAGGGAGTTCAGAACAGTGTTTGATCACCCTAACAGGGGAGAGACCGCTTCAACTGTGCTGCTGTCAATGAGACAGGGACGCCGGAGCGCAGCCGCTTATGCAGTCGACTTCAGCATCGCGGCTGCGAGGTCCGGCTGGAATAACGTTGCGCTCCGCGCCGACTTCATAAACGGACTGTCGTTGGTCCTGAAGGAACATCTGGTGGCCAAGGACGAACCGTGGGATTTAGATGGGCTTATCGATCTCGTTATACGGTTAGACAATCGGTTGGAGGAACGCCGTCGGGAGCGAGGCGAAGGACGTGGCCGGATACGCGCCGTCTCTCTCCCTTCCGGGTTCGAAAAGGGGCCGCCCTCCCCACGCTCCACAGCCGCAGCGCTCCGTGGGGTAACAGCTCCCCCTGCTGGCATTGTTAGGGAAACGCACAGGGCCAAAATGAGGAGGCTGATCCGCAGGGAGTGTTTTCTCTGGAGCTCAAAGGAGCACATACAGAAAAACTGCCCCAAACGGCCACAACAACAACCACCCTCAGAGACTGGGCTAAGGGGGGGTCATAACATTCACGTGGGACACACACAGATTGCCACACGACTCGCAGTTACAATCCTGAGCGGGGATTTAACCCTTCAAGCCCCAGCACTGGTGGACACGGGGTCAGAAGGGAATTTGCTAGACAGCAGATGGGCAAGGGAGGTAGGGCTCCCTCTGGTGGCGCTTCCTTCCCCATTGCAGGTGCGGGCACTAGATGGCACCCTCCTCCCTTTAATCACACACAAGACACAACCAGTAACTCTGGTGGTGTCTGGAAACCATCGGGAGGAGATTGAGTTTTTTGTAACTCCTTCTACCTCCCGCGTGATTTTGGGCTTCCCATGGATGTTGAAGCACAATCCCCGGATTGATTGGCCGTCTGGGGTGGTGGTTCAGTGGAGCGAAACCTGCCATCGGGTGTGTTTAGGATCCTTGGTTCCTCCCGGTTTACAGGCTAAGGAGGAGGTCAAAGTCCCTCCCAATCTGACGGCAGTGCCGGTTGAGTACCACGATCTTGCTGACGTCTTCAGCAAGGATCTGGCACTCACCCTTCCCCCGCACCGTTCGGACGATTGTGCCATTGATTTGGTTCCAGGCGTTGAGTTTCCGTCCAGCAGGCTGTACAACCTCTCACGACGTGAGCGCGAATCAATGGAGACCTACATCCGGGACTCATTAGCTGCCGGGCTGATCCGGAACTCCACCTCCCCGATGGGGGCAGGTTTCTTTTTTGTGGGCAAGAAAGATGGCGGACTCCGTCCATGCATTGATTACAGGGGGCTGAATGATATTACGGTTCGCAACCGATACCCGTTGCCATTATGGATTCCGTGTTCACTCCCCTACATGGAGACAAATCTTTACGAAGCTGGATCTAGAAATGCGTATCACCTGGTTCGGATCCGGAAGGGAGACGAATGGAAGACGGCATTTAACACCCCGTTAGGTCACTTTGAGTACCTGGTCATGCCGTTCGGCCTCACCAACGCCCCCGCGACGTTCCAAGCCCTGGTTAACGACGTCTTGCGGGACTTCCTGCACCGATTCGTCTTCGTATATCTGGACGATATTCTCATCTTTTCTCCGGATCCTGAGACCCATGTCCAGCATGTACGTCAGGTCCTGCAGCGGTTGTTAGAAAACCGACTGTTTGTGAAGGGCGAGAAGTGCGAGTTTCACCGCACGTCTTTGTCCTTCCTGGGGTTTATCATCTCCTCCAACTCCGTCGCCCTGGATCTGGCCAAGGTCGCAGCGGTGAGAGACTGGCCCCAACCTACGAGCCGTAGGAAGCTGCAACAGTTCCTCGGCTTCGCAAATTTTTACAGGAGGTTCATTAAGGAGTATAGTCAGGGAGTTAGCCCCCTGACAGCCCTGACCTCACCAAAAGTTCCCTTCACCTGGTCGGATCGGTGCGATGCCGCATTCAGGGAGTTGAAACAGCGCTTCTCGACTGCACCTGTCTTGGTGCAGCCCGATCCTAGTCGCCAGTTTGTGGTTGAAGTGGACGCCTCTGACTCAGGGATAGGAGCCGTGCTATCCCAGAGCGGAGAGACCGATAAGGTTCTTCACCCGTGTGCCTATTTTTCCCGCAGGTTGACCCCAGCAGAGCGGAACTATGACGTGTGCAATCGAGAGCTCCTTGCGGTGAAAGAGGCTCTTGAGGAGTGGAGGCACCTGCTGGAGGGAGCGTCGGTGCCTTTCACGGTTTTTACTGACCACCGGAACCTGGAGTATATCAGGACCGCCAAGCGACTGAACCCCAGGCAAGCCCGCTGGTCACTGTTTTTTGGCCGTTTTGACTTCCGGATCACCTACCGCCCCGGGACCAAAAACCAGAGATCGGATGCCCTGTCCCGGGTGCACGAACGGGAAGTCAAGACCGAGCTGTCGGATCCACCAGAACCCATCTTACCGGAGTCCACTATCGTGGCTACCCTAACCTGGGACGTGGAGAAGACCATCTGGGAGGCCCTGGCACAGAGCCCGGATCCCAGAACAGGACCGAAGAACAGACTATACGTCCCACCAGAGGCCAGGGCTGCCGTCCTGGACTTCTGTCACGGGTCCAAGCTCTCCTGCCACCCAGGGGTGCGCAGGACCGTGGCAGTAGTCCGGCAGCGCTTCTGGTGGGCGTCCCTGGAGACTGATGTCCGGGCTTACATCCAGGCCTGCACCACCTGCGCCAGGGGCAAGGCGGACCACCAGAAGGTACAGGGACTCCTACAGCCACTTCCTGTGCCTCATCGCCCCTGGTCCCACATCGGTCTGGATTTTGTCACGGGCCTCCCGCCGTCCCGGGGACACACCACCATCCTCACGATAGTGGACCGATTCTCCAAGGCAGCCCACTTCGTGGACCTCCCGAAGCTCCCGTCGGCCCAGGAGACGGCGGATCTCCTAGTCCACCATGTCGTCCGGCTGCATGGGATACCTACAGACATCGTTTCAGATCGCGGTCCCCAGTTCTCCTCGCAGGTATGGAGAAGTTTCTGCCGGAAACTGGGGGCCACCGTATGCCTCTCGTCTGGGTATCACCCACAGACTAACGGACAGGCCGAACGGGCCAACCAAGAGTTGGAGCAAGCCCTTAGGTGTACTACCTCCGCACACCCGACGGCTTGGAGTGAACATCTGGCCTGGATCGAGTACGCTCATAACAGCCAAGTGTCCTCTGCCACCGGCCTCTCCCCATTCGAGGTGTGTCTGGGGTACCAACCCCCTTTGTTTCCTTTGGTGGAGGGAGAGGTCGGTGTGCCCTCGGTCCAGGCCCACCTGCGGAGATGCCGTCGGGTGTGGCGCACCGCCCGTTCGGCCTTGTTGAGGGCCCGGACGAGGGCGAAAGCCCATGCAGACCGTCGACGGTCCCCGGCCCCCGCATACCAGCCCGGGCAGGAGGTATGGCTTTCCACCAAGGACATTCCACTTCAGGTCGAGTCCCCCAAGCTGAAAGACCGATTCATTGGACCATTCACCATCCTTAAGGTCCTCAGTCCTACCGCAGTGAGGCCAGGAGTTGGATCCATCCGGTCTTCCATGTCTCCAGGATTAAACCGCATCACACCTCACCCCTCTGTGCACCCGGTCCGGTGCCGCCTCCTGCCCGTATTATCGACGGGGAGCCGGCTTGGACGGTACGCCGGCTCTTGGACGTCCGTCGAATGGGCCAGGGCTTTCAGTATTTGGTGGACTGGGAGGGGTATGGACCCGAAGAACGCTCCTGGGTGAAGAGGAGCTTCATCCTGGACCTGGCCCTCCTGGCCGATTTCTACCGTCGCCACCCAAACAAGTCTGGTCGGGCGCCAGGAGGCGCCCATTGAGGGGGGGGTCCTGTTGTGTGGGCCGCCAGAAGAGGAGGTACTGCTGGCCCACCACCAGAGGGCGCCCTGCCTGAAGTGCGGGCTTCAGGCACGAAAGGGCGCTGCCGCCTCCAGGAACAAGCCGTGGTGACAGCTGTCACTCATCATCCATGACAGCTGTCACTAATCATCTACTCACATCTGGAATAAAAGCAGGAAGACACCTCCACCACATTGCCGAGATATCATCTTCTTAAAGAGGTAATATCCTCAGCCGTTGTGTTACAATATTATTTGTATATTGTGAGTGTTTGCAGGAGTACCGGTACCTCTGTCGGTGGAAGCTGAGAGAGCGCTAGAAGGCACTCTTTTCCCTTGAGGAATCACTACAGTACTCTGCAAGTTATAGAGTGAGAGGTGGAGGTGGAATTCCCACCAGGATTGTTACTGGGTGTTCACACACCCACCCTTGACTGTCTTTGCTTTCTGCCAGCAGTACCAGATCCAACACGCCGTGACGGTGGCCACCTGGGGACTTCAGGACTTGGCGGCTCCAGTATCCCTCAGGTTCGGTGGCAGTGGAAATCGTGTGGTTCCGGTTCGTCTCCAGACGGGCGTCTCCTATCGTCGAGCCTGCCCACACGACACCTTTATTAATTGACTTGTCTACATTCTGTAATCTGCTGTGTTTGGTTGTGACATTCACAACAGTAAAGTGTTCTAATTTAACTCCTTCCATTGTCCATTCATTTACGCCCCCTGTTGTGGGTCCGTGTCACTACACTTTCCCAACATGTACAGATCCTTGCAACATGGGGCCGTGCATTATCCTGCTGCAACATGAGGCGATGTTCTTGGATGTATGGCACAACAATGGGCCTCAGGATCTCGTCACAGTATCTCTGTGCATTCAAAATGCCATCAATAAAATGCACCTGTGTTCTTCATCCATAACAGACGCCTGCCCATACCATAACCCCACCGCCACCATGGGCCACTCGATCCACAACATTGATATCAGAAAACCGCTCACCCACACAACGCCACACACACTATCTGCCATCTGCCCTGGACAGTGTGAACTGGAATTCATCCGTGAAGAGAACACCTCTCCAACGTGCCAAACGCCAGCGAATGTGAGCATTTGCCCACTCAAGTCGGTTACGACGACGAACTGGAGTCAGGTCGAGACCCCGATGAGGATGACGAGCATGCAGATGAGCTTCCCTGAGACGGTTTCTGACAGTTTGTGCAGAAATTCTTTGGTTATGCAAACCGATTGTTTCAGCAGCTGTCTGAGTGGCTGGTCTCAGACGATCTTGGAGGTGAACATGCTGGATATGGAAGTTCCCTGGGCTGGTGTGGTTACACGTGGTCTGCGGTTGTGAGGCTGGTTGGATGTACTGCAAAATTCTCTGAAACGCCTTTGGAGACGACTTATGGTAGAGAAATGAACATTCAATACACGAGCAACAGCTCTGGTTGACATTCCTGCTGTCAGCATGCCAATTGCACGCTACCTCAAATCTTGCGACATCTGTGGCATTGTGCTGTGTGATAAAACTGCACCTTTCAGAGTGGCCTTTTATTGTGGGCAGTCTAAGGCACACCTGTGCACTAATCATGGTGTCTAATCAGCATCTTGGTATGGCACACCTGTGAGGTGGGATGGATTATCTCAGCAAAGGAGAAGTGCTCACTATCACAGATTTAGACTGGTTTGTGAACAATATTTGAGGGAAATGGTGATATTGTGTATGTGGAAAAAGTTTTAGATCTTTGAGTTCATCTCATACAAAATGGGAGCAAAACCAAAAGTGTTGCGTTTATATTTTTGTTGAGTGTTTATATATATATATATATATATATATATATATATATATATATACGAGGTCTGCGAGAAAAGAAACCGACAGTTTTATTTTTTTTAAAAACTATATGGATTTGAATCACGTGTGATTACATCAGCCAAGGTTGAACCCTCGTGCGCATGCGTGAGTTTTTTCCATGCCTGTCGGTGACGTCATTCGCCTGTGAGCACGCCTTGTGGAAGGAGTGGTCCAGCCCCCTCGTTGGATTTTCATTGTCTGAGAAGTTGCCGAGAGACTGGTGCTGTGCTTGATCAAAATTTTTTCAAAAACTGTGAGGCACATCTGAGTGGACACCATTCGAGAAATTCAGCTGGTTTTCAGTGAAAATTTTAACGGCTGATGAGAGATTTTGGATTGTTTCTATCGCTGTAAGGACTTCCCACCGAGCGGGACGTCGCGCAGCGCTCCGAGGCGACGTCGTCATCCTGTTTCAAGCTGAAAACCTCCAAATTTAAGCCTATGTTGACCCAGGACGTCGTGAGAGAACAGAACTTTCAGAAGAGGTCGGAATCAGCAGTTTATCCGGAGATTCCACTGTTAAAGGAGATTTATTTAATGAAAGATGTGCGGACGGATTGGCGCGTCAGCTCGCAGCCAACGCGGCGCGCCCGCCACAGGAAAAACACCTCCATGTTGATAACCATTTGTAAAATCCAGGTGGCTTTTGGTGGCTTTCAGTTGAGTGAGTATCTGACAAATTGTTTAACAGCAGGGCATGTTCCAATTTGTCCTTAAGGCTTCTAACGGAGGTGTTTTTCCTGTGGCGGGCACGCCGCGTGGGCTGCGAGCCGACGCGCCAATCCGTCCGCACGTGTTTCATTACAAAAAATCTGTCCACTCGGATGTGCCTCACAGTTTTAGAAAAAATTTTGATCAAGCACAGCGCCAGTCTCTCAGCAACTTCTCAGACAAAGGAATTCCGACGACGCGGCTGGACCACTCCTTCCACAAGGCGTGCTCACAGGCGAATGACATCACCGACAGGCGTGAAAAAACTCTCGCATGCCCACGAGGGTTCAAGCTTGGCTGATGTAATCACACGTGATTCAAATCCATATGGTTTTTTAAAAAATAATAAGGTCGGATACTTTTCTCACAGACCTCGTATATATATATATATATATATATATATATATATATATATATATATATATATATATAATATATATATATATTTTTTTTTTTTTTTTTTTTTTTTTTTTTTGTTTCCCAGGGTGGTATGGCTTTCAGCACACCTAACCAAGTCACATGCAACCCCTAAAGCTAGATCCAACCCTTGAAGATCAGCAGCTAACTACATAACCAGTCATTTTAAAAGGTTTCTTTTGTTGATCACGTTACCCTCCGTGGGGGATCCTGGACATGTGACCAGTCACTTCTGATGACATTTACACCTGTTCAGTGGCACCGAGGAGCGGTTCACTACCCGTGTATTTTGCTGCAACAGCATTATGTAGCCAGTTAGTCTGTGACTGTGTTTTGAGCTCTAAATCACTATTGCACCATTTCAAATAGTTGTCTCAAGTGAAAAGATAAACTCAGTCAAATAAAATCAATAAATAGAGTCTAGACAGTAAAATACTGGAGTTCCCCTTTAACAGGTGTTGGCACAACAACAAGATTTGACTTTTCATTCTGACGTAAGATGAATAAGGCTCAAGTGGGACAAAAATATTACGTTGACACAAAAAAAAAGAAAAAAAATATATAATAAAGCACGTAAAGTCTGCATATTCTGAATTCCCTAAAGGATGATAGTAGGCGCCAGTGAGCAGCTTCCCCTCAAGGTTCACTGGTTGTGCAGAAGATGCAAGTCCATTGATTTAACATGACAGTCTGAAAATATGCTGAAGGAGAAAAAAGGAGGAGAGAAGAGCGTTTGCTCCCACACAAAATCCAGCTTATAGCTCGTATGCACAATTTAACCCGGCTTATCTCTGCAGGCTTTGCATCTCAGCAATAACCCCCCCCCACTCCCCCTTACACACACACACACACACACACACACACACACCATTCCATTCCTATTTAAATGAAGCACACCGCATCACAACAAGTTCCAGTTGCGGTTAATAGCGCCGTCATTTCAAAGTCTGTCTCCCCTCGAGCAAGGAAAGTAAAGCAGTACAGTGATTCTGGTGCTGGTAGGAAGATAAGGGTGAGAGACGAGAGTGAGGGAGGGAGAGATAGAGACGGAGAAAGGACAACACGGTGCTGCATTGCAGTAGCACAGCCAACAAGCAGTGCTACTTTGTGCAGCCGGGGCCTGTTTACTATCTCAGAGTTATCTAAAGGTCTCTCCCCTCTGCAGATAATCATGTCTGACCCAGTGGAGGAAGGAGGACACTTGGTCAGACACATTACAACCTCGTTATCAGCCTATAAGTCTTCCATCGGATCTCAGTCTCATTTATCACTCACTCTGGGAATAATAATGCATGAGCAGATGTGTTTATAGGCTCTAAGGGCCGTCTGTCGCCTGGAGTGAAGCATCACTTTTGGGATGCGTTTGAATCAGATCGGAGGTGGAAATAGTAACTTTGTGTCATCTCTGAAAGCAAATTTACACAGTGATGCAAGCAACCAAAAAAAAAAAAAAAAAACGAAGCAGAATGAAGGTAAGCCATGTAAAAATGACTTGAATTTTAGCAGAGTGATCTATGAGTCCTGTTTTTGTTTGAGCCTCAAATACCATGCTGCTAAGCTCAGGCTGGGGTGTCTTTATTACCAAGTGGCCTTGAAAGCAACATCAATAACTGATAATCTTAATAAAAAAAAGGATCCAGAAAATATGTATCCATTCTGCTCTAAACCAATTTAATGGTTGAGTGCTGAGAGGAGGGAGGGCAGAATGGAAAGCAGGGTGATGCTGCTGCATCCAGCCAGACAACAAGTCAGTCAGTCAGTCAGTCAGTCAGTAGTTTGGGCAGTCAGTAGTGTTACTGCAGAGTGCTGCAATGCTACACTCTCTCTCTTCCCTTCTGTTGATGCTCACTCTCTCTTTCCATCAAAAACCCTGTTTTAGGCTTAACGCAGCCACAAGAGAGCTGTGACGTTTTTACCGCACTGATTTTAGGACGTCATGAGCAAGTGCAGGGCCATGTAGATTTACACTTTGCATTTCTTATTTATCTTTGCCAGACTGAAGCAAGATGGTGATCGAGAGGTTCCCGGTTCAAGCCCACCCCTGACCATGGAAGTACCTCAGGAAGGGCATCCGGCATAAAACAGCATGCAGATTCATCTCGGACCTGCTGTGGCGACCCCGGATGAACAAAGGCAGAAGCTGAAGGGACTTGCTGTTTATCTTTGTCAGACTAAACTCCAGTGTTGCCCCCAGTTACCACAGGCCACCAGGTCAACCCAAGGAGCTGCTGGGCCTGGAAATTAAAAACAAACAAACAAAAAAAAAAATCAGCTTTCAAATTGGGTGCTAATAATAGTATTAATAATGCTGTTTGACCTACTGGCCAGATGCAACCAATCCAGATTCATCTGCCAAACTAAAGCTGCTCTTACACCGCTTGGCACCGTATTGGGCAGAGCTACAACACGGCACACCTAGGGCTGGGCAATATGACTTAAAATTCATATCACGATATAAACTGAATCCCTTCACGGTAACGGTATATATCACGATATCAATCAATCAATCAATCAATTTTTTTTATATAGCGCCAAATCACAACAAACAGTTGCCCCAAGGCGCTTTATATTGTAAGGCAAGGCCATACAATAATGATGTAAAACCCCAACGGTCAAAACGACCCCCTGTGAGCAAGCACTTGGCTACAGTGGGAAGGAAAAACTCCCTTTTAACAGGAAGAAACCTCCAGCAGAACCAGGCTCAGGGAGGGGCAGTCTTCTGCTGGGACTGGTTGGGGCTGAGGGAGAGAACCAGGAAAAAGACATGCTGTGGAGGGGAGCAGAGATCGATCACTAATGATTAAATGCAGAGTGGTGCATACAGAGCAAAAAGAGAAAGAAACAGTGCATCATGGGAACCCCCCAGCAGTCTACATCTATAGCAGCATAACTAAGGGATGGTTCAGGGTCACCTGATCCAGCCCTAACTATAAGCTTTAGCAAAAAGGAAAGTTTTAAGCCTAATCTTAAAAGTAGAGAGGGTGTCTGTCTCCCTGATCTGAATTGGGAGCTGGTTCCACAGGAGAGGAGCCTGAAAGCTGAAGGCTCTGCCTCCCATTCTACTCTTACAAACCCTAGGAACTACAAGTAAGCCTGCAGTCTGAGAGCGAAGCGCTCTATTGGGGTAATATGGTACTACGAGGTCCCTAAGATAAGATGGGACCTGATTATTCAAAACCTTATAAGTAAGAAGAAGAATTTTAAATTCTATTCTAGAATTAACAGGAAGCCAATGAAGAGAGGCCAATATGGGTGAGATATGCTCTCTCCTTCTAGTCCCCGTCAGTACTCTAGCTGCAGCATTTTGAATTAACTGAAGGCTTTTTAGGGAACTTTTAGGACAACCTGATAATAATCAATTACAATAGTCCAGCCTAGAGGAAATAAATGCATGAATTAGTTTTTCAGCATCACTCTGAGACAAGACCTTTCTGATTTTAGAGATATTGCGTAAATGCAAAAAAGCAGTCCTACATATTTGTTTAATATGCGCTTTGAATGACATATCCTGATCAAAAATGACTCCAAGATTTCTCACAGTATTACTAGAGGTCAGGGTAATGCCATCCAGAGTAAGGATCTGGTTAGACACCATGTTTCTAAGATTTGTGGGGCCAAGTACAATAACTTCAGTTTTATCTGAGTTTAAAAGCAGGAAATTAGAGGTCATCCATGTCTTTATGTCTGTAAGACAATCCTGCAGTTTAGCTAATTGGTGTGTGTCCTCTGGCTTCATGGATAGATAAAGCTGGGTATCATCTGCGTAACAATGAAAATTTAAGCAATGCCGTCTAATAATACTGCCTAAGGGAAACATGTATAAAGCGAATAAAATTGGTCCTAGCACAGAACCTTGTGGAACTCCATAATTAACTTTAGTCTGTGAAGAAGATTCCCCATTTACATGAACAAATTGTAATCTATTAGACAAATATGATTCAAACCACCGCAGTGCAGTGCCTTTAATACCTATGGCATGCTCTAATCTCTGTAATAAAATTTTATGGTCAACAGTATCAAAAGCAGCACTGAGGTCTAACAGAACAAGCACAGAGATGAGTCCACTGTCCGAGGCCATAAGAAGATCATTTGTAACCTTCACTAATGCTGTTTCTGTACTATGATGAATTCTAAAACCTGACTGAAACTCTTCAAATAGACCATTCCTCTGCAGATGATCAGTTAGCTGTTTTACAACTACCCTTTCAAGAATTTTTGAGAGAAGCTTAAGTGAGAAAGTTATAATGGAAGTGTTTCTGAATGGGTCATATAGTCCCTTTACAAAGCTAAATGAATTAAAATTAAACTAAAAAACAACATAAAACACAAACAGATATAATTCATTTTGAGTGCCTGATTCTCTGACTTGTTAGACATGTATTTTTGTGCACTGGAATAACAGTTAGTCTTCTTTGGTGGCAATTTTTCCAGAAAGACCTCAGACACCACCACGTGGGTGATGATCCTGATTGGCTCATGTGGTGGGGTTCCACAATGATAAAGCAGAAGGCATGGTTTTTCTCTGCTCTCCAGCCCCAAGATGAGAGGGAGCTCTCAGTGCAGTTGAATGTGGAAATGTCAGATTGTTTACTGCGGTTTCTGCAAATACGCACACCAAATATGACCCAGGGCTGTGAAATGAAAATTGTGAAATCCGAGGAAAATTCGCAGGGGGTCCCCCCCCCCGGGCCCCAGAAACCAAATTAAATTTTCATCTACTGATACATTTTCAACATCTCCTGGAAGAACAAATCTCAAAATTAGTGCATATTTAAATGATCCTAGATTCAACCTTTCATTTGAACCGTCAATGATCATGTTGAAATAACAGAATATGACATGGAAGTAGGACCTGGAATGATTTTCCTTTTACAGTAATTGTAAACCAAATTATGCATTAACTCAGAACAATTAAACTACATGAAATTCATGAAGACTGAAAAGACTGTTAAACCATGTCAAAAACCACAGCTAAAGATTGTAGAATATTAAAAAAAAAAACAAATCAGGGTAAAATATCAATAACATACCTAATAATAAAAAGCCACACATTCTTGTGTAAATTCTTGTAAATCCACTCAAAGCCACAGTGTCTTTTTTCCCATGAAAAGTCTACATTCATAAAAACTAATTTACATTGTGTAAATTCATGTAGCGTAAATTCATTCAAAGCCACAATGTCTTTTTTCAATGAAAGAAAGTCTAGCTTAATGAACGAAAAAAAGGCACAATCTTTTCTGAAATTCTGTTTGAACAGCACAATGTTTATTTTCCAGAGAGAGAAAAAAAATTCTTACCAGTTCGCTTTTCCTATTCATCTTTCAGGTGTGTTGATGAAGCCAGCAACAATTCCACGGATTCTTGTCCTTATCACACTTTTTCAAACCGTCTTTCTCGCCATCTTCGCTCTGTCTTTGTCGCTCCGTGACACAGACATGCTGCAAAATTCTTCTTTTAAAAACTTGAAAGTTCTAAAAGTTTGCAATGTCCACATGCTATGTTCAGCTAGCTTCGCACAGGAGCCACACAGCGTCACCGCAGCAACCAACCAGTCCCGCTTTACGACAACTGTCATTAACAGCCAGGCTTTGAGTGGCATTTATTTTCCTCGAAACTCCGCGGATCCGAGGAAACTGATTTGTATCTGTAAGACACAGATCAGTGTCCACTGACTTATAAAACTTGCATGATGTCGTAAAAAAAGAGAATGCTTTGCAATAAGCATTTTAAAATCCCAGTAACAATCACAATTAAAGAGTACAACACTGACACTCCCGCACCCCTCCCCATGATGAAATCTGTGGAATTCTGCAGATCCGCGGAATTTTCACAGCCCTGATGACCATAAAATTCACAAAAAACATTGCAGAAATTATTAATCATAATTCAGGTTATAGTAGGCCTATTAACATAATTTAAAACTCGTATAAAGCTTGAAGTGTGCACTTGTAAAACGCACTGGAACAGAGACTGAGTATGGTAAATTTAATGGGACAATTGCTTAATTCGGTCATGTGACTTTTACATGACTGAATTCAGTCAGGTGACTCCAGAGGGTCAAAATAACTTATAATTTTAGACTCTTATAAGGAGAATTTTTAATCTGTCAAGGTGGAGATGGAGCCTGTGACTAGGGATGGGTATTGATAAGATTTTATCGATATCGATGCCATCATTGATTCTGTATCGACCCGATTCCTTATCGATTCTCTTATCGATACCTCTTGTGAATTTTGTACTAAAAGTAGGCTTTACAGGTTTTCTATGTATTTCATTGAGTCTTAAAGTAAGTAAATATGAAATTGGTCACTGTATCCTTGATCTCTGGACATAAATAAAAATAAACAAAACGGTGTTTCGCTTTGAAGTTATTAATTCCGACTGGATTCTATCATTCTAACTTGACTCGGCAGAGAGCCGCGCAGCGTTTGCAGCTGTGTGAACAGAACGGAGGAAGATTCTCGTTTCTTTCTCGCAACAAGACAGGAGTCCCAGTTAGTAACTTTAATCCACACAAAAGTGACTCACGATTTCACATATTCAGAGATGAAAGTGGTGAAAAACAAAAAAAGCTGAAACCCAAAATTACCCCTCAACACCACATGCACGAAAATGTTTGAATTCTAGAAGCTCTGAAATGCAATCTGGGACTGTTCCAGACAATAAACTGCAGTGAGTGCAGCATCCATTTTGGTGAGGAAAAAAAAAAAAAAAAAACAACTTTCCTTATTCAAATTAATTCCAGTAGTATTCTGCTCTTACTAGGATGCAGCAGTTTTCGAGTCTGGCAGATAGTTCTGGAGGAAATCACTGAAGAATTAACACACTGAAAATATGGTTTGACCGAAACAAACTGTCATTAAACTTAAATAAGACAGGGATGAAATGGAGGTGTAAGAGTCACTTGGTGTTCACAGGAAACAGTATTTCTGTATGTATTTATTTATCTATGTATGTTCATTGTTAGTTGGTTTTATATTTTCTGTTGTGTTTCTATTCAGGTTCTTTTTGTCTCTTTCTCTAAAATTGTATATAATCATTACATTAGTTATTATTACTATTATTGTTGTGCTTGCTATTATTAAGAATATATAAACAAAAATACATTTTAAAAATGTTACAATTTGTAATACATTTGACTCTTTTACGACAACAAACGCTTGACAGCTGCAACTGCTTAATGCTAACTTTAACATTGAAAATGCCATAGACATGCTAACGTGTTAGCATCGGTCCCGTTTTTAAGTTATAAAATACATTTATCAACTGTTTCAAAAGACCATAACAGGTCGGTTTAACAAAAAAAAAGGTAAATAATACTCACAGCCATATGCTCTTTAGTGTTTTAGCGGGGGAAAGCGAAAGAAAAAAATTAATCAACGATTAATCTGCGATCAAAGCACTGCTTCAATTGGTTCAAGGTTCAAAGCAAAGCCGCGCTGCAGAAAAGTTGATTACAGACCCGCTGCAGGGTCTGTAATCAATGTAGAGAAATTATAATTTTCCTGACAAACACCCCCAAAAACAACGGCCACTCTGAAGGACCGACAAGGGAATCGTTAAGTAAAAAGGTTATTGATGTCGGTGGATCGAACCATTTCTTAATGATATCCGAAAGGAATCGGTTCTCGATATCCATCCCTACCTGTGACCAAAGCACTGACTGCAGCCTTTTTTCAGTCGTTCAGATTCACTGAGGAAGATACGATGACGTCATCAACAAGCATTACCGCGATTGGTCGGTGGAGTCTAAATCTCTACCATCTGCCAAATTTATACCGTGAAACGGTTCTATCGTATATATTGCCCACCCCTAACACATGCACAGACACACACACACACGGAGCCAGCACCGGACCGCTTCACAATCTGTTCGAGGCAGCTGAGGTGTCTGGTACTCCAGCCGCGCTCCTGAAATTTTTGAAAATGTTCAAAACCAGCATGAGTTTAACAGACCTGTCCTGCTTTGCTCTGATGTACGTGGAGCAGCATGTTGAGGTGTGTACTTGCAATGCAGATGTGCTGCTCACCAGGAGGGGACTGGGCACCGCTGCAGTCAGCAAAATGCAAGAGCTGCTTAATGTGACTGTCTTGGTGCAGATAGGCGCTTCAGCTGCACTGACTGAAAGTTATTTAAAACTGCCTGTGATGCACCACACTTCCAAAAACAGATGCACTCTAAACGGATGGAACTGGGAAACTGCTAAAACCACTATCTATGTTACTAGCAGCAGGGTGTTATGTAGAACATGAGAGAGGGGACTGACAAAGTGGGGCCCAAAATGCCAGCCTTCCCCAAAAACTTTGGGGGGGTAAAAAAAAAAGAAGAAAAAAAAGGTTGCTCTTGTGCTGGTCTGTCACCAGGGTTTTAATTGATCTGTTTAGTTTATTGAATTTTCTCCTTCAAAACAAAAGTGACAAAATTGTTCTCTTTGGGTATAAATGAATCTGAATGGAGGGCCACAGATCAAAAATATTTGTGAATTACAATTAAATATATTATATTTAATATAATGATGTTTCAACATAAAATATCTTCTATTTAATCTCCTTAACAGTAATTTATGCATTCCAGAGAGTTTGTCAATCACCAAGAAGGGCCAAAACAAAGGAAAGTCAGACCACATGAGGCCTGTGGACCGCACACTGAGCCACAGACTGTTTTTCCTGCCATGAGTCCAGGTTTACTTTACAAAATAATGTTTTGTCTGATTCACGGTTTTGATTAAGACAGTCACGCACACTTTTCAGTGAGGTTTTCACTCATTCTGAAACATTTTTCCTGTTCACATCGTTCAGCAGGCGGCATCATGGAGCTAATACCAGATCATACGGTTGGACTGTGATGGAAGCTCTGTGATTACTTTGCAGCAGGTGACGGAGTCGCTGTCGAGCAAACACGACGCAGCAGCAACATGCAGCGTTCTGGTTGGTCATGGTGGCACATGCTGGCCAATGGGAGCGCGCCATCAAGCCCTGTCATCGCAGAAAATGAACCACCAACTTTGAACTGAGGCTATCGGAAAGAGGGGTCTCCAGATAACACTATGACAACCAGCCAGCAGGGTGCAGTATATACATTTGCGCTTCACATTTCACAGGGTGTCGCATTTTCATTGAGAGCCGTCTCCTGTTACAGGTGGTATTTACTCAATACCGCCACCTGCTGTGCGGAAGAACATTGCAACAGAAAATGTGCCCAGAACAAAACCCTTTCAGGCCTAATTCAGTTTCACGTTTATTCTGCTGTGAATGGAACTGCTCTGTGTTTCTCGTCTTCTGCGCTCTCGCACCCTCTCGTCTTCTCCTCCTGGGCCGTTACGACTCCCGCTTTCTGCCGTACTTTTCCCTTCCTCTTCAGAGGCGCTCTCATGTCCTTGCTGAAATACTCTTGCCTCTTCTCCCAGGGCATGGATCAACCACAGCCCATTTCACAGATGGCAGCGTTTGCTGCATGGTGGTGATATATGTGCGCCACTAGAGGTGGCTCTGCTGACGGGAAGCAACCCAGAAAAGTTAATGAGCCACTTTACAAATATCAATAATAAAAAAACAACTTATACTTAAAAAAAAAATTAATTTAAAAAAATATGGACTTTTGCTCCTATTTATTCAGTCAATACAGAAATTCTGAACCAATTGATAGTGGATAGAAAATAAAATTATTTGTTTTTTATCTTCTCATGTGTAATAACTTGCTGCTTGTTTTATGTTACTGTAAATTATTAAAATTAAATGTCAGCTATTTTGGTAATTGAGAAATTGTTTTGAGTTAAAATTCTCTGATTTCAGCTTCTTTGAATCAGAATCAAATGTATTGCCAAGTAAGCTCTCACATACAAGCAATCTGATCTGGTGTCATTGATGCATAAACAACAATAAAATAAAATATTTCTGTAAGAAGTAATAGGTGCATAAACAACAGTAAAAAGAAAAGGAAAAAATCCTTCTCTAAGAAGTAAAGGAGTCAAATGGATAAATGGGCAAAACTAAGTTTACTGTCAGATAGATATAGTGGAATGGGGCTGTGCAGGCATGCAGATGAACAGTACAGGGATGATCAGACTGTACTTTGTGAGAGTGGGGGGCAGGGTAAATGGTGTCTCTGGTATTATTTATAAGTCTAGCTGAGGACAGAAAGAAGCTGTTAAGTCCTGATGGACCTCAGCCGTCTGCCAGATGGGAAGGTGACAAAAAGTTTGTGTCCTTTGTGAGAGGGACAAACCACTATCTTCCTTGCTCGCCTCAGGGCCCTGGAGGTGTACAGGTCCTGTAGGGATGGCAGATTGCAGTCGATTACCTTCTCTGCTGCGTGGATGATACGCTGCATCTTCTTCTGTCCTTAGCAGTGGCAGCAGTGAACTAGACAGTGATGGAGGAGGAGATGATGGACTCAGTGATGGCAGTGTAGACGTTCACCATCATTGGTTTTTGGCAGGTTGAACTTCCTTAGTTGCTGCAGAAAATACATCCTCTGTTGTGCTCTCTTGATGAGAGAGCTGACGGTCAGCTCCCACTTGAGGTCCTGGGTGATTGTGATCCCCAGGTACCGGAAGGACTCTACTTTGGCGACTGAGGAGTCACACAGGGTGATGGGCCGGCCAGGACTGGGTTCTTCCTGAAATCAACCACCATCTCTACTGTCTTGAAGGCATTGAGCTCCTTGATTGTTCTGTTTGCACCAGGACACCAGGTAAATGTGAATATTCACTGTTTTTTATTAATTTATTTACTAGTTTCTTTACTCTTTTGTTGAAAATAATCTGAACATATTTGGGTTTCTGAAACTTAGCCGTTTTTAACTTCTTTTTTTTTTTACATTTTATCATCAAAACAACGAACTGAAATCTAAAAAATAATCAGGTAAGAAACAGCTTAATAAATAATGAACATAACCCTGAGTTGCAACTCTATAAAATGTCAATTGCAGTTTACTGTATTATTGTGTTGCAACTGTGCATTTCCTCCATAATTCTTGTTTTTTCCATAGATGCCCTTTTAATTTTTGGCATTTTATATTCTTTGCGTGTTGGGATTTAAATTTAGTAAAGAAATACTTTTTTTATGACAAAATACTTGAAGTTATTGATAGAATTTATAAACAAAAGTCATCAGGAAATGACATATCCCCCTGGTCCCCACAAATCAGTCATACAAAGTGTCATGCATCACACAAATACACCCTTATGCTAAATATGAATGACATTCTTCAAATGGTTCTTGAGATATCGCGCTAATAAGGGTGACAATAACAATATCTTGAATATCTCGCTGTGACGTTGAAATTGACCCCAAAGGTCACCACAATCGACTGGTGTACCCCTTAGGGCTGAATATGAATTAAATTGGTGACTGGTTCTTGAGATATCATGCTACAAGGGAAAACTGGCGGACAGACAGATGACGGATGGGCATGCTGATCGCTATATCCCTCCGTATTTCATAGCAGGGAGATAAAAAAAAAAAAAGATTAACTGACTGATCAGAAAATCCATAATAAATTAAGTGAAAAAAATTATCATTTGGTTAATTCATTGCAATCTTCAGTTGCAGCCCTTCTTTGGACGGCTCATTGGACGTCACTTTGGGCTGTGCAAATTCTCAATACTCGCTGTCATTACTTTCTGATATATTGTCATCTTGTGCTTTCAGCTGCTCCCTTAGAGATTATGTCCTTCCGCGTCCTCCCTCACCACATCTCCTCCTGCCGGACAGCTCCATCCTCAGCATCCTTCTCATGATATACCGTGTCCCTCCTCTGAACAGACAAACAGTCTTGACGTCGGCTCTCTGGCGTCTCTAATCCGTCATAACTGTGCTGTCCCTCTGCAAACAAACGCAACTGCAAACAGAAAATGGCACTGTGCCTTTGCAAAAATCACATAATGTAAAAAAAAAAAGTAGTGTAATTACATTATACATCGTGCGTGCTTCCTGCACTTTCACTGTCACAGTCGCCGTTAAAAAATAAGCCTGATGTAGCTGCAGAGCCCAAACTGCTGAACTACAACCTGCTGAACAAATTATAAACTCACGACTTACTAACAAAACTGTGTTGTAGAAATCCATTCATTAGACACTAAATCGTTTCAACCTTTAGCAGACTCATGAAAGCTAAAAAGCAAAGAAAGAAATGAATGAATGAGCCCAGGAGAGAAAAAATGATATTTCATATAGAGGACAAGAGATGAAGAATCAGAGAGAAAGTCTGGAACATGTTACAGTGCGGACTCACACAGTAATCAAACGCATCCGTTCAGCCATACAGGCCAGAAAAACACCTTTGGAACAGAGTCTGGGAACAAGCGGAATAATGGCGATGTGTGTGCAGCCAGATTGATTCTTTTTCTGTGGAGTGGAAAGACAAAATCTTTGTGTTGCTCCCAACAACAGAGGGAGAGAGAATTCACTCCGCTATTTTAACGCCAGAGGAGTCCTTGAAATTCAGCTCATCTGCACCACGGCTGAAAACACACAGTTTCTCCCCGGCTACTTTGCAGTACTGTACATCTCAAATCCACCATGTACTGTACTGTGGATTAAACTGGATTATCTGGTAATGCACTTGATTTCAAAACAGAAGGTTCCCACGTTTAAGACACCCCCCCCCCCCGCCCCGTACCCATTCTCCATGTAATTTGTAGTTGCAATCAGAAAAGGCATCAGCCATAAAATTGTTACTTTACAGGTTTTGAAATATATTGGATGAGGGGTTTTCAGTGTGTCAGGAGTCATTTGCCGTACCAAAGGAAAGTTACAGCATCATTCACATTTTCATGCTCTACTTGTACATTTTATCCCGTATTTGGTCACACAGCGATGCATTATGCGGTTCCCTACAGTTGCTAGCTGAACCTGTGAGCCTATGTGAGAGCAGTCGTCACATCCAGCAGGTAGCAGACACATCTACATCTATAGGATATTACATAAGATTAACACGGTAATTTTTTTTTTCTACTGATCTGGTGCATCAAACACCACAAGATGTCAATCAGATTGTCCTTGTTAAATGGCCATTCAAGCTGGAGATGTACAAGACAACTGCATGTATTGTTTTGGAGTTATTATTTACACAAGCAGTAACTCAGGATGGACTAACCCACCCGGTAATCTACAGGTTTGCTGTGCAAGCCAGTTCATTTAGAAGCAGAAGTATTCCATCTTGCGTTGATTAAATCAAATAAGAATAACTCAAAGTTCTTGTTTGACACAGTGGGCAATACGTCTTCATGGACAGCCACCTGTAAGTCCTTCTCCATTTCAGCACAAGACTTCTTGGATTACTTCAAGAAGAAAATTGAAGATATTACGTTACACATATCACAGCACACACTAGTTCACCCACCGTACCCTGCTATTGACGTGGGTGCCATTGACAGGGTGCCACCTAGATTTACAGGAGTTTTGATGGTATCTCGCTAGATGTGCTGACAAAAACTTGTAATGTCTACAAAAAGCACAACCTGTTTACTTGACCCCATCCCAACAAAACTGTTTAAGGACTGTGTGCCCACTCTTGGGCCGACTGTGCTGGAAATTGTTCATCTTTCATTAACTTCTGGATCTGTTCCTAAATGTTTTAAATCTGCAGTGATTAAACCATTATTTAAGAAACCTAATCTTGACCTAGTGAACTTAAAAATTATAGGCCGATATCAAATCTATTAATTTTGCTCTAAAATTCTGGAAAAACTGGTCCCACGGCAGACTGTGGACTACCTTATCGAGAATACTCTTTTTGAGCCACTGCAGTCTGCTTTAGAAAATATCATTCCACAGAGACGGCTCTCACTAAAGTGGTGAACGATCTTCTGCTTGCAACGGACTCAGGCACCACATCGGTTTTGGCACTGTTAGGTCTCAGTGCTGCATTCAATACCATGGATCATCATGTTTTACTTGACAGGCTGGAGCATTACTTTGGGATTACTGGAAGTGCCCTCGCATGGTTGATGTCATATCTACCCAGTCACTCTCTTTGTGTTTTATACGATAACACTACTTCTAACCTTATTGACAGGCATGCACATAACTGGTACTCATGGTGCTTGTGCGTGCTATAAATAAATGATGCACAGCAGAAAACACAAAGGAAGCACTTCACAGAAGGAAAGCAATGACAGGTTGTAGGATAAGTGTTTCCCTCTGTGTGCTGTCAGCTATGCATCAATAATTTTTAGCACACACAAGCATGATGAGTACCAGTTATGCACACCCCTGCTTATTGATATGAAATTTGGGGTTCCACAGGGATCTGTCTAGGGCCCCTGCTTTTCTCCCTTTATATAGCACCCCTTGGGCATATACTGCAGCGTTCTGGGATTGTCTTTCATTGCTATGTTGATGACACTCAATTGTATATGCCGATAACTGCTGGTAATCTCAATTCTACAAAAACACTAAAGGATTGCCTTGCATCAGTGAGAGGCTGGATGTCTAGTAACTTCCTACTTCTAAATTCAGACAAGACTGAAAATATGGTTATTGGTCCAGCAAGATATCGGCATCAATTTGATCAGCTAGCACTTGGCTTAGGTTTGTGTGTCGTGCATCATACGGACAAGGTGAGGAACCTTGGGGTGATTTTTGACCCTGTGTTGTCTTTTGGCCTTCACATTAGGATGTTACGAGAGGCGCTTTCTTCCATTTGGGAAATATAGTGAGGATTCGTCCCATTTTGTCCATGGCTGATGCTGAGACCTCGATTCATGCCTTTGTTTCCTCCAGATTGGATTAGTGTAATGTCCTATTTCAGGGTTGCCGCACTCCAGTATTAGGGGTCTTCAATTAGTTCAGAATGTTGCTGCCAGACTTTTGACATGGAGCAGAAAGTTTGACCATATTACACCTGTTCTGGCATCCCTCCATTGGTTACCTGTCTCTATGAGATCAGACTTTAAGGTTTTGTTATTAGCCTATAAAGTTGTTCATGGACTTTTACAACCTACTCAGCTGATCTGATTAAGCCTTATGTACCATCCCAGGCTTTGCGCTTTGTGTCCCGAGAGTAATGAAAAAGTCTGTTGGTCAAAGGGCCTTCTTATCATGCCCCAGTATTTTGGAATGGTCTCCTAGTGTCGATAAGACAGTCCAATACTCAAGACTGAAGACACATTTTTGCTTTGGTTAATATAGTGTGTTATTCTGATTTTTAAAATTTATTTAAAAATGTTATTATTTTAATTTTTGCTTTTAATTGTGTTTTTAAACTTGTAGTTTTTAATTCATTTTAAACTGTTTTTGAACTGTTTTATGTGAGGTGCCTTAGAGCGATGTTATGATTTGGCCATTTTATGAATTGAATAAATTGAATTGGAAAAAATTCAATTTGCAGAATTACAGTATTAATTTGTTTTCTGGGTTTTGCAACTTTGTTGTTGCAAGTAAACTCAAATAAATACATTTAAAATGGATCGACTGTTGAACAGGTCATGGACCTCAAACTGTCAGGCTGGACGTGATTATATTAAGTATTAACATCACGTGGTAACCACATTAAAGTATCAGCGGTGTGATTTTTAGGACATATTGTGTAATGTGCCTTTTCCGTTCAGCGTGGATGAAAAGCCAATTAAATCAGAGTCCACCTGCAAACAGACGTGTTGGCAAGTGAGGCGGCTCTGCAGGAAACGAGGCCACCAGGCAGACACGGGGAGCCAAGCTACGGCAGCGGAGCACGGTGAGCATCTTCAGCAGCATCGAAGCTCTTTGGGGCCCAGTGAGCCGCCATCTGTCCCGGGGCCGAGGAGGCAGGGCCAGGAGACAAGCTCCCCTGAAAGCATGTTACCACCATATGCTGCTTGGAGCACGCGTGCTCAAACATGGCACGGCTGAGAAAGGCGAGACGCCGTACAGTCTGCACCAAACAGATCTGACCTTATGCGACACATCAAGATACAGAGCAACATGAGAGAACGGCAAAGAACAAGATGAGCAAGGTTTAAACTCTGGAGTACCAAACCTAACACTCGCTGATTATTTACACAACTGGAATATCAAATCAAATCAAATCAATTTTATTTATATAGTGCCAAATCACAACAAACAGTTGCCCCAAGGTGCCTTATATTGTAAGGCAAGGCCATACAATAATTACGGAAAAACCCCAACGGTCAAAACGACCCCCTGTGAGCAAGCACTTGGCAACAGTGGGAAGGAAAAACTCCCTTTTAACAGGAAGAAACCTCCAGCAGAACCAAGCTCAGGGAGGGGCAGTCTTCTGCTGGGACTGGTTGGGGCTGAGTGAGAGAACCAGGAAAAAGACATGCTGTGGAGGGGAGCAGAGATCAATCACTAATGATTAAATGCAGAGTGGTGCATACAGAGCAAAAAGAGAAAGAAACACTCAGTGCATCATGGGAACCCCCCCAGCAGTCTAAGTCTATAGCAGCATAACTAAGGGATGGTTCAGGGTCACCTGATCTAGCCCTAACTATAAGCTTTAGCAAAAAGGAAAGTTTTAAGCCTAATCTTAAAAGTAGAGAGGGTGTCTGTCTCCCTGATCCGAATTGGGAGCTGGTTCCACAGGAGAGGAGCCTGAAAGCTGACGTCTTTGTCTCCCATTCTACTCTTACAAACCCTAGGAACTACAAGTAAGCCTGCAGTCTGAGAGCGAAGCGCTCTATTGGGGTGATATGGTACTATGAGGTCATTAAGATAAGATGGGACCTGATTATTCAAAACCTTATAAGTAAGAAGAAGAATTTTAAATTCTATTCTAGAATTAACAGGAAGCCAAAGAAGAGAGGCAAATATGGGTGAGATATGCTCTCTCCTAGTCCCCGTTAGCACTCTAGATGCAGCATTTTGAACTAACTGAAGGCTTTTCAGGGAACTTTTAGGACAACCTGATAATAATGAATTACAATAGTCCAGCCTAGAGGAAATAAATGCATGAATTAGTTTTTCAGCATCACTCTGAGACAAGACCTTTCTAATTTTAGAGATATTGCGCAAATGCAAAAAAGCAGTCCTACATATTTGTTTAATATGCACATTGAATGACATATCTGATCAAAAATGACTCCAAGATTTCTCACAGTATTACTAGAGGTCAGGGTAATGCCATCCAGAGTAAGGATCTGGTCAGACACCATGTTTCTAAGATTTGTGGGGCCAAGTACAATAACTTCAGTTTTATCTGAGTTTAAAAGCAGGAAATTAGAGGTCATCCATGTCTTTATGTCTGTAAGACAATCCTGCAGTTTAGCTAATTGGTGTGTGTCCTCTGGCTTCATGGATAGATAAAGCTGGGTATCATCTGCATAACAATGAAAATTTAAGCAATGCCGTCTAATAATACTGCCTAAGGGAAACATGTATAAAGTGAATAAAATTGGTCCTAGCACAGAACCTTGTGGAACTCCATAATTAACCTTAGTCTGTGAAGAAGATTCCCCATTTACATGAACAAATTGTAATCTATTAGATAAATATGATTCAAACCACTGCAGCGCAGTGCCTTTAATACCTATGGCATGCTCTAATCTCTGTAATAAAATTTTATGGTCAACAGTATCAAAGCAGCACTGAGGTCTAACAGAACAAGCACAGAGATGAGTCCACTGTCTGAGGCCATAAGAAGATCATTTGTAACCTTCACTAATGCTGTTTCTGTACTATGATGAATTCTAAAACCTGACTGAAACTCTTCAAATAGACCATTCCTCTGCAGATGATCAGTTAGCTGTTTTACAACTACCCTTCAAGAATTTTTGAGAGAAAAGGAAGGTTGGATATTGGCCTATAATTAGCTAAGATAGCTGGGTCAAGTGATGGCTTTTTAAGTAATGGTTTAATTACTGCCACCTTAAAAGCCTGTGGTACATAGCCAACTAATAAAGATAGATTGATCATATTTAAGATCGAAGCATTAATTAATGGTAGGGCTTCCTTGAGCAGCCTGGTAGGAATGGGGTCTAATAGGCATGTTGATGGTTTGGAGGAAGTAACTAATGAAAATAACTCAGACAGAACAATCAGAGAGAAAGAGTCTAACCAAATACCGGCATCACTGAAAGCAGCCAAAGATAACGATACGTCTTTGGGATGGTTATGAGTAATTTTTTCTCTAATAGTTAAAATTTTATTAGCAAAGAAAGTCATGAAGTCATTACTAGTTAAAGTTAAAGGAATACTCGGCTCAATAGAGCTCTGACTCTTTGTCAGCCTGGCTACAGTGCTGAAAAGAAACCTGGGGTTGTTCTTATTTTCTTCAATTAGTGATGAGTAGTAAGATGTCCTAGCTTTACGGAGGGCTTTTTTATAGAGCAACAGACTCTTTTTCCAGGCTAAGTGAAGATCTTCTAAATTAGTGAGACGCCATTTTCTCTATGTCTCAAATAGTAAAAAACAACCATATTTTCATCGCCAAGCTGTTTGCATTGACCAACTCACTGTCCAAAACCAAAAGATACTCAACATTAGCCCACTGAAATCTGGTTTAAACTGTCTGACCTGTTAAAGGGCCACACGTAGCTAGAAACTGGTTTCCACACCACATAAAATGGTGAAATGATGGACATTTCTTCATACTTTTCCTGGGTGCCACTGGTATCCTGCTGTGTATGGTGTCTCAGAAGCTCCATTTTACAGTGAGCACTCATTAGCCAGGAGGAACAATGGTACAGCTAGCACAGCCACATTAGCGTATCTTCTTTTTTCTATTTCTATTTCAGAGTCATTCAAGCTTCTAAATGCTAATGAGCTTCATTTCTAAATCATTCAGTCCAGAGCAAAGCTGCATGCACCTCCGACGGTGGTCCTAGCACAGAACCTTGTGGAACTTGTACCTAGAAACTGGTTTCCACACCACATAAAATGGTGAAATGATGGACATTTCTTCATACTTTTCCTGGGTGCCACTGGTATCCTGCTGTGTATGGTGTCTCAGAAGCTCCATTTTACAGTGAGCACTCATTAGCAAGGAGGAACAATGGTACAGCTAGCACAGCCACATTAGCGTATCTTCTTTTTTCTATTTCTATTTCAGAGTCATTCAAGCTTCTAAATGCTAATGAGCTTCATTTCTAAATCATTCAGTCCAGAGCAAAGCTGCATGCGCCTCCGACGGGGGACTGTACACAATTACTGCTAAGAAATTCAACAGAATTACTCTTCATAGTTCTAACTGCAGTGGAAACTCTAACTAGCCAATTCCATTCTGAGCAGGAAAACATTTTTCTTCATCATCATCTTCTTACGGCTGCTCCCGCTTTGTCTACGAGGTCTGTGAGAAAAGTATCATACCTTTTTATTTTTTTTAAAAACTATATGGATTTGATTCATATGTTTTTACGTCAGCCAAGCTTGAACCTTCGTGCGCATGCATGAGTTTTTCCACGCCTGTCGGTTGCGTCATTCGCCTGTGAGCACGCCTTGTGGGAGGAGTGGTCTACCCCTCTCGTCGATGTTTCATTGCGAGGAAATGGCGGAATGATTTGGGCTTTTTTTTCCATCAGAATTTTTTCAGAAACTGTTAGAGACAAGCAGCTGGAAACCATTCGAAAAATTTATCTGGCTTTCGGTGAAAATTTTACGGGCTTCACAGAGAATAAGGACTGTTACTACAGCTTTAAGGACGCCCCACAATGGCGCACGGCGCGCCGCGGTCCGAGCCGCCATTGAGAGGACAAGTTGGGATATGCCTATCTCAGCTTTCAATGCTTATCAGTCCAGTGAGTATAAGAGAAATTGTGGAGAGCTGGGCATGTCCCAACTTGTCCCCTGGCACTCCGAAACGGAGGTGTTCCTTTGTCTCGCTCGATCAGCGAATCGGTCGTGACGCGCGAAGCCTCCACGCGGCTTTCCATGACAAAATCTCTTGTTAAAAGTGAAATCTGCCGGAAAATCGCTGCTGTCCAGCTCTTGTGATAACCAGAGAAATTGCACATGATGGTCCCGGCTCCACACAGCCATCCGTTTAGAAATGATGTGGTGTTTTCTGCCTCTCGATGGCGGCTCGGAGCGCGGCGCGCCATGCGCCATTGTGGGGCGTCCTTAAAGCTGTAGTAACACTCCTTATTCTCTGTGAAGCCCGTAAAATTTTCACCGAAAGCCAGATAAATTTTTCGAATGGTTTCCAGCTGCAGGATGAAAATCCGACGAGGAGGCTGGACCACTCCTCCCACAAGGCGTGCTCACAGGCGAATGACGCAACCGACAGGCATGGAAAAACTCACGCATGCGCACGAAGGTTCAAGCTTGGCTGACGTAAAACATATGAATCAAATCCATATAGTTTTGAAAAAAATAAAAAGGTCCATTACTTTTCTCACAGACCTCGTAAATCCACAAACGCAAAATGCAGCTCCTTCTGACTAGGGCTTCATTTTAGTAATCGAGTATTCTATCGATTATTCTGGTGATTAATCAAGTAATCAGATAAAAAGTACTTTTGCGTTTTTAACAACATCAACAGTCCAGGGCTCTCCCTAAGCAAAGGCACGATGTCGCTGTGTCATCACGGAGATTGTCAAATTTAGTGTATAGCTTTCTGTTTTCCTGGGTAATCATTTATTTTTTCACATCTTTACAAGTTTTGGATCTTTCCTGGTGTCAGGAGCTCAGCCAAAGTCAGGCCAAAGTCTTGACATTTTACTGAAATGGCGATGGGTTGTGGCTTTCTATTTTCCCAAACGTGTAAAATTTAACCATTTTAAGTTTTTTATTTATTTATTTTTAAAGGTTGGTGAAATGGGTCCCTGCGTGATTTTTTTTTTTTTTATTCCTCTTTCTCCGTGATTCAGCTGATACATTTCAGCTGGAAGTTTAAGATGTAAGCATGACAGTCAGTTTTTTTATTATTATTATTTTATTTGAGTTACAGTGTTTGTGAAGTGGTGTGTGCTGCCAATAAAAGCGAAAGCACACTTTGTCTCCATTCCTCAGGCATCCTCTCACTTTCCAAGATTTTATTAAACAATCTATTTAGAAACTCCACTGCCATCTCTCCTAGACATTTCCATGCCTCCACTGGAATGTCATCTGAACCAACTGCATTCCACTCTTCATCCTCTTCATAGCTGCCCTCACTTCTCTGGCTATTCTGATTCAGATTTTTTATTTGAAGTCTACCGATACCTTGCTGGACAGCAGTACGAGTATCGTATTTATTTAGCAGTATCGTATTTATCAATACTGATATCTCTGCAGGAGAATGAAGATCTGAGTCTTTTAGGTCCTGGAGCTTCCAGTCTTAATATATGTTGTGAGACTTGGACACCTTTTGTCTTTGGTACCAGGTCTTTCTGAAGAATCTTTGGATACAGCTGGAATGATTTGCATCAAACAAATGGTTACTTAGTGACACTCAGATGAGGAGAATCACTTGGATTGTGAGGGAACATCAACTATAATATTTTGGATATGTGGTGCGTTTCTTTGTGCATGACCCAGCATGTAGGTGCCTAAGTGTTTAGGACCCCAGTGGCTGGAGAAGTTCAAGGATATTCCCACATTTCATCTGGCTGTGGAAGATCGAGGTTTGCTTTTTGATACTTGGGGATGGATCGGTTGCCTGCCTGGGTGGTTGCCATCCAGGACCAGAGGTGGTTCTGTGGTGTATGTGGTGACGCGCCAATGGCTCAAACTCCTACACCTAACATATCATGTTCATATTTTGAAAAAAATGTTTGCTTTTTGGGCAGTACTGTGGATAAGTGGCACTGTTGTAAGCACTTGATAAGCACTGTTGTTCCACAGCAAGAAGGTCATGGGATCGATTCCCACCTGTGGCGTTTGCCTATATGTGTCCCTGTGACAGACTGGTGTCCTGTGAAGGGTGAACCCCGCCTCAACTGCTGGGATAGGCTCCACCCTCCAAAGCGGTTGAAGGTGAGTGTTTGCTTTTTGGCCAGAACTGCCTTATGATTATTTATATATTGTTAATATTAATAGGATGCATTTATATATTATCATTATCATTCAAGTGTGGTATGAAAGCCAGTACTGAGTACCGTAGACTTTTACTGGTGTCCGTACTGACAACTAAAACTGTGGAATTGTGACATCGATCTTTTGCAACCCTCTACAGTGTGTGGAGCAGATCTGGAGGTGGACAGCCAGCCAGACAGATGGGCACAGGAAGTCTTCTGATCCGCTGACGTCACTCTCACTGTGAGAGAGGAACTCTTGTGCTTCACGTCCCCACAGCCCCAACTTACACATCAACAAACCTTTTTACTGCCTCAAACAGTCAGAAAAACCCACAAAACAGAGAATCTGCCATCTCCCATCAACTCTTACAATTTAATACTCCATCATTTACATAATAATACTTGAACAGGAGCTCGGCTGCACAGACAGAGGAGCAGATGGGGAGCGAATCGGAAAGATAAAGTGCAGAAAGAAAAAAAAAAAAAACGGAACCGGAAAAGCAGAGTAGAGCAGAGACAGACTGGGATGATGTGCACGTGGGATGTTACCAGAATGGGTATGTGAGTGCGTTTTTGTGCGACAGATTTTATTAATGGCTGGATTTTACATGACACACGTCGCTGAAGTATATGCGCCCCTTGGTGGCACAAAGCTGACTTTAGCCTCACTGGCAGATTTATGGCGCTTCCATCACCTCGTGTTTCCGACTGTATGTGTGTGTTCCACTGCACGCTCCTCAAAGCACCGTCTCAGTTGGCCCGGTGCCAACTTCAGAACAGTTGGTGAGACAGAGGTGCTGTGTGCTGTATGAACCAGTGACAGCACATGCAAGTGCACAATGCACAGGTGATCAGGAAAGCGGATTAGGTGCAGTACCTCAAAAATATAACTGATCACCGGTGAAAAATATCATCTGTAAGGTGATTTCAGAATTCCTGCCACGAGAAGCCAACGGACTTTTGCTTCCCAGAAACCTGCAACTCTGGGTGACAAAAAAGGCCATATATGAGTCAACCAACTATCGCGAGTGTTAAATGGTGCAGCCTGATGACATCAGAAGGTACATGGTTCAGCCTAAGTGGCAGTCCATTCAGTCAATAGCTCCCAACAACACAACAACAATTGACAAAATACCTCAAAGTACAAAAATAAAAAGTAGGCAGAGGTGGTTTGGACGTGTGACGAGAACTGAGGCGATGAATATGTCCGTAAAATGATGATGAAAATGGAGGTGCAGTGGGAGAGAAAGAAGGGAAGGCTGAAGAAGAATGAAGAAAGACAAAAGAAAAGTGGGTTCAGAACCAAACTCGATGGACACTGTCTATCAGAGCCATCAACACACAGAACAGGAGAAATATTCTTTCTTAATGACGAAAAGTTCGTAGAGTCTGAAAAGTTTTCTATTTTTGTTTTGGTCGTAGCAACACAGCAGTTGCCTCAGTGGGATAAGGAGTTGGACTACCAATATGGAAACCTGACTTTAAATTCTGGTTATGCTACTTGATAGTGTACTTGGACAAGATACTTCATCATCATCCAAGTAAATGGCCAACCTTTCCTTTGGTACTGCATCAAGTCCAAGAGACGTTGTAGACTTTGATCCATTTCATGCTCCGGAATCTGGGGATCAGCACCAGCACATCTAGATAGGACTTACTACTTCTACCAAGTGGCAAGAGTGACTCACTCTTCGCAATAGTCTCGCAGCTACAGCAACGAGACGGACATCACCGTACCAAAATCTGTAGTCATGTGGGTTCACCTACAACCCCAATTCCAATGAAGTTGGGACGTTGTGTAAAATGTAAACAAAACAGAATACAATGATTTGCAAATCCTCTTCAACCTATATTCAATTGAATACACCACAAAGACAAGATATTTAATGTTCAAACTGACAGACTTTTTTGTTTTTGTTTGATTTCATAGGGGGGAGCAGATGAGACTCAACAACTGCCTGGGCATGATGCCAGTCTGACACAGGTTTCTTCCCCAGCCAAGGCCAATACTCATGTACAGCTGGGTAGATTGAGGTAATGTAGATGAAGTGACTTGTCCAGGAACACAGTGTTTTTGTATAATAGGTTTTGTTGAACCATGAATCTTTTTGAGATGACTCCGAAAGAGGAAGTTGGTTTCTGGAGATCTAAACTTGTGCTTCGGATGTCTTAGCATAATTATATAAAATATGCCGTACTCATGCGGCAGAACACGAAATTCTGCCTGAAAAGGGGGTGGGAGGTTGCACAAACACGACCACTATTACATTCTTTGGAATGCACAGGGCTCCATATATTTTAATAAAATAACTGATTTTAAAATGACAGATCTGTTCCTCCGTATGTAAAACTCTCATACTGAAAATTCTGAAACTGATATTAGTGTCATGTGACTGCAGCGCACACCGATGATGACATCACAGGTAAGCCGTGGAAGTGACAAGAGAAAAACATTGTCCAGACACAGTTTTTGATTTTTACGATATACTGGGGCCACAAAATTAATTTATTTTAGGGTGTGTGTTCAATCACCTTTAATAAAAAAATTGATGAAATTAAAAGTGGCCGTTTAACCAACTTTCATTAAAGGGGGGGGGATGCTCGGGGACTTCCAGTGTGCCAATAAAGTACAGTGCTACACTTAAACATCATACTGTCCTGCTGCCAAAGGTTGACATCCCAATTAATGTCAAATAAATTATTCCAGGTCATCAGAAACTTTCTGGAGTAATTCTATCAATTTCTGGAATCTTTCATGTTGTTTAAAGAGGCATTCATCTTAATGTATGTAAACCTTTGACCAACTGAAAATCTGACAAAGTGAAGAAAACTGACATGTTCTGTTTGATGAGAAATTGGAGCAAATTGCAGCATTGGAGAAAATTGAGTTTTTAACATTTTTACTCGTGTGTATGTAAACCTACGGCCTCACTGGCACATAGAACAGAAAAAAGTGAAAAGTGAGCACGTAGTGCAGGGGTATTCAACTGGTTCCAGAAAGGGCCGAGACGGTGTGGGTTTTCTTTGCAACCGCCCACTCCAGCAGGTGATTTCACTGATTAACATCACTTTGAGCAGATGGAATCAGTTAATCAGTGAAATCACCTGGTGGAGTTGAACACCCCTGACATCGTGCATACACACAGGAGGACAGTAATTCCAACAGACACAAAATATGTATCTCCCAAATTCAGATCCATCTGAAACAACTACAGGAATGTCAAGAAACAGCAACAGAGGCAAAACACCAAAGCCCGACTGTAAGTGTGAATGACATCAATCCACTGTCACAAGGATTTCAGAGTCCTGCTCAGCCCACCACCCACCAGCCACAACCAAGTTAAGGATTCAAACACACCAGGACTCTTTGATAGAGCAAGAAAAGAGGAGCAGAGAACATGAAAAGAAGGCAAGAAATGATGGAGCGCGGAGAATAAAGGGAGAGAGTTAGTGCTCTCTTGATATTCACAAAGACTCCTGGCAATTAAAGCTGCGATTCCAGAACCGCGGAAACTTCCTTCACACTTCTGCCAGTTAGTCTGAAGCTATCCCTCCTCTACACAACACCGGCAGAACCTTCACCGGCCTCCACCGCGACATCCTCTGCCAGCCTACACAAACCCACACCAAATCAGAGCGGCGGAATCTTACCGACAACCGTCAATGCTCATTTTCACCAGACCTCACCCCACATAATCAATAACTGTGTTACGTAATGAAAACTTAACATATTTCACTTTTGGGCTGATGTTAGTCAAAACAAGATGTCTGAAGGTGACTGTGTTGCCTTATCTTCGATCTGCAAAGTCTGTGATGTCAGTTTGTACTTCTTAAAAGATACACAAAAATCTACAATCACAACTCCAAATTGTTTTAACAAAATAATATGGAGTATGGCCCATATGGAAAATGGTGGATTGTCTCCTCTGGGTCAGGGAAGAGTTTTTGCCCCAAGTGGGGTCTTGTTGACAAGTGGAGGCAATTTGGAACATGAGATCGATAGATGGATTGGGGCAGCATCTCATGTTTTACAGACATTGTACCAGACCATGAAAAAGGAGCTGAGCCAGAAGGAGCAACTCTTACCAGTTGATATACACTCCTATTACCATCTATGGCAGGGGTGGGCAATTATTTTTTGCAAAGGGCCAATTGAGAAACATAAAATATTGTGGAGGGCCGGGTCAAAAGGCTAAACTCAAGTCTGCACAATAAGAATTTTATTCCTATATAAAAAGCAGTAAATAGCATTGTTTTGATAAACTGTTCAATGTGCTGATTAGGCAATAAAATTTTTTTAAAAGTTTGAATTCCCAAATCACAGTATCACTAGGCTGGGGGCATTCACTTCAAATCTCACCTTGTCCTTGTGATTCAGATTTTAACACTTCTCTATATTGTCAAAAAATAAAATTAGAAAAACAAAGGGTCCAGCTTTCCTCCTGGAGTCAGCAGGTGCATTTCTGGAAAACATCTTATTACTCTTATTACACATTTTAGGAAAAGCAGAAACATCCCGATGGTTGACAAACAGTGAAACAAACCCTGCTTCGCCCGACAACGAAGCTTCTCAGCTTTCATTTGAAAGTGACGGTTCGGAATTACAGAGGCTGTACAGAGAGACAGGAGGAGACACACTTCACCCCAAAACTCTTAATTTTTTTCAGAGTCTGTCAGATTTTGGATTCTAATGAGTGGTGACACTGCTGTTTAGCCCAACCATGAGACTACACGCAGAATGTCTGCATGATCCTGTTTTTTTGGTGGAGTGGACTTTGGATATCACAAGTAGATGACTGTTCAGGTTTTTATTTTCTTCTTCTTCTCAGTGGAGCTGCTAGGGTTTATTTTTATTTAATATGAGTGTCTGTCTTGACGTAAGACTGTTCTGTAATGGAGCAGCATGCACCGCACTCACGCAGTGTGCACGAACACTACGTTTTGGCACAGTGGAAAGCGGCTGTTTTTTTCCCATGACTGCATCAAAATTGACAGTTATCATTTTAAAAAAACAAGTCATCATGACACGATGTCACACTTATGTAAACTTTGGAATTAATCTGTGGTTCCGTTTTTAATGTTAGCAGCATTCAAGTGCATGCTGAAATGTTGAAACGTTATGGGAAACACTCAGAAATGTTCTGATTTCAGTGCGACATGTCTTTTAAAACATAGAATAATAGAAATAATGCACACAGCTATCCAGCCCCAAAATCTCAAAGTGTGTCTCGGTACCTGAATAATTTTGAATTCTGTTCTGCTGTTCACCTTAATTCCACTTTTAATTCTACTTTTTACAGTACAGACATTCTTCTGTGTTTAATTCTGTAACCCTTGCCGATCTCAGGGTTGTGACCAGATCCATCTGACATTTGACACACAGCTTTACAGTGCATCGGCAAAATATTCACAGAGCTTCACTTTTTCCATATTTTGTTTAAGTTACAGCATTATTCCAAAATGGATTCTGTTTCCACTGATCATCCTTGAGATGTTTCTACAGCTTAACTGGAGTCCACCTGGGACAAATTCAATTAATTGGACATGATTTGGAAAGACACACGCCTGTCTACATAGAAGGTCCCACAGTTGACAGTGCATGTCAGAGCACAAACCAAGCATGAAGTCAATGGAATTGTCTGTAGACCTCCAAAACAGAACTGTCTCGTGGCACAAATCTGGGAAAGGGTACAGAAACATTTCTGCTGCTGTGAAGGTCCCAATGAGCACAGTGGCCTCCATCATCTGTAAATGGAAGAAGTTCAGATCCACCAGAACTCTTCCTAGAGCTGACCGCCTGTCTAAACTGAACGATCACGGAAGAAGGACCTTAGTCAGGGAGTTGACCAAGAAGCCGATGGTCACTCTGTCAGAGCTCCAGCATTCCTCTGTGGAGAGAGGAGAGCATTCTAGAAGGACAACCATCTCTGCAGCAATCCACCAATCAGGCCTGTATGGTAGAGTGTCCAGATGGAAACCACTCCTCAGTAAAAGGCACATGGCAACCCACCTGGAGTTTGACAAAAGGCACCTGAAGGACTCTCAGACCATGAGAAACAAAATTCTCTGGTCTGATGAGACAAAGATTGAACTCTTTGGTGTGAATGCCAGGCATCATGTTTGGAGGAAACCAGGCACAATCCTTGCGGTGAAACATGGTGGTGGCAGCATCATCAGGGATGAAAGTGGTGAAACACAAAAAAAAGCTGAAACCCAAAATTATCCAACACCCACCCACCCCCCACCCCCCGAAACATTTGAATTCTAGAAGCTCTAAAATGCAATCTGGGGCTGTTCCAGACAATATACTGTCATGAGTCCAGCACCAAATTTTGGTGAGAAAAAACCCAACTTTCCTTAAGCCCCATTTACACATAGATGGTTTTGTCGGTGGGTAGTACACAGACTGAAGTTGACAGTAGTTCCAGCTGTTTTCGCGGTGGAAAGGGGCGGAGCATTTCGCCGGCGTTTTGACCGCCGTACTAGCCGCAAATACGCGGATAAAACGCTGCTAAATCCGCCGAATAAAGCGACGTTTTGACGCCGTAGCATCCGACACACGTCAGGCAACGGGGGTTAATACCCAGTTCTATCCTTCACAAACGCAGGTTAAGACGCGCGTGAGAACGGCAGTGTTCTGCTGCCGCCGATAATGCCCTGTGTACCGCTGGTTTTATCCAGGCAAATCCTGCGTTACTCCAGGAACGTTTGCATATAGGCACCGCCCCCAGAGTATAACAGGCTGAAGCAGCAGGAATACATGCCTCTGTCACTTCCGGGAATTGGGAGATCATACTCAGCCTTTTCTTCTCCTTCCTTTTCCCCCTCCTCAACGTGTTGCTCTGTCTCCACCACCGGCCTCCCCTCTGCTTCTGAACCAGACCTCTTGGTAAGTCCTTGCCGCTGCCAATTTTCTTTTAGGAGGCATACTGGAGCTTCTCTGCAAAAATATCTGGAGCTGGCCTCGAGTGAGAGGCCTGCATGCAGCGTGCTAGCATTTTTATACTGACTGCCGCCTATCGGCCGTTTGGAACGCCGTTAACCGGGAGGTGGCGTTTAGAATGGCATACTGTCTGCTAGCGCCGCCGTTTTGTCTGCCTCTGTTGCCGGTTAAAACGCCCTTGAGGACACTGATGTGGGCTCTATCGCCGTTTTACACGCCGTTGATTAGGGATACAACGCCAGCCGCCAATTACGGCGGTGTAAACTGCGGCACTACAGGAAGGGGCAGGATGAAACGGCGATTAAAAAGTATCAAACGCTGTTGTTCGCGTTGTCTCTGTCTGTCTGTTGAATAATTTTTTCGACAATTCCCGGTAAAGCCGGAACTAAGCCACGCCCCCTAGTGTCGGCGTTAACAACGGCGTTTGACGGCCAAAAACTCTTCCGGGTCGCTTCCGGGAGCTCTTACCGTGTATGTGTAAACGGGGCTTTATTCAAAATCACTCCTCCAGTAGTATTCTGACTTACGAGGATGCAGCAGTTTTCTATCTTTGCAGATAGTTCTGGAGGAAATCACTGAAGAAATGAACAAATTTCAAATATAGATTGACTGAAACAAATTGTCATTAAACTTAAACAAAACAATTCGGGAACTGCAGAATGAATGAGCAAGTACAATACAGATAGAGCGTAAACTGAAAAGGTTAATGAAATAAATTCTTGGGCAATAATAATAGATGGGAAAATCAATTGGAAACCACACAAATAAAACAAACCAAATTATCAAGAAGCATTTCAGTATTTAAAAAAAAAAGCAACAACCCCACTTATCTGGGGTGGAAAAAAGTGATCTGTCCAAACAACAAAATTATTTTATTTATTTATTTTTTTTTTTTGGAGATTCTTTTGGTGGGTAAATAGACCTGAGAAAGCACCAGAATTAGGGCTGAAACGATGAGTCGAGTAACTCAAATAATTCGATTACAAAAAATGTTCGAGGCAAATTCTGTGCCTCAAAGCTTTGTTTAACGTTGCAGTACATATGCTAGGCCTGTGTGTGGCACTGCAACATCCGCAGAAAAAAGAAAAAGGCGAGCATAACAGCTAATCAAATTAGCAATGATAGCTACCGCTTTCCAACGTGAGAGTAAAATAAAGCCTTTTAAGAGAAAGATGGTTCACGCTGATCATCTGAAATACGAGGTCTATTAGAAAAGTATCCGACCTTATTATTTTTTTCAAAAACCATACGGATTTGAATCATGCCAGACATGATTGACATGCCAGAACATGTGCCGGGAGGCTTCACCACGGTGTTGCTGTGCGCCATGCGGCACCGCCGCAATGCATGAAGCCTCCGCTCCTCTTTCCATGACAAAAACTCCTGTAACAGTGGAATGTGCAGTTCATTTCCAAACTGGACGCTGTGTTTATCCGGGACGTAGTCTGACTAGCACAGGAATTGTGAAAAGAGGTGGACATCAGCACTTTTTCGGCACATTGAGACAGACATGCGGAGGAATTCTGCGCGTCGCGGCAGTGCCGCATGGCGCAAAGCAACGCCATCATGAAGCCTCACGGGACATGTTCTGGCATGTCCAGGCACATCCACAATTTCTGGGATAATCACTCGATGGAAAAACCACCGACAGCTGTCTGAACGCCCATCTCAAATCCATCCTGTGAGAACAAAATGGAGGTGGTTTTGTCTCGCTCCAGTAGCGAATCCATCGTGACACGCGAAGCCTCCGCTCGGCTTTCCATGACAAAATCTCTTGTTAAAAGTGAAATCTGCCGGAAAATGGTCGATGTCCAGCTCTTGTGATAACCAGAGAAATGGCACACAATGGTCACGGATCCAGACAGCCATCCGTTTAGAAATGAAATGGTCATTCAGCCTGTCGATGGCGGCTTCGGAGCGCGGCGCGCCCCACAGCCGCTGGGGGCCGTCCTTAAAGCGACAGTAACACTCCTTATTCTCTACCAAGCCCGTAACATTTCACCGAAAGCCAGATAATTTTTTCTAATGGTTTCCAGCTGCCAGTCTCTAACAGTTTCTGAAAAAATTCTGATGGAAAAAAAGCCCAAATCATTCCGCCATTTTCTGACAATGAAAATCCGACGAGGGGGCTGGACCACTCCTCACTCAAAGCCTGCTCACAGGCGAATGACGCAACGGACAGGCGTGGAAAAACTCACACATGCGCACGAGGGTTCAAGCTTGTCTGACGCAATCACACGTGATTCAAATCCATATGGTTTTTGAAAAAAATAATAAGGTCGGATACTTTTCTAATAGACCTCGTAGACTTACTGTGCATTTAAAGCAAAGCAGTGTGTTTGTCTTATTTTAAAAAACACACGGTCTGGTCTACGTGGGGAGGGACTATTGACCCGGCGGCCGGCTGCTGTCTCTCTGCCCAGTGTGAGGAGCTCTCAGACCGGGCAAGTCACAGCTCTGTCCCCGCAAACAGCAGAAGTCCACTCTTCTTCTGTGTTTACCTCAGACTCACACTGAGTGTGTGACTTTTTAATTTTTGCGTTTTTGGGCAACACACAACACTTCACAAACAAGGTAACTTAAATAAAATAATAATAATAAAAAAACTGACTGCGATGCTTGCATGTTCAACCTCCAGCTGAAATGCAACTGCTGAAAAGAAAGAGGGATTAAAAAAAAAAAAATCACTCAGGGACCCAGTCCATCAACCTTTATATATTTAAAAAAAAAAAAACAACACAACTTAAAAATGGTTAATTTTTACAAATTGGGAAAACAAAATAGAAGGCCACATCCCATCGCCATTTCAGTAAAATGCCAACACTTTGGCGCAGTGACATTGTGCCACTGCTTATGCACAGCCCTGGACTATTGATGTTGTTTAAAACGCAAAAGTACTTTTTATCCGATTACTCGATTAATCGCCAGAATAATCGATAGAATACTCGACTACTAAAATAATCGTTAGCTACAGCCCTAACCAGAATGCATTTGAGATTTCACATTTTTCTGGGGGACAACCACCAGACCCCGCCACGGCCTTGCCAAGATCTTTCAAGTTTGTTTGTTTGTTTGTTTTTTTCACGGCTCACTTTCATCACTCAGAGACAGGGGTGATGGCCAAGTGGTTAATGCGCTTGGTTTCAGTGCAGAAGGTTCCGTGTTCAAATCCCACCCCTGCCACATTTCTCCATGTAATGTGGAGTTGCGTCAGGAAGGGCATCCGGCGTAAAACCTATGCCAATTCAATATGCAGATCCACCTCAGATTTGCTGTGGCGACCCCGAGTGCAAACAAGGGAGCAGCCGAAGGGACTTACTTACCTCCTTACTTTCATCACTCAGTTCATTCACAGATTTGTCCGTGCTCATGATGAAAGGTCAACAGCATTGGTTTAATCAATTTGTGAAGCATAGGATTTAATGTAAAGTGAGAACTTTATTAAGGTTGTAACATATGGATATATATACATTTTGTGTTCCAGGAGAAGCAGAATGACATTATTCACAGTATCAAACAGCTGAATGACAAAGTTGATGCACTGCATCCTTGGACCGTCCCTGAAAGTGTCGGTTCCCAGTCATACCAGGAGAGAGAACAATGTGGACGCTGCTGAGATGATCATCCGAAGAATGGCCAGCTAAACCAGAAGTGTTGGCTTGAACCAATTACAAGCAGTGCATGGAAGTAATAGGCCTACCAGTAAAGTCACTCGAAGAAGTGAGTTAATCTGTTTTCTGTTTGTTAGATCCTCATCACTTTAAAAAAGTTTTGCTGTTTCATTTTTTACACAGTATATTATGAAACATGCTGTATTTATGGAAATACGGTAACTAAAAGTCCTTTCAGATTGCATGTTTTATACGCATCAGGCAACACGTCATGTCAACGCCTCCCACAGCCCTGACGTTGCATGAGGCAAGGGGGCGGAGACTTTCGCTCAGATTTTTTTTTTCTCCAGAGGAAAGCTGAGTGATCGCCATGTTGTATGTGCGTCGATGAACCACAAAAAAGCTTTAATACAGCAATCAAATTAATTTTGAGGTTTAAAAAAACATTTGCAAGGATTTTTCTTCAGAAAACTGCTCTGTATAAATGAGCAGTCCAGTGACACCTTTCTAATTGGTAGAGATGAGTGGTTTCTGCCACGAGTCTTCCATGTTTGGACCCGACACATTGTTTCTATTGGACAGTGCAAAGCTTTGTCACAGTTCAGAGTGGCAAAAGTTGGACTGCTGGCAGAAGCGTTGGTTTAGCTCGGCTTTTGACGCGACGCTTCAGACGCCTCTAAAAAGCAATACGTTTCATTGAAAAATGCTTTTTAGACCAATTTGTGGTGCCTCTGATGCTTCCAAAGCATGCGGTGTGGAAGGCCCTTGACACAAATAGCAGTGGGTACAGAGGATTAATCATTTCTGTCTGATCTGCTTTCACCTGTGTGGTATACCTAATTGATAACTAAATTGAGAAAATTCTGGAAGCAATATAAACAGCTTGTTAAAAATACAGGGCCTGTCCAATAAGGTGTTGAGCTGAATACCAGTTATGACCATGCTGCTCAAATTATACAGTATCTGAACAGTAAAATATATATAATTGCTTGTGACTAACAAAGGAAATTTTCAAATTGCAGCTCCAGAGTGCTAATGACAGACTTGATGGCGAGGACAAGTGAACGAGGCACCAGAGGAATGCCCTAATCAATACCTTAACTGCATACACCCCTGGAGTGGAACAAGGGAAGGATACAGTAACAATCATTGTCAGGGACTGCTTGAACGCTACGGCTCCTGTTTATCTTTGGCAGTCAGGACAAGTCAGGAACTGTCAAAAGTAGCCTTGCCAGGGATATGCCACAAATTTACAGAGTTGTCATGGCGGCAGCAATAAATATAACATCAATGGACAGTACTACCATCATTTTTACAATTGTGCCATGATATGAAGACGTCCTATCCGAGCAGAATCAAAGAAGTATAGACGGGACCATCCTGAACTTTTTCCTGACCCAGATTACAGGTTTGAAAAACTAACAATCTTGCAAATCAGTTTTGTTTTTGTTTTTTTTGTTTGTTTTTTTTGGGGGGGGGGGTGACAGCCAGTCACAGTAGAGAGGCACCGTGACGTCTCTTTGGCTGCGAATCCAGCTTAATTTCTGTGTAAATCTAACATGTCTATCATATATTATGCAAAAGCTACTGCAAAACACTTCAAAAACTGAAAACACTGTTTTCACAACCTGATAACACGTCTGCAGTGATTTACAAGGAAAAGCCACCAAGACACCCAGACAACTCAGGAGAAGTTATAGGCTTATGTGGCTGTGATTGGAGAAATTGTGCACAGTGCAGGCTTTGCGTTTTGCATCACTACTCTTAGCTTCATAGTGGAGTAGAGCAGTGATTCTCAACCGGGGTGCCGCGGCACCCTAGGGTGCCGTGGGCAATTATCAAATATCACCATTATCGGGTGTATGTGCTGTAATAGTGTGGCAGATGGTGTAATGCTCTTTTATTCCAGTAGATGGCAGCAAAGCGTGCAGTAGCGCTGAGCGGTGTGTCGACAAGGAGGCGTGATGCCATTTTACTTCCGGGCAAGTTAGTGATTTGTGTGCATAGAAGTTCACTTAGTCTCGTCAAGAAACAGGTGGAATATGCCGGAAAGCTGCGCATGTTGGCAAAGTCACAAACGGAGGAACAAGGGAGACAATATTTCCTTCCATAAGTAAGTGGGTTTGGTTCTTCTTGTCACTTTGTCCGTGATATTTTGATGATAAACAGCTGTATGTCTCCTGCCGTACCTGTGTCGTCCGATGACACGGATCATTAATTTCACTTATGTCTAGTTGATATTTTCCACTGCTAGACCAATGTCTAGTTAAAATTCTTGTCGTTAGTGACTAAAAATTGTTCGACAAGACTGGGGAGTTTTTTGGTTTTTTTTTGCACCTTAAAATAATGAAATTAATGACCCGCGCTGTGCTGCCACACACACAGAGATGTGCGCGCACACACACCGCTGACTTCATGAATGAAACTTGGTCAATAAAGGATAATTGTGTAAAAATATAATATGTATATAAATGTAATGGTTTTAGGAGCCGCGCTGCGTTGAACAGCAGCTGCAGCTCAGCCGAGCAGCGTAGCTTATCAGCGCAGATCCGTGTAACTTTCAACACTAATATTTGTGAATGTGTGTGTGTCAGAGTAAGTTTAATACTTTCCTGACATAATTTAATGTAATTTAATTTTACTGGCTCGATATCCAGGACAAAATGGCATTTTAACACGTATTTTGCGAGCATTTTTCTGAGTGTGTTCAGTCGCGAATCTCCATTGAAAATGCATTAACATCCGGGTACTTCGTCAATATTTTGCCCGGTTAGGAGTCGTCATGTCGCTGTCCATGAAGGGACGTTTTCATTTAGTGTGCAGCATTGGAACTGCGCTCTTCTGCGTTCTTATATACAGCTCCATGACTATAGTATACTATGTTACGTCATATCTGTACCACACGTGTTACTAACGCACCGTGTAGAGACACGAGTTAATGGTGCGTGACACATGACAGTGGTGTGCCGCAGGATTTTGTAAATATAAAAAGGGTGCCGCGGCTCAAAAAAGGTTGAAAATCACTGGAGTAGAGCACAGAACGATTTTATTTCACCAAAACAGATCAAATCCAGGCTTGCATCTCAGATGTATCTTCTGGCAATTTGTAGCTAAAGTTTCAGGTCGTCTTTTTAAAAAAATCCTCCTCTATACCACTTCATCATGAAGATGATGGTGATACAATTGCAAAGCTTGCACTGTGCATAATTTCTCCAATCACAGCCACGTAAGCCTATAACAACTTCTGGGTTATCTGGGTGTCATGGCTTTCCTCACTCTTCTTCTTCTTGCACAGTCACTCAGTTTTTCATAACTGTCCATGAAGATTTACCACAGAGTGCCATATTGTTTGTATTTCTTCATAATTGATGTAAATAAAGTCCAAAAGATTCAGTGGCAGCTTTACCCTCAGAGAGCCTCATCCACGATTATTCTGGCTATTAATTGAGTAATCGGATAAAAAGTACTTTTGCTTTTTAAAACATTAACAGTCCAGGGCTCTCCCTAAGTAATGGCACAATGTCACTGCGTCATCACGGAGATTGTCAAATTTAGTGTATCCCTTTCTGTTTTCATGGGTAATTATTTATGTTTTCACATCAAGTTTTGGATCTTTCCTGGTGTCAGGAGCTCAGCCAAAGTCAGGCCAAAGTCTTGACATTTTGCTCAAATGGTGATGGGTTGTGGCTTTCTGTTTTTTGTTTTCCCAACTTGTAAAATGCAACCATTTTTATTTATTGACTGATTGATTTATTAAGGTGGTGGACTGGGTCCCTGCATGAATTTCTTTTTAACACTGCGAGTCAGCCAATGCTTTTCATTTTCAGCTGGAGGTTGAACATGCAGCCTCGCAGTCACTGTTTTTTATTATTATTATTTTATTTGAGTTCCCGTTTTTGTGAAGCATTGTGTGTTGCCCAAAAAAGCGAAAATTAAAAAGCGAAACACTTATTACGAATCTAAAGCATGGACTTCTTCCAGAGACTCTGTGGCCGGGACGGAGCTGTGTGAGGGCAGTGCTGAGCCACTCACACTGGGTAGAGAGAGGCAGCAGCCGGCCGCCACGCGTAGAGCGGCCAGTGGACGAAACTGTGTTTAAAAAAACAAAACAAAAAAAAAAACACACTGCTTTGCTTTAAATGCACAGTAAACTATTTCAGATGATTAGCGTGGACCATCTTTTTCATAAAAGACTTTATTTCATTATGTTTGTCACGTTGGAAAGCTGTAGCTATTGTGCTAATTTGATTAGCGCTTGCTCTAGTCTTCTTCTGTTTGTTTTTCTGGGTACGTTACAGCGCCACACACAGGCCTGGCATATGTATTACAACATTAAACAAAGCTTCGAGGCACAGAATTTGACTCGAACATTTTTTGTAATCGAATTACTCGACTAATCGTTTCAGCCCTTTATATATATATATATATATATATATTACACTTAGCACTGGGATACCAATTAAGTAATTATTAAGAAGACTGCTCATACGGCTGAGGGTATTTTATATGATATGAGGGTGTTTATATTCTATAATGTCAAAGCTTATGGGCAGATTAGCAGCAGCATTTAATTTGCATTGTACATGGAATATTTTTGATAAAATTTAAATTTACTTCCAGAGAAACTTTTTCTCTGGGGATTAATAATTTTGTATTATTTTTGTATATTTTTTTCATCATATGAATTTCCTCAGGAAATTTATTGATTGTAATATGTTTGTGTTAAACTGTTCAGTTTCGCTCTTAAAAATGATGTGTGTTCAATTGCATTGTTGTATCTGACTGTCATATTGAGTCTTCAAATCTATGTGATTAAAAACTTAAAATTTTTTTCATAGGAATTTTCTCAGGGAATTTATTGATAGTAATGTTTGTGTTAAAACTGTCTGCAGTTTTGCTCTTAAATATGATTTTTATTAATTGTATGTAGATGTCTAAAAGATTGGTGTAGTTTTTGTTTCAAGCGGTGATTTATGTTTAAGTTGAATTTATTTATGCTCCTAAAATGTGTATTATCAGTTGTATGTAGATCAATAGATGATTCTTTTTTTTTTTTTTTAGGTTTCATTATTATTTCTAGAAGATTTATTCTTATTGGGCCTCATGTATCAACGTTGCGTACGGCGATATTTGAGCGTATATAAGGTGTACGCCAAAACGGCTGCGCTACTTGGCATTTATCAATGTGGTTGTTGGCGTACGCTGCGCTGAAAATATACACCAGGTCGAGAGGTGGCGTAAATTATGCACCAAAATGAACCAGTGCTGGAATCCACATAAAAATGAAGATGATCAACATGATAAACAGTGCCATTATACAAATCAATGCATATGTTACATAAATAACACTTTCCTGATTATATTACATAATAATCAATACAAATCCCGCTTTTGCGGGATTGTTATGGAGCACGATCCGTGGCTACAGCGCTGACTGCAAAGAAAGCGCTGCTCGCCTTTTTCTCCAGACGTCGAGCCTGGAGCCAGAGCAGCGCTGAGCTTAACTTTATGTGGTGTGATCGTTTTAGACAATGAAACTGATAACAACTGTAGTTTCGTCATTCCCTTAATTCGCCCGTGCTGCAACCAGGTTTTGTCGTCTCCATTCGGTTGTCACAATAAAATAAACACAGAAATACATTTAAAAAATAAAGAAATCTGACAGATTAGGCGTGTCTTATTAATTGAGTGAGCAAATATCCACATGTCAAGAATTATTGACATGTGAAAAGAGAATACAGTGGTCCCTCGCTATAACGCCGTTCACCTGTCGTGGCCTCGCCGTTTCATGGAGTTTTATTCCAATTTTGCATGCTTTTTTTTTTTACAGTGTTCTGTGTACGAGGTCTATTAGAAAAGTATCCGACCTTATTATTTTTTTCAAAAACCATATGGATTTGAATCACGTGTGATTACATCAGACATGCTTGAACCCTCGTGGGCATGCGAGAGTTTTTTCACGCCTGTCGGTTACATCATTCGCCTGTGGGCAGTCTTTGAGTGAGGAGTCGTCCACCCGCTCGTCGATTTTTTTCATTGTTTAGGAATGGCTCAGAGACTGTTGCTTTGTTTGATAAAAATTTTTTCAAAACTGTAAGGCACAACTGAGTGGACACCATTCAATAAATTCAGCTGGTTTTCGGTAAAAATTTTAACGGCTGATGAGAGATTTTGGTCTGGTAGTGTCGCTTTAAGGACGGTCCACGGCGCCTGACGGCGATCTGCGCTTCGAGGCGGCAGCGTCTCGCTGTTTCAAGTTGAAAACTTCCACATTTCAGGCTCTGTTGACGCAGTAAGTCGTCAGAGAACAGAGAACTTTCAGAAGAAGTCGGCATGAGGAGTTTATTCGGACATTCCATTGTTAACGGTCATTTTGTAATGAAAGAACGTGCGGGCAGAGTCGCATGTCGGGCTGGACCCGACCGCGGGGGGTCGCGGCAGGAAAAACACCTCCGTTGGAAATCTTAACGGGCAAGTTGGAACATGCCCAAGCTGTTAAACAATTTCTCAGTTACTCACTTGTTGAAAGCCATTAAAAGCCGCCTGAATTCTAGAATGGTTTTCAACACGGAGGTGTTTTTCCTGTCGCGGCGCACACAGATTTGCCGAGTCGTCACGGAAACGACTCGGCGAATTTGCGCGTACGTCTTTCATTAAAAAAATGTCCTTAAACAGTGGAATGTCCGCATAAATTCCTCATGCCGGCCTCTTCTGAATCTTCTCTGTTCTCTCACGATGTCCTAGGTGAATTAAGCCTTAAATTAGGATGGTTTCAGCTCGAAACAGGCCGACGACAGCGCCTGGAAGCGCTGCAGGACGTCCCGCTCCGTGGGAAGTCCTTACACCGACAGAAACACCCCATAATCTCTCATCAGCCGTTAAACTTTTCACAGAAAACCAGCTTAATTTCTCGAATAGTGTCCACTCTGATATTCCTCACAGGTCCAGAAAAAATTTTGATAAAGCAACGCGCGCCGTCTCGAGCAGCGTGTGAAACAAAGGAATTCAGCCGAGAGGGCGGGACCACATCTCACTCAAGGCCTGCCCACAGGGAAATGACGTCACCGACACGCGTGAAAAAACTCACACATGCGCACGAGGGTTCAAGTATGATTGGTGTAATCGCATGTCATTCAAATCCATATAGTTAAAAAAAAAATAAAAGGGTCGGTTTATTATCTAAGAGACCTCGTATCTGTTTATAAGAATCTTGTCGCCCAGAAGAAAAAAGAGCGCCAACAACTACTCATAACTGTGTTTGTCACACGGAAACAAACACCTGCTGCAGCCAGGTGTGAGTGGAAAAAGGCACAGCGTCAGGCCCAATCTGTGAAATACTGGTCAGTCACTATTAATAATTTCTTATGTGTCCGACCTCATTCGTTGATCGTTAAAATTAATTCGTTAGTTCTAAATGCCATCATAATTATTTATAGGAAAACTTTCTATTTTTATTTCTCAAACAAATGTTTGGGCCTGAAACAGTTTGGTATTATTTTCCTACTAAGGTTTGAACTTTGAGAGTGTTTACACACGAGAGAAAAGTGAGAAAATGTTCATGCCTGATTGAGAAAGTGTATAAACTGTGTAGTGAGGGGTTTTACAGCTTTGAAACGTCTATAATAACTGTAAAAAATAACGCCGACTACGTTGCGGTTTCGCGTATTTCGGGCTACTTTTTAGAACGTAACTCCAGCGATTAATGAGGGACCACTGTAACACTTTATTGATTATATACTACAAAACAATTGATACGACGGCCGCTTTTGACGCTCTATTGGCACGCGTCGTGATTGGTGAAGTTCTTTTTCATTGCCGTCTTCCCGGCTTCCATGTCGTAAAATGAGGGTATGTCTGAAGCGGAGTCTGAATATTTATGGGCGTGTTTATTATAATTACGATCGTTTCCACCCGCCACATTTATCAAGATCACGTCAGGCGTACGCCAGAAATGGGCACGTGCGCACTGCTTGATACATGTCACGGCGACTTTGGTGTATTTCAAGTTCACGCCGTAAATTTACGCCACAAGTGCGCAACATTGATACATGAGGCCCATTGTGTCTGAACATTTTTTTGGAGTAGCGTCTGTGGTTTACCGCTTAAGAAATCTTTTGTAAAGTTGAAAATGTTTCATTTTATGTGCTTTTTGAGCAATGATGTTTAATTCTGTAAAGATGAATTCCATCATTTAATCTGTTATCAATTAAGTGATTTCAAAAGTTTCTCCATTATTGATTTTATATGTGAATTCCACATTGCAAGTCACTATTGGAATAAAACCTATTGAATTTTAAAACATTTATGAAGTTTGTTTTACTTAATTTTTTGTTCTCAATAGGAACAATCACAAAAATTGTAAGCAAGAACACTGCACGAACATCATATGAACAAAGAATGAGGACAGGTAATGTTCACATTTGAACATTCTACAAATGTTCATTTAATGTTCTGCTGCAACTGTTCATATGGTGTTTGTGAATGTTTGTATAATGTTCATTGAATGTTCGCATGCAAACATTACCTGTCCTCATTCTTTGTTCATATGATGTTCGTGCAGTGTTCATGCCATGTTTGTAAACGTTCTCATGCAAACGTTCAGTGAACATTCAAAGAGCATTTGTTTATCTTAATACACTCATTTATACACACAAGGAAATCAGCAGCTTTACACTCATAACTTATGCAATTATCTGGAAGTAGAGAAGCTTGAATCTTCGACTGGACTGGGTTGCTGACACGAGGACGTTTCGCTTCAAATCGCAGAAGCTTTCTCAGCTAAAATTCTTGCTCTGACTCCTCTTGACCTCCTGTAGAGAAGAATAAGTAATAACTTATTCTTCTCTACAGGAGTCAAGACAGAAGTCAGACTACCAGAGCAAGATTTTAGCTGAGGAAGCTTCTGCGATTTGCAGCGAAACGTCCTCGCGTCAAGCACCGAGTCCAGTCGAAGATTCAAGCTTCTCTACTATGGAAACCACCTGGACACTGAGAGCCTACACAGAAACAGTTATATGGAATTATAACAAATCGGCAGATCTGGCGCAGCACGAATAATGGTACTAATCAAGCACATAATCTGCACTAACCCACACCTCCCTGGGCATATGTGGACAACATTACCATTAGGGCTGCCACAACTAGTCAACTAGTCATGACTACAACTATTGAAACAGTCGACAACTAATTTAGTAGTCACGAGTCATTTTGTTTTGAACCTTGAACCAATGAAGCAGTGCTTCGATCCGCTGTTTTGTTAGATCTTTGCTTCGCTCCCCTTCAGAAGCGGCAACTCCGGTTCTTATCCCTTCTCAAAGCCATTAAAATTTGTCAATCGTGAGTCACTTTTGTGCGGATTAAAGTGACTAACTGGGACTCTTGTCTTTTGAGAAAGAAATGAGAATCATCCTCCATTCCATTGCTCCAAACACTGCACCACTGAGTCAAGTTAGAAAGACAGATTCTACTTGGAATGAATAACTTCAAAGCAAATCGCTGTTTAAATCAAATGACACCTCTTTCCAAACGTTGTAATACAAACAAAATGAGACGTCTTGACTGATGTGCGGCAGCCCAAAACTGTATGGCTGCAGACCTGCAGACTCCAGCAGCCACCTGAGCTCAGCTCACATGTATGGAGTGACATCCATACCGTTAATGTCTGAAAGGAAATGCTTTTAACAAAAACACTATTTTATTCTATCCATGTCCAGAGATCAAGGATCCACCATGTAGAGTTTATTTATGTCCAGAGATCAAGGATCCAGTGACCAATTTCATATTTATTTACTTTAAGACTCAATAAAATGTTGTTGACATAGAAAACCTGTAAAGCCTACTTGTAGTACACAGAAAATTCACAGGAGGTATCGATAAGGAATCGGATTAATAAGCGGAATCAATATCGATAAAATCCGACAAGCTGCAATTTACGTATGATCTGACTAATCACAAAAATAATCACTGACTAGTCAACTATCAAAATAGTCATTTATGGCAGCTCTAGTTACCACTGACAAGTGACACATTTCTGCAGACAGATTTTACAAAGTACAGTTCAGTGATTTTACCCTCTGGCCTTTTGACACCAAAAACAGACTTCTTCAGCTCACCATGCAGCCAGGTTTGATAATAATAAGGTAATTACGAAAGGTGTTATTGCATTCACAAGATTTAAAAAAAAAATACACCTGTGACCTTGATCTTTGACCTTGTGTCCCTTCTTGGTAATCAATGTACCGAACACATAAACCAAGATTTAATGAGAATTGGGCAGTTAAAGTTATTGCACTGACATGATTTTTACAAAATACGCTGCAGTAACCTTGACCATTGGACCCCAAAATCATTGCCCTTCTTGGGGTCACTGTGCCTAATGTATATACCAAGTTGGGTGCCATTCAGGCCGGTACAACTGAACTCATTTTGCCCACAAGTGAAATGTAGCCTGACTGGCTGAGTGACTCCCCGCATGGTGACATCTAGCCCCTCACTGGCTGCACTGTAGGAAAAAAGCAACAACAAAAATTTTAGAGAAATGTACGAAAATATTCATCTATGAAGTCCAATGTGCCACATCCGATCTGTCAATCCTTTTCACTGCCAGTACACTTACCCCGATGTCTTAGAACTGACTGCAGACTATGCTGATTACCACAGTTTGTACTCTGCTAAAGCAGTATTTTACAAGATTCATTTATGCACCACCATGCAGCAAAAGTTCACCAAATATTTACTTGATTTTAAATATCTGTGCAGGTTTCCAGAGCAGCCGCTTCACTTCTGTGAGTGAACCAAAGTGTTGTGCAGAACTGAAGTTTACCAGAATGTATCGCATCGCTGGCTCCATCCTGTGTCTGACTCCAGCCTCATCAGAGTGAGCACACAAACATCACCGCCAGCGAACAGCTGTCCGGCCGGCGGTGACTGACAGAACTCAAATTTGAGTAAGTTGCAGAGGTGCAACACAGTCGAAAATAATCACATGAACCATTCATCTGCACCACACTGCACCACAAACCTCCACGTTCTCTTTCAAACAGACGGGCCATAATCACTGCAAACAGCATTTTTCTAAAATTAAATCTTTGTTAACTCCAGGACACAGGATTCCTCACAGTGTGCCAACCAGCAGTTTTTAAATGTCCTGGTTTAAAAAGGCGCTGCTTCTGTCCTCGGGGCCGAGTGACGTCATGAGCTGCTGATTTACATTTATGTGGCATCAGCAGTGTCATTTTGAGGGTGTCTGCAAGTTTTGTCAAGTTCAACAACTTCTGAGTGCCAGCTCCAGTTAAAAGTTCTGCCATCATGCTGACCAAAATGCAAAAAAAGGACAGAAACGCACCGTGGATAAACTCTGACCAGTAAAACATAAGAAACTGCAACATTCCTCAATTACAACTCAAATATTTAATGAATCATAACAGATTACATACATAAATAATTGCTCCAGATGTACGAGGAAAAGAGGGCACAGGCGGCATCAAACCAGGAATCGCTGTTGTTGGGAGGCACCATGCTGCCTCAAAGTAGGATTAAGATGGAAAGTAATCTATAATAGAAGACTATCAGCAATCCTTCAAAAATAGATGAGTCACAACATCATTTTCAAATTCTTATATTATTTTCTATTTACGAATTAATTGCACTGCCAGTGATTGACATACTGTATTTTCTGGAGTATACATTCCAGTTTCTTTTACTACCTTGAAAGGCCTTGAGACTTGCACTCCATAAAAATCATGCACTTTTGACTAATAATAATTTATATAATAGATTATAATAACTATTTATATCTCACTTTTTCAGGAATCAAACCAAACAAAATAAACACAACAAAAGAAGAAATGTCAATAAAATGTACTCCACAACAGTGCACAAAAATCCCAAATTAACGAGGCGATAGTACAGAAAAGGGCTGTGACTTATACTCCAGTATGACATATATATATACATATACATTTTTTCCTTGTCAAGAGCCTTTTTTTTGTCAGGTGTGATGCATCAAGTGCGTTCAAAGGTTTAAATAATATTTTTGTATTTTAGAACGTCAGGTATTCTGTGTAAATAGTTTTGATAATTAAAATATAGGGCCACTAAGTCTTTTGATTTAAGGCATAAAAATAATTTTGTTTGGCACCACTAGAATTTTATTTATTAGCCTTTAAATAGAGGATTCATAATATGACATTACCAAAACAATCAATTTGCATTGTCTCGAAGAAAAATTTAAAAGTTCTCCTGAAGGGTAAATTTTCAAAAGAACAGACGGCCTTGAACTACTTACGGCAGCAATGGATGAGACCAATACAGTATGACAGTGACATCACAGATCACGTAGGGGCTTCCCCCAGACTTCTGAGATTGTGGGGAGGACACTGTGACAGCCAATCAAAGTAGAGAGGCACCATGACGTCACTGGCTGGTCTCTCTCTGTCTGCTCATCTAACATGACGGAAAACGCTCCAAAATGGTGGCATTTCTGTATAAATCCAAGATGTTTCACATACCTAAGGCTCACCAAGAAGGAGAAATGCCATTTCAATAAAACTTGACATGCATTAAGTTCAACTCTTCTGATGACTAACTGTGTTATTTTCTTCCAGGTTGTGAGGTAGTTTGTGGTTCATAGCCAAGTTTGAAAGTTCGTGGTAGAGGGAAATGGCAAAAATGGACAAAATCTGGCATTGTGGTGTGATTAAGTACCTGCATAAGAAGGGGTTAAATCCCAAGGACATTCATGCCGATATGGTTGCTACATTAGGGGATGAAGCTCCCTCCATATCTACCGTGCAGAAGTGGGCAGCTGAATTTAAGAGGGGCAGAGAGAGCCTTGAAGACGACCCAAGGTCTGGGCGGCCTGCAACAGCCACAACCCAGAAAAACATTGACTTTGTTCATGAAATGATGATGGACGACAGACGACCGACGATTAATCAGCTAGCAGATGCTGTGGGAATATCCCGTGAGAGGAAATGAACACATTCTGCATGAAGAACTTGGAATGTCAAAGGTGTCAGCTCGGTGGGGTGCCACATCTTCTGACGCCTGATCAGAAACGCACCAGGCTAGTCATGTCGAAGGCAAACTTGGCACAATTTGAAGAGGATCCAGCCAATTACATGGAACGTTTTCTTACCCAGGATGAGTGTTGGGTTCACCACTTTGAACCAGAGACAAAAAAACAATCATGCAGTGGAAACACCCAAGGTCACCACCTCCAAAGAAGGCCAAGGTCGTTTCGTCTGCGGGGAAGGTCATGATTTCAGTTTTCTGGGATGCCAAGGGCATTGTGTTCATGGACAATCTTGAAAACGGACAAACCATAAATGGACAGTACTATTCTAACCTACTGAGACAGTTACGCGAGGCTATCAAAAAGAAGCGACCAGGAAAGCTGACGAAAGGGGTTCTGTTCCATCAAGACAATGCCCCAGCTCACAAGTCAACAGTGGCCATGGCCACTATCCACGAGTGTGGATTCGAACTGGTAGATCACCCACCATACTCCTCTGACTTGGCACCCTCGGACTTTCATCTGTTCCCAAACCTGAAAAAAAACTTGGCTGGGCAGCACTATCGGAGCAATGATGAGGTGATGGCTGCCGTTGAGGACTATTTTGACTCTCAAGATGAAAGCTTCTATGCCAAGGGAATCAAAGCACTCAAGCACCGCTGGAATTAGTGTGTGGAGTTACAGGGAGACTATGTAGAAAAATAACCCTGAATTTGTTCAATTCAACAACCGCATCATAGTCAGCCTTAGAACTTTTCAGCCTACCCTCGTATATGTTGTAAAACTTAGCAAGAAATAAACGCTTTAAAACTAAAAACACTGTTCTTCTAACTAGATAACACTGCTGAAGTGATTTACAAGACATCTCACGTACGTCAGCATGCACGCTACGTGAGCACACATCACCGGCGGTCAAATGTAATGTTCCCTTTCAATTTTTTTCAAAAGCTCATGTGTGCGCGCACATGGTATTTGTTATGGAATTCCCCCGGATAAATATGTTTCTTCATTGAAATGAGCTGTAATTTTATGACATTGCTAAAATAAACTGACATAAAATGCTTGGCTTTCAGGAAAAAAATAAATTTTGCCAGTTCAGTGAAATTTGGGTGCCCTATGGTATTATGGTATTAAGGCGTTGCTCATGCTTGAGACGGGTAAGTAAATGCTATCAGAATGGTTGAGAAAACCCAAATTAGGGTTCACTATGCTCTATCATGGAGATTAGTAAAACTACCTTTTTTTTTTAAGACTACACAGAATAGCTGAAAGCCACTGTGGCAGCCATCTTGGATTGTAAACAAGGCAGCAAAAAGTCCCATGTACGAATCCAAAATGGCCACTCTTTAAAAAAAAAATTTCAAAATTTGACCCCCCCCCCCCCCCCCCTCTTTTTTTGTTGTTTGTTTGTTTTTCTTTTTTAAAGGAATCTGAGATGGCCAACATGGCAGCTTCTGGGAAAACAGAATCATCCATTTAATACTATATGCACTTTCCAAAAATGTATACTGTATTTTCCGGAGTATAAGTCACACTGGTCCAAAAATACCTCTTTATGAGAAAACTAAAACCATATATAAGTCGCAAATGGGGATATAAGTTCCATTCATCACTTCAATGCCAGAAGCAGCAAAAGGTATTAATCACTGTATCATTCATTTATAAGGCACACGCAGTGTAAAGGAGCACAAGGGCAGCTAATTTATGTAACTATAAGGGCACAAAATGTGAGTAAACTGTTTGTTTCAGCGATCCAACAGATGGTCCCGTGTGAGGTGAAAGTACCACGCAAGTGAAACGTTTGAAAACCCGGAGTATCATTTACATATTTAAAACAAAACACTGCTTTAGCCATCAGAAGCTAAGAGCTTATTAATGTTTTTGTTATGAGTTCAAACTGCGTCTTTCACCCACTGAACAGACGATCATATGTGAGGTGAAAGTACAACGGAATTTAAATGCAATTTAAACTCCTTTTGTAGTACATTTATAAAATAAACACCATAAATTTACTTCTTGTTAAAACAGCTGTCCTTACTTACTAGAATTCAGACACTTATTTTCCCTTTCGTATGGCTAGCGTACTGGTATAGTATGGTACTATACTTTTATAACCCTTTTAAATTCATTTTATTAGTAATACGGAGCGGGCCACGGCCTCAACTTTATCTAAATTCTGGGTCTGTTAGTGAAGCTTAGGGCTAGTGGTCGGCGATCACCTTAGTATGTCTTCTGTTTTTCTTGTTGCTTAATGCTGACAAATTATACTGTATTTGTCATCTTTCTGCTGCCTGATTCTGTTTTTTTCTCTCTGTTTGAGGTGCGGCTCCATCTAGAGATGGGATTGGTGTCTTTTTCTGGAACCCTCCTGTCCTGTACACCAACATGGACTCCCAAAATTACCTGTATATTTCTATTGTCAATTGTGTTGGTAGAATGGCACAAGCAGAGGGTCACCCCTTTGAGCCTGGTGTGCTTGAGGTTTCTTCCTCAAATTATCAGAGGGAGTTTTTCCTTACCACTGTCGCCTGTGTTCTTGCTCTAGGGGTTGGTAAGGTTAGACCTAACTTGTGTGAAGCGCTTTGAGGCAACTTTGTTGTGATTGATGCTACAGGGGTTGAAATAAACGTTTTTTAAACCTACTTGCAGTGGTGCTAGTAACAAAAAAAATTATTGCACAACCAAAAGTCAGTCTTATAACAACCTTAAAACTCCTCCTCTGATGTGTCAGACTCTTCCTCTCTGGGGAGAGTTTGAGGGGAGAGCAGCAGCAGCGGCAGCAGCAGACAGTTTTTTTTTTAAGTGCGCGCAAACGAATCGTCCGTGAAGATTTTATTTATTAACTACACAGATGTATAATAAAACAAATGGTGACAGGTTTATAACACAATTATGACAGAGTTTAAGGGGAGAGAGAGCGAGGAACCGCAGTGGCAGCCAGTTTTGTTTTGTTTTTTCTCATGCGCGTGCTAACTAATCGTCCGTGAAGATAATTTTATTAACTACACAGATGTATAATAAAACAAATGGTGACTGGTTTATAACACAATGATGACAGAGTTTGAGGAGAGAGAGAGCGAGGAACCGCAGCGGCAGACAGTTTTTTTCTTTTCTTTGTTTACATATGCGCGCGCAAACAGGACAGGAGGTCCTCAAACTGGAGCTCCTGCAGTTCCAGTTATTTGCTGCAGCTCCTGCAGCAAATAATGAAACTCCCCAAATTGGGAACGTCTCATGAGGATGTTGTGAACCCAGGGACGGCACCACTGGCGACGTTTGTCAGTTTTCCACAACAAATAGAGCACAGCAACTCGCTCCGTGTGTGAGAGTCATAAAACGCAATGAAGACAAAAACAACACATTGGAAATTGTTTTTTTTCCTTATTTATTCCTTTATTGGTTCATTCTACTGGTGCTTATAGTTGATAAAACTTGGATAAAGTTACTTGCACCAGTGCTAGTGCACTATAAAATTACGTGCACTGCTCCAATAATACGTGCACAAACTAGCACATGCACGTACTAATTCGACCTCTGTGCTATATAAATTAAATAAATTTAAATTGAGGAGGTGATAGTCTAGTGGTTAAGCATTGGGCTTCAAACCAGAGGATCCTCTGTTCAAACCCCAGCCTGACTGACTGCCCTTGAGCAAGGTCCTTAATCCCAGAGTTGCTCCCAGTGTATCTTGAGCACCTTGCATGGCAGCAACCTGACATGAGTGCGTTTGTGTGAATGGGTGAGGCACAATTGTAAGCGCTTTGAGCATCTGAGGCAGATGGAAAAGTGCTATATAAATGCAGTCCATTTAAAAGAGCTGTCCTTGTACGATTAAATAAGTCCAAATAAGGTTTCTTCCAAAGAGGAAAATAAATAAATAAACAAACAAGTCCATCTTCATTGTAAAGTATGGTCTTCCAGTAAAACACACATTACGGTATTTCTTCAGAACAAAAATAGTTTTGTTTTTTTGTTTTTTTTATTCCTTTCTTTCATGGACTTATTTTGGAGGTTCCTGTTATTTGGTGTCCTCTTCAAATAACCTCCTCTTCAGAAAGGCATCTTGGGACAGAATTGGCAACACAGTGTAACTTTGGATGAGATGTGGGGCGGATCTTGTGCCATGTGTGGGGAGCAGTCACCTTGTCATCTCCCCCTCTCCCGCCGGCAGAAGGCACGGGCCAGCAGGTCACTTTATGTGTGGTTTCTCCCTCTGGATGGGCACCAGGCTCTTCTGGTGGATCTTCCCAGCTACAGACCACCGGACAACCGTTTTGTGATCAGAGGACAGACTGTTTTATCTGAGTGTCTTTCCAGATGGCAGTCAGCTGTTTATGACTTCTCCTCTCACACGTTTAATAATTAATAGTGACAGCAATACAATGTGTGAGAACCAAATCCAGGGTATTTCCACTAATGTGCATAAATGATTAGCAAAGGGGATCAGGGGCTTATTTATATGAATGTTGAAGTCACCAATAATCAGAATGTTATCTGCACTAGTTGACAAGTTCGAGATAAACTCACCAAATTCATCTGAGAATTCAGAGTATGGGCCAAGGGGCCTATACACAGTGACAAAGTTATGCAGCTGATTTTTATTCTTGTGACCTTGGCAATACGTAGCATCACGGGAAGAGCAGAGAATCAGATGCTCAAACTAATTATATCTGTGACCCCCAACAGCTAATAAGGTAAACCTAGATTTATAAATAAAAGCAACACCCCTGCCTTGCTTCACACCAGGTGAAACGTGACTACATGTGTATGATGGTGGGCAGGCCTCATTTAAGGGAAGGACAGCTGTAGGTTTAAGCCAGGTTTCACATAACCCAATCACTTCTAAGTGGTGATCCACAATTAGATCATTAATCAACAGAGATTTTGAGGACAGTGACCTGATGTTAATGAGACCCAAACTAAGGACCTCAGTAGAATTAACAATTGGACTGTTCGGGTTTAGGGGTGGTTCCAGAGTAACACTTATAAGATGCCTGGAAGTAGGTTTAGGTTTAAGACATTTCATGGGGATTGTAGGTAGCACACACAAAATATTTGATATTGCTGGAACAGCCAGCAGGCCATCCTCAATTTCAATACCATCCGATGCTAACAGTAATGGGTATTAAGTTTGCAAAACATATCCCTCTAAGATTTTTAAGGACACATCTGCAGAAGCAGGCCAGAGTCTCAACCTGATAAATTTCCCTCCCTGAAAAACCACTATCATCACAATGGGTTGTCTGTACTAAATTCCCCGCTAAGCTAATGGATCCCACAGCCACATTTGTCATAAAGCTCTGCAGGGTCTCTAATCCCCTGCTCCGCGAACTGCTGTAAAACCCTGATGTTACCCACCCTGTAGAGCTCTATCTATATTCGCAGGCAGGATGGCGGCGCCTTCCCGAGTAGGGTGAAGGCCATTCAGCATCAGCAAGTCACGACGACCCCAGAACCGGACCTGGCACCACAAGGGGGCGTTTGGGGGCGACGCCCCCTCACGTCATCAACCCCGCCCCCTCAGATGTGAGAGTTATCAAAAAATAAAAATAAAAACGAAAGAAAAAGAAATACTGGAAAATATAACAAAATATTACTTATTCAATAATATCACGTATTTAACAAATAAGCAAATTAATTAACTAAAGTAATTAATTTTAAAACAAACGGATATGGCGTGTGTCTGTGTTCAAGCGATTTGATAGGTTGAGGGTTGCGCTTGTCAGTGCGGCAGAGGGCAAGGATCCTGAGTCCAGCGATTATGGCAAGGTGGACGAATTAAAGCATGCTCGATTTATTCAAGCAGTGTCAGAGCTGGAGTTCCTGGGATTCGTCAAGTCCAGTTAGTGTGAGAACTCTTTCTCAACATTAAAAAGAGTGTTCAGTGATCATAGATGCAGCATGCTGCATGAACGAAAGGCGAACTTAGGCTGGGCATACACTGTACGATATTTTCAATCGTTGTACTTGGCTCCAGCTCAAACTGTGCGACAAAACCGCAAGGTTTAACAGTTCAGAGCGCACAATTCATGTTCTCACACTGTATGGCTGATGCTCTGATGCGATCTGACTGCTCACATTGTACGTTCAAAAACCACACGTCGGAAGCTTTTTTTAAAAAATGTATTTCATGCCTATCAAACGCACAGTGAGTGAAATCAGGTGGGGGCAGACTGAACGTATATGCACGCGCGCGCGCACACACACAGCAGACAGCAACATGATCCATGAGAGCACAGTAAAAAAAGAAAAACATTCATAACAGGTGTTGCTACTTACACTGTTGTATAAATAAACTATATTTCATACGGAGTCATACAGCTGTGCAAGGTGCAGCAACTTAATCCCTCATCTGTCGTAAATCCTGCCGTCTGCTGTGTGTGCGCGCGCACATATATGTTCAGTCTCCCACCGCCTGATTCCACTCACTGTGCGTGCTGATAGGCATGAACTTTAATATGATATTAGGTTATTGCAAGGGAACACACAAAAAAACAAAAAGACTTTACATGAGAGAACTGTTTGCTCTCTCTGGTGTTTGCTCATCGACAGTGCGCGAGGTAATCAGTGCATAGACGCTTGTAGCGCTGCTTCAGCAGCACGGAACGCTCACAAGGCACGACGGCCGACAATAAGGCTGGCATTTGAGAATGACCTAACCAGGAAATTCAACGGAGAGTGGCGAGTTGTCCTTCTCAGAAGATTCAACGCGGCATCCAACCGAAAGCTTCAACTCTTCTGAGGTAGGCTAGCATCCAGTTTCCACACAGAATTTTATGTTAAGATATGGACTTTTATGGTAAGATAAAGTTATGTATTGTTGTAATATATCTACATGAAAGGTTTATCTTTGACCCGTGTGTGACTGTCATGCCCAATTGCGCTGTGTATGCGCTTGTGATGGAGGGCTGTATGTGGGGTTAATCTACTGTCTTGTGTCGTTTCTCAGATCAGTTGTTGGTTTGGTTTTGTGGTATACAGGAGATCACTTGACCGAGGGGCTATACGTCAAATAATAATTAAAAAAAATACTGTCATCACTCTTACTCTTACTCAGGTCAGTCTCTTACAACAGGAAGCTTAAATACACGAGCTTTCCAGGAGCGCACCCAATTCATTAGGCACGCTCAGAGGCACGTCCCCTCTGGTGCGCACTTTTTGGGGGGGGGGGGCGACCCCGCCCCCTGTGATAAACTCATCGCCCCCATAATATTTTTTTTCTGGCACCGGGCCTGCCCAGAACATAGGCCAGTTATCAATAAAACTAAAGCTGTACTTTGTACAAAACTGTGCCAGCCACCTATTTTAACCCTCTGGGGTTCGAAGACATTTTTTGGACAGTTCACCTCGCCTGGCATAAATGTTTTATTATTGCTGTTAACAGCTCTCCCTGCATCCCACAATCAAGATTTATGTCTCTTTTTTTTCAGGACAACCTGTACTTTCATATATATATGCTTTAGTTGTGTTTATAGGTGTAATAAAGGTTTACAATCAGAAATAAGAACGGAAAAAGTAAAGCGGCAAATAATTTTCCACACACATTTATTCAAAACACACAGCAAACTATAATAAACAACTGTTTTGACACTTTATAAAGGTAATTTGAGGCCTTGTGTGAAAGGCTGTACAACAAAAAGGTTAAACATAACACAAATGCACATCTTGAACAATATATACAAAATGGTCTATTGCGTTTTGTTTGTCTTTATCTCAAAGCAATTACTGTCTGGTATTACACAAAGGTCACATCACAAATTTCTACTTCCTGTATTTTGGAGTGTTCTGTGCTGCTCCTAAAGCAGCTTTCATTTACACTTTGCCACACTTTGGCTCCTTACAGTGAGCAATCCTGCTAGTTACACACTCTTTGTTTGAGCACGTGAGATTGTGGGACCGGCCAGCAGTCTCCAACTAGTCGCGGGTCCGGCTAGCAGGCTCCTACAAGCTGCGGGCCTGGATAGCAGACATCTGGCAGCCTCAGATGAGCAGCGAGCCAGGATAGCAGAAACCAATGACCCGCGGTCCTGGTTAGCAAGATCCGACAAGCCGCGGGCTTGGTTTGCAACCTTCAATGAGTCACGAGCCTGGACGGGGCACCGACATGGCTGTGGGCCTAGCCAGTGGACCCCGAACGTGGCTGCAGGCTGTAGCAAGCAGTATGGCCATCTGTACAAACACCGACCGTCTGCTCTGCTATTCGCTGCTCACACTGCTGTTGGTTAAACTTACAGTGAATTCAGTTTCCTGTGTCCTATTCATGTTGTTACTCTGCTGTGGAATGACCGTCTGTTGCTTGTGCTGTAACAAAGAGCATGCACATACACACAGACACACACACAGACATGAACATCTGTTCCTGTGCATTTTTACGGCACAGTTCCTTGTTTCATTAGAAACTCTTTGCTGTTTGATAAAGACATTTATTCATATATATTTGCTTGAAGTGATCAAGACGTATTTTATCTGGAGCCCAACATGAGGAAAAGCTCAAATAGTGATGCCATGAGAATTGCTTTTTTAAAAAACACTAAGTGTGACCCAACTCTGTTTAAACACATACTCAAAGTAATCAAGCCCTCTTAGGAAGTTTCCACCTCTCTTGTTTTTGTCATGATTTTGGCTGGCTCTGGGGCGTGGATTTGGTTTTCCCCTCTTTCTTCTTCCCTTCACGTGCCCCAGCTTTGATTTATTAGTTGTTTATTTTTATCATGGTTTATTCTGTTATGTTTTGCGTTTTCACTTTTCTTTCTTTACATTAGTCATTGTTCAGTTCCATTCTAGTTTTGTTCAGCCGGTTTGTGTTTTTTTTAATCACTTGTTTATTTTGCTCTTCTCATTTGTGTTATGCTGTAGTGTCGGGTTTTGTTTATTGTTATCATGTAGTCACTGTTTTTGTTATAGTTTATTTAACCACTTTGTTTTCTTAGTCAGTTCGTGTTTAGTTTAGCTTTAGTATTTATTTTCCATTTATTCTCCGATTAGTTTTCATGTTCATGCCAGGTTCATTGTATATTTTACTCTGTCCTCGGTTTCTGTTTGAGCTCGGTTCACAGGTCCCTGTTTTCCTCACACCCATCCAATTATGTTCTCACTCCACATCACTGCACCTGCCTTGTGTCTTTGTCTTTCCCTTTGTTTCTGTTTGCTTTGTGTTTTCATTCACTCACGCTCTTGGTACCTGTTCATGTATCTTTCTTTTTTCTTCACTCCACGTTGCGTTGTCCTCCCTGATTGTCTTGCACCATGCTTAATCTTCATTCACTGGCCACACCCCTTTCTAGATTGTTCCTCACATGCACCTTGTTAACTCCTGTCTTATTTAAACACCTCCCAGCCACCACACCCCCACCAGTTTGTCGTCGTTTGTACACATCCTAACTTTTGTATTCAGTCCTGTTTTGCCTAGTTTGTGTTTTTTGAATTCTGCTCTGTGTTTTTTGACTACCCCTTTTGCCTCATCCCTGAATACTGTGTTTGCTCATGCCACAAACCCCTGCATGATTATGACTGCATATTTGCCTACCCCTGTTTGACCCTTTGCTCGGCTGACTGACAACCTGTGTACCGAGCCCAAGCCTGAATTAAAGATGACTTCCTTTGTAAAGAAAATTTGTGGTCATGATTTTTTTTCCTTCCCGTATACAAGTCACGCTGTACTATAAGTCGCAGGACCTCTCAAACTACTAGGAAAAAAGTTACATACTCTGGGAAATATGGTCGTTTTACTAATTCCCCCCCCCCCCCAAAAAAATAAAAAATTCCAACAAATTACATAAAAACCTGACTAAAAATGGTGCACTAAAAGTGGTGTAATGCTGAAGCCGTCATCACTTTGAAGCTAATCAGCAAACATATATGTATAATGCTAAAGCTTTAGTAACAGCAGTAGCAGCCGGTTGGTAACTGGTAAACAAAAATAGAGAATACACTTTACAAACAAGAACAACCTGGTTTTCAAGATCATTTCATAACTAGCCAGTTATCAATACCAGTTAGCCAATACCAACTAGCCAACTAGCTAGTTGGTATTACAGTTGATTTGACTTGAATACATTATTGAAATTAGAATTAATAATTCAATTCCAAAATGTCACCAGTCATATGAACGTGTTGTCACAGAGGTGTGGCATGTGACTGGACCCTGCACTGGAATGGCTATCCACGGAGACTACTGACTGATCTGAAACTCATTTTGAACATGCAATAGGGATACTTCTCGTGATGTCATGAATCTGGTCATGTGGGGTTTGTTGACTTCCGCGGTTGGCAGAAAGCTGTAGTGCCACAATAGCTTTTACAGGTGTCACAGGATTACATCATAACACCAGTAAGCTGCCGCATTATTAACTGCACTGAGCGTTTCCTGAAGGGTTCAGGGATACATTTCCTGAGAATTTCTGATCGGAAACCAAGATCTGCGTGGATTGCTGCAATTCTACGCAAGAACTGGGTTCTGTCAGCTCACTTACGAGTTTGTGGGATCCACCTCCTGTGAGGTAAGTCACAAGTACATTTAAATAATTTATTTGGTTATTTTACTGCTCAGAAATGTCAAAGAAATAAATTTCTATTTTTGTTTGGCACACCAATTCAATAAAGTTCCCGACTTTCCAGCAAGCAGCACTGTTGTAAAATGTATGTGGTCTGTTAAAGGGGGATGATGAGCTCATCTGTCTGTTTAGACATTATTAATTACAGTTCTGTCCAACTTCAAAATTACACACCAATCCACCAAAAGCCCAGATATCCCAGTTTTACACCAGCATTTAAGTGCAGCACACATTTATTGAGGTACGTGGAACTAAATATTGCGAAAAGAGTGTTTAAACTTTAAGCACCCTGATCCATGCAGAAATATTCATCTATAAATAAATGCAAAATGATGCCACAATTTAATTTATTTTTTAAAATTGAAAAAGAATCAAATATGTGAAGGTGACGTTAAAAATCTCTATGTATAATATTATTTTTTGTTCAGGTTATGTATTTCAGATTTATTGTTGATCAACTCGATAAACAAATCCAAATTTTTTTCATCCATGTAGGGGTATCAAGCAATGATCCAGCCGACCCAGACTATGGTCCTCACCTGAGGGTTAGGGTTAGAACAGGCACTGGAAGTTCATTGAAAAGAGAACAAGAAGCGTACATCAAAAAGTCAGAAGCACAATGCAGTTAATTGCTCTGACAGATTTGTCTCATCCTCACTCTCAGAGGCTGTCTGTCTGTCTGTCTCCTCTGAATCCAGTTTGGCACAAGTGAAAAGAATGCAGCAGTTGGACAAATGTCTAAGTTTTTGAAATACTGCACTGTCAGGTAGTTCAGGTGATGGTGTATACTTGACATGCTCCAGTTTGCCTGTTTCTTTTCAAGAGGTGTTTGAATTCAGATACCAGAATCAGAACAGCTTTTATTCACTAAATATCTACAAGAATAAAAGGAATTTGACTCCGGTTTGAACTGCACTCTCTCTGTACCTGCATGTATAAATATACAGTAAACATTGAATAATTCACAGTAAAAGTATGCAAATAAAATAAAATGTGCAACAAAAAATGTGTGGAAAAGGAAGAAACAGACAACAGATTGAAGTTGTACATGAGGTAGATGAATTAGTGAGTGTTTTGGCAGGTTAAATTGTTCATCAGTGTGATGGCCTGTGTTCAGAAACTGTTTCCTGTGTCTGGTTGTTTCTGATGTACAGAGCTCTGTAACGTCGACCAGAAGGGAGTAGATTAAATAGTGTGGTCCAGGATGTGAGGGGTCTGCAGAGATGTTCACCTCCTGGTCCTGGCCTGGTATAAGTTCTGGATGGAAGGCAGGTTGGCTCCGATGATTTGTCTGCAGACCTGACAGTGGTTCAAGTCTGTGCCCGTTACATTTGGAGGCAGAGAGCAACCAAAGAGAGATGGAGATGCACAGGACAGACTGGGTGACGGATGTGTAGAAGATGATGAGTAGTTCCTGGGGCAGGTTGAACTTTCTGAACTGTCTGAGAAAGTACATCCTCTGCTGTGCATTTTTCCTGATGAAGTTTATGTGGGAGGTCCACTTCAAATCCCGGGTGATGGTGGATCCCAGGAACCGAAAAGTGTCCACAGTAGACACACTGTTGCTGAGGATGGGGGAGTGCACTATCATCTCCGCAGTCTTGTTTTGACCACACAAGAGGACCAGTTGTTCCACCTGGGGAGGTGATGGTCGAGTACAGGGGTGCCCAAGTTTGGTCGAGATCTACCTTCCTGACACTCTTAGTTGTCTCCCTGCTCCAACACACCTGAATCCAATGAAAGGCTCATTAGCAGGTTTTTAATGAGTCTTTCATTGGATTCAGGTGTGTTGGAGCAGGGAGACAACTAAGAGTGTCAAGAAAGTAGATCTCGAGGACCGAAGTTGGGCACCCCTGGTCTAGTAGGTTAAAGCATTGGGCTTGAGACCAGAGGATCTTCAGTTCAAACCCCAGCCAGACCAGAAAATCACTAAGGGCCCTTGGTCAATGTATTTAATTTCCAAGATGCTCCCGGTGTGTAGTGAGCGCCTTGCATGGCAACACCCCGACATCGGTGTGTGGGTTCTATTGGATCACAATTATGTGATGCATAATTGTAAAGCGCATTGAGCACCTAATGCAGTTGGAAAAGCGCTATATAAATGCAGTCCATTTACCTCCTGTCTGACCTTGGATTGATCTGGAGAGCAAAAAAAGTGTATTGTAAGATCATCATTACATATACAAATTAAAACAGCTTTCAATTAAAAAAAAAAGATAATTATTGAGATTACTCCACCAAACGGGATGTGTCGGACATTCTGTACCGTAATGCAGTCAGTGATAGGTTATTTAACAAACAGATTCTATTTTGCAGTGATTGTGTACACTGATAGCACCCAGATGACATCAAAATGTGGTAGGAACAAAGACACACACTACATGTTTTTATGATTTATCATGTGTATAAAGTAAATGTACACACACACTACCAAATGGAATCTATGTGTTTTATAGAATGAGTTAAAAATAATGTTTCAACATGAAAAACCTTTTTGCTGGTCATGTTGTGATTTGTGCATCTAAACTCTGACCAAAAAGTCACAGGGGCCAATCAAAATGCCTGTTTTACACTATTCACTGTATGATTTAAAATGTAAGATGGATGTTCATTTGAAGGATGTCAAAATAGACACGTCAATTTAAATCTTGAGAACACATTTTGATTTACCTGCTCCTGGAATACAAGACTGTAAAGAAGGCAAAGGCAGCTTAACCTTCCATTGTCAGTTCAATTTAAAATCCTTAGACTGATCAATTCCCCAGTTCTCATAATAATAATATAATAATTTACTAATTCATCAGTTTGTTTCTGATCACTTGTGGTTGTGAGTAAGTTACTGTAAAGTGGTTTGGAAGCATTCAAAATATTTTCACTCAAGTTTAATACATCTTTCAGATGTGAGATATTCCAGCCGGTCAGAAATAAAATGACACTGAGCCTACAGACAGCAAACACACAAACACAAACACAATCATCATATTTGTGTCAGCAGACTCAAGGATCATGTGCTCGGTCATTTACATCCTCTGTGAAGGAAGAACTTCCCCTTCAGGAATCAGAACGGGCCGTCATCTCCAACAGGTTGGTGCCACAGGACTTTAACATGGCCACTACTAAGAACTGGTAACGCCGAATCGCTTCCTGAACTTGAAGAGGCCATGCTTTCTCTTTTTCCTGGCATCTATTTACATGTGTGCTTGCCAACCGTGTCAATGTGCATGCTGGGATGTGACATCAGTGTTTGTAAACAAGAAGTATCCCTACTAAACTTAAACTTTTACACAAGTGCACATAGGGGGGAAAAGTATTATCATATACCTAGAAATGATACGCCAATATGACTGGATAAAACACTAAAGAATAAATAGCAATACACCCTTTTCGCAGACGGGTAATATTTTTCATACCACCCGAGTAATCAGCCAATCCGGACAGCGGAGCGGCGCCACGACGAAGAGGCACGGTCAGAGGAACTGTGAAATACTGGTGAGTCACTATTAATAATTTCTTATGTGTCCAACCTCATAGGTTGATCGTTAAAATTAAATTTGTTAGTTCGAAAAGCCATCATAATTATTTATAGGAAAACGTTCCATTTTTTCTACTAAGGGTTGAACTTTGAGTGTTAACAGGACAGAAAAGTGAGAAAATGTTAATGCCTGTTTGAGAAAAGTGTATAAAGTGTGTAGTGAGTACAGCCTTAAAACATCTATAATAATTGTAAAAAATAATGCTGATTACTTCGCGGTTTTGCCTATCACGGGTTATTTTTAGAACGCAACTCCCTTTCCCGGCCTCGCAGTTCCGCAGATTTTTTTAGTGCAATTTTGCATGCTTCTTTTTTTTTTTTTTTTTTTTTTAACAGCGCATTGTGTCCTGTGTCCTTATCAGATGGGCGGTTGCTCTCACTGCCTCCGATTCGCTTACCGAGTCTGCAGGCTCGGTACGCGCCGCAGTGGGCCACTCACACCGCCCCCGTCTGCTGTGCAAAGCTGCATGCAGCAACAGGTCCAGAGACTACGCTCTCTGTTTTGATGTGCAGCGCCGCTGCATGGTCTCAGTAACCGCAGCCACAAAGTTCCGTGGCCATGACTTGGATTCTTTGCGGGTCCCGCATCCGTACCCCGGAGGCAGTAAGTGAAGGGAGAGCACGCGCATTTTGTTCTGCGTGCATTTATCATTTATAGGTATATGATAAAATCATTATCAAGTTGAGGCCTTCGGCCTCAGGGTGTATGGTTTTCTTCAGGGTGTATAAAGCCATATTCATTGGTGAACAACTTGATAACTGATAATATTCACTGACAACGAAAAGTCTGAGGAAAAATAAATCATCAACCACTTGCTTTGATTTAAACATTTGAAGTAGAGTGAGAAGAAGTGCAGGATTTATTTCATCCCACCATTCAATAATAGTTATCAGACTTCTTTATTAATCTGAACCTATAGTATTTCATTTAATTTATTTAAACATAAATTATATCAAAATTTTATCTCTCAAATATAATCAAATATAACACAATGCTAAAATACCCTCGGCCGTATGAGCCTTGTGTTCTTTATCATTTGCAGGTGTTTAATTACTAAGATCCTGTTGTCTTACATACAATTATACCATGTTCAATGAGGCTGCTGAGTGATCACACCTTGGAGAGCTGTTGCACAAGTGGACTGACATGAATCATGGCTCCAACACGAGAGATGTCAATTGAAACAAAGGAGAGGATTATCAAACTCTTAAAAGAGGGTAAAATGTTGCAAAAGATGTTGGTTGTTCACAGTCAGCTGTGTCTAAACTCTGGACCAAATACAAACAACATGAGAAGGTTGTTAAAGGCAAACATACTGGTAGACCAAGGAAGACATCAAAACGTCAAGACAGAAAACTTAAAGCAATATGTCTCAAAAATCGAAAATGCACAACAAAACAAATGAGGAACGAATGGGAGGAAACTGGAGTCAACATCTGTGACCGAACTGTAAGAAACCGCCTAAAGGAAATGGGATTTACATACAGAAAAGCTAAACGAAAGCCATCATTAACACCTAAACAGAAAAAAAACAAGTTTACAATGGGCTAAGGAAAAGCAATCGTTAACTGTGGATGACTGGATGAAAGTCATATTCAGTGATGAATCTCGAATCTGCATTGGGCAAAGTGATGATGCTGGAACTTTTGTTTGGTGCCGTTCCAATGAGATTTATAAAGATGACTGCCTGAAGAGAACATGTAAATTTCCTCAGCCATTGATGATATGGGGCTGCATGTCAGGTAAAGGCACTGGGGAGATGGCTGTCATTACATCATCAATAAATGCACAAGTTTACGTTGATATTTTGGACACTTTTCTTATCCCATCAATTGAAAGGATGTTTGGGGATGATGAAATCATTTTTCAAGATGATAATGCATCTTGCCATAGAGCAAAAACTGTGAAAACATTCCTTGCAAAAAGACACATAGGGTCAATGTCATGGCCTGCAAATAGTCCGGATCTTAATCCAATTGAAAATCTTTGGTGGAAGTTGAAGAAAATGGTCCATGACAAGGCTCCAACCTGCAAAGCTGATCTGGCAACAGCAATCAGAGAAAGTTGGAGCCAGATTGATGAAGAGTACTGTTTGTCACTCATTAAGTCCATGCCTCAGAGACTGCAAGCTGTTATAAAAGCCAGAGGTGGTGCAACAAAATACTAGTGATGTGTTGGAGCATTCTTTTGTTTTTCATGATTCCATAATTTTTTCCTCAGAATTGAGTGATTCCACTATTTTTTCCCTCTGCTTGGTCTAAAAAAGTAACCGTTACTGACTGCCACAATTTTTTTTTTCCTGATTTCTTATAGTTTTTCTTAAAGCCAGAAAGTTGCCATTTAAAATGACTTTAGTTTTGTGTCATGTCTGTGATCTGCTTTTTTTCTACAAAATTAAACAACTGAATGAACATCCTCCGAGGCCGGTGATTCCATAATTTTTGCCAGGAGTTGTATAAACACACAGAACGAAGCAGTTTCGGACAGACCAGCCACTGATGTCACTATACAGTTCTACCCTGATTGGCTGTCACGCCTGCCACTGAGAAACAAAATCGAACAGATTCAAACAGAATGTGACTTTTTAACCTCTAAAAATACCTCTTAAAATATGTCAAGGTTAGCCATCTTCAAACTTGTCCAAGGTCTGTGTCCCAAGAATATTCCCAGACAGATGGGCAGACAGATAGACGAACAGACGGATGGACAACAGGTCTTCGCAATACCCGATCGCCATATGTTGGCCTCGGGTAAAAATATAAACTCATTACTGATATAACTATCCTTCTGAAATATATTAAATACCAAGCACAGTTACAAATTCTGTGACAGTCTTATCTTAAATTATCCATTCATGACTTACACATATATTTCTCTTCATTAATTTAATTTCTTATATACGAGTACAATTTAAGTAGACATAGGTGGAGATATGGAATGACAGAGGAATTTTGTAATGACGAATCTTAGTTTCCACCTCATCTCAAAACATGAACATTACCATCAGTCAGTCAGTCAAAAAAAGTAGAGGGAACGATCCGTCCTCCGGTTCACAATGTGCCAATTAAGTACCAAACAGCAGCTTTTTCAGGCCAAAAACATGCTTCACAACCGGTACTGGGTCCTGTAGAGACATCTCGCCATGGGACACAGCCTCATTAGAACAAATGAAAATTTGTAATGTCACCAGAATCAGGTCGCGTCTCAGATCCCAGTCTACACAGTCTGAAAGGTTGAGGTGTCTCCACTGGTCCCTGCTCAGAGTTCAGGGAGAGTTCAGCACGCCTCCTGATTGTTTTTATTTTTACGTTACAGCTTATAACTGACGCAGCCAGCCAGTCCCAGTCTGCATCAATAAAGCAGAATCCACAGTCAGCCATTAGATACATGTCATTAGAAATGCAGGAAGGCAGCAACACCAACATCCTGTTTCAAACATGCACAAAAGAAGACAACTACACTAAAGACCGACACTTATGTTTGACCAAGAAATTATCCCAAAGCTGAAAACATCAGGACAGAACTCAAACATTTTTATGACTGTACAATTTGAAGTCCAACTAAAGTTTATCTTTTGGATAATTTATTTTCATCACGTAAACACTGAATTACACTTGATTTAAACAGATGCCTTACTTTGCGCGTGTGTGGGAGTGTTTCATCTGTATTCTGCTGGACAGCAGAATATATAACACAGGATTATTGTAATTCTCTCCTCTTCGGCCTCCCTCACAAATCCCTCCATAATCATCAAGTGGTCTAAAATTCAGCTACCTGCATCATGACTTGAACCCCTTCCAGCCAACACATCACTTCTGTTCTCCAACAGCTCCACTGGCTGCTGGTTCAGTTTCGTATTCAATTTAAAATCCTCCTGTTAACATTTAAGGCCATTCACAACCTCGCGCCCCAATATATGTCCGACCTCCTCCATGTTCCCACTCCCTCCCGCTCCCTCAGATCTTCTTCCTCCACACACCTGTTGTCCTCTCTGCCCGTCTCACTACCATGGGGAGCAGAGCATGTAGCTGCTCTGCTCCCCATCTCTGGAATTCATTACCATTCCAACTCAGAAACATCGATACACTCTCCCATTTCAAATCACAGCTCAAAACACATCTGTTTATGACTGCTTATTCCATCTGATGCCTATTGCTTTGTCTATTGAGAAGAGATATACTTTATTGATCTCACAGTGGAGAAATTGTTTACACTCCAGTTACCTCAGACAGCAATTGGTGCACAATTATTACATGTTTACCGTAATAATGGCACACATCAGAATTAAGGACAGCACATACAAATTTGACATTGTTTATGTGCACTAAATTTGAAGAAGTCCGTTATCCAAATTGAGGCAAGTGGGTGAAGGTCACGCAGCAACCCTGAGATGTGCCACCGTCAGCTTGGGGGGAAGAACGGGGGCCAGCTGCAGCTAAAACTGTATTGCCCCCGCAGAAGGGGGAAGGAATGACGTGAGCAGTAGCTGGAGTAGGGGGTATTTGATGGGGGGTAGGAGGAGGGGTGGGGGGAGGTTATGGAGCATGCTTTAGTCCTATGAAAACAATTTGTCTTTGTGAGTTGAGATAAGAAACAGCCAAATGTTCCCCAAACTGAAGACATTCCTCTGGAGGAGAACAGTTGGGCAATTTGACCTTCAGGCTTGATAAGTCTGTAGTGTTGTGGTTTGAGCAGTGAAAAACACTTTTAAGAGTTCACTTTGAACAATCAAATCCCAATTATGAATTAAGAATATTCCCAATTATGAATTAAGAATATTTACCAGCCTCTGAAATCTTCAACTTCACTGCAAAGCACGCATCTGCTCCAAGATGTCATCCAATTTGCGTCTGAGTTCAAGAGTCATCGCAGTCTGAGAATGCACTGCCTTGCCAACCTCGTTAATCATGACGGACAAGCGAGGGGCCATGGTTCTTGATGCCGCCATCTTGCCAATTTCCCAGTAGATCAGGGCAGCACATAAGCCAGAAAGTACCAGCCCTGCTACCATAATGCCGCGTTCACACTGGGCGCGATCAGACGCTACAAATTCGCGTGGGTCGCCAGGCGATGGACGCGCCTCCTTCGCCCGGTGTGTCGCTCTGCTTGGGTGGACTTTCGCTGCGAAAATTCGCCCCGGTGCGTCATCAAATAGGAGGAGCTTCCATTCCGCTCGCCGGCTCCGGTTGTCAGTCAAGCTAACATGAGGGACCTTGATCACATGGAGCGAGTTGCTGTGGAAAGCTCCCAATACAGAGAGTATCATTATATGCTGCCGGAGCTGTGTCTGGGTGATGGCCGCTTTCAGCGGTCCTTCCACCTCTGCGGGACCCAGTTTGAGGATCAACTGTCCCGTTCGCGCGCACATGTAAACAATTAAAAAAAAAAAAAGAAAGAAACTCCGCTGCTGCTGCAGCTGGCTCTTCCCCCAAAAAACATAATTGTGTTTAGAAACCAGTCACCATTTGTTTTATTATACATCTGTGTAGTTTAATAAAATATTCTCTACAGACGATTCGCTCGCGCACGCACGTAAAAAAAAAGAAAGGGAAAAAGCTCCGCTCCCGCTGCTGCAAGTAGGGCTGCTGCTCGCTCCGAAAACTCTGTCATAATTGTGTTTAGAAACCAGTCACCATTTGCTTTATTATACAGCTGTGTAGTTAATAAGTAAAATAATCGCCAGGACGATTCGTGCGCACGTAAAATAAAAAGAAAAAGAAACTCCGCTCCACGCTGCCATGGTGCTGCTGCTCGCTCCAAAAACTCTGTCGTGATTGTGAAATAAAGGACAAAAGAGACATAAGTCCTGCTCACAGGCTGCTACCAGATACAGGACATGTTCACATCTTCAGTCAAACTCCAGACATCTCCACATCACTACATATTCAGTCCCTGATTGGTCATCGCGGCGCAGCGAGATGAAAAAGTTCAGATTTTTGAACTTGGGGAGGAGGGCAGCGCGACGTGAGGCGACACAATATCGCGACACAAACGCGCAAAACGCTCAAAATCGCTTCACTCGCGTTACTTCACTCGCGTCCATCGCGTTGCGCTGCGCGGTTTGGCACCAAAACGCATCCTTACATAGGGATTACATGGCAACCTGTGGCTGCAGTCGCTCGCGTCGCGCCCGGTGTGAACGCGGCATAAGACCAAAAATGAATAAATCCTCGACGTCCTCAATGGAGAAAGGCGCCAAGCATGCAATACGCCAAGACCCCCAGGAGTCGAGAACATAGCCCGCAGGATGCGTTCCATCTGGCCAGGTAGGATCCCCTGGTCTTGACCTTCTTGTAGAAAAAAATGGTGTCAATAGCGTTCATCTGATCAATTCCATGGTTAATCCAATAGATCCAGTATCCAATATAATTTGAGGAATTCACAGTCTGGTGAAGTAAGGACCTGAAGGTTAAACAGAGAACAGAGATAAGGGAGAGTGGAGGAGATGCGACCGCCTTCGTCGGAGTCCCAAGTTGATATTCTAATGATTTTATTGATTTTTAGAGCTGTTTCTTTTTAATGGGCTTTGTGTATTACTATACAGTGTCCTTGAGTGTCAAGAAAGGCATCTTCAAATAAAATCTATTATTATTGCCAGCTGATCTCAGCTGACTGCCAGTAAGACAGAAATTATAAGATGATTAGCGCCCTACTACATAACTTTGAAAAAACAAAATGGCTTCATGAAAGACAGCATATGTGAGGGAAAGTCAGAGTGCCTGAGTGATTACTGATTTCAAAATTAAGATTTTTTTGTTATTTCATGAAGCCCCCCCGCCCAAAAAAAAAAAAAAACAACAACAACAACAAAAACCCAAAATATTTCTGGCAGGCCTAGTATAACACTATAGGGGAAACCAACTAAAAAAAATCAAAGACATTTTTATTCATTTGGGCATCCCTGCTGTATATTGCTTGACATGTTATAAACAGGAAGCTGCACACATGTTCACTCTTCTTGTAGTCTCAGAAATGTTATTTGATCTACTTCAGATTTTCAGTAACGGCTTCAACAGACGTCTCAGTCAAACCAGCATCGAGTTGGGAGTGTTGACGTGTGGCAGGGTCCTGTACAGTAACTGTACAGCCTGGAGGGGGCAGTTCTGAAAAAGTGATGTGCAAGGAGGAGACTGGTGAGGGAAGCCACCAAGATGCCCATGAGAACTCTGATAGAGTTATAAGCTTGTGGGGCTGTTACTGAGTCTGTGGACTGGACAGCGCAACATTTATCTGATGCTCCACTGGATACACAGCTTTGTGTTGGAACTAGGACTGAAATAATTAGTCGAGTAACTCGAATAATTCAGCTACAGAACATGGTTAAGGCAAATTCTGTGCATTTAACGTTGTAGTACATATGTCAGGCCTGTGTGTGGCATTGTAACATCCCCAGAAACAGACAGAAGAAGACTAGAGCATGTGCATATGCCGTGTAAACGCTAATCATTTTAGCACTGCCGCTTTCCAACGTGACACACAGAGTAAAGAAATTGCCTTTTAAGAGAATGATGATGATCCACGCTGATCATCTGAAATAGGTTTACAGCTCCGTCCCCGGCCACACTGACATACAGTTTCTCAAAAGAAGATCCTCTATAGAGCCCGACCGATATATCGGCCGGCCGATATTATTGGCAGATATAAGCCCTTTTCAAAGTACTCACTATCGGACGAAATTTTGCCGATAGAATGCTGATAATTTCTCAAACAGAACAGTTACTGAAATAACGTTTGTGTCTGCAATGTAAAATGTCCTTGCACCGTTTGTCCAGTAGATGGAGCTCTGATTCCATTCAACTGAGAGCTGCTTACACCCCTGCTTAAATGTGTTCATCACCGGCCCCTGTAGTTTGCCGTCACACTGCACTGATCGGCTGACAAAAGCACACAAGTAAGTTTATAAGGATGTTGTTTGTAATAACTTTGCGATTACATTCACCCCACATTTCTCCCGTTTAAGTTCAACTCAGTTTGATTAACTCAGTTTATGTAGTAATGTGTCAAATATGCTTCATTACGTCAGTCACGCTTTTTATTAAGCCCACGTTGTGTAGACCTTATTTCTAGCATGAAAAACCTTCGTTTACTGCTAAGAGGTTGAAACATTCAGATTCCCTGGTCGTCCGGAAGGGTTCTGGGAATTACTACCGTTCGCCATTAACCCTCTTGGGCCGACGCTGTCGTATATGAAGGCTGGGACCAAGCTTTACTAAACTGTAAATAACTTTTTAATGATATGAGAAAGAAACTTACTATTTTTTTAGCTGAAAAGTTAACTCCGTGGATGATCCACCGTCGGCCATCTTGGTACTCCTCACAGAAGATGTGTGATGACATGCGCAATGTGAGTGTCCAATCGCAATTGGTTCTCCGTCACATGGTTTTCCAAAATCCAATCATAGGGCAGATTTACCTCACGTGATATGGCAAAGATCTTTTTTCAGGAGTGATATCTTACTAGTTGGCCTGTTTGACTAGCCCCCCAACTGCTCCAATTGCATTTTTGCATTTTTTGAACTAGAAAATTCTTCTCTGCTATAAAGTTAATCAATATGAGGACAAAGCTTCAGCTTTTAGCTCATACCTTTTTGTTAAGGGTCCAAAAAAAGAACATTTTATTCATTAAAAAAAAAATAATAATAATATCAGCTGATTTATCAGCTGTTGGCAAATCAGCCAATTTATCGATTATCGGCATATTTTTCATCCAAATATCGTTATCGGCCTCGGCCTCAAAAAATCCATATAGGTCAGGCTCTAATCCTCTCAGCAGAAGTCCACTATTTCTTCTGTTTTGCTCATACTCGCACTGAGTGTTTCACTATTTAATTTTCGCGTTTTGGGCAACACACAACGCTTCACAAACACTGTAACTTAAATAAAATAATTTTAAAAAACAGTGACTGCGAGGCTTGCATGTTCAACCTCCAGCTGAAATGCATCTGCTGAATTGCAGAGAAAGAGGGATTAAAAAAAAAAAGAATCACGCAAGGACCCAGTCCACCAACCTTTAAATTTTTGTTAATTAATTAATTAATTAAAAATGGTTAAAAAACAAAACAAGGCCACATCCCTTCACAATTTCAGCAAAATGTTAAGACTTTGCCGCTGCGACAGGAAAGCTTAGGGAAAGCCCTGGACTACTGATGATGTTTAAAAACGCGAAAGTACTTTTTATGCAATTACTTGATTGATCGCCAGAATAATCAATAGAATACTCGATTACTAAAATAATCGATAGCTGCAGCCCTAGTTGGAACACCGAACAATTTTCATACAAGAGAACGTCAAATGACAAATACACCACTTTCAGTTACATATCAGCAGAAATACACCAAAACAAACGCAGTTTGGTCAGTTATCAGGGCGCTTTTTTCACTTTTTAAAAAAAATCTATTTATCTGCTTGTTGATTTTTTTCACACTCCTGTTATAAGACAGTGATTGTAGTGCAGCGGTAAAGTTTCCATCTGGTAATCAGAGCTTGCAGGTTCGAATCCCGTGAGTGGTGTTGTGGCTGGCGTGCCTGGCTGGCTTTTGTGTGTCTTTTGTTTCTGTCTTTTGGTTTTCCTTCCAGGTGGTGCGCATTTGGGACTGAGTGGCTGTGTAGCTGAGTTTATCAGGACCTCACCCTGATCACCTGAGGCTGATCACGTGCAGCTCGTCAGGACTCACAGCTGTGGTGCATCTACATGGATTGGAACATGGTAGCATTTAAGTCTGGAGTACACAGTGTGTATTTGCCAGAGACTCGACCTTGTAACCAGACGGGTGAGATCGTCGTCTCGAGAGCCATCTCATCATCAGTGGATGCAGAGAACGTCCAGGTTTGATGCATGGTCTGTGAAAGAGGAGGGGGTGAGGTCTCACGCTCGTCAGCACACTTCCTGAGGTACGTTAGATTTTGTGACTAACATTTATACAGTCAGTAAATGTGGTGTCCCTCACACCTTATTATATTGAGCTGTATGTAGTCGTTTAATCAGCTTCCACTGCAGTGGAGTTTTGTGAACAGGGTGTTCTATGCCTGCAGGGTGGGAAGCTGATTAGTAATTAAGCCAGGAAGTGTTTGCTGTTTGTACACCTTTGAGCGGTCCCTCTGTGTGTAGAGTGTGGACTCACATGATGATTTCTTCTTTCACAGACTCGGTTTGTCGCGGCCACCTGGGGTCCTTGGGTCCGAACTGGTTCTGGCTCCGGACCGTTTTGGGATGCTGGGAGCACACCGCAAATCCGCCACGCCAGACCGCGCACTTATTTGTTTGTATTTTTTCACATCACTGTTATGTTTATTAAACCCTGTTATCCTTTGTACCGTGCTCTGCTTATTTTATACTGGGTCCTTCAAATGCTGGTCGGTTCTCCGGGCTGCGTCCGACACATAACAGTAGTCTCTGGCCAAACATCACGGACCCAGCGGTTAGCAGAGACGGTAACGCGCGAGAAGGCGGCAGCAGACGTTCAGAAGTTATCCGGATCAGTTGCGGGTGCTCTCCGCCCGGATGGTGCGTGTTTGAGAACCCATTACTGAATACTGATTCATGCTCTCTTGCAGCCGTGTTTCCTGTGTTTGTGCCTATCCGTGGGTCGTGGTGGAGTGTGACTTGCGACGGCTTCGCGTCACACTTCGACCGGATAAGAGGTTTAAACGGGAGCTGCAGGAGTGTGTCTGTAATGGGGGAACGCGCACTGCGGAGCTCTGTGGCACGGGTCGCGGTGCTTCCTGTGTTAAAAGTCACATTACCGTCAAGCTCTTAAGTTGGAACAGGTGTGTTCCATTTGTTTGAGCTTGACGGTATAAATCATTATTTGTTTTGTGTTAGTTCATTTTGTGTGGGTGTTTTTTGAGTTGGTTTTGTGTGGGATTTTATTTTTTTTTTTTACACTATTAGTGTCTGGGGTCGTGTCACTGCAGTCTGTTTGGAGCAAAAAAAGGACCCAAGCGACTTTATGTTAGTCTGTTAGTCTTTCTTTTTATTTCTTTTAGTTTCACCTCCCCAGGGTTTGATGGGACGGTCCCCTGGGGGGTGATGGGGGGGTAATTGGGTTGTGTTTTCTTTTTTCGTTTTTTTTTGTTTGTTTTTTGTTATGCCCTCTCTTCTCCTCTGACTCCAGCCGGGTGAGCCGTACGTGTCGGCGTCGCTGGAGTTGTGCAGTTTGGTTATGCTGGGCGTTTCCCAGGTAACCTCTGCACCCGGGAGGGGGGGGGGGGGGGGTTTGGGGTATTTTCTTATGTTCCCTCTCTTCTCCTCTGGCTCCAGCCGTGTGAGCCGTAGTGTCGGCGTTGCTGGAGTGGTGCAGTTTGGTTATGCTGGGCGTTTCCCAGGTAACCTCTGCACCTGGGGGGGGGGGGGGGGTTCGGGGTGTTGTTTTTTTTGTTTGTTGATTCCCTTTTCCACTTCCGGCTTCAGCGCGCCTTTGAGCCATCTGCCATCGGCGTGGCTGAGGTTTGGGGCAGTGGGATATACCCGCAGCTGGTGGCTGGTTTGGAAGTCGGAGGAGTGGCGCCGTTTTGTGCCGTCTGCCATAACCGCTGTTCCACTCCTCCCGGTTGGCTTCTGGGGTATAGTCACGGTTGGTAACGCTGGACGTGCTTCCAGTTCCCACTGCGCCAAGGGGGTGGGGTTGTTTTGTTTGTATGTTTTTTTTTTTTGTCTTTCCTTTTGTTTTTCCCCCCAGTTTCCGCCCTCAGGGTTGTGACTGTGGTGTCCTCTGGGGGGGAAAGGGCTGTGGGTCCATCTAGCCATAGACGGCCGGGGCTGGGTCCGTTGGTCATGAGGGGAGGCGTCTCCTGGGGTTGATGGAATGGTCCTCTGGGAGGCGCTGGGAGTCCCCGTGGGTGACGTTGGATCCCAGAGGGACCTCGGCTGTGGTTATTACTCCTGGAGCTGGCGGGATGTCCTCTGGGGGGTGTTGGTCCCTAAATGTCGTTGGGGGGGGGGGTGTTAGCATTTTTATTTGCAAGCTTAAGTTTGGGTTTTTCTTTTCTCCCCTTCCCGGGGTTTGATGGAACGGTCCTCTGGGGGGGGGGGGGGGGGGGGGGGGGGGTGGTGTTAGCATTTTTATTTGCAAGCTTAAGTTTGGGTTGTGTCATTCTTTTCTCCTCCTCCCGGGGTTTGATGGGACGGTCCCCTGGGGAGGGGGGGGGGTGGTTTGGTTGTTTATGTTTGTCTTTTTTGTTTATGACTAATCAGACTGAACATGGTTGGACAAAGGCTGACCGCACAGGTTTAAGAACTCCTGGCCACACCTGTGCTAAGTGACTGACAGAAACAAAGGCAAAGATGCAGCCAGAGGAGAAGATATCAACCGTTCTGTTAAATGAAGATTCTGTTGGAAGACAAATGCAGATACGGTTTCCAGCCATGGTCCCTGGAGGGGGGTGTTTCTCCTGGGCCAGGTTTGTGTGGTCGCCGGGAGGCTTCCCGTGAGGGTGGGGTGCTGTTGTGGCTGGCGTGCCTGGCTGGCTTTTGTGTGTCTTTTGTTTCTGTCTTTTGGTTTTCCTTCCAGGTGGTGCGCATTTGGGACTGAGTGGCTGTGTAGCTGAGTTTATCAGGACCTCACCCTGATCACCTGAGGCTGATCACGTGCAGCTTGTCAGGACTCACAGCTGTGGTGCATCTACATGGATTGGAACATGGTAGCATTTAAGTCTGGAGTACACAGTGTGTATTTGCCAGAGACTCGACCTTGTGACCAGACGGGTGAGATCGTCGTCTCGAGAGCCATCTCATCATCAGTGGATGCAGAGAACGTCCAGGTTTGACGCATGGTCTGTGAAAGAGGAGGGGGTGAGGTCTCACGCTCGTCAGCACACTTCCTGAGGTACGTTAGATTTGTGACTAACATTTATACAGTCAGTAAATGTGGTGTCCCTCACACCTTATTATATTGAGCTGTATGTAGTCGTTTAATCAGCTTCCACTGCAGTGGAGTTTTGTGAACAGGGTGTTCTATGCCTGCAGGGTGGGAGCTGATTAGTAATTAAGCCAGGAAGTGTTTGCTGTTTGTACACCTTTGAGCGGTCCCTCTGTGTGTAGAGTGTGGACTCACATGATGATTTCTTCTTTCACAGACTCGGTTTGTCGCGGCCACCTGGGGGGTGTCGGCGGGGTCCTTGGGTCCGAACTGGTTCTGGCTCCGGACCGTTTTGTGCTGCTGGGAGCACACCGCAAATCCGCCACGCCAGACCGCGCACTTATTTGTTTGTATTTTTTCACATCACTGTTATGTTTATTAAACCCTGTTATCCTTTGTACCGTGCTCTGCTTATTTTATACTGGGTCCTTCAAACGCTGGTCGGTTCTCCGGGCTGCGTCCGACACATAACAAGTGGCATTTATTTTTTATTTCACCGTGGGCTTCTGTATTGTGTTCCCTTTTATTTATCATTTATATCAACCCAGTGATATTCACTATTTATACAGTTGCTTTTTATTTTATTTTTCTCCACATCAGCAGCGCGATGTGGTGCAACACCTTCCAGCTGCTAGCACTGTGTTCCTACTCAACACGACACCGTCGCGTGCACGATCCCGTTGCGACGTCGGTTCAATATTTTCATGGTTTGCTCATACGAGCTGTTCTGCCATGATTCGCCCTGATTTGTACTTATGCGTACTATGTTTGAAGGGGCCTTTAAACTGTAGGTACGCATAATCCAACACTACAAGCAGCAGGCTACCACGGTCCCATGTTTGGGGCCCAACTCCACAGTTACAGACACTGCATTGCTCAAAGGCAGTGGAAGGAGTATTTACCTAATGTGCCTGTTTGGATGAAGTCTGGCATAGATCGACGCCAGCTCATCTATGGAGATAACGTGTTTTGTAATACTAGGCAGAGTTGTTGCCTTGACAAGCTCATTCATGTGAATGTTTACATCAGAAGCTCGTGTTGCTGAGGAAGTGACATCACATTAAACTGTACTGAACAGCCTCAAAAAGAGGTGTGCCATTCTGTAGCATTTTATGGTAGTTTTACGCACACACACACACAAAATACACATGCTGATATTTCATCCAACCGCTGCTAAACGTAAAAAATACAACGGGTTCATTTTATACTGTGAATATATATATATATATATATATATATATATATATATATATATATAAACTTGATTTTTTTTATTTTTTTTTATTTTTAACTTTTAGTGAGATTCACAGCCTGCTTCAACATATTACAGTAGGGAAAAAACATTTAAATCTTTGAGTCAAACTAAAATACCTCAGAAGTAAGCATTATAAAACACATCTCTATCATTTGTGTGTGTGTGTGTGCGGTGCAGAGACTTTACTGAATTATTCAACTGCTGCTTTGAGTCTGCGGTTCAACGAAGCCGTGCAAACAAGGAGGCAGTGTGTTCAGAGCACTCCAGCAGTAAGTGAATGAACCATTTGACAAAACTGTTTAAATGTGAAACAAAGATTCTGAAGTACTGTGCTGTTTAACGACATAATAAACCAGTGCTTTTCAACATGTTTTCTTTGAACACCCACCCCCAATTCTACCCAAGAAAGGCTGAGCAGCCCCTCCCAAAAAAGGACTGAAAGTGATTTTTGGGTAAGGGAGGAAAAAAAAAAATCACCTTTTACACTTTTTAATTACAACCCCAATTCCAATGAAGTTGGGATGTTGTGTAAAATGTAAACAAAACAGAATACAATGATTTACAAATCCTCTTCAACTTATATTCAGTTGAATACACCACAAAGACAAGATATTTAATGTTCAAATTGACAAACTATTGTTTTTTGTGCAAATATTTGCTCATTTTGAAATGGATGCCTGCAACACGTTTCAAAAACTGGGACAGTGGTATGTTTACCACTGTGTTACATCGCCTTTCCTTCTAACAACACTCAATAAGCATTTGGCAACTGAGGACACTAATTGTTGAAGCTTTGTAGGTGGAATTCTTTCCCATTCTTGCTTGATGTTCGACTTCAGTTGTTCAACAGTCCGGGATCTCTGTTGTCGTATTTTGTGCTTCATAATGTGCCACACATTTTCAATGGGTGACAGGTCTGGACTGCAGGCAGGCCAGTCTAGTACCTGCACTCTTTTACTACGAAGCCACGCTGTTGTAACATGTACAGAATGTGGCTTGTCATTGTCTTGCTGAAATAAGCAGGGACGTCCCTGAAAAAGACGTTTGGATGGCAGCATGTGTTGCTCCAAAACCTGGATGTACCTTTCAGCATTGATGGTGCCATCACATACGTGGAAGTTGCCCATGACATGGGCACTAACACACCCCCATACCATTACAGATGCTGGCTTTTGAACTTTGCACTGGTAACAATGTGGATGGTCTTTTTCCTCTTTTGTCCGGAGGACACGACGTCCATGATTTCCCAAAACAATTTGAAATGTGGACTCAGACCACAGCACACTTTTCCACTTTGCGTCTGTCCATTTCAAATGAGCTCAGGCCCAGAGAAGGCGGCGGTATTTCTGGATGTTGTTAATGTATGGCTTTCGCTTTGCATGGTAGAGTTTTAACTTGCACTTGTAGATGTAGCAATGAACTGTGTTAACTGACAATGGTTTTCTAAAGTGTTCCTGAGCCCACACAGTAAGATCCTTTACACAATGATGTCGGATTTTAATGCCGTACCGCCTGAAGGATCGAAGGTCATGGGCATTCAATGTTAGTTTTTGGTCTTGCCACTTACGTGTAGAAAGTTCTCCAGATTCTCTGAATCTTCTGATTATATTATAGACTGTAGATGATGGAATCCCTAAATTCCTTGCAATTGAACATTGAGAAACATTGTTCTTAAACTGCTGGACTATTTTTTCAGGCAGTTGTTCACAAAGTGGTGATCCTCATCCGAGCTTTGCTTGTGAATGGCTGAGACTTTTGGGGATGCTCCTTTTATACCCAATCATGACACTCACAATTAGTGTCCTCAGTTCCCAAATGCTTATTGAGTGTTGTTAGAAGAAAGGTGATGTAACACAGTGGTAAACATACCACTGTCCGAGCTTTTTTGAAACGTTGCAGGCATCCATTTCAAAATGAGCAAATATTTGCACAAACGCAATAAAGTTTATCAGTTTGAACATTAAATATCTTGTCTTTGTAGTGTATTTAATTGAATATAGGTAGAAGAGGATCTGTAAATCACTGTATTCTGTTTTATTTACATTTCACACAACGTCCCAACTTCATTGGAATTGGGGTTGTTTTTATTTGTGATTGTCACGTGTGTTATAATGACTTTTGTGGTGAACTTTTACTTTTGATAACCACACAGCAGATAAAAACCTGGGTACCCTGGTGATCTTTGCTTAGAGCCCACATTGGGAACCAGGGTAATAAAGTACGTAAAACTTCAGTTTCTGCTGGTAATGTGTGTGAAAACTCTTGAACTGGTTTCAGCACCAGGATGGTTGAAATGCACTTTAAGCGAGATACTGTTGTTTTAAACTGGTTCTGACAACTAGTTGGAAAATCCTTAAAACTGGATTTAATGTAGCTAACCACAAACAATCTGCAAACTTTTCTGCACCATGTAATTTCAGACACTTTAAACGGGTTTGATCCTCAAAACCTACTTCCTCTGAGGTCTGAGTGAAAGGTTAAATTGAAAAGGGGGGATCATCTACACCATCTCAAAAACTGTTTAAGATAAACTAAATGTGAATGGGACCTGAGTTAAGCTGTGTTTACACATAACGACGGTGAGTCACAAATTGCCACGAAGTATACATTCTTGGCCGCTAATTACAAATGTGATGATTTGAGGCAGAGGTGTCAGGAACTGCTGCAACCATGTGTTACAATTAATGGAACGTGTTGCTGGAGAATTACGCACGGTCAAGAAAACGCGTTGTTGCGAGTTATCATATAACATAGTAATATAATATAGTACATCATTAAGTTCTGTCACAGTGAATGAGGCGAATTGTCTCCACACACACACCCATATTCATCCAACCGTCAGTTGCTGAACAATTCAGATCGCTCCAGTTTCCTCCTCAAAATCCACAGCTGAGACAGACTTTTATCTGACTTGGCGTCACTGTCCTTCTTCAGCATACTGCAGCAATGAAAGTGAATGCGGTGCAGCAGGGTTTAATTGTGCACATGTGAGAGAAGAACGCTGTCACGCTCTATTAAGGATCACCACTAATCAAGACAGATCAACATGCTCAGTTGTGACCTCCATGACATGAAGCAAAATGAGGGTGGTGCGTGACATTCATGGAAGATTTTTTGACAGCCAAAAACATGCTCCACTAATATCAGAATATCACAACCAACACACATTATTAAGAAACCTATTCAGATGCGTTAAGTCATGTTAAGAATGTCAGGAATGTGCCAAGAATGTCGCAAATATGACATTCGTAAAGCGTCCTGCCTATGTGTAAATGCAGTATTAAGGTTAACAAAACCTATATTTGACCTTTGACCTATGCACAGTGTCAAAATATATATACGTGCAACACAACGAAAATGTTCAACGTCACAAATATGTGATAAGGAGATGGGTAAAGAATGATGTTAGAGATCTGTGGGCAAGATTTAAAAAACAAATAGCCAAAAACAGGTCAGTGTTTAAGGCCCCTTCACACACAGTGCGAAGTTTGGTCGCACCACGAAACATCGCACTGACGGGCAGGTGTGCATGATCGCGGTGCGAGGGTTCATACATGCGACAGTGTCTTTTGAGCAGGAACACAGTGCAAGGTGCACCACACCGCGCAGCTGATGTGGAATAAATACATCAACAAAGAGATGGATGCATTTAAAAAAATAAATAAAACCATACACTATAAAAAACACAGCATTTTATACTGAATCCCTCTTACCAAACGCGCAACACAAATATGACATACAGTCATGAAATGGCATTTATGAGAAGCAGCTCGCTCTTCTCATGTCCACATCTTTTGGCACGTGTCCTGCCGGCCCGCGCACGTGTCCTGATTTTCAAAGTCTAGTGACTTATGCTTTTCCAGAACCTTACAGTGATAAGAGTGAGATTGTATATCATATATCTTAACTGCTCTGTTATACAGTTGCTCTATGGATTTTAATACTGAGGTGCCTGTAAATGCCCAGTTCGTGAAACAGTAGTCAATGTGTGAGAAAACCATGCAAAAGAGATTGTTAGAGAGGGACGTATATGTTAAAAATTTAGTAAATTAAAATTTACTGTGTTTTTGACTTTTTAATGTGTTTTTTGAAGGACAAGTTTGAGTCCAAGATAATTCCAAGATATTTAAATCGAGATACCAGCTCCAACTCCTCCCCGTCAAAGAACACATCGGACCTTCCAATATCAGTGGGACGTTTGCTAAACATCACACATAGTTTTTTTTTTGGTTGTTTTTTTTTTGTATTCAACTGTCAGCAAGTGTCATTTAACCAGTGTTGTATATTGTGTAGCACATCCATGAGTTTTGAGATGTCTTTCACATTATTTCTCTGAGTAAAAATGACCACATCATCCACGTACATGTGTGCATTGAAATCTTTGCACACATTTGTCAAGTCATTTATGTACAGCAAGAACAGTAAAGGTCCAACGACTGATCCTTATGGGACACTGACTGGGTTGTGAAGAAAAGGAGACTTAAAACCATTTACGGTGACACATTGTACTCTTTGTTAGATAAGATCTGAACCACTGTATTGATTCAGATGAAAAGTTGAAATATGTAAGTTTTTTCAGAAGTATTTGGTGGTCTACTGTGTTGAATGCCTTTCTAAAGTCTAGGAACACAGCAACCACATACAAGTTTAATCTAATCAGCCTTTAATCCAAAAAACATACATTGTGGTTCAGAAAAGCACACAGTAAAGGAAATGACAGTTCAAAGAACTCAAAAATAATAATGCTTCTCAGTATCAATTCAAATGAAACAAAAATATTTATGGCACATTAATGCATCAACTTGTTCAACCTTCACTCATTGCTCAGTTTTCCTAGTTTTGGCTGGAGCATTAGAGCTAATGATAATCTCTGTTTTCAAATTCTTGGCTACATTAAAATCCTTACAAATGTGTTTTTACTTCCCAGATTAATTTCTGATTACTGTACATTTTGAAGTTAAAAAACTTTATATTAGAAAACTTAACTGAAATTGTTTAAATTTAATTTTAAAAGATTCTTTAGAAATCTTTGATGTCCATCTGTAAATTAAAAACATAACTTATCTGCTGTTTCTTGATTAACATTATAAGTAACCCTGGGCATTTATTTGTAGACAAAAATAAATAAATTAAAATTTGGCATGAAAAGCAATGAGTACATTTTTAAGTCTGGTAGATTAATTCATTCATTCAGGAAATGTTGAAATGTTTCTGATGTGGGCCAAGAAATATATTTCTTAAAATATGAATTATTATATGGCTATGATGCTACGTGCACTTTGATTGACTGATTTCCCATATCAGACCGTTTCCGTGACAATTGGTGTGGATAGCGTATCACATTTGTTATAAACCAGAAAGCTAAAAACACAATTAGAAAAACCAAGTCGGACATGAACATTCTCCATAAATATCTAAACAGCATTGGACAAAACACACAGATTGAAAGCTTACCAGCTAACGACCGGCCCATCTGTTAGCAAGTTCTTCACGGAGGTGAAGAACGTGAACAGGTTTGACTGCGAGCCCAAAACTGTCAGCAGCCTTCATATTCGGGTGATACCGTAAACTTGTGTTTTTTTTATATATAACAGCCATATAATAAATTATAAACCTTGCTTACTCGGTTAATAATCCTTTCATATGAAACAGTGCTGTGTAATTTTCTTTGATTACTTGATAGTTAAAAAAGTTTAATAAAAAAAATCTGTTATTTAAAGTTGAGACTTTTCTTGTAGTTATGACAATAACAATTAAAACTGTGTAGCTTTATTTGGTAAAAATAAAAATAGGTCGAACTATTTACAAATATTAAACGTTCACTCAACTTAACTGATTGATTCAACATCCTGCGGTTAAAAGCTAACATTAGCTAATAAACTTCAGTAGAGCACTAATGTCACGTATTATTTTCAATTACTCACTCACCTCAGACAAATTTACAGAAATTCTGTTGCTCATACTCATTACTCTTGTGGTTATGACTCACAGATAAAGTTAAACTCTCAACTGCATTAGCATTTTTAGCAGCTAAGAGCTTCACTGGGTTGACCAAATGTCCTGTTTTCCCAGGACATGTCCTGGGAAAACAGGACATGTCCTGGTTTCTCTTAGAAGCCTATCTGAATTTGTGTCTTTGGTTATAGATAGTATTTTGTAATATAACAATTTTCTATCCATACAGAGGAAGCATACTTTAAATGTATTGAAACTATAAGGCATCTTTGGGTAAACTCTGAGTATCCCATTGCCAGGTCGAGTGTCCTGGTTTTTCTGTAGTCAAAATATGGTCACCCTCACTTCATCCGTTAGCTCCACTTAATGTATGATTACTGAAAAAAATACACAGCTTGTAACTTTTAATGTCACAACAAAGTAAACCGTTTGGAGAACCATAGCGTAGTCCCCAAAAATATGATTTAATAAACTCCCAAACCCAAAACAAAAATAACCCTTCTTCTTCTTCTGAGATTATTGGCAGCTTGCAAACCAACAAGAGCACATTACCACCAACAACTGTTTGGGCGTGGAACTGAATGAATGGATTCTGACATATGTCACCAAAAATAACCTGGAACATTCACCACGAGTAAAAACTTGGGTTTACAGTCATTTCCAGAAAGCTTTCATCACTGCAAACATATAATGTGGAAAATATGACGCGCTGTGAATACTTTCTGGATGCACCGTACTTCAAATATTGCAACTTTTTGTTTACAGTGAGAATAAATAGGATGCTAACATAGTTAGCTAATATGATAGCCTCCTCTATGGCTTATGATTGGGCCATAATATGAAAGTAAAGTTATGGAACCATTAAAATAAAATGAATAAAATCTGTGCAGATTACTCAGCAGACTCTGCAAACCACACTAACATTCTCTGCAGAATTTTCCTGATGACATGCTACCACGAGCAGACTTCAATAAAAATGCGTTCCAAAACTAGCCGCTACCCTAAAAACCCATCAAAGTCTGTATCAAAGGGGTCCAAAGGGGTGATGATTTGTGTTTTTTTTGTTTGTTTTTTTACTTGTATACAGGATATGAACCTCGACTGATTTGTGCAGGGAACCTTAGAAGACTCCATGCTTTGGCAAATGAGTCCTTTGATCATCTTATCACAGCGTGCCAACTGGGTTTAAAAATAAAATTACAGCTCTTCTCTGAGGGTCTGTTGAATGCTTGATCTTACATCAGCTCACACAACATTTTGGGTTTATTCTGTTAGAAGTCTAAAAGATATTTGTTTCTGGCTGAGATGACATGTTATTAAAAAAAAAAAAAAAAAAAAAAAAAAAGCTGAAAGTGGAATTGAGATTTTTTTTTTTTTTCTGGGAGGAATTTCTTTGGCCAGAATGTGAAAACCTTGTTCTGATTTCAATGTATGGCGCGCGTCCTGAAAATTTAAATGGTATGCCAAATATGTCTGAAGGACCTGGAACCAAGGGCTTCTTCAAAGTCGTGTTAACTTACTGCAGAACAGATCAGACTCTGTACTTGATGAGCATAAATTTTATTCTGCACTTTTTATTCTGTGTCTCTGTTAAACAGAGACACTGGTACAGAAACGTTTCCATGCATCTTGCTAGTGAAAGCGTGAGCTCCGATGAGTGCTGTTACAGTTTCTTGCAGAAACAGAGACACTGGTACAGAAACGTTTCCATGCATCTTGCTGGTGAAAGCGTGAGCTCCGATGAGTGCTGTTACAGTTTCTTGCAGAAACAGAGACACTGGTACAGAAACGTTTCCATGCATCTTGCTGGTGAACGCGTGAGCTCCAATGAGTGCTGTTACAGTTTTGCACGTTGACCTGCACATGCACCACAGCACTGGCAGATGCACACTGTGGTGCAGGCTGGTGCTTGTCATAGCCTGCCTCACACCTTCGCTCCACCGACACAATACCGTCACATGACGGCGTGCCACGTGACTCAGTCAGACGAGGCTGCGTTACCAACAACTGTGTGTGAGAGTTCAGCTTCAGGCTGACGAGCCCTGTCAGGCCGCCCTCCCCAGGTTCTCGCCTCAGGAGGTGAGAAGCTGCTAATTTGCAGACGGCGAGACACACACACACACACACGTAAGTAGCCAGACGGACACAGACGTCTGAACCTGACAGAGCAGAACACAAGCCTGCAGCTAATAATATACTGTCAGCTCACTCACTTTTGCACTTGTTTTAGAACTTTGTGCATTTTAGTCACACTGCAATGAAAAATCGACTTTTCATATTCTCATCTTGTGCCCACATTTGAAACGTACCACTGTCAACAGCAGCAGGTCAAACGGAGTGCCGATGACAAGTGCTCACCCACTTGAGTTTCATGCATTATTTTACTGATTTAACATTATATATCTAAAAAGTGAAAAGTACATCACATTATTACTGCTGCTTCACCATCAACACATCCTCCACTGACCGCCATGCCTTTGGGGCACCAGCAACCCAATAAACAGAATCACTGTGGTCCTATTCCCATCAGGCATTGCACATCTCCAGGCTGTCTTGATGCAATCTTACAGGAACACTAACATTATGACCAAGTGTGGCTCCACAAAGCTCAGCCACATTCCCACAAGCGATTTCTTGGACTTACTCAAAATGTGAGTTTTATCGCTGCAAGACCCATTTTCCTCAAGATGGCATGCATTCCATCGCATTTAGCATGCTAACCCAATCACTTTCCCATTGCTTGATCAACTGCTCATCAATTATCCCTACCGCATGTAGGAAGATTCAACCCAGAATGCATTGCACTGTCAGCATCCTTTAAAAAAAAAAAAAAAAAGCAGATCAATGCACTTCCGGAAGCTGTGGAAAAGTGATGAAAAAGTGGAAAAGTGTGAAAGTTTCAAGAATATGACAGTCCCACAGCTGAAATCAAAGTGTCCTGCTGTGAGGGTTGTTCTCTGCAGTGGAAAACCACACAGAGACAGAGTCTCGTGGAGACAGCTGCACAAGTTTATAGTAGTGCTGCAGCTATCGATTATTTTAGTAATCGAGGATTCTATGGATTATTCTGGCAATTAATCGAGTAATCGGATAAAAAGTACTTTTGCATTTTTAAACATCATCAATAATCCAGGGCTCTCCCTAAGCAACTGCACCATGTCGCTCTGCCAAAGTCTTGACATTTTGCTGAAATGGTGATGGATGTGACTTTCTGTTCTGTTTTTTTTTTTTTCCCAGCTTGTAAAATTTAACTATTTTGAGTTTTTATTATTATTGTTTTTAAAGGCTGGTGGACTGGGTCCCTATGTGATTTTTTTTTTAATCCCTCTTTCTCTGCAATTCAGCAGATGCATTTCAGCTGGAGGTTGAACATGCAAGCCTCGCAGTCACTGTTTTTTTTTTATTAAGTTACCGTGTTTGTGAAGCGTTGTGTGTTGCCCAGAAAAGCAAAAATTAAAAAGTGAAACACTTAGCACCCGGCTTCGACTGTGGGTACCCGGCCGTCGGGTCAATAGTCACTCACCACGTCAAGCAGACAGTGTGTTTTTAAAAATAGGCAAACATTGCTTCACTTTAAATGTGCAGTATTTCAGATGATCAGCGTGGACCCTCTTTCTTTTAAAAGGCTTTATTTTACTCTGTGTCACATTGGAAAGCAGTAGCTTAAAGGGCTAAATTATTAGACGTTACACATCCTGAGCTCATGCTCAAGTCTTGTTACAGCGCCACACACAGGCCTGGCATATGTACTACAACGTTAAAGCTTCAAGGCACAGAATTTGCCTTGATCATTTTTGTAATCAAATTAATCGAGTTATTCAAGTAATCGTTTCAGCCCTACAAGTTTATCTGATTTTGGAGACATGTGGCCAGGAAGAGCCAGCAAGAAAGTGACAGCAGGTGATGATGGTGGACAGCTATGCTCGCGAATACAATGGGAAAACCATGTGAAACCAGAGCAGCGCCAGACAGCAGAACGATACTGTACGTGGCTGCTGTGTGTGAACACAGGAGAAGTAAAATCTATGGGATGTGGCTGTGTTTCAGGGTATGTACGAGGTCTATTAGAAAAGTATCCGACCTTATTATTTTTTCCAAAAACCATATGGATTTGAATCACGTGTGATTGTGTCAGACAAGCTTGAACCCTCGTGCGCATGCGTGAGTTTTTCCACGCCTGTCGGTTGCGTCATTCGCCTGTGAGCAGGCTTTGAGTGAGGAGTGGTCCACCCCCTCTGCGGATTTTCATTGTCAGGAAATGGCGGAATGATTTGGGCTTTTTTTCCATCAGAATTTTTCAGAAACTATTAGAGACTGGCAGCTGGAAACCATTAGAAAAATTTATCTGGCTTTTGGTGAACATTTTACAGGCTTCACAGTGAATAAGGACTGTTACTACAGCTTTAAGGACAGCTTTAAGGACACTTGGCGCGCCGCGCTCCGTGCCGCCATCAAGAGCCACAAACCACCGGATCATTTCTAAACGGATGGCTCTGTGGAGCCGGGACCGTCGTGTGCACTTTCTCTGGTTATCACAAGAGCTGGACATCAACCATTTTCCGGCAGATTTCACTTTTAACAAGAGATTTTGTCATGGAAAGCCGAGCGGAGGCTTCGCGCGTCACGACCGATTTGCTGATGGAGCGAGACAAAGGAACATCTCCGTTTTGGTCTCACAGGACGGCGTTCAGACAGCTGTCGGTGGTTTTTCCATCGAGTGATTATCCGAGAAATTGTGGATGTGCCTGGATTTTTTTTTTTTTAGATTCTGTCTCTCACAGTTAAAGTGTACACGATAAAAATTACAGACCTCTCCATGCTTTGTAGGTGGGAAAACCTACAAAACTGACAGGGGGTCAAATACTTATTTTCTCCACTGTATATGTTGCAGGAAAAATTGCAAGGACATGGCAAACAATACCACAGAAAACTGCCAATGTATTTTCTGGACTATGTCACTTTCCCCCCTAGTTTGGGAGATCCTCTGACTTCATCCATCCATCTTCTACCGCTTAGTCCAATTAAGGGTCGCGGGGGGCTGGAGCCTATCCCAGCAGTCATAGAGCGCGAGGCGGGGTACACCCAGGACAGGACGCCAGTCTGTCGCAGGGCCCCAAACAGACAAACAAACACAGACACACCCACACACACCTACGGACAATTTTAAAGACTCCAATCCACCTAACCCACATGTCTTTGGATGTGGGAGGAAACCGGAGCACTTGGAGGAAACCCGCGCACACATGGGGAGAACATGCAAACTCCACACAGAAAGGCCACAGGAACTGAACCCACGACCGTCTCGCTGTGAGGCAACAGTGCTAACCACAAAGCCACCGTGCTGCCATCCTCTGACTTTTAAATTAAAAAAAAAATAAGGTGATAGGTGATATCCAGATCACTGGATATCACCTAGAGTTCATTGGGGTAATTTTATCATAACAGAATTACAATCAAAGCAACTTTTTTTAAATGGGAAGTTGAAATATGGCCAGATATTGCTGTCACTGTAATTCCATTATTAATAAAACTACACCCAACACAGTGACTTAATAACCTTCCCAACACCCAGTTTATGCAAAACTTTGGGCTCGAATACATCTTCAAGCGATGCCAGCGTGCCGGCCACAGGGTTCAGCAACATAATCAGGATCCGACTGCTTTATTAGCAAATCTCAGAGGATGCAAAGAAACTCTGTCAAAATTCACACGTGCATTAAATGAATACCCAAGGCGAGGATGCGGTTGACTTCTTGGCCGTGAAACCGGATCGCTCTGGTTCCCAAGCACTTTACTGCAGGCCTGCATCTAATCCAGAATGACTCTAAGACAGATTTGCTATTGCTGAAATTACACAAAGTGTGCTTGATAACTCAACGTTGTCCATTATCCTGAATGTATAGAGGAAATATCTGAAAATACAGTGCATTACAAACCGTGCCAGTGTGTTTTTGTAATGAAATGAGAACATCATCTAATATAAGTGGTTTCTCTGAACACACAAAAATAATAATATTGCTATTCAACTTGTCTCCTAGTAAAAAGGTGAGTTCAAATTGCTGTGCATTCTGCTTGTATTCTGGACATGCATTCAGTGTAAAAATCCATGTCAATCCGTACCGAATCGACTCAGCAAACCAGACACACCAAAAGCAATTACGCAACATAAAAGCATACAATGGGGCACAAGTGCCTTTGATTTTAAGAAGGTATCCACCAGGGTGCAGATTACAGTTGAAGCATCTCTTACTGACTGCAAATCATCTTCCTTGTCCCCATCAAAATGGTCATTTCAACATGAAAATGCAACATGATGTGTCCAATATACATTAAAAACCACGAGCCGCCTAGTGGGCCACTTTTGGTGAGCAGAACTGGGTGCTGCGGGATGAACTGTACTTCAGCCCTGAAGTAAATACAGGGCTTATAACTTTTAGAGCCCACCCGCCGATATGAGCCTTTCGCAAACATGCGGGTATCAGTGTCATTTTTGCTTAAATGAAAACATCTATTTAACAGAATTAAAAAAAAATAAAAGCAGATAACCACTTTGGCTGCTGGAAAATCTGTCATTACATAGCTTGTACAGCAGAGCGGGATCTGACGAGACCCCCATCACCCCTTGGTCACATTAGCTACAAGGGACAGAGGCAAAGTGACTAGATGCTGTGTTTTACAGCAACAACAGATGTTTGCTGTTCCAGTTAGGTGACGCTAACAGAGGAGAAGTCTATTTTATACAAATACTGAGTGATGGGACACAGTGACAATCTGAGTGAAGGCAGCATGACGGGAGGGTGACGTGGTGATAATATTTTTAATTATTTATAATAAAGTTAAAGTTTGAACTGAAAAACATCACACCTGAAGTACATTTGTCAAAAGAGTCATTGATGATGCAAATCTGATCAACCCGCCCGCCCCAAATCTACAACCCCTGGCAAAAATTATGGAATCACCGGCCTCGGAGAATGTTCATTCAGTTGTTTAATTTTGTAGAAAAAAAGCAGATCACAGACATGACACAAAACTTTCTGGCTTTAAGAAACACTATAAGAAATCAAGAAAAATAACTGTGGCAGTCAGTAACGGTTACTTTTTTAGACCAAGCAGAGGGAAAAAAATATGGACTCACTCAATTCTGAGGAATAAATTATGGAATCACCCTGTAAATTTTCATCCCCAAAAACTAACCTCTGCATCAAATCAGATCTGCTTGTTTGTCTGCATCTAAAAAGGAGTGATCACACCTTGGAGAGCTGTTGCATCAAGTGGACTGACATGAATCATGGCTCCAACACGAGAGATGTCAATTGAAACAAAGGAGAGGATTATCAAACTCTTAAAAGAGGGTAAATCATCACGCAATGTTGCAAAAGATGTTGGTTGTTCACAGTCAGCTGTGTCTAAACTCTGGACCAAATACAAACAACATGGGAAGGTTGTTAAAGGCAAACATACTGGTAGACCAAGGAAGACATCAAAGTTTCAAGACAGAAAACTTAAAGCAATATGTCTCAAAAATCGAAAATGCACAACAAAACAAATGAGGAACGAATGGGAGGAAACTGGAGTCAACGTCTGTGACCGAACTGTAAAAAACCGCCTAAAGGAAATGGGATTTACATACAGAAAAGCTAAAGGAAAGCCATCATTAACACCTAAACAGAAAAAACAAGTTTACAATGGGCTAAGGAAAAGCAATCGTGGACTGTGGATGACTGGATGAAAGTCATATTCAGTGATGAATCTTGAATCTGCATTGGGCAAGGTGATGATGCTGGAACTTTTGTTTGGTGCCGTTCCAATGAGATTTATAAAGATGACTGCCTGAAGAGAACATGTAATTTCCCCAGTGCATTGATCATATGGGGCTGCATGTCAGGTAAAGGCACTGGGGAGGTGGCTGTCATTACAATCATCAATAAATGCACAAGTTTACATTGATATTTTGGACACTTTTCTTATCCCATCAATTGAAAGGATGTTTGGGGATGAATGAAATCATTTTTCAAGATGATAATGCATCTTGCATAGAGCAAAACTGTGAAAACATTCCTTGCAAAAAGACACATAGGGTCAATGTCATGGCCTGTAAATAGTCCGGATCTTAAGCCAATTGAAAATCTATGGTGGAAGTTGAAGAAAATGGTCCATGACAAGGCTCCAACCTGCAAAGCTGATCTGGCAACAGCAATCAGAGAAAGTTGGAGCCAGATTGATGAAGAGTACTGTTTGTCACTCATTAAGGTCCATGCCTCAGAGAATGCAAGCTGTTATAAAGCCAGAGTGGTGCAACAAAATACTAGTGATGTGTTGGAGTGTGCTTTTGTTTTTCATGATTCCATAATTTTTTCCTCAGAATTGAGTGATTCCATATTTTTTTCCCTCTGCTTGGTCTAAAAAAGTAACCGTTACTGACTGCCACGATTTTTTTCCCTGATTTCTTATAGTGTTTCTTAAAGCCAGAAAGTTGCCATTTGAAATGACTTTAGTTTTGTGTCATGTCTGTGATCTGCTTTTTCTACAAAATTAAACAACTGAATGAACATCCTCCGAGGCCAGTGATTCCATATTTTTTGCCATGGTTGTATATCAGTGGGCTCTATAACTGTTATGAAATATTGGTCTTGTGGTGGAGTTCCAGTACAGCTCATATGGTGGCAGTGCCGTGGACAGAGTGCAGGAGCGGCACCGCAGACAGATTCTGGACCTGCAGAGTCGTCAGCCGTAGGGACAGCGCAAGTCCGTAGAACATGCTAGAACTGACGCTGTTGTCATCCTGAGCCTGGTTGCGGCTCTTCTCGTCAAGTGAAGCAGATGATTTTCTTATTAAAGAATGCCACGAATATCTGCTCCCAAAAATCCATATGGGCTGGGCTCTAATTGCTTTTGAAATAGCTTTCAGGACAGCACATTTACAGCCGATTTCAAATCATGAAGAAAAAAAATGGGTTGTTTCAAATATTTAACACTGATTAACGCCATCTCTGGTTTATCGCCATTTTCGTTGTATTGTTGTTCCGACTGCATTCCTCTTCGTTATAACGCTTCCTAATTTGTGCTGGAAAGAGAGCCCTTGGCCGGATTGTGTTAATTTGAGGATTTGTACAGATTACATTTGAAATGTTAAAGTAGACCTGCATTGAAATAAATGCAGTCAGATCTTTGGACCAAAAAATGACATATTTACACTTAAGATCCTTCTGAGATGTAGTAAGTAAATCTGCAAGTCCAGATCTGTCATTCAACGGAGAAATCTTCATTTGAAAAATGACAAATTTACAGCTAACATTTAGCCCTCCGCAAATTGTCCCTCTCATCATGGACGCTGCCGAGACGTCAGGGACAAGACCCTCTCCCAGCATGCATTGCGCGCGGCCAACTGTAATTTGTGGATTTACGTCAGTTTGCATCTGCACCTTTTCTTGTCTTATACAGAAGGATCTACTTTTTAAAACCTCATATTGTCTTGCGGTACGCTTGGTGAGTACCATATTTCTTTTATTTGTGCTTGAAATTATTTTTGTGGACTTTTCATACGCCCGTTTGATTGAGTGTGTCGCATTGAAAATCTACTGTCTTTCACCTCCGGTGTAACCGTCGCAGGCTACGGACGCGAGACCCACAAAGAATTCAAGTCATTAAAAATATATAAACCTCTCTCAGCGGCCACGGAGCTCTGCGGCTCCGATTACCGAGACGTGCGGCGCTGCGGATTTGCAGCAAGAAGTCTGTCCTTGCGAGCAACAGGTGTCACCGCGCACTGCATTAAAACGTGAGCGTAGTCTCTGGACTTGTGCCAAGTTGGCTGCAACTCCATTCAGTAGACAGAGAGGGTGGTGCTGGCTGCACAGCAGACACGGGGGTGTGAGTGCCGCGGCGGCATTTAACGAGCGCACGCATTCGGTAAGCGTATCGGGGGCAGTGAGAGCAAGGCGTCGGGGAATAATGTCGCCCGCTGTCGATGCCGCCGCTGATCTGATCCCCGGATCTGAGCAAGCAGAGCTGTATCTCACATTCATTGCAGCTTACTTTTGGATGTTGAAACCAGGATGTGTATAACAGTAACATTACTAAGAGATAAAATCAATTTCAATGCGGGATCGGACTGAAGGCGGGAACACGTCGTCTTGTCACCGATGTCATGGAAATGATCTGGATGTACAAACTGTTTTCACAGAGGGCTAAATGTTAGCTGCAAATTTGTCATTTTTAAACGAATATTTCTCTGCTGAATTACAAATTTGGGCTTACAGATTTACTTTACTGCATTCACAAGGGTCCTTATGAATACATATCAGCTATTCTTTTCTGATATCTGACCACATTTATTTCAATGCAGGTCTCCTTTAAGCAAATGTTTTCTACCTTAACATTAAGCCAACTCATCCCGAAAATTCCAGCGCTGCCACTGCTCGTATCTCTTCTACTTGTTCTGTCAGCTGCTCCCCATTAGGGGGCGCCACAGCAGATCAGTGTTTTGTTTCCATCTCACCCTGTCCTCTGTACTGTCCTCTGTCCCACCAACCACCTGCATGTCCTGCCTCAGGCACATCCATAAACCTCCTCTTTGGCCTCCCTCTTCTCCTCCTGCCTGGTGCTCCATCCTCAGCATCCTTCCTCCGTATATACCCTGGGTCCCTCCTTGCACATGTCCAAAACCATCTCAATCTCAGCTCTCTGACTTTGTCTCCAAACCATCCACTGGGTGTCCCTCTGATATTTTATTTCATTTAGATAACACTAAATCACAACAGAAGTTGCCTCAAGGCGCTTCAACCAAGTAAGGTCTAACCTTAAAAAGCCCACAGAGGCAGCAGTGGTAAGAAAAAACTCCCTCTGAGGAAAAAAACTCAAGCAGACCAGACTACAAACCAGACCAGACCAGACTTCATTCCTTCTTATCCTGTCCATCCTCATCACTCCCAGAGAATCTCAACATCTTCAGCTCTGCCACCTCCAGCTCTGCCTCCTGTCTTCTTGTTAGTGCGACCGTTAATTTTGTCAAATTGTGCAAGCACGCCATTTGTGGCTATGAATCCACAGACCTATAAATTAGAAAAAATGTTTTTTTAGAAGTGACGTTTTCTTTGAGATTGTGAGACAGGAATGGTTGCTCGGCGTGCTTGTTTTGGGCTCGCTTTCAGACTTGCTTGTTTCTCTCCTGAGATCTGGCAACACAGCTCATCACCCACGTGCGTGTGTGTGTGGGGAAAGTTGCCCTCAACATGAGTGACAGCTCGACGTGTCACAGCGAACACGTCCATCACAACACATCGACAATTCAGCGAACCACGACGTCAGCCTGCGCAGTTCGCGGCGGACCGCTAACTTATCTGGGTTAGCTAGCGCAGCAACTTCCAGCTCCGACCCAAAGTCTGCCGGGAGGCGTACCGCGTTCAGCCTCCAGGTCCGCCGAGGAGAACCAGAACCACCACCCCACCACCACAGCTTCAACATGAAGCAGACCGGGGGGGTGGGATAGACAATAAAGACGGGCGTCCTACCTGTAAAAGCAGCCGCCCGGTGCGGATGTTCCGCTGCCAGACGTCGCCGGCGCTCCCGCCAGACTTCACATCAACTCCGCTGACAGCTGCCGCCGCGGCGCCCTCTACACACGCTCCGGCGACACCTGCAGGGCCACCGTCGGGCATAACAGCCTACACACTATGAATGTGACGAAAAGTCAAAAATCTGGAACAATTTGAAGAGTGTCAATGTGCCGTTTCCACAAGGAATGACAGTTCTTCAACAGTTGTTGATCAAGAACTAATCATCTGATCCTGGTGACACAAAGAAATAACAGTAGATTTTAAGTCGCCTTGGGGCAACTGTTTGTTGTGATTTGGCGCTATATAAAAAAAAATTGATTGATTGATTGATTGATTTTGTGCAGGTCTGGATGAGGATCCACCTGACAAGGGGTTGAAGTGCCGCCCAAAAGATTAGAGAAGCAGCTGTGACCGGAGGGTATAGGTTCATTCCAGGTTGGAACAAAAAAAAAAAAAAAAAAAAAGCAGCACCTGTGCTTTGGTGGGAGGTGACAGTCTGACAGAACTGGAGACCACAGGACTCGCTGTTCAAACACCCTTCAGGCTGGAACATCAAGGGCCTTCCACCAAGGTTTCTTCCATCCCCAGGTTTCTCCCACCTAGTGCAGGGGTATTCACCTCGTTCCAGAAAGGGCCGAGAGGGTTCAGGTTTTCTTTGCAACCACCCACTCCACCAGGTGAGTTCACTGAGTAACTGATTCCATCCCCTCAATGTATGTTACTCAGTAAAGTGTGGAAGTGTGTGTGGATTTACATACAAAGAAACCAAATAAGTGCAGAAAAGTTATGTAAAATGGAACGCACCAGGGGAAAGCATCAAACATGCTGATTGAAAGTTATTTAATATACTTTATACAAAGTTTGGTTGTTGGTAATGAAGCTTCAAGACGCCTCCTGTGTGGAGAAACTAGTCTCATGCATTGCTCGGTGTGATTTTGGTCCATTCTTCCACAAAAACAGTCTTCAATTCTTTAAGATTTTGTGGACCTCTTCTACAACCCCTGGCAATAATGATGGAATCACCGCCTCGAGGATGTTCATTCAGTTGTTTAATTTTGTAGAAAAAAGCAGATCACAGACATGACACAAACGAGTCATTTGAAATGGCAAACTTTCTGGCTTTAAGAAACACTATAAGAAATCAAGAAAAATAACTGTGGCAGTCAGTAATGGGTTACTTTTTTAGACCAAGCAGAGGGAAAAAAAATATGGACTCACTCAATTCTGAGGAATAAATTATGGAATCACCCGTAAATTTTCATCCCCAAAACTAACACCTGCATCAAATCAGATCTGCTCATTAGTCTGCATCTAAAAAGGAGTGATCACACCTGACATGAATCATGGCTCCAACACGAGAGATGTCAATTGAAACAAAGGAGAGGATTATCAAACTCCTAAAAGAGGGTAAATCATCACGCAATGTTGCAAAAGATGTTGGTTGTTCACAGTCAGCTGTGTCTAAACTCTGGACCAAATACAAACAACATGAGGTGGTTGTTAAAGGCAGACATACTGGTAGACCAAGGAAGACATCAAGGACTGAAAACTTACAGGCAATATGTCTCAAAAAATTGAAAATGCACAACAAAACAAATGAGGAACGAATGGGAGGAAACTGGAGTCAGCGTCTGTGACCGAACTGTAAAGAAACCACCTAAAGGAAATGGGATTTACATACAGAAAAGCTAAAGGAAAGCCATCATTAACACCTAAACAGAAAAAAACAAGGTTACAATGGGCTAAGGAAAAGCAATCGGGGACTGTGGATGACTGGATGAAAGTCATTCAGTGATGAATCTCGAATCTGCATTGGGCAAGGTGATGAATGCTGGAACTTTTGTTTGGTGCCGTTCCAATGAGATTTATAAAGATGACTGCCTGAAGAGAAAATGTAAATGTCATTGATGATATGGGGGCTGCATGTCAGGTAAAGGCACTGGGGAATGGCTGTCATTACATCATCAATAAATGCACAGTTTACGTTGATATTTTGGACACTTTTCTTATCCCATCAATTGAAAGGATGTTTGGGGATGATGAAATCATTTTTCAAGATGATAATGCATCTTGCCATAGAGCAAAAACTGTGAAAACATTCCTTGCAAAAAGACACAGAGTCAATGTCATGGCCTGCAAATAGTCTGGATCTTAATCCATTGAAAATCTTTGGTGAAGTTGAAGAAAATGGTCCATGACAAGGCTCCAACCGGCAAAGCTGATCTGGCAACAGCAATCAGAGAAAGTTGGAGCCAGATTGATGAAGAGTACTGTTTGTCACTCATTAAGTCCATGCCTCAGAGACTTCTTAAAGCCAGAAAGTTGCCATTTGAAATGACTTTAGTTTTGTGTCATGTCTGTGATCTGCTTTTTTTTCCCTACAAATTAAACAACTGAATGAACATCCTCCGAGGCCGGTGATTCCATAATTTGTGCCAGGGGTTGTATGAACTCTTAATCTTAATCTTTAGTTCTTTCCAGATTTTCTATTGGATTCCAGTCAGCTGATAGGCTAGTCAAGATACAGTGAAATAGAGGTCCACCCGGGACAAATTACAAAAGTAATTCCACTGGTGTAATTTGAACCCCCCCCCCCCCCAAAAAAAAAGTCTATAATAACATACTAAAAGTCATGGAAAATCGGCGTAGTGGAGCAGTCCCAAAATCCAAGATGGCTGCCCGAAAACAGGAAATTTTTCAGTTTTTCAGCTCTAACTTAAAAAATATTGATTTTAAGCCAAATAAATGTATGGAAGTTGAATATAAAGTTGCATATTGTGTACAGTTTGGTACTAAATTCATGTCTAACTTTTACGGTTGTTGAGTACGTTGTTACTTTTGTGCCTTTATAACAAGCATATCACACATGCAAGGGCTTATCTCGTGTACCATGAACTATATGAATTCAAACACAAATGTAGTAAAGAATGCTCCCTTTCCTAGCTTCTGCAGGGCACAACCACTACACCAGATCCCTCTACCTCTATCTGAGAGGATGCACATTTGCAGCACACATCTCCTGATGTTTACAGCTTTTTCAGTCAAGGGTTTCATGTTGTGCACAGATCAGATTGCTACTGGGCTGGCCTCTCTGCAGATCTGATTGTACAGCAGGGTCCTAATGCAAAGTCTGAAGACTTGGTGGCCTGACTCATAGCAGAGGTATGACTGAGATCAGAGGCTAGTAGTGGGTATTGTCCTCAGGTGCATGTTCTGCTGTGAACCTGGCCATGCAGGAGCTCGCTGATGTCAGGTACCTAGCCAGTAGCAGCACAAGGACAGTCACAGTCCAGCACTAAGAAGGACACAGAGGACACATGTAGCCTCATTTCATTTCTCCTGCCAAGAAACCCTTTCCATGAGGAGGAGCAAACACTGTGCAACATTGTAACTGGTGTAGCTGCACAGGCTACAGTAAATGCTCTTCACTCAGTTGACATCGGAAATGAGATCATCATGTCCATGTTGGACAAAACCATCTTCGAGTCACTCCTTCAAGAAGAAACATCAAGTGGTGACAATGGACAGTGGCTCTGTTGTCCAAATCCAGGATGACATTGTTCACACTGATCCACAGATTCTATTCCAGTGACTGGTCATGGCAGGAAATCAACAAGAGAATGTGGAGAACATCTTAAAATATGAGCTCTGCAGCTTTCCACCATCACTGTTTGAGAACAAGACCCTTCCCCATCCAGCAAACAAAGCCACACTTGCTGATGCAATGTGGAAGCATTCCGCTACAGTGAAGGACACAGGCATAACTGACAGCAAAGTTTATGTCTTAGATGGTGGAGCATTGCTGCACAGAATCCCTTGGAACCAAGGACATACGTACCATCAAATATGTCAGTAATATTTCAGCTATGTCTCAGCCCATTATGGAAAGCCAACAGTTGTATTTGATGGCTATGTCTTAGGTCCATCAACCAACCACGTTGCTCAGGAGGACCAAAGGTCGCACTGGCTCATCTGTGCAAGTCCTTGGCTCAAGGTTATTCCAGGGAAAGAAGGAAGACTTCTTGACAAACATACACAACAAGCAACAGTTTGTGACTATTCTGGGGCAACTGCTGTAGGAGAATGGATGCAATATTGAGCATGCATCTGCTGATGCAGACTTGCTGATTGCAAGAACAGCAGTCAACAGTTGTTGTTGCAGATGACACTGATATCTAGATTCTGTTGTGCTATCATGTTCGTCTCGATGTGAAGAATTTGTTCCTTTGTCCTGAGCCAAAGAGAAATAACAGCAAAACCACAAAGTTCTGGAACATCTACAAACTGAAGTGTAGCCGTAGCCCAGATGTATGCAAGAATATTCTCTTTGTCCATGCAGTCCTAAGATGCGACACTAGCTCTCATGTTTATGGCATAGGCAAACCTGCATCCCTGAAGGTGTTAATGAAACATACAGCATTCAAACGGGATACACAAGTCTTTACAGCTCCCAACTAGTCACAGAAGAAGGTGATTGCTTCTGGCGAACATGCCCTGGTACTGTTATATGGCAGCAAAGATGTCAAGAAGCTTGAACACCCTCAGACTGGAATGCTTCCATCAGAAAGTAAGCACAGGTCTTGCAGCTGTCCAGCCTGAAAACCTGCCACCAACATCAGCTTCAGCTAAATTTCATAGTCTGAGAGTTTACCACCAAGTGCAAAAGTGGATAGGCAATGATCTAGACCCTCAGAAGGGGGGATGGCTGCTGAGAGATGGAAAATTATTTCTGAATCACACAGACATGGGCCCAGCACCACCAGCATTGCTGGATATCATCAGGTGCTCATGCAAAACAGATCCTCAAGTCACATGTGCACTTGCCGAAAGCATGGCCTTCAGTGTTCAACTGCATGTGGTCAGTGTTGTGGGTTTTGTAGTAATGTTATTTCCTCAACGTCCAGTGATAACAATCCTCATTTGTTGAAACTTTTGATTTTCTCTCATAGAAATGGGTAAATATCATTCAAGGTACCAAAGTGTTGAATTTTTGATTAAAATCTAAACAATTTTGAATTTTTTTTTTCAAAATTTGATTGCAAACCACACAATGACATATTTCTGGAAATTTTTGGTGGTTTAAGAATTTGCCGTCATTGGTAACTAAGGAACCACAGCAGATAGAGATGGTTTTGATGTCAGAATGTGCACAGTATACATATTTCTATTAAACTTTAATACATTTATGGGTGTATGTTGAATAGTTTTGATGATATCTGCTAAGAACCGTTTTTTGCGTGATTTCACGTCAGTAGGAGTATATATATATATATATATCTGTACAACCGAATATAGAACAAATGAGGTACCAAACATGTCGGCAATACCCAATTTTATATTCAACTTCAATACTCTATAGGGTTTTAAAATGAATATTTCCAAGTTAAGGCTGAAAAACCCAAACTAAGTGCCTGTTGTTGGGGTGGCCATCTTGGATTTTGGGGCTGTTTCACTACTCTGGAATTTCCATGACTTTTAGTATGTTTATTGTAGACTTTTGGGGGTCCAAATGACACCAAAGACATTACTTTTGCAATTTGAGCGGGTCAAACCATATCTTGACTAGCCTATGATTGACTAGACAATTCTAGCATCTTTATTTTCATTCTGAGACCAGTTGAGTTTCCTTGTCTGTTTGGGATCATCGTCTTGCTGAAATGTCCACCCTCGTTTCATCTTCTTCATCCTGGTTGATTTTTATCAAGAATGTCTCAGTACATTTTTCCATTTTTCATCCTTCCTCCAATTGTATTAAGTTTGTCAGTGAAAAACAGCTCCACATTATGATGATCCACCTCCAAACTTCACCAGTGATGTTTATGGTGTGTATTATGACATCTAGAGTTCAGGTTTGGTCTCACCTGTCCAGATTAGTCTCCCAGTATTACACTTGTTGTGCAGCAAAACTTAAACAAGCTTCAACCTGCTTTTCTTCAGGAAGGGAGTCTTCTTTGGTGAGTGTGCACAGGTCATGGCAGTTGAGTGCATTACTTGTATTCTTTGAAACAACTGTACCTGCTAATTCCAGGTCTTTCTGAAGCGCTCCACAAGTGGTCCTTGGATAATTGTTCCCATAATTCTTTCACCTCTCGATCAGAAATCTTGGGAGGAGCACCTCGTCCTGGCCCAGTTTATGGTGATGTGATGCTCTTTCAACTTCTGGATTGTATCAACAATGCTCACTGGAACATTCAGAAGTTTAGAAATCCCTCTGTAACCAATATGTATTACAACAATAAAGTTGAGAAGATCTTGAGAGTTTTTTAATTTTACTCATGAGATGTTTCTTGTGTGACACCTTGGTAATGAGACCATCAGTTGGAACTGAACTAGCTGATATTAATTTGCACTGACAAGGGGCAGGACTGCTGTCCAATTACAGATGTATCAGCTGGTGTCTCATCTTTCTATGCCTTTTTGCACCTACCTTTCGTCAGGTGTTCAAATATTTATTTCATTCATTTTGTCATTTCAAATTCATAATTTATGGACATCTACAGTTTGACTTCTTTGTATGTGTGGATTTCATTAGGTTTCATGTCAGTAGCACCTTTAGAAATATGTTTACTGAAGAAAGACAGTGATTCAATACTTATTTTACTCATATTTTGCATCCCATGACCTTTGACCTAAAGTACCATCTCATTAAAGCAACAGTTGAGTTCTTGAGTTTTGTTTCATCTGAACTTGCTTAAACCAGAGACTTGCGAGGAAAAATATAAAGTAAATAGACAATGTCTGATGATGAATTGAACACATGTTCAAAATGTTACAGCAGTGAGAATTAAACACTATAGAAATTATACATCAAAACGTTATTTCCATTGTGTACAGAAATCAATATATTACATAAAGTATGTGCAAACTGTGAATTAAATCAGGTCACTTTACTTCATATTCAATGAAAATTGGCTGCGAGACTTTTTTTTTGTGACATCACACGTTCTTGCTTTAGTTTACTTGTATTTATCCAGAGGCAGTCCCGGTCCCAAAACTGTTTATTTATGGATGTGAATCCAGTACCTCTGAGCCATTTAGGCCATTTGTCCAGAGCAAGAGAAGAAATGGAGATCTAATTTTTGTGTGACTGGAACAGCGATTAGCGCCATGTAAACCGCAGCAAGTGGGTCTGGAAAGCTGCCGAACAAAAGCCCCCATCAGAGGAAACTCTCTTAGCCGTGTAATAAACATTAACCAGTCTAATGTTGGCCCCATCGTCACCAAATTAAGTACATCTGGACCGCTTGGAACCAGACGTTGCTGGGAAGTCAACACCTGGCACAGACAAAGGTCGCTGATGAGCATCCGCTGCTACAGGAAAATGATGTCAAATTCTGCCTTAGTTAATCTTGAACTCACGATAAAAGGAGCACAAATTCAGAAAAAAGGCACCTAGATTAGAACCAAAACTAATGATAATCTGTTAGTTGTCAGAAATAATATTAATAAAATAATAATCTGACCCAGGTTCCATCTTTCCTAAATCAAACTGCAATCAATTTAACAGAGAGATGAGTCATGTGACTAACAGCTGAGTTTTTTTTTAAATAGATAAATGTATAGTTAGTTTTGTTAAAATAACACCCAGAGAGGAGTTCTAAAATTCGTCTGACATTTTGAATGATTAGAATCTGAGGAAATTCCACTGCATCTTTAAATTTATCCAATAAAAACCAAAGGTTATAGCCAATCGATTAGTACAGAGAGAGTCGGGCTGTTTTCACAATCACAAAAATGTCAAACTTTTTACTTACTTCTTATCACTGCAAACAGATATATTGGGATTATGAGCATTTGGTCAAATTGAACAAAACACAGACTGGATTTTGGCAAGTAAAAAAAAAAAAGCCCCTAAAGGTCAGAGCCCTCAGATTGACTCTGAGGAGTCTTTGAAGGGTTCATTCCTGCAAGTTGGAAAGGACTGCAACCAAATCAACTCAAAAATAAATAAATAACTCATAACAGAAGGCTGATTCTATGGTACCAGAATTACAATGAGAGCTAATTTTTCAGGTAGAGCTGAAGTAGAGCACAACTTTACTGCCACTGGAATTACTGTTTGACTTACTGTTTGACTGACTTATCGTTACTCCAGGTAGCTCCAGAACTTCACCAGTGTAATGAGACTTAAAGTATCAGGAACCACAGAAGAGAACAACATGTTCACGTGTGACTGAGTAACCCAGGTTTCGGTCACAGCAGTGTGGCCTCGTGGCACGATCCACGATCAGCTGATGGAAACTGAATCGTTCAGCTCCAGGCACAAATGTTTCTCAGAGTCTAGCTGCCCACATGGAGGTCTGATCATGGTGGGGTGGATGTGGTCTCGAAGGCTTTAACTGCTCCTCTCCTGTGGGCCCTGCAGAGACGGCGGCGTCGACCCAAATCCAGCTGCCCTGTGGAGGTGCAGCAGCGGTGATAAGTTCAAAGCGACGCCTCACCTGTTAGCTGGATAACCACACTTCCATTTGTGTGGAACTCGATGAGCAGCAGGCCGGCGTGTCTGCCTGCAGAAGTGGGCTTGAACTGGACGGGGAGCTTCAGGTAGTGTTGAGGTCTAATAGGTGGAGAAGAAGAAGAAGGAGAAGAAGGAGAAATGTCAGAACACGAACCTGAGCAAGAATACGGATCACTGTCGTTACACAGCTGCATCTTGTTACTTCACGGTACCCCTTCTACCCACAAGGTGGCAGTGCTGTGCAATGCAAACATTCTGTCAATTTGTCCTGTTATCAGCCACAAAAGCTCCTCAGGAGTTTTAAATTAATTCACTTTTATTCCTGTATGACAAAACTCAATTTTAACTTATCTACTTTAATCAGCTTAAACACCTTTACACACTCAGGTGGGCACCACACCACTCTGGACCTTCAGTGTGAGGTTTTTTTTTTTCCCCTCAACAGAATGAAGGTTTCCAGGAGTTTTGTTCAAATTACAAGTCTGAAGTGACCTGAAACTGACTTTTCCCACCTGGATGGTTAACAGTCGTGTTAGTACTTTATAAAATTCCCCATGGAGCACAGACAATCAGAGGAAACGCAGAGACTGGTATCTTACGCCATTTACAGCGATTGATGATTGATCCTTGATGTGAAGTTGTAAAGCTAAACAACCTTTAAAATAAAGTGAATAAAATCTGTGCAGAATGCTCACACTGGTCCTCCACATCTGCAGCAGGCTGCACGGTCCTGCTCAGATGTCTCATCCCACTTCTGGATGTTTCCCACAGCAAAACTCATTAACAGACATCAGCTATGATTCTGATAACTCACATCATATTATTGGACTTTTTCCACTGGAAAGGCTGCAAAAAAAAAAAAAAAAAAAAAAAAATCCCCACTCATGTTTGCTAAATGTTCAGGAAAGGACACTTCTTTTAGTCAACAGACTAAAAAAAACTCATTCCCACAGCCATTGCTCTCCTAAATAACACCTAAGACTCACTGTTGCACTTAAGTCTATACTGACTCGCACCTTATTTCTGGGCTCTTGTTTTATATATTTATTCTGCTGTGTTTTTGTTTTTTATGGTTTTTTATGAATTTGTATGATGTGGTTTTATGAATGTAATGTATTTTTACTGCTGACTGCACCTGAATTGCCCCCATGGGGACTAAATAAATGATCAAATCAAATCTTGAAACACATCCTGGTGTATCTGAAGTGGCCTCCATGAGCAAGCAAAGTACATTCATGAACATGATACTATCTCTTGGCCTCACTTTCACTGCATGTGCTTGTTCAGGAAAGGACAAATTTTAAACAGAAAATCACAGTACCACTGTTGGACCATGCCTCCATCGTACTGTACTGTCTGATACTTTGTAATGATACTCTGATAATATAGTGCATACTTGACTTGCAAAAATGCCTTTTACAGTGGATCCACAAAGTATTCACAGCACTTCACTTTTTCCACATTATGCTAGTCTTATTCCAACATGGAGGAAACTCATTTTTTCCTCAGAATTCTACACGCAATACCCCATAATGACAATGTGAAAAAAAGCAAACATATTTAAATAAAAAAGTAAGAAATCACATGCACATAAGCATTCACAGCCTTTGCATGAAGCTCAAAATTGAGCTCAGGTGCATCCTGTTTCCATTGATCACCCTTGAGATGGTTCTACTATTCCTAGAGCTGGCTGCCCGTCTAAACTGAGTGATGGGGGAGACAGACCTTAGTCAGGGAGGTGACCAAGAACCTGATGGTCTGTCACAGCTCCAGCATTCCTCTGTGGACAGAGGAGAACCTTTCAGAAGGACAAACATCTGCAGCAATCCACCAATCAGGCCAGACAGAAGAGTGGCCAGACAGAAGCCCTCCTTAGTAAAAGGTATATGACAGCCCACGTGGAGTTTTGACAAAAGGCACCTGAAGGACCTCTCAGACCATGAGAAACCTGAATCTGACTGAACATCTCTGGAGAGATCTGAAAATGTCTGCGCACCGACGCTCACCATCCAACCTGATGGAGCTTGAGAGGTGCTGCAAAGAGGAATGGACAAAACTGCCCAAAGATAGGTGCACTAAGCTTGTGGCATCATATTCAAGAAGATGTGAGGCTGTAATTGCTGCCAAAGGTGCATCAACAAAGTATTGAGCAAAGTGTGTAAATATTTATGTACATATGATTTCTTAGTTTTTTATTTTTAATTAATTTGCAATTAAAAAAAAACAGTTTCTTTCCTCATGTCATTATGGGGTGTTGTGAGTAGAAATTTTGAAGGGGGAAAAATAATTAATACCATTTCAGAACAAGGCTGTAATATAAATGTGGAAAAAGTAAAGCGCTGTGAATATTTTCTGGATGCACTGCATACTTGCTGCCATGATGGTCACTGTTCAGGAAAAGGTTGAGTTTGCAGCCTTTCATGTGCAAATACTTCATATCAAGTGGCTCGAATCACTTTGCAAAAACAGATATGTAGCACACACGTTCAAGTCACTTCAGGTAAAGTGGATTTACTCTCAGTCCAGTACTACAGAGGCATGAGCAAGAATTTCACACGAGAATTAAAGCAGACTTAAAGATGAATAAGAGAAACCTTTTGATCACATCATGAACCTTAAAGACACATTAAAGGACACGGTGACTCCTTTTTAAGTCACTGTAATCCTGAACATCAGCTCTAAGTGACTGCTTGACAGGAAGTATACCGAATTAGGTGAAGACACGTCAGACAAAGACATGTTGACCAGCTGCTGTGAATGGGGGAAAAAAAAAAAAAAAAAAAAAAAAAAAAAAAAGGTATTAGAGACATGACTCACCTGAGTGAATATTTGGAATGCTTGAGGTGGAACGGCTCAGTAGGCTTTACAAATTTCAGCTGCAAGTCAATTAGAGAAGCCAAACATCAAACATCAAATCCATGCAAAGCACAACAATTATTGGGGATTATTACATTTATCAATCAGAAAACACACTCGTGCAAACGCTCAACAGCACACAGAATAAACAAATCTTCAGCATTCAATATGAAATCTCTGAAAACTCATATTAGCTCATCATTAATACATCAGCAGTGACTAGCACCAACAGCGCACATGCAGGCTGTTGTGTTTGCACGTAAAATTAAATTTAAATCTGAGTAAAGCTCACCTCTCAGGAGTGTGTGCTATTTTTTTTTTTTAACATTCTTAATATTCTTGAGGTTTGTCTCATAAAATGTTCAACATAACGACAATTATTTATTTCTATTTGATCTGTTATTTGCAGGTCAAAGTCAAAAACAATAATAAGAATATTAATTATAATTAATAACTAGCGTGTTGCCTGTGAGGATCTACGGGCTCTAGATTGGGTAATGTTTATAAATATGTAGCTGACATTTTCAAGGGTTGCAATAAATTAAGCAAAGCTTGTATAATGAGTTAGAATGGCGCGTAAGTCCAGAATGTTTTAAGAACCTTAAACCGAAACAGTTTTTAAAGGAAGAACTCAACCCTTTTATTTTTTGTTAATTGCATAATGTTTATGTTCATTTACTGTCATAATGTATTTATAAATTGTTTAGGTTCTTGTTGTCATATACACACTATTATTATTATTATCATTATTATTTTATTACTTCGATTGTCATTTTTATTTTTTAAATGGACCACAAAGGAATAATGTGTTTTCACTTTCTTGTGTCATTGATGCATTTTTAACATATTTACAATTATATTATGTAATTACATTGAACTTACTAAAAAAATTAAATAAAAAAATCATGCAGCTTTTAATATATTTATGATTTACCGCCCCCTGCTGGAATGGCGTGTGAGTCCAGACTGTAATTATCAATGTTCATTGTTCAGTGTTGTTAGCTAATATCCATAGTTTCTCAAAAAATATTAGCCCTATCAGCGTTCCATTTAAGTGGCATTCATCCTTGACCCAAAATACATAAGCATACCAAAGGGCAAATGTCAGCTCTCCACAGTTTGCCCATGATCAAAGTTATACACATGTAGGCAGACATGTACACAGATACCACTTCTCTTTTAATATTGTGTCGAGCTGTGTGGAACAACGAAAATCTCACCCACAAACAGACGGTGGTGGAAGACATCAAACGCACTACACTTCCCATGGTAACGGCAACACGACACTTAAACTGACTAAACCAACTGAACTACAAAAACACAATAAATCAATAACACTAACAACACTGTTAAACTAATATGCACCACAATAACATTTAAAACCCCCAAACCACGAACTCCCACGGTGCATTGCAGCACAATGTATATTGTTCACTGTTGTTAGCTAATATCACTAACTCCTCTAAAATATTAGTCCTATCAGCTTTCTGTTTTCGCAGCGTTCATCTTTGATCCAAAATACACAAGCATACCAAACAGAAAATGTCAGCTCTCCTCATTTTCTCCATGATCAAAGCCATACAACACTCATGCACACACAGGCCACTTTGGCTATTATAATATAGATATTTTATAAGGAAAATGTGGAGAAATCCCAATATTGAACCAGTATCTAAGTTTAAAATGCTTATGCTCAATTTAAATTGTGAAACCACAAAATGTCATCTGAAAATGTAAATATGTAGATAATTTGATAGTAGAACTGATTTACACTTTCGCATTAAATGTATGTGAACATCATGCAGTAACACCTGGGGCCTGTACTACGAAGCGGGGTTAACTTACTCAGATGTTACCCAGGGTCAACCTCTTAAACCGGGGTTGACAAAACCTGGTTTTCTCAAGTGGTGTTAATCGGTACTACGACGCTGAATAAGATGTTGATTTGTTGAACCTGTGTTAACCTAACTGGAGTATGTGCGCGTTCACATAAAAGGGGCGGGTTGCAGCACACGTCACCATTTTTCAATGATGGCGAGGTCACCTTACATTACCGAAGAAGAATGCACGATTATTATGCGGAGCTACGAGGAATTTCAATTAACGTTAAGGGGGAAATCGAACACATCGTCTGCCAATAAAGCAAGACAGGCTTGTTGGCAACGTATTGCTGATCGGGTAAATGCGTAAGAACAATTCAACTGTTCTCCAAATCTGTTACAGATAATTAACCTGTGGAATGTCTAATATGTGTAAAAAAAATGACCCTCTTTCATTAATTACGGCCAAATGCAACACGATTCAGAGGTGGGCATAGGCCTACTAATAAATGTTTGGTTAATTTAATGTTTCCTAAATAGGCTACCTTGACTGTATGATTGCTATTCCTAATCCTGTCAATATTTCAGATGCAATAGCAGTGCCAAACGCACCTGGCGGCAGGTGAAGATGAAATATAAAAACATCCTTCAGAACGGTAGGTTTATATTCATAGCTTGATAAGCCCCACTTCGCCTAATTAATGGACATGCATTAGACCTATTTTGATATTAGTAATTACCCGCGATTGCATAAAACCCTTCTTTGATTTGCATTGCGGATAAATGGCCAGGGAAAATGACAAATGCATCCAACACTTTAGATAGAGCAAGTACTACCTTGCGAATCTCAGATGTTCAGCATCACCGATGGAATACATAAATTGTCCACTGGCAAAACGGGCACAAGGCACATTATCTGCTCGATCGTCGGGGCATTGCAACACTGTAAAAAAAATGACTTGTTTTTACAGGAAAACGCTGGCAGCTGTGGTTACCGGGGAATTCCTGTTAAACATACAGCAGCACAGTAGATAACATTACAGACATACACTCAACAAAAATCTAAACGCAACACTTTTGGTTTTGCTCCCATTTTGTATGAGATGAACTCAAAGATCTAAAACTTTTTCCACATACACAATATCACCATTTCCCTCAAATATTGTTCACAAACCAGTCTAAATCTGTGATAGTGAGCACTTCTCCTTTGCTGAGATAATCCATCCCACCTCACAGGTGTGCCATATCAAGATGCTGATTAGACACCATGATTAGTGCACAGGTGTGCCTTAGACTGTCCACAATAAAAGGCCACTCTGAAAGGTGCAGTTTATCACACAGCACAACGCCACAGATGTCGCAAGAGTTGAGGGAGCGTAAAATTGGCATGCTGACAGCAGGAATGTCGACCAGAGCTGTTGCTCGTGTATTGAATGTTCATTTCTCTACCATAAGCTGTCTCCAAAGGCATTTCAGAGAATTTGGCAGTACATCCAACCAGCCTCACAACCGCAGACCACATGTAACCACACCAGCCCAGGACCTCCACATCCAGCATGTTCACCTCCAAGATCGTCTGAGACCAGCCACTCGGACAGCTGCTGAAACAATCGGTTTGCATAACCAAAGAATTTCTGCACAAACTGTCAGAAACCGTCTCAGGGAAGCTCATCTGCATGCTCGTCGTCCTCATCGGGGTCTCGACCTGACTCCAGTTCGTCGTCGTAACCGACTTGAGTGGGCAAATGCTCACATTCGCTGGCGTTTGGCATGTTGGAGAGGTTGTTCTCTTCACGGATGAATCCCAGTTTATCCGAGAAATTGTGGATGTGCCTGGATTTTTTTTTTTTTAGATTCTGTCTCTCACAGTTAAAGTGTACACGATAAAAATTACAGACCTCTCCATGCTTTGTAGGTGGGAAAACCTACAAAACTGACAGGGGGTCAAATACTTATTTTCTCCACTGTATATGTTGCAGGAAAAATTGCAAGGACATGGCAAACAATACCACAGAAAACTGCCAATGTATTTTCTGGACTATGTCACTTTCCCCCTAGTTTGGGAGATCCTCTGACTTCATCCATCCATCTTCTACCGCTTAGTCCAATTAAGGGTCGCGGGGGCTGGAGCCTATCCCAGCAGTCATAGAGCGCGAGGCGGGGTACACCCAGGACAGGACGCCAGTCTGTCGCAGGGCCCCAAACAGACAAACAAACACAGACACACCCACACACCCTACGGACAATTTTAAAGACTCCAATCCACCTAACCCACATGTCTTTGGATGTGGGAGGAACCGGAGCACTTGGAGGAAACCCGCGCACACATGGGAGAACATGCAAACTCCACACAGAAAGGCCACAGGAACTGAACCCACGACCGTCTCGCTGTGAGGCAACAGTGCTAACCACAAAGCCACCGTGCTGCCATCCTCTGACTTTTAAATTAAAAAAAAATAAGGTGATAGGTGATATCCAGATCACTGGATATCACCTAGAGTTCATTGGGGTAATTTTATCATAACAGAATTACAATCAAAGCAACTTTTTTAAATGGGAAGTTGAAATATGGCCAGATATTGCTGTCACTGTAATTCCATTATTAATAAAACCACCCAACACAGTGACTTAATAACCTTCCCAACCCCAGTTTATGCAAAACTTTGGGCTCGAATACATCTTCAAGCGATGCCAGCGTGCCGGCCACAGGGTTCAGCAACATAATCAGGATCCACTGCTTTATTAGCAAATCTCAGAGGATGCAAAGAAACTCTGTCAAAATTCACACGTGCATTAAATGAATACCCAAGGCGAGGATGCGGTTGACTTCTTGGCCGTGAAACCGGATCGCTCTGGTTCCCAAGCACTTTACTGCAGGCCTGCATCTAATCCAGAATGACTCTAAGACAGATTTGCTATTGCTGAAATTACACAAAGTGTGCTTGATAACTCAACGTTGTCCATTATCCTGAATGTATAGAGGAAATATCTGAAAATACAGTGCATTACAAACCGTGCCAGTGTGTTTTTGTAATGAAATGAGAACATCATCTAATATAAGTGGTTTCTCTGAACACACAAAAAATAATAATATTGCTATTCAACTTGCTCCTAGTAAAAAGGTGAGTTCAAATTGCTGTGCATTCTGCTTGTATTCTGGACATGCATTCAGTGTAAAAATCCATGTCAATCCGTACCGAATCGACTCAGCAAACCAGACACACCAAAAGCAATTACGCAACATAAAAGCATACAATGGGGCACAAGTGCCTTTGATTTTAAGAAGGTATCCACCAGGGTGCAGATTACAGTTGAAGCATCTCTTACTGACTGCAAATCATCTTCCTTGTCCCCATCAAAATGGTCATTTCAACATGAAAATGCAACATGATGTGTCCAATATACATTAAAAACCACGAGCCGCCTAGTGGGCCACTTTTGGTGAGCAGAACTGGTGCTGCGGGATGAACTGTACTTCAGCCCTGAAGTAAATACAGGGCTTATAACTTTTAGAGCCCACCCGGCCGATATGAGCCTTTCGCAAACATGCGGGTATCAGTGTCATTTTTGCTTAAATGAAAACATCTATTTAACAGAATTAAAAAAAAATAAAAGCAGATAACCACTTTGGCTGCTGGAAAATCTGTCATTACATAGCTTGTACAGCAGAGCGGGATCTGACGAGACCCCCATCACCCCTTGGTCACATTAGCTACAAGGGACAGAGGCAAAGTGACTAGATGCTGTGTTTTACAGCAACAACAGATGTTTGCTGTTCCAGTTAGGTGACGCTAACAGAGGAGAAGTCTATTTTATACAAATACTGAGTGATGGGACACAGTGACAATCTGAGTGAAGGCAGCATGACGGGAGGGTGACGTGGTGATAATATTTTTAATTATTTATAATAAAGTTAAAGTTTGAACTGAAAAACATCACACCTGAAGTACATTTGTCAAAAGAGTCATTGATGATGCAAATCTGATCAACCCGCCCGCCCCAAATCTACAACCCCTGGCAAAAATTATGGAATCACCGGCCTCGGAGAATGTTCATTCAGTTGTTTAATTTTGTAGAAAAAAGCAGATCACAGACATGACACAAAACTTTCTGGCTTTAAGAAACACTATAAGAAATCAAGAAAATAACTGTGGCAGTCAGTAACGGTTACTTTTTTAGACCAAGCAGAGGGAAAAAAATATGGACTCACTCAATTCTGAGGAATAAATTATGGAATCACCCTGTAAATTTTCATCCCCAAAAAACTAACCTCTGCATCAAATCAGATCTGCTTGTTTGTCTGCATCTAAAAAGGAGTGATCACACCTTGGAGAGCTGTTGCATCAAGTGGACTGACATGAATCATGGCTCCAACACGAGAGATGTCAATTGAAACAAAGGAGAGGATTATCAAACTCTTAAAAGAGGGTAAATCATCACGCAATGTTGCAAAAGATGTTGGTTGTTCACAGTCAGCTGTGTCTAAACTCTGGACCAAATACAAACAACATGGGAAGGTTGTTAAAGGCAAACATACTGGTAGACCAAGGAAGACATCAAAGTTTCAAGACAGAAACTTAAAGCAATATGTCTCAAAAATCGAAAATGCACAACAAACAAATGAGGAACGAATGGGAGGAAACTGGAGTCAACGTCTGTGACCGAACTGTAAAAAACCGCCTAAAGGAAATGGGATTTACATACAGAAAAGCTAAAGGAAAGCCATCATTAACACCTAAACAGAAAAAACAAGTTTACAATGGGCTAAGGAAAAGCAATCGTGGACTGTGGATGACTGGATGAAAGTCATATTCAGTGATGAATCTTGAATCTGCATTGGGCAAGGTGATGATGCTGGAACTTTTGTTTGGTGCCGTTCCAATGAGATTTATAAAGATGACTGCCTGAAGAGAACATGTAAATTTCCACAGTCATTGATCATATGGGGCTGCATGTCAGGTAAAGGCACTGGGGAGGTGGCTGTCATTACATCATCAATAAATGCACAAGTTTACATTGATATTTTGGACACTTTTCTTATCCCATCAATTGAAAGGGTTTGGGGATGATGAAATCATTTTTCAAGATGATAATGCATCTTGCCATAGAGCAAAAACTGTGAAAACATTCCTTGCAAAAAGACACATAGGGTCAATGTCATGGCCTGTAAATAGTCCGGATCTTAAGCCAATTGAAAATCTATGGTGGAAGTTGAAGAAAATGGTCCATGACAAGGCTCCAACCTGCAAAGCTGATCTGGCAACAGCAATCAGAGAAAGTTGGAGCCAGATTGATGAAGAGTACTGTTTGTCACTCATTAAGTCCATGCCTCAGAGAATGCAAGCTGTTATAAAAGCCAGAGGTGGTGCAACAAAATACTAGTGATGTGTTGGAGTGTGCTTTTGTTTTTCATGATTCCATAATTTTTTCCTCAGAATTGAGTGATTCCATATTTTTTTCCCTCTGCTTGGTCTAAAAAAGTAACCGTTACTGACTGCCACGATTTTTTTCCCTGATTTCTTATAGTGTTTCTTAAAGCCAGAAAGTTGCCATTTGAAATGACTTTAGTTTTGTGTCATGTCTGTGATCTGCTTTTTTCTACAAAATTAAACAACTGAATGAACATCCTCCGAGGCCAGTGATTCCATAATTTTTGCCATGGGTTGTATATCAGTGGGCTCTAATAACTGTTATGAAAATATTGGTCTTGTGGTGGAGTTCCAGTACAGCTCATATGGTGGCAGTGCCGTGGACAGAGTGCAGGAGCGGCACCGCAGACAGATTCTGGACCTGCAGAGTCGTCAGCCGTAGGGACAGCGCAAGTCCGTAGAACATGCTAGAACTGACGCTGTTGTCATCCTGAGCCTGGTTGCGGCTCTTCTCGTCAAGTGAAGCAGATGATTTTCTTATTAAAGAATGCCACGAATATCTGCTCCCAAAAATCCATATGGGCTGGGCTCTAATTGCTTTTGAAATAGCTTTCAGGACAGCACATTTACAGCCGATTTCAAATCATGAAGAAAAAAATGGGTTGTTTCAAATATTTAACACTGATTAACGCCATCTCTGGTTTATCGCCATTTTCGTTGTATTGTTGTTCCGACTGCATTCCTCTTCGTTATAACGCTTCCTAATTTGTGCTGGAAAGAGAGCCCTTGGCCGGATTGTGTTAATTTGAGGATTTGTACAGATTACATTTGAAATGTTAAAGTAGACCTGCATTGAAATAAATGCAGTCAGATCTTTGGACCAAAAAATGACATATTTACACTTAAGATCCTTCTGAATGTAGTAAAGTAAATCTGCAAGTCCAGATCTGTCATTCAACGGAGAAATCTTCATTTGAAAATGACAAATTTACAGCTAACATTTAGCCCTCCGCAAATTGTCCCCTCATCATGGACGCTGCCGAGACGTCAGGGACAAGCCCCTCTCCCAGCATGGCATGCGCGCGCCAACTGTAATTTGTGGATTTAGTCAGTTTGCATCTGCACCTTTTTCTGTCTTATACAGAAGGATCTACTTTTTAAAACCTCATATGTCTGCGGTACGCTTGGTGCGTACATATTTCTTTTATTTGTGCTGAAAATTATTTTTGTGGACTTTTTCATACGCCCGTTTGATTGAGTGTTGTCGCATTGAAATCTACTGTCTTTCACCTCCGGTGTTACCGTCGAGGCTACGGACGCGAGACCACAAAGAATCAAGTCATTAAAAATATATAAACCTCTCTCAGCGGCCACGGAGCTCTGCGGCTCCGATACCGAGACGTGCGGCGCTGCGGATTTTGCAGCAAGAGGTCTGTCCTTGCGAGCAACAGGTGTCACCGCGCACTGCATTAAAACGGTGAGCGTAGTCTCTGGACTTGTGCCAAGTTGGCTGCAAACTCCATTCATGTAGACAGAGAGGTGGTGCTGGCTGCACAGCAGACCCGGGGGTGTGTGAGTGCCGCGCGGCATTTAACGATGCGCACGCATTCGGTAAGCGTATCGGGGGCAGTGAGAGCAAGGCGTCGGGGAATAATGTCGCCCGCTGTCGATGCCCGCCGCTGATCTGATCCCCGGATATGAGCAAGCAGGAGCTGTATCTCACATTCATTGCAGCTTACTTTGGATGTTGAAACCAGGATGTGTATAACAGTAACATTACTAAGAGATAAAATCAATTTCAATGCGGGATCGGACTGAAGGCGGGAACACGTCGTCTTGTCACCGATGTCATGGAAATGATCTGGATGTACAAACTGTTTTCACAGAGGGCTAAATGTTAGCTGCAAATTTGTCATTTTTTAAACGAATATTCTCTGCTGAATTACAAATTTGGGCTTACAGATTTACTTTACTGCATTCACAAGGGTCTTATGAATACATATCAGCTATTTCTTTTCTGATATCTGACCACATTTATTTCAATGCAGGTCTCCTTTAAGCAAATGTTTCTACCTTAACATTAAGCCAACTCATCCGAAAATTCCAGCGCTGCCACTGCTCGTATCTCTTCTACTTGTTCTTTCAGCTGCTCCCATTAGGGGGCGCCACAGCAGATCAATTGTTTGTTTCCATCTCACCCTGTCCTCTGTACTGTCCTCTGTCCCACCAACCACCTGCATGTCCTGCCTCAGCACATCCATAAACTCCTCTTTGGCCCTCCCTCTTCTCCTCCTGCCTGGGGGCTCCATCCTCAGCATCCTTCTCCGTATATACCCTGGGTCCCTCCTTTGCACATGTCCAAACCATCTCAATCTCAGCTCTCTGACTTTGTCTCCAAACCATCCCACTGGGTGTCCCTCTGATATTTTTATTTTCATTTATATAACACTAAATCACAACAGAGTTGCCTCAAGGCGCTTCACACAAGTAAGGTCTAACCTTAAAAAGCCCCAGAGCAGCAGTGGTAAGAAAAAACTCCCTCTGAGGAAAAAAACTCAAGCAGACCAGACTCAAACCAGACCAGACCAGACTTCATTCCTTCTTATCCTGTCCATCCTCATCACTCCCAGAGAATCTCAACATCTTCAGCTCTGCCACCTCCAGCTCTGCCTCCTGTCTTCTTGTTAGTGCGACCGTTAATTTTGTCAAATTGTGCAAGCACGCCATTTGTGCTATAATCCACAGACCTATAAATTAGAAAAATGTTTTTTTTAGAATGACTTTTTCTTTGAGATTGTGAGACAGGAATGGTTGCTCGGCGTGCTTGTTTTGGGCTCGCTTTCAGACTTGCTTGTTTCTCTCCTGAGATCTGGCAACACAGCTCATCACCCACGGTGCGTGTGTGTGGGGGGAAAGTTGCCCTCAAACATGAGTGACAGCTCGACGTGTCACAGCGAACACGTCCATCACAACACATCGACAAATTCAGCGAACCACGACGTCAGCCTGCGCAGTTCGCGGGCGGAACCGCTAACTTAGCTGGGTTAGCTTAGCGCAGCAACTTCCAGCTCCGACCCAAAGTCTGCCGGAGGCGTACCGGCGTTCAGCCTCCAGGTCCGCCGAGGAGAACCAGAACCAGCCACCCACCACCACAGCTTCAACATGAAGCAGAACGGGGGGTGGGATAGACAATAACAGACGGGCGTCCTACCTGTAAAAAGCAGCCGCCCGGTGCTGATGTTCCGCTGCCAGACGTCGCCGGCGCTCCGCCGCCAGACTTCACATCACTCCGCTGACAGCTGCCGCCGCGGCGCCCTCTACACGACGCTCCGGCGACACCTGCAGGCCACCGTCGGCATAACAGGCCTACACACTATGAATGTGACGAAAAGTCAAAAATCTGGAAACAATTTGAAGAGTGTCAATGTGCCGTTTCCACAAAGGAATGACAATTCTTCAACAGTTAGTTGATCAAGAACTAATCATCTGATCCTGGTGACACAAAGAAATAACAGTAGATTTTAAGCGCCTTGGGGCAACTGTTGTTGTGATTTGGCGCTATATAAAAAATTGATTGATTGATTGATTGATTTTGTGCAGGTCTGGATGAGGATCCACCTGACAAGGGGTTGAAGTGCCGCCCAAAAGATTAGAGAAGCAGCTGTGACCGGAGGGTAGTAGGTTCATTCCAGGTTGGAACAAAAAAAAAAAAAAAAAAAGCAGCACCTGTGCTTTGTGGGAGGTGACAGTCTGACAGAACTGGAGACCACAGGACTCGCTGTTCAAACACCCTTCAGGCTGGAACATCAAGGGCCTTCCACCAAGGTTCTTCATCCCCAGGTTTCTCCACCTAGTGCAGGGGTATTCAACTCGTTCCAGAAAGGGCCGAGAGGGTTCAGGTTTTCTTTGCAACCACCCACTCCACCAGGTGAGTTCACTGAGTAACTGATTCCATCCCCTCAATGTGATGTTACTCAGTAAAGTGTGGAAGTGTGTGTGGATTTACATACAAAGAAACCAAATAAGTGCAGAAAAGTTATGTAAAATGGAACGACACAGGGGAAAGCATCAAACATGCTGATTGAAATTTATTTAATATACTTTATACAAAGTTTGTGTTGGTAATGAAGCTTCAAGACGCCTCTGTGTGGAGAAAACTAGTCTCATGCATTGCTCGGTGTGATTTGGTCATTCTTCCACAAAAACAGTCTTCAATTCTTTAAGATTTGTGGACCTCTTCTACAACCCCTGGCAATAATTATGGAATCACCGGCCCTCGGAGGATGTTTCATTCAGTTGTTTAATTTTGTAGAAAAAGCAGATCACAGACATGACACAAAACTAGTCATTTGAAATGGCAACTTTCTGGCTTTAAGAAACACTATAAGAAATCAAGAAAAATAACTGTGGCAGTCAGTAATGGTTACTTTTTTAGACCAAGCAGAGGGAAAAAAAATATGGACTCACTCAATTCTGAGGAATAATTATGGAATCACCCTGTAAATTTTCATCCCCAAAACTAACACCTGCATCAAATCAGATCTGCTACTTAGTCTGCATCTAAAAAGGAAGTGATCACACCTGACATGAATCATGGCTCCAACACGAGAGATGTCAATTGAACAAAGGAGAGGATTATCAAACTCCTAAAAGAGGGTAAATCATCACGCAATGTTGCAAAAGATGTTGGTTGTTCACAGTCAGCTGTGTCTAAACTCTGGACCAAATACAAACAACATGAGGTGGTTGTTAAAGGCAGACATACTGGTAGACCAAGGAAGACATCAAAGGACTGAAAACTTACAGCAATATGTCTCAAAAATTGAAAATGCACAACAAAACAAATGAGGAACGAATGGGAGGAAACTGGAGTCAGCGTCTGTGGACGAACTGTAAGAAACCACCTAAAGGAAATGGGATTTACATACAGAAAAGCTAAGGAAAGCCATCATTAACACCTAAACAGAACAAAAACAAGGTTACAATGGGCTAAGGAAAAGCAATCGTGGACTGGGGATGACTGGATGAAGTCATTCAGTGATGAATCTCGAATCTGCATTGGGCAAGGTGATGATGCTGGAACTTTTGTTTTGGTGCCGTTCCAATGAGATTTATAAGATGACTGCCTGAAGAGAAAATGTAAATGTCATTGATGATATGGGGCTGCATGTCAGGTAAAGGCACTGGGGAGATGGCTGTCATTACATCATCAATAAATGCACAAGTTTACGTTGCTATTTTGGACACTTTTCTTATCCCATCAATTGAAGGATGTTTGGGGATGATGAAATCATTTTCAAGATGATAATGCATCCTTGCCATAGAGCAAAAACTGTGAAAACATTCCTTGCAAAAAGACACAGAGTCAATGTCATGGCCTGCAAATAGTCTGGATCTTAATCCAATTGAAAATCTTTGGTGGAAGTTGAAGAAAATGGTCCATGACAAGGCTCCAACCTGCAAAGCTGATCTGGCAACAGCAATCAGAGAAAGTTGGAGCCAGATTGATGAAGAGTACTGTTTGTCACTCATTAAGTCCATGCCTCAGAGACTTCTTAAAGCCAGAAAGTTGCCATTTGAATGACTTTAGTTTTGTGTCATGTCTGTGATCTGCTTTTTTTCCCTACAAAATTAAACAACTGAATGAACATCCTCGAGGCCGGTGATTCCATAATTTGTGCCAGGGGTTGTATGAACTCTTAATCTTAATCTTTAGTTCTTTCCAGATTTTCTATTGGATTCCAGTCAGCTGATAGGCTAGTCAAGATACAGTGAAATAGAGGTCCACCCGGGACAAATTACAAAAGTAATTCACTGGTGTAATTTGAACCCCCCCCCCCCCCCAAAAAAAAGTCTATAATAACATACTAAAAGTCATGGAAAATCGGCGTAGTGGAGCAGTCCCAAAAATCCAAGATGGCGCCCGAAACAGGAAATTTTTCAGTTTTTCAGCTCTAACTTAAAAAATATTGATTTTAAGCAAATAAATGTATGGAAGTTGAATATAAAGTTGCATATTGTGGACAGTTGGTATAAATTCATGTCTAACTTTTCCGGTTGTTGGCGACGTTGTACTTTTGTGCCCTTTATACAAGCATAATCACACATGCAAGGGCTTATCTCGTGTACCATGAAACTATATGAATTCAAACACAAATGTAGTAAAGAATGCTCCCTTTCCTAGCTTCTGCAGGGCACACCCTACACCAGATCCCTCTACCTCTATCTGAGAGGATGCACATTTGCAGCACACATCTCCTGATGTTTACAGCTTTTTCAGTCAAGGGTTTCATGTTGTGCACAGATCAGATTGCTACTGGGCTGGCCTCTCTGCAGATCTGATTGTACAGCAGGTCCTAATGCAAAGTCTGAAGACTTGGTGGCCTGACTCATAGCAGAGGTATGACTGAGATTCAGAGGCTAGTATGGGTATTGTCCTCAGGTGCATGTTCTGCTGTGAACCTGGCCATGCAGGAGCTCGCTGATGTCAGGTACCTAGCCACTGAGCAGCACAAGGACGTCACAGTCCCGCCCTAAGAAGGACACCAAGGACACATGTAGCCTCATTTAATTTCATCTGCCAAGAAACCCTTTCCATGAGGAGCAAACACTGTGCTACATTGTAACTGGTGTAGCTGCACAGGCTACAGAAAATGCTCATCACTCAGTTGACATTGGAAATGAGATCATCATGTCCATGGTGGGCAAAACCATCTTGGGTCACTCCTTCAAGAAGAAACATCAAGTGGTGACAATGGACAGTGGCTCTGTTGTCCAAATCCAGGATGACATTGTTCACATTGATCCACAGATTCTATTCCAGTGACTGTTCATGGCAGGAAATCAACAGAGAATGTGGAGAACATCTTCAATATGAGCTCTGCAGCTTTCCACCATCGCTGTTTGGAACAAGACCCTTCCCCATCCAGCAAACAAAGTCACACTTGCTGATGCAATGTGGAAGCATTCCACTACAGTGCAGGACACAGATATAACTGACGGCAAAGTTTGTCTTAGATGGTGAAGCATTGCTGCACAGAAATCCCTTGGAACAAGGACATACATACTATCAAATCTGTCAGCAATGTGTCAGCTATGTATCTGCCCATTATGGAAAGCCAACAGTGTATTTGATGGCTATGTCTCAGGTCCATCAACCAAAGACATTGCTCATCTCAGGAGGACCAAAGGTCACACTGCTCATCTGTGCAAGTCCTTGGATCAAGGTTATTCCAGGGAAAGAAGGAAGACTTCTTGACAAACATACACAACAAGCAACAGTTTGACTATTTTGGGACAACTGTTGTGGAGAATGGATGTAATGTTGGGCATGCATCTGCCGATGCAGACTTGTTGATTGCAACAACAGCAGCATCTGTTGCCAAGGCCACAGACAAGTCAACAATTGTTGTTTGCGTATGACACTGATATCTTGCTTCTGATGTGCTATCACACTCCTCTCGATGTGAAGAATTTGTTCCTTCGTCCTGAGCCAAAGAGAAATAACAGCAAAACCACAAAGTTCTGGAACATCTACAAACTGAAGTATAGCCTTGGCCCAGATGTATGAAAGAATATTCTTTTGTCCATGCAGTCTGAGGATGGGACACTACCCTCTCATGCTTATGCCATAGGCAAACCCACATCCCTGAAGCTGTTGATGAAAGACAGCATTCAAACGGGATGCGCAAGACTTTACAGTTCCCAACCAGTCACAGAAGGTGACTGCTTCTGGCGAACATGCCCTGCTACTGTTGTATGGCAGCAAAGATGTCAAGAACTTGAACACCCTCAGACTTGAACGCTTCCATCAGAAAGTAAGCACAAATTTTGCAGCTGTCCAGCCTGAAAACTTGCCACCAACATCAGCTTCTGCCAAGTTTCATAGTCTGAGAGTTTACCACCAAGTGCAACACTGGCTGGGAATGATCTGGACCCTCAGAAGTGGGGATGGCTACTGAGAGATGGAAAATTACTTGCGAATCACACAGATGCGGGCCCAGGGCCACCAGCATTGCTGGATATCATCAGGTGCTCATGCAAAACAGGATGCTTAGGTCATGTGCACTTGGTGGAAGCATGGCCTAGTGTTCAACTTCATGTGGTCAGTGTCGTTGGGTGTGTAGCAATGTTATTTCCTCAGCGTCCAGTGATAACTGAATCCTCAGTTGTTGAAACTATTGATTTTCTCTCATAGAAATGGGTAAATATTCATTCAAGGTAACAAAGTTTTTTTTTTTTTTTTTTTTAAATCAATATATAAACAAGTTTTCCAAATTTTATTGCTAACCACACAAATGACATTTCTGGAAATTTTTGGTTTAAGAATTTGCCATCATTGGTAACTAAGGAACCACAGCAGATACAGATATGATTTTAGTGTCAGAATGTGCGCAGTATCCATTTTATATTAAACTTTAATACATGAGGTGTATATTCAAGTTTTGATTATATCTGCTAAAAACCATTTTGTGTGATTTTGCGTCAGGAGTATATATATATATATATATATCTGTACAACCGACATATAGAAACAAATGAGGTACCAAAATGTCGGCAATACCCAATGTTATATTCAACTTCATACATCTATAGGGTTTAAAATGAATATTTTCCAAGTTAAGGCTGAAAAACCAAACTAAGTGCCTGTTTTGGGGTGGCCATCTTGGATTTGGGGCTGTTTCACTACTCTGAATTTCCATGACTTTTAGTATGTTATTGTAGACTTTTGGGGGTCCAAATGACACCAAAGACATTACTTTTGCAATTTGAGCCGGGTCAAACCATATCTTGACTAGCCTATGATTGACTAGACAATTCTAGCATCTTTATTTCATTCTGAGACCAGTTGAGTTTCCTTGTCTGTTTGGGATCATCGTCTTGCTGAAATGTCCACCCTCGTTTCCATCTTCTTCATCCTGGTTGATTTTTATCAGAATGTCTCAGTACATTTTTCCATTTTTCATCCTTCCTCCAATTGTATTAAGTTTGTCAGTGAAAAACAGCTCCACATTATGATGATCCACCTCCAAACTTCACCAGTGATGTTTATGGTGTGTATTATGACATCTAGAGTTCAGGTTTGGTCTCACCTGTCCAGATTAGTCTCCCAGTATTACACTTGTTGTGCAGCAAAACTTAAACAAGCTTCAACCTGCTTTTCTTCAGGAAGGGAGTCTTCTTTGGTGAGTGTGCACAGGTCATGGCAGTTGAGTGCATTACTTGTATTCTTTGAAACAACTGTACCTGCTAATTCCAGGTCTTTCTGAAGCGCTCCACAAGTGGTCCTTGGATAATTGTTCCCATAATTCTTTTCACCTCTCGATCAGAAATCTTGGGAGGAGCACCTCGTCCTGGCCCAGTTTATGGTGATGTGATGCTCTTTCAACTTCTGGATTGTATCAACAATGCTCACTGGAACATTCAGAAGTTTAGAAATCCCTCTGTAACCAATATGTATTACAACAATAAAGTTGAGAAGATCTTGAGAGTTTTTTAATTTTACTCATGAGATGTTTCTTGTGTGACACCTTGGTAATGAGACCATCAGTTGGAACTGAACTAGCTGATATTAATTTGCACTGACAAGGGGCAGGACTGCTGTCCAATTACAGATGTATCAGCTGGTGTCCTCATCTTTCTATGCCTTTTTGCACCTACCTTTCGTCAGGTGTTCAAATATTTATTTCATTCATTTTGTCATTTCAAATTCATAATTTATGGACATCTACAGTTTGACTTCTTTGTATGTGTGGATTTCATTAGGTTTCATGTCAGTAGCACCTTTAGAAATATGTTTACTGAAGAAAGACAGTGATTCAATACTTATTTTACTCATATTTTGCATCCCATGACCTTTGACCTAAAGTACCATCTCATTAAAGCAACAGTTGAGTTCTTGAGTTTTGTTTCATCTGAACTTGCTTAAACCAGAGACTGCGAGGAAAAATATAAAGTAATAGACAATGTCTGATGATGAATTGAACACATGTTCAAAATGTTACAGCAGTGAGAATTAAACACTATAGAAATTATACATCAAAAACTTTATTTCCATTGTGTACAGAAATCAATATATTACATAAAGTATGTGCAAACTGTGAATTAAATCAGGTCACTTTACTTCATATTCAATGAAATTGGCTGCGAGACTTTTTTTTTGTGACATCACACGTTCTTGCTTTAGTTTACTTGTATTTATCCAGAGGCAGTCCAGGTCCCAAACCTGTTTATTTATGATGTGAATCCAGTACCTCTGAGCCATTTAGGGCCATTTGTCCCAGAGCAAGAGAAGAAATGGAGATCTCATTTTGTGTGACTGGAACAGCGATTAGCGCCATGTAAACCGCAGCAAGTGGGTCTGGAAAGCTGCCGAACAAAAGCCCCATCAGAGGAAACTCTCTTAGCCGTGTAATAAACATTAACCAGGTCTAATGTTGGCCCCATCGTCACCAAATTAAGTACATCTGGACCGCTTGGAAACCAGACGTTTGCTGGGAAGTCAACCACCTGGCACAGACAAAGGTCGCTGATGAGCATCCGCTGCTACAGGGAAAATGATGTCAATTTCTGCCTTAGTTAATCTTGAACTCACGATAAAAGGAGCACAAATTCAGAAAAAAGGCACCCTAGATTAGAACCAAAACTAATGATAAATCTGTTAGTTGTCAGAAATAAATTATAAAATAATAATCTGACCCAGGTCCATCTTTCTCTAAATCAAACTGCAATCAATTTAACAGAGAGATGAGTCATGTGACTAACAGCTGAGTTTTTTTTTAAATAGATAAATGTATAGTTAGTTTTGTTAAAATAACACCCAGAGAGGAGTTCTAAAATTCGTCTGACATTTGAATGATTAGAATCTGAGGAAATTCCACTGCATCTTTAAATTTATCCAATAAAAACCAAAGGTTATAGCCAATCGATTAGTACAGAGAGAGTCGGGCTGTTTCCACAATCACAAAAATGTCAAACTTTTTACTTACTTCTTATCACTGCAAACAGAATAATTTGGGATTATGAGCATTTGGTCAAATTGAACAAAACACAGACTGGATTTTGGCAAGTAAAAAAAAAAAGCCCCTAAAGGTCAGAGCCCTCAGATTGACTCTGAGGAGTCTTTGAAGGGTTCATTCCTGCAAGTTGGAAAGGACTGCAACCAAATCAACTCAAAAATAAATAAATAACTCATAACAGAAGGCTGATTTCTATGGTACCAGAATTACAATGAGAGCTAATTTTTCAGGTAGAGCTGAAAGTAGAGCACAACTTTACTGCCACTGGAATTACTGTTTGACTTACTGTTTGACTGACTTATCGTTACTCCAGGTAGCTCCAGAACTTCACCAGTGTAATGAGACTTAAAGTATCAGGAACCACAGAAGAGAACAACATGTTCACGTGTGACTGAGTACCCAGGTTTCGGTCACAGCAGTGTGGCCTCGTGGCACGATCCACGATCAGCTGATGGAAACTGAATCGTTCAGCTCCAGCACAAATGTTTCTCAGAGTCTAGCTGCCCACATGAGAGTCTGATCATGGTGGGGTGGATGTGGTCTCGAAGGCTTTAACTGCTCCTCTCCTGTGGGCCCTGCAGAGACGGCGGCGTCGACCCAAATCCAGCTGCCCTGTGGAGGTGCAGCAGCGGTGATAAGTTCAAAGCGACGCCTCACCTGTTAGCTGGATAACCACACTTCCATTTGTGTGGAACTCGATGAGCAGCAGGCCGGCGTGTCTGCCTGCAGAAGTGGGCTTGAACTGGACGGGGAGCTTCAGGTAGTGTTGAGGTCTAATAGGTGGAGAAGAAGAAGAAGGAGAAGAAGGAGAAATGTCAGAACACGAACCTGAGCAAGAATACGGATCACTGTCGTTACACAGCTGCATCTTGTTACTTCACCGGTTACCCCCTTCTACCCACAAGGTGGCAGTGCTGTGCAATGCAAACATCTGTCAATTGTCCTGTTATCAGCCACAAAAGCTCATCAGGAGTTTTAAATTAATTCACTTTTATTCCTGTATGACAAAACTCAATTTTAACTTATCTTACTTTAATCAGCTTTAAACACCTTTACACACTCAGGTGGGCACAACACCACCTCTGGACCTTCAGTGTGAGGTTTTTTTTTTTTCCCCTCAACAGAATGAAGGTTTCCAGGAGTTTTGTTCAAATTACAAGTCTGAAGTGACCTGAAACTGACTTTTCCCACCTGGATGGTTAACAGTCGTTTTAGTACTTTATAAAATTCCCCATGGAGCCACAGACAATCAGAGGAAACGCAGAGACTGGTATCTTACGCCATTTACAGCGATTGATGAGTGATCCTTGATGTGAAGTTGTAAAGCTAAACAACCTTTAAAATAAGTGATAAAATCTGTGCAGAATGCTCACACTGGTCCTCCACCATCTGCAGCAGGCTGCACGGTCCTGCTCAGATGTCTCATCCCTCATTCTGGATGTTCCCACAGCAAACTCATTACCAGACATCAGCTATGATTCTGATAACTCACATCATATTATTGGACTTTTTCCACTGGAAAGGCTGCAAAAAAAAAAAAAAAAAAAAAAAAAAAAAATCCCCACTCATGTTGCTAAATGTTCAGGAAAGGACATTCTTTAGTCAACAGACTAAAAAAACTCATTCCCACAGCCATTGCTCTCCTAAATAACACCTAAGGACTCACTGTTGCACTTAAGTCTATACTGACTCGCACCTTATTTCTGGGCTCTTGTTTTATATATTTATTCTGCTGTGTTTTTGTTTTTTATGTTTTTTATGAATTTGTATGATGTGGTTTTATGAATGTAATGTAATTTTTACTGCTGACTGCACCTGAATTGCCCCCATGGGGACTAAATAAATGATCAAATCAAATCTTGAAACACATCCTGGTGTATCTGAAGTGGCCTCCATGAGCAAGCAAAGTACATTCATGAACATGATTACTATCTCTTGGCCTCACTTTCACTGCATGTGCTTGTTCAGGAAAGGACAAATTTTAAACAGAAAATCACAGTACCACTGTTGGACCAGCCTCATCGTACTGTACTGTCTGATACTTTGTAATGATACTCTGATAATATAGTGCATACTTGACTTGCAAAAATGCCTTTTACAGTGGATCCACAAAGTATTCACAGCACTTCACTTTTTCCACATTATGCTAGTCTTATTCCAACATGGAGGAAACTCATTTTTTCCTCAGAATTCTACACGCAATACCCCATAATGACAATGTGAAAAAAAGCAAACATATTTAAATAAAAAAGTAAGAAATCACATGCACATAAGCATTCACAGCCTTTGCATGAAGCTCAAAATTGAGCTCAGGTGCATCCTGTTCCATGATCACCCTTGAGATGGTTCTACTATTCCTAGAGCTGGCTGCCCGTCTAAACTGAGTGATGGGGGAGACAGACCTTAGTCAGGGAGGTGACCAAGAACCTGATTGGTCTGTCACAGCTCCAGCATTCCTCTGTGGACAGAGGAGAACCTTTCAGAAGGACAAACATCTGCAGCAATCCACCAATCAGGCCAGACAGAAGAGTGGCCAGACAGAAGCCACTCCTTAGTAAAAGGTATATGACAGCCCACGTGGAGTTTGACAAAAGGCACCTGAAGGACTCTCAGACCATGAGAAACCTGAATCTGACTGAACATCTCTGGAGAGATCTGAAATGTCTGCGCACCGACGCTCACCATCCAACCTGATGGAGCTTGAGAGGTGCTGCAAAGAGGAATGGACAAAACTGCCCAAAGATAGGTGCACTAAGCTTGTGGCATCATATTCAAGAAGATGTGAGGCTGTAATTGCTGCCAAAGGTGCATCAACAAAGTATTGAGCAAAGTGTGTAAATATTTATGTACATATGATTTCTTAGTTTTTTATTTTTAATTAATTTGCAATTAAAAAAAAAAAGTTTCTTTCCTCATGTCATTATGGGGTGTTGTGAGTAGAAATTTTGAAGGGGAAAAATAAATTAATACCATTTCAGAACAAGGCTGTAATATAAAATGTGGAAAAGTAAAGCGCTGTGAATATTTTCTGGATGCACTGCATACTTGCTGCCATGATGGTCACTGTTCAGGAAAGGTTGAGTTTGCAGCCTTTCATGTGCAAATACTTCATATCAAGTGGCTCGAATCACTTTGCAAAACAGATATGTAGCACACACGTTCAGTCACTTCAGGTAAAGTGGATTTACTCTCAGTCCAGTACTACAGAGGCATGAGCAAGAATTTCACACGAGAATTAAAGCAGACTTAAAGATGAATAAGAGAAACCTTTTGATCACATCATGAACCTATAAAGACACATTAAAGGACACGGTGACTCCTTTTTAAAGTCACTGTAATCCTGAACATCAGCTCTAAAGTGACTGCTTGACAGGAAGTATACCGAATTAGGTGAAGACACGTCAGACAAAGACATGTTGACCAGCCTGCTGTGAATGGGGGAAAAAAAAAAAAAAAAAAAAAAAAAAAAAAAAAGGTATTAGAGACATGACTCACCTGAGTGAATATTTGGAATGCTTGAGGTGGAACGGCTCAGTAGGCTTTACAAATTTCAGCTGCAAGTCAATTAGAGAAGCCAAACATCAAACACCAAATCCATGCAACGCACAACCATTATTGGGGATTATTACATTTATCAATCAGAAAACACACTCGTGCAAACGCTCAACAGCACACAGAATAAACAATCTTCAGCATTCAATATGAAATCTCTGAAAACTCATATTAGCTCATCATTAATACATCAGCAGTGACTAGCACCAACAGCGCACATGCAGGCTGTTGTGTTTGCACGTAAAATTAAATTTAAATCTGAGTAAAGCTCACCTCTCAGGAGTGTGTGCTATTTTTTTTTTTTTAACATTCTTAATATATTCTTGAGGTTTGTCTCATAAAATGTTCAACATAACGACAATTATTTATTTCTATTTGATCTGTTATTTGCAGGTCAAAGTCAAAAAACAATAATAAGAATATAATAATTATAATTAATAACTAGCGTGTTGCCTGTGAGGATCTACGGGCTCTAGATTGGGTAATGTTTATAAAATATGTAGCTGACATTTTTCAAGGGTTGCAATAAATTAAGCAAAGCTTGTATAATGAGTTAGAATGGCGCGTAAGTCCAGAATGTTTTAAGAACCTTAAACCGAAACAGTTTTTAAAGGAAGAACTCAACCCTTTTATTTTTTGTTAATTGCATAATGTTTATGTTCATTTACTGTCATAATGTATTTATAAATTGTTTAGGTTCTTGTTGTCATATACACACTATTATTATTATTATCATTATTATTTTATTACTTCGATTGTCATTTTTATTTTTTAAATGGACCACAAAGGAATAATGTGTTTTCACTTTCTTGTGTCATTGATGCATTTTTAACATATTTACAATTATATTATGTAATTACATTGAACTTACTAAAAAAATTAAATAAAAAAATCATGCAGCTTTTAATATATTTATGATTTACCGCCCCCTGCTGGAATGGCGTGTGAGTCCAGACTGTAATTATCAATGTTCATTGTTCAGTGTTGTTAGCTAATATCCATAGTTTCTCAAAAAAATATTAGCCCTATCAGCGTTCCATTTAAGTGGCATTCATCCTTGACCCAAAATACATAAGCATACCAAAGGGCAAATGTCAGCTCTCCACAGTTTGCCCATGATCAAAGTTATACACATGTAGGCAGACATGTACACAGATACCACTTCTCTTTTAATATTGTGTCGAGCTGTGTGGAACAACGAAAATCTCACCCACAAACAGACGGTGGTGGAAGACATCAAACGCACTACACTTCCCATGGTAACGGCAAACACGACACTTAAACTGACTAAACCAACTGAACTACAAAAACACAATAAATCAATAACACTAACAACACTGTTAAACTAATATGCACCACAATAACATTTAAAACCCCCCAAACCACGAACTCCCACGGTGCATTGCAGCACAATGTATATTGTTCACTGTTGTTAGCTAATATCACTAACTCCTCTAAAATATTAGTCCTATCAGCTTTCTGTTTTCGCAGCGTTCATCTTTGATCCAAAATACACAAGCATACCAAACAGAAAATGTCAGCTCTCCTCATTTTCTCCATGATCAAAGCCATACAACACTCATGCACACACAGGCCACTTTGGCTATTATAATATAGATATTTTATAAGGAAAATGTGGAGAAATCCCAAATATTGAACCAGTATCTAAGTTTAAAATGCTTATGCTCAATTTAAATTGTGAAACCACAAAATGTCATCTGAAAATGTAAATATGTAGATAATTTGATAGTAGAACTGATTTACACTTTCGCATTAAATGTATGTGAACATCATGCAGTAACACCTGGGGCCTGTACTACGAAGCGGGGTTAACTTACTCAGATGTTACCCAGGGTCAACCTCTTAAACCGGGGTTGACAAAACCTGGTTTTCTCAAGTGGTGTTAATCGGTACTACGACGCTGAATAAGATGTTGATTTGTTGAACCTGTGTTAACCTAACTGGAGTATGTGCGCGTTCACATAAAAGGGGCGGGTTGCAGCACACGTCACCATTTTCAATGATGGCGAGGTCACCTTACATTACCGAAGAAGAATGCACGATTATTATGCGGAGCTACGAGGAATTTAAATTAACGTTAAGGGGGAAATCGAACACATCGTCTGCCAATAAAGCAAGACAGGCTTGTTGGCAACGTATTGCTGATCGGGTAAATGCGTAAGAACAATTCAACTGTTCTCCAAATCTGTTACAGATAATTAACCTGTGGAATGTCTAATATGTGTAAAAAAAATGACCCTCTTTCATTAATTACGGCCAAATGCAACACGATTCAGAGGTGGGCATAGGCCTACTAATAAATGTTTGGTTAATTTAATGTTTCCTAAATAGGCTACCTTGACTGTATGATTGCTATTCCTAATCCTGTCAATATTTCAGATGCAATAGCAGTGCCAAACGCACCTGTCGGCAGGTGAAGATGAAATATAAAAACATCCTTCAGAACGGTAGGTTTATATTCATAGCTTGATAAGCCCCACTTCGCCTAATTAATGGACATGCATTAGACCTATTTTGATATTAGTAATTACCCGCGATTGCATAAAACCCTTCTTTGATTTGCATTGCGGATAAATGGCCAGGGAAAATGACAAATGCATCCAACACTTTAGATAGAGCAAGTACTACCTTGCGAATCTCAGATGTTCAGCATCACCGATGGAATACATAAATTGTCCACTGGCAAAACGGGCACAAGGCACATTATCTGCTCGATCGTCGGGGCATTGCAACACTGTAAAAAAAAAATGACTTGTTTTTACAGGAAAACGCTGGCAGCTGTGGTTACCGGGGAATTCCTGTTAAACATACAGCAGCACAGTAGATAACATTACAGACATACACTCAACAAAAATCTAAACGCAACACTTTTGGTTTTGCTCCCATTTTGTATGAGATGAACTCAAAGATCTAAAACTTTTCCACATACACAATATCACCATTTCCCTCAAATATTGTTCACAAACCAGTCTAAATCTGTGATAGTGAGCACTTCTCCTTTGCTGAGATAATCCATCCCACCTCACAGGTGTGCCATATCAAGATGCTGATTACACCATGATTAGTGCACAGGTGTGCCTTAGACTGTCCACAATAAAAGGCCACTCTGAAAGGTGCAGTTTTATCACACAGCACAACGCCACAGATGTCGCAAGAGTTGAGGGAGCGTAAAATTGGCATGCTGACAGCAGGAATGTCGACCAGAGCTGTTGCTCGTGTATTGAATGTTCATTTCTCTACCATAAGTCGTCTCCAAAGGCATTTCAGAGAATTTGGCAGTACATCCAACCAGCCTCACAACCGCAGACCACATGTAACCACACCAGCCCAGGACCTCCACATCCAGCATGTTCACCTCCAAGATCGTCTGAGACCAGCCACTCGGACAGCTGCTGAAACAATCGGTTTGCATAACCAAAGAATTTCTGCACAAACTGTCAGAAACCGTCTCAGGGAAGCTCATCTGCATGCTCGTCGTCCTCATCGGGGTCTCGACCTGACTCCAGTTCGTCGTCGTAAACCGACTTGAGTGGGCAAATGCTCACATTCGCTGGCGTTTGGCATGTTGGAGAGGTGTTCTCTTCACGGATGAATCCCAGTTTACACTGTCCAGGGCAGATGGCAGACAGCGTGTGTGGCGTCGTGTGGGTGAGCGGTTTTCTGATGTCAATGTTGTGGATCGAGTGGCCCATGGTGGCGGTGGGGTTATGGTATGGGCAGGCATCTGTTATGGACGAAGAACACAGGTGCATTTTACTGATGGCATTTTGAATGCACAGAGATACCGTGACGAGATCCTGAGGCCCATTGTTGTGCCACATCCAAGAACATCACCTCATGTTGCAGCAGGATAATGCACGGCCCCACGTTGCAAGGATCTGTACACAATTCGTGGAAGCTGAAAATGTCCCAGTTCTTGCATGGCCGGCATACTCACCGACATGTCACCCATTGAGCATGTTTGGGATGCTCTGGACCGGCGTATACGACAGCGTGTACCAGTTCCTGCCTATATCCAGCAACTTCGCATAGACATTGAAGAGGAGTGGAACCAACATTCCACAGGCCACAACTGACAACCTGATCAACTCTATGTGAAGGAGATGTGTTGCACTGCATGAGGCAAATGGTGATCACACCAGATACTGACTGGTATCCCCCCCAATAAAACAAAACTGCACCTTTCAGAGTGGCCTTTATTGTGGACAGTCTAAGGCACACCTGTGCACTAATCATGGTGTCTAATCAGCATCTTGATATGGCACACCTGTGAGGTGGGATGGATTATCTCAGCAAAGGAGAAGTACTCACTATCACAGATTTAGACTGGTTTGTGAACAATATTTGAGGGAAATGGTGATATTGTGTATGTGGAAAAAATTTTAGATCTTTGAGTTCATCTCATACAAAATGGGAGCAAATCCAAAAGTGTTGCGTTTATATTTTTGTTGAGTGTAATATGTATATGGATTTACAGTGAATGAACCACGGCTGACTCACATTAAAGGAACTGTTAAATCTACAAACAAGAGCTCTCTTTTTTGTACATTTAACTGCTGTATTTTTTGCAGGAATTCCCTGGTGACCACAGCTGCCAATGTTTTCCTGTAAAAACAAGTCTTTTTTTTTTTACAGTGTACGATGGGTGATGGGTTACAAACTTCTGACCCGATCAGCTGACAAAGATGACGAATTCCCTCGGCTGAGAATCAATATCTTTCATAGAGAATATCGTCCGGGTATGTCAGCGGATTCTGGCGGTCTTTAAAAACTCTCGCCCTGCGAAGAGAGCCCCTCACAATTTGTGCCCCAATATCAAACGGATCATCCAGGTAGGCCAGAATTGTCTTCGGAGTGATTGAAGGTGGATGGACGGTACTTATAAAGGGAGTGGTTAAGCGAAAACCTCAAGCTAATCCTGGAACATAACCTGCTCGGCGCAGGTTTGCCGCACGGCGTAAGTTGCCGTGGCAGCATGCCTCGGTGGAAACCTATCCACCTTTCGTAGTACGGGTTAGCCGGGAAGTTACTCCACACGTCATCAACTTACTCCCAAAGTTACCCTGATAAGCCAGTAACCCCGCTTCGTAGTACAGGCCCCTGCTGTCTGATTTACAACCACAAATCAGAGAAAGTTGGGATGGTGTAGAAAATGGCAAAAAAGTAATTCTTACATTTCCAGTACTTTGGATTTCTGTTTTATTACAGACTGTATGAAAATTATTACACACTTTCTGTAAATCCTAGAAACTTCATTTCACTTCTCAAATATCAGTGTGTTCGTCTGCTATATGATATATTTAACTGAAATTGCTGATCCAGACAACCAATGATTTATAAAGGAAAAATCATGAAAATTAGCAGGGGTGCTCAAACTTTTGCATACAACTGCATGTTGCTCTAAAACCTCAATGCACTTTTCTGCATGAATGCTGCCATCACATAAGTAAATTAACTTTTCTAAGGGTATGGACACAACCTCATACCATAACAGACCCTGGCTTTTAGACTTGTTGCTGATAACAGTCTGGATGGTCCTTTTCATCTTTGGTCCAGAGCACACGGCTTCCATTTCTTCCAAAAAGATGCTTAATACTGATTCGTGTGACCACAATACATGTTTCAGCTCTGAGATGATCCAACACAGATGCATCTGAACCTAGAGAAGTCAACACCACTTCTGAACAAGGTTAATAAGGCTTTTGTTTAACAAACAGTAAAGATTTAATTGGCATTTGTGAATGTAACCCCGTATCGTAGTGATTAACAATGGTTTCTATACAATTGTACGTTCATTAATATGCATTGTCCCTGTTAAATAAACCAATAATGAATGAATGAATGAGTTTACTAAAGTACCGTAATTTCCGGACTATAGAGCGCACCTGAATATTAGCTGCACCCACCAATTTTAAAAAGAAAAAAGAAACTGTACGTAAATAACCCGCATTTGTTAAATACATACTGTAAAAATTTTTTCCCCTGAAGGTGACACGTAAATATTGACACGAACGTCATCCAGTCCACACACGGCGTCGCGCAGCTTCTCCGCTCCACACAGAGAACTGAGTAATTTTAACTTTTTCCTGAGATTTCATCATGTGCAGCCAGGATCAGATAGAGTCTGTGGTAAATGAGTCGTTAATGAGGCGCTGTGACTTTTTCGACTTGTTGCACCAAAACAGAGAACTGGTGTGGAAGGAGGGGGGAGAAGGCTCCGCTCCACTAACTGATCTGACAGCACAAATCTGGCACAAAGTGCTGGGAAGGGACTTTTCTTTAAGAAAACAAACAGGTAAGACCTTATATTTACACTGTGTGTGAATTTACACGCATGAGGAATGCAGCTTTCAGGAAATCATTTGACAGCATCAATGACAAATTTCTACTTGTGAAAAAACCTGTAAAAATCCATAAATTAGCTGCATTGTAAAAGCCGCAGTTTGAAAAAACTAGCGGCTTTATTCCAGAAATTACGGTAATTAGTTGCCAATGTGGTTATATCAGCTATTGATGAATAACTTCTGATACAGTGTGGTCTGAGGGATCGGAGATCACCAATGTCTCTGCGAGATCAGATTTTAATGTTCTGCTATTAACCTATAAAGTTATTCACAGACTAGCACCTGCCTACTTAGCGGACCTAATTAAACCCTATGTACCGGCCCAGGCTCTGCGTTCTCAGGGTGCAGGACTACTTTGTGTCCCTAGGGTGAATAAAAAGGTCCGCCGGCCACAGAGCTTTCTCTTATCGTGCACCTGTTTTGTGAAATGATCTTCCTACGGCAATAAAACAGTCAGATTCTGTAGAGACATTCAAGTCCATACTTAAGATGCATTTATTCTCCCTCTCGGATGGCTAACATACTGCCAAAGCATGGTACTATGCTTCCTATCCTTTAAGTTCATTCTGTTAGTAAACGGAGCAGGTCTCGGTCTCAACTTCATCTAAATTCTGGGTCTATTAGTTGTAGCGCATGGTCTCGTTGTGCCCTAATTAAATAAATACATTAATGCTTTCTCAACAAAAACCTGAGGTTTTGAACTGAGGAGCGACTGTGTGTTTCATTCCTAACTGGGAAACCCCTGGTTCCATCTAGACATAAGCTTTGGAGACATCCCTGTGGGCCTCCACACTGTGGCCCCATCACAACAGAACTGTAACTCAGAGTTCTTCAAAGGAGCCCTTGCTTGTTTATTGGTTAAATTTCAGTCACTATGAATTACATGACATTATAATTGCTTCATGTCAGAATCTGAACTTCCCCAGGCCAGGAGAATCCACCTTTATGGCCTCACGTCAAGGCCAGAACCTCTCCAGACAGTGCAAGAGGATCTCTTTTATGATAAAATGTGGTCATAAACTTTAAGCCTTGACAACCAGCTTTATCTCTAGCTCTAAGTGAAGAAAAAGACCTTTTGTTTAAATGCAGGAGAACAGTATTTTATTTTATGCATATATAAAAACTTGTAATGTTGCGCATGTATTCCATTTAATTGACGTGTTCTTTGTAACTGCTGTTGTGTTTAAATGTGATGTTTCTGACGTATCCATGTTTTGATAATGAAATATTCTGTTAACCAAGTGGTGCGTGTCGGATGTGATTAAGCCTTTAATAATGTTATATTCATCCCAAAAATGTCTTAGAACAAATAGTATGCTAAAATAGTTAATGTGTTTAAATAGTTGAATCATTTCTTTGTCTCTCTAATTTCTGTGAAATTATATATCCTAAATGGGTGGAGTTTAATGACATAAGTCCCCTTTAAAAACTTAGAACAGTCTCTCTCTCTCTCACACTCACACACACACTTTATTTTTGGGCCAACAAGGCCCCATACTAGCCAAGCTAAGCTACAAAGTGGCTTCATTCATTCATTCACTTTTGATAACTTTGACAAATTAATAGCCTGACGCTTTTTACGGTTCGTCAAGTCTTTCAAATTTTTAAGAGAACCTCCGAGCTGAACTTTTCAAAATAATAGTGAATTTACAGAAAAGCAACTTTCCTTTTCTGTACTTTACAATGCTCTTAAAGTTTAAACTTTTTTCCTAACACTTCTAATCTGACTCCAACAAACTTTTTAAAAGCTACCAGAGCCCACTTTCAACAAATGCCTTCCACCTCTGGAGTCCAGCAAGTTGACAACCTGACTGCAAGCAGCCATCCTGTCGGTAAAACCAGCCGACTAAATCCTTGGGATCACCAGGGCGACCGCTGGATTAACCCCTGACCCACGTGAGCTCACACTGCAAAGAGCCTAAGACATCAACGATGGATGGACGATTCATCCGAACCATCTCTTCAACGGATCAGCTAAGTGACCCAGTTAAAGGTTCCAGAAAAAGGGTTTTGTTGTCAATGGATGCAAAGTGGATTCTTTTTAAACCTATTCATATGCTTGGATAATAATTTTCTTAATTCATATGCTTGGATAATAATTTTCTTAATTTTCTTAAATTTTCTTTCAATGTCTCATGATTAAGCAAATTGTGTCCATAATTAACTTATTTGATCACTATCCACTCAAAATGCCAGTAAATTGTTCACTGCTTGTTTATTTGTAAAGAAAATGTAAATATTTCTGCTGTGGTTCATTTTGTGTTCAGAAGGAAACCCTTGGTCAATCGTATCGTAGAATTCAGACTTTCAGACCCGAGACTGATTAATTAAATTGAGATTTATTAATCTGAGACTGATTAATTAATGGTTGTTTAAAGTACCTATGCTTTAAATAGGTGGCGCCCTGAGGTAATTAGATATTATTCTAATCAAATAATTATTCCATCCATCCATCCATCCATCCATTTTCTTCCACTTTATCCGGAGTCGGGTCGCGGGGGCAGCAGCTCAAGCAAAGCCGCCCAGACCTCCCGATCCACACACACCCCCAGCTCCTCCGGGGGAACCCCAAGGCGTCCCCAAGCCAGCCGAGAGATGTAGTCCCTCCAGCGTGTCCTGGGTCTTCCCCGGGGCCTCCTCCCAGTGGGACGTGCCCGGAACACCTCTCCAGCGAGGCGTCCAGGGGGGATCCGGAAAGATGCCCGAGCCACCTCAACTGACTCCTTTCGACGTGGAGGAGCAGCGGCTCGACTCCGAGCTCCTCCCGAGTGACCGAGCTCCTCACCCCATCTCTAAGGGAGCGCCCAGCCACCCTGCGGAGCAAACTCATCTCGGCCGCTTGTACTCGCGATCTCATTCTTTCGGTCATGAGCCAAATCTCATGACCATAGGTGAGGATCGGAACGTAGATTGATCGGTAAATCGAGAGCTTTGCCCCCCTACTCAGCTCTCTCTTCACCACGACGGTCCGATACAGCGACCGCATCACTGCACCAATCCGTCTATCGATCTCACGTTCCATCCGTCCCTCACTCGTGAACAAGACCCCGAGATACTTAAACTCGTCCACTTGAGGCAAGGACACTCCACCGACCTGAAGAGGGCAAAGCACCTTTTTCCGGTCGAGAACCATGGCCTCGGATTTGGAGGTGCTGATTTTCATCCCGGACGCTTCACACTCGGCTGCAAACCGCCCCAGTGCACGCTGAAGGTCCTGAGTTGACGAGGCCAACAGAACCACATCATCCGCAAACAGCAGAGACGAGATTCTGTGGTTCCCAAACCAGACCCCCTCTACACCCTGGCTGCGCCTAGAACTTCGGTCCATAAAAATAATGAACAGAACCGCTGACAAAGGGCAGCCCTGGCAGAGGCCAACGTGCACTGGAAACAGGTTTGACTTACTACCCGCAATGCGAACCAAGCTCCTGCTGCGGTCGTACAGGGACCAGATAGCCCTTAGCAAAGGACCCCGGACCCCGTACTCCCGGAGCACTCCCCACAGGGTGCCCTGAGGGACACGGTCGAACGCCTTCTCCAGATCATAAAAATAAAATTGACAATTATTTTGGTGACCCATTAAATGAAGTCGAGGCCAATTTAGTTCAATTTGGGAGTTTAACAATACTTTCGCTACATATTTTTGGTGCTCTCTGTGAGGCCAACAACACATTTGAGGCTTAACTCCATTAAATTGGTGTCCATGTGAGGTGCCATTCATTCCAAATAATTAAATTAATGTAATTCCTTACAGTTTATTTTGGTGCGCCCGTGAAGCGCTACATAGTGAAGCTTAGGGCTGGCGGCCGGGGATGACCTCAGTATTTTCTCTGCTTTCCTGTTGCTGAATGATGATAAATGATACCGTAGGTGTAGTGTTTGTGGCAGACTGACTCTGCTTTTTTTTTTCTCTCTGTCCGAGGTGCGGATGACGGGCTGGATTTGATGACTGAATAGTTTCTTAAACGGATGTGGAGTGTGGAATGGACTGAATAGCATGAGCACTGCTGGATGATCCTGTGGTGCAAACACCTATGTGGATTTCTCATCAAATGAATCTTGTCTTCTTTTGTAGTTGTATTGTTTGATTTCTTGTTTTCTGTTTCTTCAGCTTGTGAAGATTTGCAAAAACCTTGTTAACTGTTAGAATGGCCTAAGCAGTGGGTCACCCCTTTGAGTCTGCTATGCTTGAGGTTTCTTCCTCAATATCAGAGGGAGTTTTTCCTTACCAGTCACCTGTGTACTTGCTCTAGGGGTTGGTAAGGTTAGAACTTACTTGTGTGAAGCACCTTGAGGCAGCTTTGAGGTGATTTGGCGCTATATAAACTAAATAAATTGATGTTCGCCTTGGGCTTGTCCCCTTGCTCTTTATGCACTGAAATTCCTCCAGATTCCTTGAATCATTTAATGCTTTGTGCAGGCCAGTCAGTAACGTTCACTTTGGTCTTCTGGAGGTGGTTCTTCACCAGGAGTGATGTGTTTTGGGTCGTTATGTTTGAAAAAAATATTCACATATCCACCTTTGTTCACGATTCCTTCCACCTTGAGGAAATTCACAGTTCCAGATTCATCGAAGCATCTCCACAGAATAATAATCTTGCCGTGGTGTTTCAGTGTGGGACGGTGTTCTTTGGGTTATCAGCCTCTCCCTTCTTTCTCCAAACATAAGCAAAGTCTCTGTGGACAGAGTTCTAGTTTCGTCTCATCTGACCAAAGGACATGGTTCCAGTATTCGTAATCTGTCTCTGGGTTGTCCTTAGCATACATCAGCCTGGCTTGAAAGAGTCTCTTCTTTTCGTGGTTGGCAACCTCACAGTCCATTCCTGTCCAGGGCTCTAGTGAGTGTCTTCTTCGTGTCTAAAATTCCTGACTTGTCTAAGTCATTCACTCGTGTCCTGGCAGTTGTTCTTGAGTCTTTAGACACGTCTCTCACTACTTTTCTTTCCAGAATCATTGAAATCTTTGTCTTCCTCCCTCTGTCAGGTTTGTTCTGTACTGTGTGGCTTTCCTTGAACTTCTAGAGGATATGTATTACTCCAGTTCTTGACACTTGGACACACTGTGATAACTCTTTCGCCTGCTTCGTGAACATCAATTATTTTTCTTCAGTCTAAACCGATTTCGTTTGATGCTTTCTCAAGTGACAGCTCAAACCCCGAGTGAAGTTTTTATACTGCATGTACATTCTAAAATAACCTTCGGTTTTAACTTGATTTTCTGAGTTTTGAGCATCACAAAGTTATAGCGCATCATTGCACAACAGTGGCTCAACAAAAAGATAAAGGGCCTCATGTACAAAGACTTGCATTGACTTTCTACTAATACTTGGCGTACGCCAAAACTTTGAATCAGGCGCAAGCACAAATATATTCAGATGTATCAAAGTGTGCGTAGGCATGAATCCACGTTTGATTTGTACATCCCACTGAACATGGAATTGAAGCCCCAGTCACACGGCACTAACGAAGGACACTGAAGCCAAAACGAAACAAGAAATCTGGATTTATGTTGACTTTCGGAGACATCGTTTAACCGTTGTCCAGCTTCGTTCCTGTAGCTGGTGCTTTGACCTGAATTTTCAAACTGTTGAAAAATGTGAATGAATCCTGGCGACAACCTCAATTCATCTGTATTCCGTTTTGCTTTCTGTCTTGACGGTTCCTCATCGTTTGCGCACTGAGCGTAGTTTGAGCACTGATGGAATGAAAATGTTTCCTATTAACAAAAACAAACTCGTGATGGTGCCTTCATGTGTGCAGTCAATAGCTCTGATGACATTCAGGAAACCGGCTCTTGCTGCAAAATGCGCTGTAATGTTGGAATGTACCTGGGTGAGATTTGAATGAATGATGGTTTATGAACCAATTATCGTCATTTCCAAGTAAATTCTTGTGTTCCCTGAATACACGCTCACGTCAGATTGCACCATTTGCAAGGTGCTTTAACAACGCCACTGTTAGTGCCATTTTATGCATCACTTTGCGTGTGCTTTTATATCCACCCATATAATTGCAAACGTGGGTGTGTTAAAGTAGACCTGCGTTGAAATAAATGTGGTCAGATCTCAGAAAGAAATAGCTGATATGTATTTATAAGACCCTTATGAATGCAGTAAAGTAAATCTGCAAGCCCAAATTTGTAATTCAGCAGAGAAATCTTCATTTAAAAATGACAAATTTGCAGCTAAAATCTGGCCCTCAGCGAAAACTGTTTGTACATCTGGGACATTGCAGTGAAGTCCGGCAGAAGACGGAGCGCTCCCGCCTTCAGTCCGATCCCGCATTGAAATTGATTTTATCTGTTAGTAATGTTACTGTTATACACGTCCTGGTTTCAACATCCAAAGTAAGCTGCAATGAATGTGAGATACAGCTCTGCATGCTCAGATCAGCGGCAACATCGACAGCGGGCGACGTTCTTCCCCGACGCTTCACTCTCTGCCTCCGCTGCGCTTACTGAGTCTGCGTGCTCCGTAAACGCCAAAACGGGCCACTCAGATCGCCCCCGTGTCTGCTGTGCAGCCGGCACCACGTCCCTGTCTACTGAATGGAGGTGCAGCCAACTTGGCAAAAGTTCGCTACGCTCGCTGTTTTGATGCAGAGCAGCCGGTGACACCTGTTGCTGCAAGGACAGACTTTCCGCAGCGCCGCACGTCTCGGTAATCAGAGCCACAGAGCTCCGTGACCGCCGAGAGACGTTTATATCTTTTTAATGACTTGGATTCTTCGCGGGTCCCGCCTCTGTACCCCGCGACGGTAACACCGGAGGCGCAAGACAGTAGATTTTCAATGCGACACCACTCAATCAAGCGGCCGTATGGAAAAAGTCCCAAAATAATTTTCAAGCACAAATAAAAGAAATGTGTACTCACCAAACGTGCCACAAGACAATATGAAGTTTTAAAAAAGTAGATCCTTCCGTATAAGACAAGAAAAAGGTGCAGATGCAAATTGACAGAAATCCACAAATTATAGTTGGCGCGCACAATGCATGCTGGGATAGGGTCTTTTCCCTGACGTCTCGGCAGCGTCCCGGTTGTGATGACAGTTTTGCGGAGGGCTAAATTTTAGCTGTAAATTTGTCATTTTTAAATGAAGATTTCTCCGTTGAATGACAGATCTGGGCTTGCAGATTTACATTACTACATTCAGAAGGATCTTATGTGTAAATATAAGTAATTTTTTGGTCCAAAGATCTGACTGCATTTATTTCAATGCAGGTCTACTTTAACTGTTGATCAGTGACTACGTTTACATGCCGTTAATATTTGGGTTAAGGTCAATATTCCGGTTTCTGAATCATTAGGAATAACCCGTTTACATGCTTAAGCAGACAGAGTTACTCTTGTATACATGGTCACTGGTATCATTTGGAATATCCCCATCTAAACAGCGATGCACGTCTTCCACCGGTGCTTGATTTGGTCTGGCGTTCGTGCAAATCCTGCTTCGTGTAATCCTGCTTCATATAAAACCCCTCACTACACACTTTTCTCAAACAGGCATTAACATTTTTCTCACTTTTCTCTCCTGCGGGCTGCCTCCGCATCAAAACAGCGACCGTAGTTTCTGGACCTGTTGCCAGATTTGGCGCAGCTCCGCACAGCAGAGGGGGGTGTGTGAGTGGCCCGCTACGGTGCTTACCGAGCCCGCAGACATGGTAAGTGCATTGGAGGCAGAGCAATCGCGGTAATATGCCGACCGGTACCGTGACCGGCCCGCCTGATAAGGACGCCGAACACAATGCGCTGTTTATCTCTGCTTCTGTGGTGTCCGGTGGGTTGCGCGCGCCACATACAAGTAGTTGCCATACTCAAAAGACCAAGAGTCCTTGCAGATAGGACATGCGCAGAACATGGGGATATCCTGAGGCGCGTTTATATGATCTGATATTAGGGTTAGAAAAGGAGTAACCCAGGGGTCATGTATTCGGGTTTTTAAAAACCAGAATATGAGCATATTCGGGTTTTTGCGGGTGTTTATGTGACTGTGCGCAACCGGGTTACTGCTAATATTCCGGTTATGAAAGGGTTATTGGCTGCATGTGAAAGTAGTCAGTGTCATCACTGATGATTTCTTGTTTTCACACTATTAACGGTTCCCAGCATCACCTGTACATGTCCACAGTGGAACAATAGCTGTAGAAACATGCCTATGCCAGCCAGGATTTTTGTGTACTGCACCGCACATTTCCAGTCATTTCACTGTGATACATCTGAATGGAGACAGACATAAACCAGGTTTTTGTGGGTAAGCACACTTTTTATACATGAGGCCCCAGCTCCTAATGGGGCTAATTTTGACTCTGGTATTTTTTTGTGAAATAATTTTGTTTCTGTGTGCAAAGTAAAATAATATAAGCATCAAACACAAAGCAAGGATGTTTAGAAATGCTGTGTTGAAAATTCCTTGCTTTGTTAAGAAAGCACTTGGGAAAATTCTGAAAAAAATGTTAAATTTAATAGGGGAGCTAATAATGTTGTCGTCTGCCTGTCTGGGTATATAAACAGGATACGGATCGCTCAAACTGAGTATTTTTGCCAAAAAGAGATAGTGTATAAAGAAGTGATTTTGTCACTATTTTAATATTAGATTTGGTTATTTTTCTAAATAAAAGCTTTTGGTGCACATGATTAGTATAGAGTGTCTCCAAAAAGTGCCACAAAAATAAAGCCACAGGACATCGGTCATATATCATCTCAAAGCATATCTCTGGTGTTCATTTCTAATTTCACCTCAGTCTGTAAGAGGTTTTGCCTTCACAAGATGTGCTCAATATGTGTACCGCTCTTCTGATTCGGCCAGATCTCTCTTTGTTACGATTGTGAACAGTTCTATCGGTTTGAAACATCTTTACAATCCTCCATATTGTCGTTCTGTCTGGTGCTTTTCTAACTGTAAAATGACAGTGATATTGTCGTTGGGTTTTGCACCATCAATTTGGTCTCAAAGTAGAATTACACCGGTTTCCCTTTTAATCGATTGTAAGCGGCATCCTCATTGGATCAGTCTCAAACTACATCGGAAGAAAATCCTCACATATATCTTTGTGTCTGACAAAAAAAAATAAAAATTTGGGGGACACCCTGTACAAAGTCCATTGGAAAGTTGGAAATATGGGAAAAACTATTTTTGCCATGTGTGACTATGATATATGCCCCCCCAAAGAAAACATACCTACCAAACCCACCAACAGATGCAACATTTCGAGCATGAATTCATCAATCTCAGAGATGGAAACTACTTTAAGTCAGACTTGTGTGGTTGTCTGAAGAAGCACAAATTACCAAACGGCTCTCAATAGTAGCTGATGAAAATTTAGTTTCACTCAAAAAAAAAAAAAAAAAATTCAAAACTTTAAAATCTGTTAAAATAATTTTATCAAACTCAAAGGCCTGAAATTATTTTCCACTTTGCTGATAAAAACATGGATGTTTTCTATAAAAAACTCTGGACTGGAGCAGCTTTCACACCGACTTCTGATGTTTTCAGGTCTGTCTGTGTGTAATTTTCTGCTGCTGTAAGCACAAAAGACAAAACTTTTTTTCCTGGCATGCCTTACCTCATAAGTGTCGGGGGAGTTGTTGCGGATGGTGACCTTCAGCGAGCTGCACTCGCCCACACGCGTGACTGGAAAAGTGTAAAGATCCTGTGGAGAATAGACGCCCCGTCGCACAGACTCCTCCTGGCTGAAAATTACAACGTGCCTCGATTTAAACAGCCAGTAAACATCTACCATCACACACGTCAACCTCATGCCCACTTATCAAACACAACATCGTTACTGTGAAATTCTTACTGTCAACACAGAACACGTGGGAAGAAGTTTTCCTCCTGAACACTTAAGTCTAGTTTTACCTGGTTTTCAGGGTGGAGGCGTCGGTTCTCTTCCTGGACTTCACTGTGGCTTCAGTCTTCACCAGAGAACAGTTTCCATCCTGCGTTCCTTCGACTGGCTCCAATGCAATGCCCTGCAGACAAACGGGCACAAAGAGTTAGCTCATGAAGTGCTAACGAGCTGGTGCATCAGAGCAGGCCCTCTTATCTGAGGCACACAAAACGTACAGGGAAAAATAATAAACATGTTTCAAAGTGGAGTCACGGCTCACATGTTAATGACGTGTCTCTGACAGTTCCCCCTCCATCAGGAGATCATGTTACTAAACTTCTGTTTGTTGGTTTGTTAGCAGTTTGACAGATTCGCCATCCACATGTCACAAACCTGTGTGTGTGTGTGTGTTTGTGCAAGGTTTTGGATCCCAGCAGAGGTCCACTTAATCAATGCAAGTTTGCTAAATGAATTTAATGGTAGAAAAATAAATCAACTAGAATGTTACATATGGCACATTTTTCAAAGTATAAGCTGCATGTGCCCACACAAACAAAAACAACAACAACAACAAAAAGTAACTTTTTCCTGTATAATTTCAGCTGTTTAATTTGGGAGTTTTCTTTTTTTTTTAATCTTTGTACTGTTATTATTGAAGTTTATTTTGTTTTGGAATTTAATTCCAGGGAAAGAAATACATAAATAGTTATCAAACATGAGATTTTCCCACATACAACTTGAACTGGAGAACACCCCCCACCCCCCAAAAAAAGCAATGTCTAGTCTGGAAAACACAGCAACAGTTGATATATAAAATAGTTATCCTCAAAGCCCTCATCTTGTGTGAGGTTTTGCAACAAAATGTATCCAGCTGTTGCAGGTTAGAGCTGTAACTTTGTATTTTGCAATGCTGCAAAGAATCTTTAAACGCACAAAAAATGGAAAGAACACGGAGCCAAAAACAGGTGAAGATGAAGCTTTTCACATTTTAGACAGATGGCAAACTTTCACCCTGTCAGGAAACTGACTGGAACAGTTTTCCTTTTCTACATCTACACACAGACGACAGAACACCAGTAATCCTGAAGCTCGACACACGTAGGAGACAAATTAATCATGCTGCTGTATAACTGCTGAGTAACTTTGGAATGATGCTGAAGAGTTAAAGAGGTTGGCTGGTTTAAAAATAATTCTTATTTTATCTGATAAAACATACTAAAAACATGCATCTCCCACACTTATGAGTTTATTTTTGATAATTAATAAATCAATAAAACAGAAAATTAGAAAGAACACATCAGATTGGTCAGAAATTTTATGACATATGCGTGTGGGGACCAAGATCCCGCCATAATGTATCCATATTGAATTCTATGTGCAAGAGGGAGAATGTCGATCAGACAGACTGGCAAACGTTTCTCAAAGTTCAAGTGCAATCAGCATGACTAACAAATGGTGTCTGTGGAGACTTGGCCGGTTGTTTAGAAGCTCGTGTAAAAATAGAATCTGATTCACTCACTTATAGACAAAGCCACAAATGTGACAGCGACCCACAATTCCTCACTTGTCCTGCTGAGAATGGGTTTGAAACCAAAAAACTTGTTGAAAGACACTGCAGTCCCAACGTTATTTGACTTCAGTAAGTGTGTAAATGCGGGGCGAGCCACAGCCACAGTAAGCCCCGGAAACATGGCAAATTCAAATATAAGGTCTTATCTTACCTGTTCATTTCAGTCTGATTCATCATCACAGCCTGACGAAAACCTATTCACATAAGCGTCCTGATTTTGGAAAACGACATCTGAAAATATTTCCTCGTTGGGGGCTGAGGAAACGTAGCGTTTTAAAAGACAGTCCCTCTGTTTTCAGTCTGAACCAGAGAATACCTGTGCTTTGGTGAGTCACAGCGCCTCATTCATTAATGTCACATCAGCGTTCATCACAGCCATCAGTCAACTCTTCACAGGATAAAAAGAAATCCCGTTATTCACCAAGACTTTGGGCTGAAACGATTAATCGAGTAACTTGAATAATTCAATTACAAAAAATGTTCAAGGCAAATTCTGTGCCTCGAAGCTCTGTTTAACGTTGTAGTACATATGCCAGGCCTGTGTGTGGTGCTGTAACATCCCCAGAAAAAAAAAACAGAAGAAGACTAGAGCATGCGCATAAGCTGTGTACGAGCTAATGAATGCAGCACCAAAAGCTATAGCTTTCAAATGGAACACAGAGTAAAATAAAGCCTTTTAAGAGAAAGAGGATCCATGCTGATCATCTGAAACAGACTGACTGCGCATTTAAAACAAAGCAGTGTGTTTTTCTATTTTTAAAAAACACACTGGTCCGCTGGCTGCACTCCGCTCTACGCGCACTTTAAGTCCATGAAGTTTATTTTAAAAAAGCCTTTATTCAGATTTCATCAGAGTTTTCATCAACAGGGTGCTCACATTCAGATGCACCCTGACTGGGGTTAGGTATCAAGAACCGGTTCTTTTCAAGTATCGTTAAGAAATGATTCGATCCACCGATATCAATAGTCTTTTTGCTTAACGATTCCCTTATCGGTCCTTCAGAGCAAAATGAAAATTTAATTCATCAAAATCATTCTTCAAGCGTTTCTGCAGCGCAACTCCACTTTGAAGAGTAAACCAATGAAGCAATGCTTCGATCCGCTGGCTCACTGGTTCTTTGATTTGCTGCTCTTCAGAAGTGGCAAGTCTGCTTCTTACCCCTCTCAAAGCCATTAAAATCCAACCCCAATTCCGTTGTATAAAATGTAAATAAAAACAGAATACAATGATTTACAAATCCTCTTCAACCTATATTCAATTTAATACACCGCAAAGACAAGATATTTATATTCCCCCTGCCTTCACTGTGCATGTAGCATGGCGGAGCGTTAGCAGCGTCATGGTGGAGTGCTAGCAGCATTTAATAGATTGACCGCCTTGTTTCTCCTTAAAATTGGCCCGTTTCTGCTGAAAGTGCCTTGTTTCTGCTTGAAACCGATTTCACAATGATTTAAGAAGTCTGACGTTGTCATCTGATGGTTAATAATCACGTTATTCCCTTTGATTGCTTTGGGTGTAGAGATTCAGACTCAGAGAGAGTCGCAGACGTGCTGTGACTGCTCCCCCGTCTATTATGTGGAAATGATTGTTGCACAAAAGCTGAAGATATCGGTTGCTGAGCTAGATGATGACTGAAGCGCAGTTTTAAGCAGAAACAAAGTGATAATCGGTGAATCACTGTTGACGCTCTGAAATGATGCATGCACAGTGAAGGTGCAGTGATGGCAGGGGAGTGCCGAGATGGGGGAGGGCTGAGCTCCCCACACGGGGAAAGATTCAAAACTTGAAAAATAAATAATTAGCCAGGAAAACAAAGGGATACACTAAATTTGACAATCTGCATGATGGCGAGCCCTGCACTGTTGATGTTTAAAAATGCAAAAGTACAAGTACTTTTTATCCGAATACTTGATTCAAAAATTGCTACAACACTATTTCAAAAATATTTTATAGCTGCAGCCCTAACAAAGACAAAAAATAATAATAAAATCTAAAAAATATTGAATTACTCAGTTTGGTGTCTAAGAAGTGAAAGAGGTGAAGCGCTGAAGCGGTTTGAATGCACTGCCTCTTGCGGCAATTTATTTTTAGTGACTTTGCAATTATTATTAATAGAAAATGCGAATTTTGAAAATAACTGTAAAAATTAGTTTTATGTAATACTTAGAATGACAATTATGCAAAAAATTTACAAGAGGCTCCTTTTAAATTAAACCCCTGTGGCTCGAATTTTTCCAGTTTTTTTTTTTTCTTTTTTACTTTTTAATAACAAATGTGCCATTCTAAAACTATCTAATATCAGTTTTCCATTTTACGTTCTCAGTTTTAGAAAGGAAATAAAAATTATCATTTTCTACTTCATATCTGCTGAAGGAAATTTAAATATTTAATATTTTAAATTAAACTGTGATATTATTCATTTAATGTTTATAATAGAGAAATGGAGATTCCTGGACTTTAAAAAAGAAAGAAAGAAAAAAGATAAAAATGTTCCCACTCCAGCAGTGTGGGTATGAAATAAAGCCGTAATAATGAGGCCGTTCCCATCACAGCCACTTAACCTACTTATGTGGAGCAATCTATTTGACATCCTACTGACTGTGTATGCAGGCTCTCACGTTAACTGGATCTGTCACAACACTTCACATTAAAGCGGTACACACGGAACGCCTGCAGACCCCTCGCAGCAGGGAGGCTCTCTGCACCAACCCGCAACCTCCGCTCTCATTTGTCACGTCTGCCATGAACGCTCCAAAGTGATTGTCAACGTACGCTCTGATTTCTAAAGAAAGATAAAGAGCAATGCGTAATTTCCCAGTGGGCAGTGGTCACACGCAGTCTGTCACTTTCTTAAATAAATAAAACATTTTTAATAGTTTGTATTGACTGCACGCTTACAATGATATACATGACAAGTTTGGGTTTCTTTTTACCGATACCAATGAGGTCATCAGTTCCACCCTCTGTTAACAGCATTTATTTAAGTAATATGAAACTTGGCGAAAACTATAACTAGTTTGTATCCTGTTATACAGTTGCATAATGAAGCAGTACAGAGGAAGGTTTTCTTTCACCAAAACAGATCAAATCTAGGCTTGCATCTCAGATGTACCTTCTGGCAAATTGTAGCTGAACTTTCAGGTCTTGTTTGTAATAAAACCACTTAACCCAACAAAATGCAAAACATGCACTATGCACTATTTCTCCAGTCACAGCCACAGAAGCCTGTAACTTCTTCTGGGTGTCTTGGTGGCTTTCCTCACTCTTCTTCTTGCACAGTCACTCAGTTTTTGAGAACTGTCTACTCCACACAGATTTAGCATACAGTGCCATACTGTTTGTATTTCTTCATAACTGACATTAATAAAGTTCAAGACATATTCAGTGACTTGGAAATGTCCATGTATCCATCCCCTGACTCGTCTGAAGAAAACTGGCAATTAAACTGGTTATTTACAGGTATTATACCAAAGGGGCCCATTACTTCTGCAACCTATCATCTTGGCTTTTATATTTTTAATTAATTATTACCAAGTTGTTGAGAAGCCTGATTTACTTTTTGTATTTGAAATGTCAAACAAATTGAGTGAAATACCAAGGGGCTGAATACTTTTGCAAGACACTGTGCATCTAACGTGTGCCTTCAAAACAGACCGATTCACATCACAAAACACTTTAGCAGAAAGAAAAAAAAAAAAAAGCATAAATATACAAAAATGCGCAATTCTCACATGCCTGATAATGACAACATGAAAAAAGTATTTTTAAATTTTTCAAATTTTTTGGAATAAATAAATAAATAAATACTAATAAATCACATGTACATAAGTATTCACACCCTTTGCTCAATACTTTGTTGATGCACCTTTGGCAGCAATTACAGCCTCAAGTCTTCGTGAATATGATGTCACAAGCTTGGTGCACCTATCTTTGGGCAGTTTTATCCATTCCTCTTTGCAGCACCTCTCAAGCTCCATCAGGTTGGATGGGGAGCGTCGGCGCGCAGACATTTTCAGATCTCTCCAGAGATGTTCAATCAGGTTCAGGTCTGGGCTCTGGCTGGGCCACTCAAGGACATTCACAGAGTTGTCTGAAGTCACTCCTTTGATATCTTAACTATGTGCTTAAGGTCATTGTCCTGCTGAAAGATGAACTGTCGCCCCATTCTGAAGTCAAGAGCGCTCTGGAGCAGGTTTTCATCCAGGTTGCCTCTGTACTTTGCTGCATTCATCTTTCCCTCAATCCTGACTAGTCTCCCAGTTCCTGCCGCTGAAAAACATCCCCACAGCATGATGCTGCCACCACCATGCTTCACTTTAGGGATGGTGCCTGGTTTCCTCCAAGCATGACGCCTGGCATTCACACCAAAGAGTTCAATCTTTGTCTCATGAAACCAGAGAATTTTGTTTCTCATGGTCTGAGAGTCCTTCAGGGGCCTTTTGTCAAACTCCAGGTGGGCTGCTATGTGCCTTTTACTAAGGAGTGGCTTCCATGCGGCCACTCTACCATACAGGCCTGACTGGTGGATTGCTGCAGAGATGGTTGTTCTTCTGGAAGGTTCTTCTCTCTCCACAGAGGAAAGCTGGAGCTCTGACAGAGTGATCATAGGGTTCTTGGTCACCTCCCTGACTAAGGTCCTTCTCCCCCAATCGCTCAGTTTTGACGGGCAACCAGCTCTAGGAAGAGTCATGATGGATCTGAGCTTCTTCCATTTACAGATGATGGAGGCCACTGTGCTCATTGGGACCTTCACAGCAGCAGAAATGTTTCTGTACCATTCCCCAGATTTGTACCTCGAGACAATGCTGTCTCAGAGGTCTACAGACAATTCCTTTGACTTCATGCTTGGTTTGTGCTCTGACGTACACTGTCAACTGTGAGAAACTTGTATGTAGACAGGTGTGTATCTTTCCAAATCATGACCAATCAACTGAATTTACAACAGGTGGACTCCAATTAAGCTGTAAAAACATCTCAAGGTACATGTGATTTCGTAGTTTTTTTATTTAATGAAGTTGCAAAAATCTCAAACCTTTTTTCGCATTGTCTTTATGGGGTATTGTGTATAGAATTTTGAGAGAAAAAAAAAAGAATTTCATCCATTTTGGAATAAGGCGGTAACATAAAAAATGTGGAAAAAGTGCAGTGCTGTGAATACTTACTGGATGCACAGTATACGGACAGGTACAGCTCCATTTTTAAGCAATCTAATGAGCAATGTTAATCTCAGCATTACCTCTGATTTTGAAGTGGTGCTGAATATTTGGTGAAAATATGAAATTTGCCACTGTTAAGTATAAGGTTCATATTGTGCTGAAAGACAAGTTTGATAGGTTTCCAGATCCCTTTTTCCATGTGCTGATGCCACTAATACCCAGCAATTACACACACACACACACACACACACACACACACAGTTAAATCAGTCCTCACAGAGCCACAGAGCTTGATGCGAATACTGGTTTTCTGCTGGGGCTCAGACACAGGGTGGCACTCCAAGTCCCAGAACTGGGCATAGTCCCCTCGTTCCCTCGGCAAGAAGGTGAAAGGCACCTGGAAACAACAGTGACAATAATTAGAATTTACTGAACCACATCAATACCCGGTTACCGGTAGAACAGTTCAGTCAGCGCACCCATGATTTAATACACAAATCAGGACTCGCAAGCTCATTTTTAACCAAGTCTAATGAAAGAAACAAACCATGATCCTTGAATTCTTATTTACCCTTCTGGGTAATTAATGTGGAAAAAGCTTTCTGTACCATGGTTTCTTTCTCACAGTGTCTTGAAAATGTTAGCTGCAAAATGCAAAAATACAACCTCTTCTTTTGTTAACATGTACCGACAGTTTGAAACGTGATTCTGTTTCCATACTTTCTCAGAGCTGAAGTTTCATGTTAACCCTCACAGCGAATGTGCACTGAGCTCCTGCCAAAATGTAAGTTGATAACACAGCTTGTTTCTTGGAGCGGTGAATGAACAATGAACAGTCCCTCACTGCGGCAGCACAGATGTTAACTGAATCCCAAGACACCAACCACCTAACAATAGAATCCCTCCCCATTCAGTGGTAAACAAACAAAAACAAGGCACGCAGATGTTACCATGGGAACCCGATAAGCAATAATTTCTGCCAGCAAAATATGCAGCAGTGTTTCAGTTTTTTCCACAAGTTATATAACAACTGGAAAGTTGCTCTGGACATTTTCTGATCCTGTAAAATAGACCAAATAGAGATACAGAAACAGACAACCTTTATCCTATTTTCTTTTTTACTCTAACGTTGGTAAAATGCTTTTTAGCTTTTTTTTGGGGGGGGGGGGGGGTGTCTATTGTGGAGTTGAAGTTTTGCATAGATATCTGAAGTAGAGCTGACTTTCACTATACTAAGAGTTATGCCAGTCCCTGGTAAGGCAACATTTAGCAGCGTTAACGATAGCTTAAGGCTTGTGTCATGGAATGTGAAAGGTCTGGGTCATGTGATAAAAGAGGTCAAGTTTTCTCCCATTTAAGATCACTGAAACCATGTGATTTTCCTGCAGGAAACCCATGTTAGTGTAAAGAAACAGCACAGACTTAAAGCAAACTGGATTTCTCAGGCCTATCAAGCCCCCTTTACTCGTAAGGCTAGAGAGGTGGCAATCCTTATCCGCAAAAATGTCCCTTTTCGCCTTAAATCTACGACAGCAGACCCTTATGGCAGATACTTATTGATCTCTGGTCATATAAATTGCTTACCAATTAGTATGCTTAACATTTATGCTCCAAACTCTGACAACCCAGAGTTCTTTGTGAAAGATTTTAACATGCTACCAGCCTCCTGTGCAAATATTATAATTGGTGGTGATTTGAACTGCTACTTGGACCCATTATTAGACAGAGCTTCTACCAAACCTGCACCTCAAATTGCTTCAGTACAAACCCTGAATGACTTAAGGCTAGAAACTTAATAAACATTTGGCGGCTCCATCATCCAACTGACAAGGATTTTTCCTCAAGGATACATTATTTTTTAACATCTTGTGAATTATTACATTGTGTGATCAACTCTTCTCATCACAACATTCTGATTTCAAATCACGGTCCTGCCTCGCTCGAATTGATGGGTGCCCTACCCAGGCTTAAATATGGCTGGTGTTTCAATCCTCTCCTCATACAAGATCCTTCATTTGTCGAGCGCATCACTAAATGTATTGATGAGTTCCTGTCCTTTAATGACAACGGAGAGGTTTCTGACTCCACGTTATGGGAGACTTTTAAAGTTGTGGTCAGGGGTCATATCATCTCTTTTAAATCCACCAAGAAGCACGAACTCAATCAGCGACTCGTTGAGATTGAAAAGCAGCTACCAATATTGGAAGAGGCCTAAAGAACCTCATGACAGTCCAACTACAACAGGATGCTAAAGTTGAAATATGAGTATAATATTCTCAATAAACGCATAAACTACCTACTAATGAAACTCAAACAAAAACAATTTTGAATTGGGTGAGAAACCTGAGAAACTGTTAGCAAGTCAACTAAGAGGTGAGAAAGCCAAACAAGCGATTCACAAGATCAGAGATAAATCTGGCAACTTAGTGACCCGACCAGAGGAGATAAATAACTGCTTCAGGGACTTTAATAACTAAATTCAAGCAGGGTAAAAAGTGAGGCAGACTTTACAAACTTTTTTCTAATCTAAATATTCCGCAATTGGATAACACTTTGAGGGATGATATTGACAGTCCTATTACGCTGTCTGATCTCCTGGGTGCAATTAAGGCCTTTCCCACTGGAAACGTAGCTGGACCAGATGGGTTTTGTAGCAAATTCTATAAGACATGTAAAGAGAAAATAGCCCCCCTCATGTTAAGAATGGTCAAGGATTCATTTGAAAACAAGAGACTTCCTAGCTCATTATATGAAGCCAATATTTGCTATTAAAAAAAAAAAAAAAGAGGAAAGATCAGACTGAACCAACTAGCTATAGACCAATTTCACTTCAAAATTTTGATCAAAAAAATATCAAAGTCCTGGCTATGAAAGTGGGCAGGCATATTTCTAAAATTATACATCCTAACCAGACAGGTTTTATTCCTGGAAGATTTAACCTGCAGCATGGTATAAGGCAAGGTGACCCCCTTTCCTCCCTTTTTTTTTTTTGATATCATGCTAGAACCGCTTGCAATTCTGATAAGGAATTCTGATACCCTGGCATTCAGGGTATCACCTTCAGTAACGTTGAATGCTTTATAAATTTGTATGCTGATGATTTACTAATTTGCATCTCAGATCCTGTAGTTTCGGTTCCTAACCTTTTAGATTGTAGTAAACTTTCAGGATATACAATCAACTGGACTAAAAGTGAATTTTTGCCTCTCACAGACAATCTGTGCCCTGTCTTCTTAAGCTCTCTGCTATTTAAACAAGCTACGACTCACATAAAGTATCTTGCTCAATACCTTCCTTGCTCAATAAAAATTTTGAGAAATTCTCTCAAGATCCTGAACCAAGTCAAAAAGATATTCAAACTCCCAATCCTTTCTGTTTATACTCCTATTTCATACATTCAAAGCTGGTCTGATGGACCCAGTGCTTTCAGACTGGAAGAGGCGGGGGCATTTCTGCGTTGGAGATCTTTACACCGGAAATAAATTTGCCTCATTTCTTGAGCTTCAGACAAAATTCAACCTTCCATAGTCACATTTTTACCGTTACCTTCAGGTCAGGAAATTTGTTTGGGAGTCCCATCCAGAATTTATGATTAAACCAAACGGTCACACTCTCTATGATCTACTTTTGCTACGTCCAGACACTAAACGCTTAATCTCCCGTTTCATGAATGTTTTTACCACACCTACAAACACAGGCCATCTCAGAGAAGCCTGGGCCAGAGAGTCAGGATTCCCAGTGAGTGAGGAACTTTGAGAGAAGAGCCTGTCAGGCATAAATAAATGCTCTATTAGTTGATTCAATTCAAAGTTATTCACAGGCTGCACTTTTTAACAGTCAAACTTAAGATCTATGAATTATGCTCCCCCTTGTGCGCTAGGTGTGGCACAGAGGAGGGTTCACTATTCCATCTTTTCTGGCAATGTCCAGCCCATATATTCAACTGGTTTACAGTTCATCTTCAAAGGAACATCCAGCCCGACTAGATTCTAGCATTATTTGGCTGCTCAGACGAAACTGGGCTCCTCCCGGCACATCAAAAGCAGGTTCTTAGCACTGGTATGTAGGGATGGGTATAGAGAACCAGTTCCTTTCGGGTATCGTTAAGAAATTATTTGATCCACCGACATCAATAAGCTTTTTGCTTAACGATTCCGTTATCAGTCCTTCAGAGTGGCCGTTGTTCTTGGGGGTGTTTGTCAGGAAAATGATCATTTCTCTACATTGATTACAGACCCTGCAGTGGGTCCGTAATCAACTTTTCTGCAGCGCGGCTTTGCTTTGAACCTTGAACCAATCAAAGCAGTGGTTCGCAGATTGAAGTAGTGCTTCGATCTATTGCTTCGTTTATTCATTTTTTTCTTTCGCTTAATTTTCCCCCGCTAAAACCCCAAAGAGCATACGTCTTTGAGTATCATTTACCTTTTTTATGTTAAACCAACCTGTTATGGTCTTCTGAAACAGTTGATAGATGTATTTTCTAACTTAAAAACGGGAGCGATGCTAACACGTTAGCATGTCTATGGCATTTTCAATGTAAAAGTTAGCATTAAGCAGCTGCAGCTGTCATCACGTTCGGGTGCATTTGCTTTCAAATTGTAATATTTTTTAAATTTATTTTTGTTTATATATTAATAATCTAATGATTAGTTATTATACACAATTTTAGAGAAAGAAACAAAAAGAACCTGAATAGAAACAAAACAGAAAATATAAAACCAACTAACAATGAACATAAATAAATAAATACATACATACATACAGAAATAAGTGTTTCCTGTGAACACCTAGTGACTCTTACACCTCCATTTCATCCCTGTCTTATTTAAGTTTAATGACAGTTTGTTTTGGTCAAATCATATTTTCAATGTGTTAATTTCTTCAGTGATTTCCTCCAGAACTATTTGCCAAGCTAGAAAACTGCTGCATTCTAGTAAGAGCAGAATACTACTGGAATGAATTTGAATAAGGAAAGTTGTTTTTTTCCTCCTCACCAAAATGAATGCTGCACTCACTCCAGTTTATCATCTGGAATAGTCCCAGATTGCATTTCAGAGCTTCTAGAATTGAAACATATTCATGCAGGTGGTGTTGGGGGTAATTCTGGGTTTCAGCTTTTTTTTTGTTTTTCACCACTTTCATCCCTGAATATGTCAATAGTGAGTCACTTTTGTGTGGATTAAAGTTACTAACTGGGACTCCTGTCTTGTTGTGAAAATGAAACGAGAATCGTCCTCCGTTCTGTTCACACAGCTCCAAATGCTGCGCGGCTCTCTGCCGAGTCAAGTTAGAACGATAGAGTCCAGTTGGAATTAATGACTTCAAAGCGAAACACTGTTTTGTTTATTTTTATTTATGTCCAGAGATCAAGGATACAATGACCAATTTCATATTTATTTACTTTAAGACAATGAAATACATAGAAAACCTGTAAAGCCTACTTTTAGAACAAAATTCACAAGCGGTATCGATAAGGAATCGGATCGATAAGCAGAATCGATAATGGTATCGATAGCGATAAAATCTTATCAATACCCATCCCTACTGTTATGGTTGCAGCAAAAAAAGTGATATTGCTGAACTGGAAATCCTCAACCCCCCGTGTTTTAAGAGGTAGCTTAACGAAATGCTTCTCATTGCCAAGCTGGAGCAGATTCGTTTCAGCAGATCAAACTCACATAGTCACTTCCTCAAAGTGTGGAAGTCCTTCATTTCATTGATAGACAAAAGCTAACTTTTTGTAGCTTGTCTTTGCTGCTGGAGTATGTCCCACTTTTATTACAGGCTAGCTCTATCCTGTGTAACTCACAAGTTTAACAGACTTCCACCCACCCTTTTTTTTTTTCCTTTTTCTTTCTTTTTTCTTGGTTGTTTTGGGGTATTTGTGTATATACATATAGGTATATGTTCTTCTGATCAAATGTTTGAGCTATACTCAATATTTTGCAGAGATTCCTTTCTTTTTCTGCTTTCTCCAGAGGTTTCATTGGGGAAACTCCGCTTTCCCTGATGTCAAGAAGTCATCAAATCTGCACATTGTCCCTCTATGAAACATATGTACTCTTTTGTAGTAAGGAATTTGTGTAGCTTGCTTACTGTTCTGTCTTCTACTGTCAAAAAAAACCCCATAAATAAAATTTTAAAAGCTGATTATACAGATACGATTCCTAATATTTTATCATCAAACCTTTATGACAAATAAATGTAACTGAGGCATAATGTTTTAAAGTTTAAACATGAACTTCATTGTCAATAACAATAAATATAACCTACAACCAACCAGTGTACATCATTCTGCCTTTGCTTTGATTCACAGTCACCATGTTGCATCGCTCAGCATTTGCCTAAGACTTTTTGTAGCTTCTGGCCCCACCAAGCTGGCGACATAGTGACTCTTGTCACCACTCTGACTGAAAATGAATGGCAGCTGGTTGCTTTTCCTCTGTCTCTTATCGCCAATGTGACCATGGGTGATGGGGGCTGGACAAACGATGTAATGACAATATCCAAGAGCCCAAGTGTTTTTCTGCATTGCTTATTTGGCAAAATAAAAGTTTCCATGTGGGCAAAAATAACGCAGATACTAATATGTTCCTGAAAGGGGCCAACATATCGGTCAGGCTCAAATGTGAAGTAACCATTTCTAATTCAGAAACTAATACTGAATGAGGGATTATCTGTGGCTCATGCAAGAAATTAAGCAGAAACCATGAAACATTACTGACACCAACTGGGCAGCTGCTAGAAGGCTGCATCAGCACAGGAGCTTTGTAAGCCTGGACAGCGCAAGCTCACGTTCACAAAGGACATTGGACAAACAATACGAGTCAATTTGAATACACCCAGGAGTAAAGCCTAAGGTTGCATGCACATCAGCCAGACATATGTCTAGTCTGGACACTCCCATGAATGTTTGTCTGGTATTCCTATAATACGGAAGGTTGGCGCTCAAAATTCTTCAAATGCATTTTCTCGCACAAACATCACAAAAGTCAACACTTTGAAGAATTATGTCTCTCAATGTTCATCATTGCCCCAAGAATAAAACAAATATTTGGTTCGTGACTGAAGATGGATGACGTTAGAAACTTTGAACATTATAACTGTCACTTTTTTATTGCAATAAATTTGATCATATTTAGTTCTACCTGTCATATACTAACCTTCTTTATGTAAGTTAGGGTTTACTGACCCTTCATAAACCAAAACTATCCTCTGTTGCCTTTAAATTAAAATACATTTTTATTCAGTTGCCTATCTTCTCTAAATTATATTTGTATTGTAAGTTGTGGTAATCTTGTTTTACACATATATTCATTACAATGTTTATGGCACTTCTATAATTCCTCTTTCTTGTGTTGTAATTTGTTGAGGTTTGTTGTGAAACACTATTGTTTAGAACATACTTCATAAATAAATCTTTAAAATAACCCATTTTCCTGCTGCAAAGTTTATGGATGTCGTGCTAATGAAGGATTCATGAACAGACAATGCACATGAAACATGTCAAACAAAAAAATGACAAACATCAAAGCACTGAAGCCCAGAAAAAAGGCCTGGAACAGCCCACTTCTTTCACACAGACACATCAGACAACTCAGGAAAGTTAGCAGATGTGACCGACTACCTGCATCTTCTGATGGGTTCCCAGTGTGCCAGAGACCTTGGAACATCTGAAAGCAGTGTAGGTGGCCCGATATACGTCTCCTGTGTTGTCAACCCCCTGAGGAGACAGAATAGGCCACATAGCTGAGAAACTGTTATGAGGGGGAGAAGTCAAAAACAAGAAAAAATACCAAAACTGTCAGGAACATGAAGCGCGGGATCGAGTAAAAGGAACAGTTTACCAATACCAATGTAAAAAGGGACAAAGGTCTTTCATTCATTAAATTAAAGCAATTCACCTTGACGTATGAAGGCGCAAAAGACGACAGGTACCACCTCACTTCCACCTGTCTGTTCTCCACCTCCAGATGGGCCTCTGAAACAGGAAGTTTGAAGTATTATACAGCAGTAAATATAGTGTGTGCTGCCTGTAGACTGACCTCTACATCACAGCTATAAACAATCTCCAGATCAAAAACATCCAGAATCTCAAGAAGAACCGCAGAAAACCACCCATTGGGTGTCACATGACTGAAGAATTAAAGCAAATATTAAACAATCAGGCCAGCACTGATTCATGAGACTGAGACGTGGGCAGTAAAAGGGAGTGCAGGAGAAGGCATGAGAACGCTGAGGTGGATGAGATGAGAGAATCAGAGGAACAAGAGATGAGAGAATCAGGGGAACAAAAGGAGGAGAAATATCTGCAAGACTCCAGGAGAGCAGGTTGGGGCGGTCTGAACATGATGAGATGATGAATGTCAGTGAAAGAGTGATAATAATGGATGTACAGTGGAAGAGAACAAAGGAAAGGTTGAAGTAGAGAAAGATGGACAGATTAAAGTAAAACTTGAGACTGAGATTCAGGATCGGCTTGTATGAATACATAAATAAGAGGCGAGGAAGTGCTAGGCTACATATTACAAGAGTCATCAGGAGATGACATATCGTCCCAGTCCCCACAAATCAGTAATACAAAGTGTCAGTGGATCAACCAAGTACACCCTTACGCTAAATATGAATGAAATGGTCACCTGGTTCTTGAAATATCACACGAACAAGCAAAACAAATAGAGGTATGGACATACTGATAACTATATCCCTCATATTTCATAACAGGGGAATAATAACTTTATGTTACAAACGTCAGAAATAACGAACAAGCATTTTTTTGTACAGTTCACTTGCCTGGCATAAATGTTTTATTATTGCCGTTAACAGCTCTCCCTGCATCCCACAATCACGTTTTATGTCTCTTTTTTTCAGGACAACCTGTGCTTTCAGAATATATATGCTTTTGTTGTGTTTTATAAGTGTAATAAAGGTTTACAATCAAAAATAGGCAACGAAAAAATAAAGCGAAAAATAATTTTCCACACACATTTTTTCAAAACACACAGCAAACTATAATAAACAACTGTTTTGACACTTTATAAAGGTAATTTGAGGTCTTGTGTGAAGGACTGAACAACAAAAAGGTTCAAACAATAAACACAAATGCACATTTTGAACAATATATACAAAATGGTCTATGCGTTTTGTTGTCCATTGATATGGTAAACAGTGCTTCACGCCGAAAAAGCAACAGAGTTATCAGTAGCATTCACATGCAAACTAGTGGAGCATTCCTGATAGTTACATACTCTTTGTTTGAGCACGTGAGATTGTCATCAGAGGCTCTCCGTGTGCTCCTGCTTTCACTGATCGCTGTGCGTAATGGCGCAGGGCTACTGGCTTATCAGTAGCTGCCAGTGTACTGGAGTCAATACTAGAAGTTAGTGGTTATCTGTAACAGTTTCTTGGTTTAGCGTTATAAAAGTTAACTTTTCAGTTAGCGGATATTGAAGCTAACTTTTTGGTTAGCTGTGCCCACCACTGGTTTAGGAGACATTTCTGTTCAGATTATTAGCAATGGCCCTGGTTTGTTCATAGCGGGAGGCTGACCTGAGGTTTCTCCCGACGGAGTCGCGGGGAAGAGAATGGTCTTGCTGCTGACTTCTACCAAGGACTGAGGGGTCTGAGGGGACAGCGAGGGTGTGGTGGTGGTAGTGAACCTGGCAGCTACAGGCAGCACAGGTGTGGCAACCTGAGGAGCCAGAGCTGAGAGACTCGTCTCTGCTGGGGCCGCAGACACATCCAGAGCCAGGTCCCGTCGAACCTGGACCTTGATAAACTAAACAGGCACTCACAGTTACAAACAGTAGCCACCACTGTTAAAACCATATGAAGCAGTCTGTTCTAAATGTGTTTTACCTTCTGCTGACTGTCACACTGGACGTAAATCTGTCCGCTCCATGGCAGCAGGGCTGATTTGGTTGCGAGTGAAGGATTAGGACTGATTAAAATCTGCAGGTGGCACCTTAGTTAACACAAATCCACAAATTAAACACTTCCTGGAATTGACACATTTCATACATTTACTTTAAAACTGACTAAATATTTTTAAAAACAGATGATTCCAAGAAACTGTAGATTAACCTTGACACCAGAGGCAGCAGAGGAATACTTTTAAAATGTCAATAAATTGAAGTATTTCAACACACAGTTTTATTTCAACAAATAATCTTATTTCACAGATCATGATAACACTTTGGGGGCGGGGCCTGAAGCAGCAACATTTTGCGGTTAAGGGAGTCACATTACAGCAGATCTGCAAAAAGGGATGGAACAAAATGTCATCTTACTGAGGTTCAATGAGTCCATGCTGAGGTGTAACAGTGAGGCAGTGAGCAGGCCAAGACAAATCAAAGCTCAGCTCTCTGGACGTGTTGTTTTGGATGCGCACCTGGCTCGTGGTCACTGCACAATCTTAAAAAATAAATAAATAAATAAATCGGCTGTCAGTACAAATGTAAAATCAAACATCAGCCACAGTCCAATTCCAAGAGAATTCAAAACATGTTAAAGGTATCCGATCAGACAAGAAGAGTAAGTCCACTCACTGATCACGGGAGCTGCGAGGACAAGAAGCTCTGGATGGACGGTCCAGGATTCTGCCTGCCTGTCTAAAGGCTCTGAAGCCTGTGGGAAATCCAAACATTTTTACTCCATTCTGCCCCGTGCAGGAAATCATGTGCATGCCAGCTGAAACCAAACCCCAAAACTAAAGAGCCACAGCAAGAAACCACCATGACCCACTAAATAAGAGTGTCCGCTACCTTTAAGGACGGCTCCACCACCCTCAGCACTGGACCCTGGGGACCTTTCACTGGCAGTACATCCAAGGACACATTTCCGTTAACCAAATCACTAGAACAGCATCAGTTAATCATTGGTTGCAGCCCTTTTGTATACCAATGTAGAAAAAAATTAAATAAATAAGATGATGATGTAGTTCAGTGCAACATGTTGAACATTACCCATCTGGGTCTGAAGCGACCATCACCAAAGGCAAAGGCAGCTCAGCCTGATCACAGTCATCACACCGTGTGCTGCCCAGCAAAGACACGGCCACCTTACTCATGTTTCCATAGAAGATATGAGCCTCGTTGGGTCGCTGAGGCAGATCAAAGGCTACAGAACAACATAAAGTCATGAGCACAACAAAAGAGTTACAAATCACAGGCATAAATAAAACCTCGTCTGGAGAAAAAAAAATGTAGCTTAACCCAAATTTATTATTCCCCCCATGAAAATTTATGTTTTCTTCAAAGTTTTCCAAAGTGCTTTTTTTCCACAGAACAAGGAATCCTAGTTTTATTTTGGATGCTTACGTTATTTTACTTTGCACACAAAGAAAATTATTTTACAAAAACCAAAAACTACCAGGATCAAAATCATTACCCCCGATGCTAATACAGTAAAACGTCATTGTATAAACGGGATACGCGCCACTCACCAGACAAAAGCAAAAGTCCCAATGCATTTGTATAGTTTTCCATGTAATAAACACTGTATATAACATTTTGTATAACGGATTTTTGCTCACGTTGGCCAAAACATCCCACCCCATCGCAACGTATTTCCATTAAAAGCCCCTTGCATGTACCAGACGGATCAGTCTGGACGTGCCCAGTAACAGAGGTACAAAATGAAGTTCAGCACTGACAGTCACTGATTCGAGGAAAGTGGGTACCATATTTCCTTGATTAAAAGACCGGCCATTAATTTTTTTCGAACCATGCTCAGACCCAGGACCTAAAGAGGCAGGGCGTAATTCAAGGCTGGTGACCATTAACAAAATGCTGCTTGCTGTCTGCCCTGTAATATGGTGTTAAGTTTCACATATCCCTGGGTGTGACGAACCAAACCCCTTTAGATCAGAGCCCTCTGCATGACTGTGAACCCTCCCCGTAGCCTGATAAGCACCTGCTAAATGACTGAGACCGCAAAGTGTATGATTTGTCACTTTTCACACTTTCCTCTCCATTCATATTTTAAAGGTTTTTGCAGTGCGCACACCAATTACATTTCGATCATGAATTAAATACATTTGAAATACGTCTGCAAATATGACCAACTTTCTTTGGAGGTTGATGAATGTATAAAGAAGGCCATGGAGTTACAGAGCTACAGAAGCAAGAATCAGGCTTTAGGATTTTAAGGTACCACTCCACAGCAGACTTAGAGAAATAAAAAAAAAGGTGACTTGACCAAATGTAATCTTTTTAATGCACATAATATCCGGTGCTTATTTAAGGCAGGCGTTTATTTTTTTCCAGAGGAAGCTTTGACTCTGTCATTACATGAGGCAGGTCCCGATTCAAGGTCAGGCATTTAATCAAGGAAATATGTTTAGTCAAATTGGTGCTGGGTATTCTCTGTAGATTTTTCGGTGCCTCCTGGCTGCAACGAATCCATTACATACATATAACGGATTTTGTCCATTTTATATGTTGTATGAAGTATTTGCTGGATAACAGCCTGCAGTAGTCTGTTGTAGTTTTCAACAAGTCTCAAACATGTCCCCTGAGGAATCCCAGCACAGTCTTCTTTGGACAATCTCTCAAACTTCTCCAGATTTGATGGTCTTCTGGCATGGACCTTGGTCTTCAGGTAACCCCACAGATTTTCAGCAGGATTCAGGTATGGCTTTGTGCAGGCCATCAGTAACGTTCATCTTGGTCTTCTGGAGGTGGTTCTTCACCAGGTGCAATGTGTGTTTTGGGTCGTTGTCGTGTTGGAACACCAAGCGATGACCCAGAACCAGTTTTGCCACCGACTTTTTTTTTTTATCTTCACATATTCTTTTTTCATCATTCCTTCCACCTTGAGGAAATTCACAGTTCCAGATGCACTGAAGCATCTCCACAGCATAATACTCTTGCCGCCATGTTTCACTGTGGGGACAGTGTTCTTTGGGTTATTGGCCTTTCCCTTCTTTCTTCAAATATAAATTAAATCGCTATGACCAAAAAGCACTAGTTTCTTCTCATCTGACCAAAGGACACCCTTCCAGTCTGCATAATCTGTCTCCAGGTTGTCCTTAGCATACTTCAGTCTAGCTTGAAGGTGTATCTTCTGTTCTTGGTCTTGAACGTCACACAGTCCATTCCTGCCCAGGGCTCTAGTGATGGTCTTTGTGTCAAAAATTCCTGACTAGGCTAAGTCATTCACTCATGTCCTGGGGTCTTTAGACACATCTCTCACTAGTTTTCTTTACAGAATCTTTGAAATCTTTGTCTTCCTCCCTCTGCAGGTCTGTTCTGTGTGGCTCTCCTTGAATTTCTTGAGGATACATCTCACTCCAGTTCTTGACAGTAATTAATTTGATTATACAAGCTTTGAGCATCACAAAGTTAAAGCACATCATTGCACATGTGGAGATTAACTGATACGAATCGGTATCTAGATACAAACGTGCATGATGCAAGTGCATCAATTCAATTGACTGGCTGAATCGTGTCGCATCGCTTGCTGCCTGCTTGCATTTATTTTTTCTGAAGCACAATGAATGCACCACGAACAGTTCGGGTCACCATTGTTTTTGAGGGTGTTTATCGACAAAATGATATTTCTCTACATTGATTGCAGACTGCAGCGGGTCTGCTTGAAGCAACGATGCGGTGCTTCGACCTGCTGTCCGCTGGTTTTCAGAAGCAGCAAGTCCACTGGCGTGAGCACCAGCTAGTGCATAAACTGAAGTTGTCCATCAAGTAAAGGAAATAATAATAATAATAATAAAAAAATATCCCCTGTTTTGTGGGACTAAGTGCACAGCTCCAAAGAGCCATGCAGATTTCGGTTGGAACTAATAACTTCAGAGCAAATCATCGTTTTAAATCAAATGACACCTCCTTTCAAACATTCCAAAACTGGTTTGTTTTTTTCCCCCAAAATGAGACGTCCTGCATTTTTTATGAATTACATCCTGACGTGCAGCAACCGGCTGTAAGAGCTGAGCTCAGAGGCTATGGAGTTACATATGTGCCATTAATGTCAAAGGAAATGCTTTTGACAAAAAGTACAGATTTTGTTTATTCCTATTTCTGTCCAGAGATCAAGGATCCATCATGCACATCAAGGATCCAGTGACCATGTACACTTTTTGTAGATTTTATTGATTTTTATTCATGTCCAGAGATCAAGGATCCAGTGACCAATTTCATATTTATTTACTTTAAGACTCAGTAACATGTTGACATAGAAAACCTGTAAGGCCTACTTTTAGTACACAAAAAATTCAGAAGAGGTATTGATAAGGGAACTGATAAAGAATCGGATCGATGAGTGGAACAGATAGATAAGATCTTATCAATACCTGTCCCTAATCATATCACACCAAATCGCATATCACATTGTGAGGAACTGAATGGCCATCAAATACATGCCAAATCACATTGAATCGGGAACAGGGGTGAATCATATCGCATCGTATCGTCATGTATCACAATAAGTATCATATCGCTGGTAGTGTATCAAGATGCGCATCAAATCGTTGTCAGTGATGACATTCATATGCCTATTGCACAGCCGTGGTTTGTGCTGTGGTTCAACAAAAAAGGTTCTTAAGGGGGCCAATAATTTTGGTCCTTCTGGTTTGTTTTCTGTGAAATAATTTTGTTCCTGTGTGCAAAGGAAAGTAATGTAAGCATCCAAAATAAAACAAGGATGTTTAGAAATGCTGTGTTGAAAATTCCTTTCTCTGTTAAAAAAGCACTTGGGAAATTTGATCAGGGGCTAATAATTTTCTCCTGTTCTGTAGATTCCAATATAGTGCATCAGACAGGCAAAATAATGGTGCATTTTTGTGATGAAGCAAGAAATTTGGCACACATATGCTAAGTTAAATAATGTTTATTTTCAGATGTGGAGGCATCCTAGAGTTGTCCTCTAATGGCCTATAGTAGTCATTGAAGATTTACACAAGGGTCATAATTTTAAAATGTTCCAATCATATTGAAAGGTATACCGTATTTGTCTGATCATAAAGGTATAGTCTGGACTAGGGATGGGCACTGTTAAGATTTTATCAATAGATACCATTATCGATTCCGCTTATTGATCTGATTCCTTATCGATTTTTTTTTTTATGTTGAACTGTTCTGTGTGAGGCGCTTTGAGACAGCTTTTGTTGTGATTTGGCACTTTATAAGCTGATTAAATTGAAATTGAATTGAAACTGAACAACATTTTATTGAGTCTTAAAGTAAATAAATGTGAAATTGGTTACTGGTTCCTTAAACTCTGGACATAATAAACTCTACATGGTGGATCCTTGTTCTCAAAAAAAAAATAAAAAAAAAAAAATCTGTAGTTTTTGTCAAAAGCATTTCCTTTCAGACATTATTGGCATAAATGTCTTTCCATACATCTGAGCTGAGCTCTTGCAACTGGCTGTGCTGCATTCATGCAGCACATCTCATTTTGGGAGGAAAAAATGTTTTAGTCGATTGTAGTTTATTGTCTGTACTGCAACGTTTGTATAGAGGTGTCATTTTATTTAAAGCCGCAATTTGTTTTGAAGTTATTAATTCCGACCGGACTCTGTCTCGGCAGAGAGCCGCGCAGCGTTTGGAGCTGTGCCAATGGAACGGAGGACAATTCTCATTTCTTGACTGCAACAAGACAAGAGTCCCAGTTAGTGACTTTAATCCACACAAAAGCGACCCACGATATTTTAATGGCTTTGAGAGGGGTTAAGAAGCGGACTTATCGCTTCTGAAGAACAGCGAATAAAAGAACCAACAAGCCAGTGGATCGAAGCATTGCTTCATTGATTCACGCTTCAAACTGGAGTTGTGCTGCAGTTGATTACAGAGCCGCTGCAGGGTCTGCAATCAACGTAGAGGAATGAACATTTTCCCGACAAACACACTCAAAAACAACAGCTGCTTTGAAGGACCGATAAGGGAATCGTTAAGCAAAAAGGCTATGAATCATTTCTGTCCGATACTCGAAACGAACCGGTTCTCGATACCCAACCCTAGTCTGGACTACAGAGTTATAGGGTAAAAACAGCAGAACTGGTGACAAAGGTCAATTTCAGTTTGTACAGGGGTCAAAAGTTAAAGTTGCTCTAATTTTGGTAAAAAAAAAGAAAAAAAAAAAAGATGCAAATTATTGGTTGAACAAAAAGGATTCATAAATGTTAAATAGTTGAATGCCCGTGTTGAATGGTTGGTCTGCAAAGGAAATGTCAAACAAGGTGGTGGTCCACTGGATCTTATGACAGCCTATATTACCCTTTAACATGACAACTAAACATGACACTTGGGGCAAAGCATTTGTTTTTAAAACCCTATTAACTCAACCAATACTTTTTATCACTGTTTTGTTTTTACCTCAATTTGAGCAACGTTAACTTTTGACCCCTGTACAAACTGAAATTGAGGTTTTTCCTGTTTTTATCCCATAACATTCAGTCATAGTCCAAACTATACGTTTTTAGAATCTTTATTATCAGACAAATGTGGTATATTTTTCAATACCATTGGAGTATTTTTCAGCTTTTATTTTGAAAAATGGCTGCCGTGGGTGAAAGTAATGTATTTGTTTAATCCATGTTCACCAGGTAACTTTACTCCTACCGAATTAATTTTGCAAATTTAATCTAGTATTTGTGATATTAAATATTTAAATATGATCAGCACCAAGCAAACACCAAAATAACTGCAACAAGACCCACAGGCCATCAGGTTTCCAATTTCCTCATGTTAACGTTTATGGGTTTATTTGTACGTCGCAGTGCCTGCCTTGTCCAATTTGGACGTTAGCATACATGTTATTCCACTGATGTCTGTCTCTTGGCCATGTGTATAATTCTGTCTCTGCCAGCCTCTTCTTCTCTTTCTCTATTTGTACAGAAAGAGGACTTTTCCATGAAATGGATAAACAGTAAAAAATAAATAAAATGGTACTTTCAATCATGTTTTTCTCCAAATATCAGTCATGAGGCTAAATTACTTGTGACAACAATATGAAGCATCAGATAATGGTCCTACAAATGACATGTTAAACAATGATATAGCAGCCATTAACTACATGTGGACAAAATTGTTGCTACCCCTATATTTTATGAACACATTTTAATATTTGGTCATAAATAAATGCAAACAAAGCAATTCTGTTTAATCGAAATATTTTTAAAAATGTCCAAAGTTATTTGGCAACAAGAACAAAACAAAACGCTTTCATAAGTGAAACGGAGTTATGCAGCTTCGTGGTGGAGTGGCACAGAAAAACGATTTTCTTAAAAAAAAAAAGTGAAATTTCTGCCACAGTTTTCCAGAAGGTACATGAGAGATGCAAGCCTAGATCTGAAATCCTTCTCTGCTCCACTTCACTATGAGGCTTTGAGACTTGGTGCAACAGACAGAAGTCGCACTGTGCACAATTTCTCCAGTCACAGCCACAGAAACCTATCACTTCTTCAGAGTTCTCTGGGTGTCATTTCTTAAAGAGGGTACCAACAATTTTGTCCATATGTGTATTCTCCCTGTTAAGACGCATTGATTTAATGTGCATCCTATGCAAAGAATCAAGCAACACTCCCTCTGTGTGTGCTGTACTTTTATACTTAGTTTTTTCTGTTCCCTTTCGTCATACTCAGGCAGGTCGTGCATAATGATGCATGTTTAATGCATGGAAATCCCGCCCAGTGAAACCATTGCCCCGTCCCAGATTTATGAAAGGAAAATAGTAACCGTCCACATCACACTGCGCATGTAAGATGGCAGATAGTGACTTTCCACAAACTCCTCCCCCAAAGAAACCACATTCAAATACTAAAAACAGCTTACACTTTAGTGAAAAAAACTGAAGTGGAAACTGGGTGTGGTCAAAGCAAAGCTGGTGTTTTAGTAGGAGATGCTGGTGCTTTAGAGTGACATCTACTGGCACTAAATTTATAGAAACTTTAAAATGTTATCCACAGAGCAGTCACTAAAATTTTGCAGCCAACGTCATCACTAAATTTTTTTTTAATTTATACAGTGTCATAATGACATCATACCTTCTGTAACGGTTTCTTCTCCCAGAAACTTCTCGCTGAAGTCGATGTTTTTCAGTAGGCTGTTCTCAGACAGAGCTTTCCGCCCAGCGTCTGGTTTGCTCTGAAGCAACCTGAAAGAACATGACATAAACACACTCCAGGGGGGCATAAAAACAGCTTTCTCGCCGGTGCAGAGCCATCTGGAGCTGAATCTTCAAGCTACCAGCCCTTTTAAATATAGTTCAGAAACTATGCATGTTTATGTCGAAGCACAACCCAGAAGTAAGTCATCGGAGACCAGCAGCTTCTCCACACAATCACTCCTCTAATAGAAAAGCTGCGGTTTCAGGTCCTCACCATGTTTACCACTTTTTGCATTAATAGCCCAGCTTACTGCCAAGAAAAAAAAACCTCCCAAGGACAAGAAGAAGACATTGATGTCATTAAGATAAAGCTGATCACACTTACAGCAGAAGGGATATATTGTAAAAGAAAGCAAACACAACAGCACTTTTGTGCTTACATAAGGTAGCATTTATTACAGTTATGGCAGTGCAGAGAGACTCAATTGAATTATTTCAAGATGAAAAAGCCAATCTGACACAGGTCTGACTTAAGGTGATAGAGGCTGTGCATTTAAAATGAAACATAATAGTTTAAGATTCCAGTCATGAAACTAGTAAACATTAATACACCGACTGTGTTGCACGATGGTGAAAACAACCACATCACATTTATGAACTTACTTAAAACTGTTGATGCAGCATAAATAAATCCTGATCTTCACCAATTTGCGCTGAGGTTGATGTTCACTCTATATAGCACAGGCGGCCAACTGGCTAGCACAGTTAACTCCCTAGAATATAACAATGTGGTTACTGTAGAAAGAATCAATTAAATTTGTGCCACACTTCAAGTAGCTTGGAGATTCTTTTACATTTAAAGCAAATGACCAACACTCTGCTCTAATGAAATACCGATTATATATATATATATATATATATATATATATATATATATATTACTCTGCAGTTACTGATTTGGTCTTCCCATGCTTTGCATTGTGAGATGTTCTAAACTTACATATATTATGATTTGATTTTATCCCCAGCTGTATTTAGGTATATATTGATGATCTGTCTAAAGAAGTGAAAACCTGTAGCACTGGGTTCATGATCGATAATCCTTTAGTGAACCACATCATGTATGCTGATGATCTTGTGGTCTGTAGTCCAAGTACTGCTGGTCTCCAGCAACTCCAATGAATGTTCTCTATATAGTGAGGAACTTGAAATTAACTATAATCCAGTAAGAGTGTATTTGTATTTTTGATTTATAGAAAAGAGGAGAACAAAAGTCTAACAACCAGTGGCGGTTTGTCAATAAGGGGCACCACCCCTGTGAAATTTGAGGAAAATCTACATAAACGTAGCAAAGTTTGCCATTATATTATATTAAAAAATGGAAATGAGCATTTACTTTTACCATAAAATGATAGTCATCACTTAATAAAAGGGGTTTCACAATGTATGGATTAATAACTACATTGACTTCGTTTACATGCAGCCAATAACCCTTTCATAACCGGAATATTAGCAATAACCTGGTTGTGCACGGCCATGTAAACACCCGTAAAAAACAAATATGCTCATATTCCGGTTTTTAAAAACCCGAAAATGACACCTGGGTTACTCCTTTTCTAACCCAAATATCAGGTCATATAAACACGCATCGGAATATCCCCATAGAAAGGAACATTATTGATGAGCATATACATGAGTACGGCAACTACTTGTATGCGGTGCGCACAACCCACCGGACACCACAGAAGCAGAGGTAAACAAGCATGGGGAAATCCAGACGCAGCAGCACAGCACCACACTTTTAGAGTGAGGAGGAAACAGAGTACTTCATTAGTATCGTGAAAGACATGAATATAATGTGTTTTATTGACGGCAGAAAGTACCGAGATAGGGACATTTACAAGAAAGTGGCCGAAAAGTTACGCGAAGCAGGAGTTGCACGAACGCCAGACCAAATCAAGCACCGGTGGAAGACGTGCGTCCCTGTTTAGATGGGGATATTCCAAATGATACCAGTGACCATGTATACAGGAGTAATTGTCTGCTTAAGCATGTAAACTGGTTATTCCTAATGATTCAGAAACCGGAATACTGCCCGAAAGCCAGTGTTTTGAATATGTCCTTTACTAACGCAGGGGCACAGGTTTAATAGCAGTTAACGCCAAGCCTTGAACATTTGCCTAACATGTGACTCAATGCTTCTCACCACAATTTTGCCTTCGGGGCGCAAAGAACTGCGACCCGTACACTCCCATTGCTTATTGTCAGCGACTGGTATTGTTTTAGTGTTTCTTTTCCTTATGTGATTGGACAACTAATGCTGTCAATCATAGATACGTTATCACCACAGCAGGTTATTTACTCATGCGCAACGATTGTATGTGCCAGTTGGTGACGGTAATGCACCGTCTTGGTTTGCAAACTGCCAATAAGCTCAACAGAAGAAGAAGAAGCCCTTTCTCTCTTACTGATGTCCACCAGTGGATCTGCAGAAAACTCGGTTATTTCATTACAAAATAAACAGTTCTCAAGGCGTTCACTGGAAGAGAAAAAGGGGATAAAGTGGACCTGATCGACCCAACTTACAGATACAGCACCTGGGGCCTCTATGCTATGCCAAGCGGAGCTCTGCGAAGCAGCTGTGTGTGTGAACCAGTTTGCTGCGGCGGAGAGGGGTGATCTGAGCTGAGGTGACTCTCACTACTGTTCATGTACGTTTGTGAGACGCCTGTTCTGTCGCTGATATTTGCAAAGCTGTTATTTATTTATTTCAGCAGAAACACTGGGGGAAGGCGGATGCTCCGTCATGTCCTGAATCAAACATTTGGGAAAGCACCATATTTAACAATGCAAGGATTTTTTTTTTTTTTTTTTTAACTGGAACAACAAGACAGAATGAGCCAGGATGAGACGATTTACCCAGACTGACTTCAAGTATGAGTAAATTAAGTATGTTTATTCATTTTTTTTTTTTTTTTTTTGATGGTGGTTTCGTGTTGGGTTTTGTAAATAAAGAAAAGCGCCAGTGACCGTCCTGAAAGCACTTCATGTATTCAGAGCGGGAGTGCCATCTAGTGCTCTAGACATGACACTTCAGCCTCTAACTCAGCAGTAAATAAATTTAATTCTTTCACCAAAACATCAAATCTAGGTTTGCATCTTAGATGTACCTTCCGGCAAATTGTACCTGTAATTTTGAGATCTGCACAATAAATGTTTTTGTTTTTATTTATTTAGATCAATTCACCTTTGCTAAGGGACCCATTCAGAAACTCAATTTTTACACTTCGGATTATATCGCAATATATACCGTTACTGTGAAGCGATTCAATTTATACCGTGATAGGAGTTTTAGGTCATATCGTACGTTTCTTATAAGTTACTCATTAGTCGAAATAGGTCCATTGATGGTGTCCACTGATTGGCTGAAAAACTGAAAGCTCCAGTCCCCGTGCAAACAGTTCTGACTGTCAAATTTGACAACCATTCACACACAGAGTAAATATAAAGTCTTAATCTGACCTGTTCATTTCAGTCAGATTCATCATTACATCCTGATGAAAACTTATCCACATAAAGCCCCCTGAATTTGGAAAACGACGTCCGAAAATACTTTAATTCCTTGTCGTGGCTGAACAAATGTAATGTTGTAAAGAAGTCCCTCTGTGGTTTTTCTGCTCCCGGTGTATTTCTCAACCTGAACCAGAACACTGGCTCTTTGCGCCACAAGAAAATCAACTTATTTTAAAAGTTGAAAGAGTCACAGCACCTCATTCATTCATGTCAGCATTTACCACAGACATCAGTCGACTCTTCAGCATTCTGCACATGATGAAAATGAATTCCATGAAACAAGACAAAAATAAAATAATGTTAAATTACTCTCTTTTGCCTTCATGTGGAGGAGGAGAGGCAGCGTGACAGCGTATGCGCGCTCAATGACATGCTCATCAATATTAAAATGTTTCATGTGCCAAACAAAAGGGTGGAAACACAAACCAAGCCAGACTTAACAGTTCCGACTCGCACTACACCGTGCAGTACTGACCCGGACCTAGGGTTAGGTATCATTAAAGAATGATTCAATCCACCGACATCAATAACCTTTTTGCTTTATGATTCCCTTATCGGTCCTTCAGAGTGGCCATTGTTTTGGGGGAGTTTGTCAGGAAAATGATCATTTCTTTACACTGATTACAGACCCTGTAGCGGGTCTGTAATCAACCGTTTCTGCAGTGTGGCTTTGCTTTGAACCTCGAACCAATCGAAGCAGTGATTTGCAGATCTGCTGCTTCGTTGATTCATTGTTTTATTTTGCTTTATCTTAATTTTTTCCCCGCTAAAACCCTAAAGAGCATATGTCTGAGTAATATTTACCTTTTTTATATTAAACCAACCTGTAATGGTCTTCTGAAACAGTTGATAGATGTATTTTATAACTTAAAAACGGGACCGATGCTAACGCGTTAGCATGTCTATGGCATTTTCAATGTTAAAGTTAGCATTAAGCTGTTCACATCTCAGCACGTTTGTGTGCATTTGTTTTCTGTATAATATTAATGGCTCAGCGTTCATTGTTGTAAGAGGCAAATTGTAATTTTTTTTTTTTTTTTTATTCATACGAGGGCTGTCCATAAAGTATAGGTCCTTTTTATTTTTTTCAAAAACTATATGGATTTCATTCATATGTTTTTACGTCAGACATGCATGAACCCACGTGCGCATGCGTGAGTTTTTCCACGCCTGTCGGTGACGTCATTCGCCTGTGAGCACTCCTTGTGGGAGGAGTCGTCCAGCCCCTCGTCGGAATTCCTTTGTCTGAGAAGTTGCTGAGAGACTGGCGCTTTGTTTGATCAAAATTTTTTCTAAACCTGTGAGACACATCGAAGTGGACATGGTTCGAAAAATTAATCTGGTTTTCAGTGAAAATTTTAACGGCTGATGAGAGATTTTGAGGTGACACTGTCGCTTTAAGGACTTCCCACGGTGTGAGACGTCGCGCAGCGCTCTCAGGTGGCGTCATCAGCCTGTTTCAAGCTGAAAACCTCCACATTTCAGGCTCTATTGATCCAGGACGTCGTGAGAGAACAGAGAAGTTTCAGAAGAAGTCGGTTTCAGCATTTTATCCGGATATTCCACTGTTAAAGGAGATTTTTTTAATGAAAGACGTGCGGACGGGTCCGCGCGTCGGGACGCAGCCGGCGCGGAGCGGCGGCACAGGAAATTCAAAAAAAGTTTTTCATATTCTTTCACACCCCAGAATGCTTGCACATAGATCTACCAGGTGGATTCCCCAAAGTTTCCACGGTTACTAGGCTTATAGCCACCTGCATGATGAGTGTGATGTGCCTGTTCTGCAAAGCAGAAGTTCTCTTATTGCATCATCTAAGTCTGTGATGGGCTTGACCCCTTGCTTTCTACAAGTGGGTGTGTGCCATGAATCATAAATGCAGTGTATGCATTAGCCATTATTGCCATAATTGGATGCTAAAATTAACCAGGAAGGAGCTTCAAAAAGAAGACCATATTTATAACAAAGTAGATATCACTACCTTCAAAATGGAATCAGTTTGAAGAGTTTTATTTACTGCCCACGAGCTTTTCTTCTAATAAAATTTGACCACAAAATGCTTTTTTTTCAGATTTCAGAGGTTCTTTCAGTTGTTGTGGCACCTACAAACTGAACAATTACTGCTGCTCATGTTCGGACACTTCTAGTGTACTGTGTTCCCACGTAGATAATCACTGACGCAGTGGCAAACCGGAAGTTGCTTGACAAAATGACGCCGCCCACCCTGACTTCCTGAATAAGGTGAATAGCTGGCATTAAGGAGCCAAGAAATGGAGAGGCTTCTTTGAGTGTAATGGTATGCTTCAGTGTCTCAAACATGGATGCTCATAATGGTCAATTTAATATTTTCCATAGTTTGAGCATACATGAACTTCACAGCTTAGTGTCAATGTCTGTTGTTTGACTATAGTCCAAGTCTGGGAGTCCATGACAACTGCCACAGAAACTTTCAGGCCTCTAAGTCCATTATTTGCTGAGATATTCTACCTTGAATATGGCCCCAGAAATGACAGCCATAATTTTTGCCTAAAAACAACAGACCCCATGCACACTAAATTGGCCATATCTCAGAAACTACTTGGCCTACAGGCCTCAAACTT